>NW_024704744.1:24003750-24603750 GCF_018977255.1 Callorhinchus milii
CCTTCTAATAATAATCCTTACATTAGAAAGACTTCACTCATAGTTCACTCAACAAGACACATGGCTCACATTGGATTTGTTCCCTGTTGGTTATTTAAACTTACCTTTTACATTAAGCTGGATCCAATGATGACATTTACAAGCACAAACAACATGTTCCAAAATCTGTGTCTTACAGACCTCCAATTCAATGATTTGTGGAAGTGGCCATATCTTACATTCATTTTTTTTGAATGATATTACATCCACTCCCCTAAAACATCCACCTGAATCAGAATTTAGACTTAAAACCCCATGATGGAGGGGGAAATTGTTGCTTAAAGAATTGAAATGCTACGGGCAAATATTTTTCAGTAGTAAGCACAACAGACCTGGGGAAATGACCCCAGGGTTCAAAAAGGCATTCAACGTGACCAGAGATGCCAGACTGGGAATTTTCCTGCATCTGATCCTTTACTTTCTAAATATTTTTGGAGGAAAAAAATGCACCACTGATGCTCCACAGCTCCGTAGAGTACAATGTGGGTGGTGTTTGGAGCAGATGTGCCACTTTAAAATTTATACAGCTGATGCCATCTGGTTCCTTGATGATACAGTTCACAGAAGATGTACACCAGAGGATGTACACATTCAGGGAATGAGTCAATATATTAGTCTTTCAGCAAATAAGATTGAATTTAGCCCTAGAACTTTAAAAATGCTGCCAAAACTGGTAAACATGGCCTTTGCGGGATACCGTTGCAGGCAAACTGGCTGCTGCAATCGCCTACAAAATACACAGTCACTACACTTTATAGTCAATTCAGTGAAGATATTTGGGACATTCTTTCAATATAAAAGGTGCTAAATCAAATGCAAATATTATCATAAACGCATTCTGAAGTGTGCGGCAAGGCAATTAAAGATGAGATCAATATATTTCTCAAGAATAAACATTTTCTCAATCCCTTGATGTTCTATAGCCTCTTGGCAAAAATCATACTCATATTGTCCTATACTGTATGTAAAGTCTTACATCTTAATCCCAACAATATTACCCATCAAAGGGGAAATAATGACAGGTAAATATATACAATCACTGAGCACTGGACATTGACCTGGAGAAATAATATACAATTAAGAAATTAGAAGTAAATAGCAGAATTTGGCAAAACTTTTTTGTTCAATGCATAATAGACCTATGGAACAAGTTACCACAAGTTATACATTGAAATGAATAATTTAATTGGATTAAAGCGGAAACTAGGTTGTCCTGCTTCTATAAGAAAAAGGATTGAGGGAGATGGAGAGCAGATAAGTTTGCCTGGACACGATTCCAAAAGGATGTGTTTCTTGTTTCGAAATGTTTCTATTACTAAGAATGATGTTTAGGAAGTGCTTGCATGGTTTTTACTACAGGTTCTCATCATTTCCAGTTTTAATTGTGTGAGCTGAGCTCCTTTGTTGAGTGCACACTGAGTGGATGCATCATAGGTACATGGTTCACGAGTGGTCATTCGAACAATTTGCAGGACCAGGTTTGTTCAGTCACCGATTCATGTAGTACTTGCTAAACAAAAACGTTATTTAAGCTGAGGGGAAATAGTTTATTACTTTGGATGCTTGCCTGCAGTACAACAACTTGCACTGATATAGTGCCCTTCATATGGGGTAATGTATTCGAGCACTGAACAATGGTGGAGTTTGACTTTGAATAATTGAACATGATTATCTTTCACTTTAAGAACAATTCTGCTCTATAACAATTTATTGTTACAGAATGACAGAAACTAATGTCTACAGGTGTCCTGTGAAAAGTGAGACATGTGAAAAGATGAAAGGTTCTTTCAGTCCTCAAAGTGCTGAAGAGCCAGAATACCAATACCGAATGTTAATAGAGGGAACTTCAAACGAAAACCGAAAAATATTTAAATTTTTGATTTTTGAAAACAATCTTTTTCAGTTTAGAAATCAGCAAGGCTGAGACAGTATCTGTACGTTGCCAAGTAACAGGATCTTGAATCAGTTGATATTGGAAACTCTCTGTTTCTTTCAACAGAATAAAAGCACCACTCGGATTTCAGTGACTGGGGAGACCTGGGTCCATGCTGGCAAGATCATTTCTGCTTGGTTATATGTGACATTAAAATTTACCCACAACTGAACGAAACCAATGGCGCATCATTTTGCTTGTGATTAAAAAAAGGTCTTTGGGAACAGCTTACAAAATTAAAACAGCAACCACTTTATGTTATTGCTCCTGCAGGGAGAGGGTTTAAATTTGTTTCAGAAACCATCACACTATGTGAAGCACTAAACGTACATCAAACGTGTATATTATTATTTGTACTTTCAGGGCTAAAAAGCATCCCTCTTGGGTGCCATTGGAAATGTTATAACTGTTTACAGACTCCTATTGTTCAAGATTATCCTATTATATTAGTGCAGCAGCGGTGCACTATGAAATGTATTGCAGTTCAGCAAGAAGAACTGGGAACTTAACAACAACAACAAAATTACATTTATAGAGCGCCTTTCACGTCGGGAGAACGTTCCAAAGAGCTGAACAGTCAGATGTCGGAGCCCGAGCCTGGGGGAGGGGGGGTTAGGGGTGAGGGAAGGCAGCGAGGTGGGAGGGAGACCAAAGGTACGGTCGAAGAGAAGTGTCTTGAGACCGGCCTTGAAGGAGGCAAGGGAGGAAGCGAGGCAAAGGGATTGTGGGATGGAGTTCCAGAGTGTGGGGGCAGAGAGGCTGAAAGCCCGGCCACCGATGGTAGGGCGGATCGGGCGGGAGACATGAACAGAGGGAGTGGGCAGGCTTAACCAGCCAAATGGCATACAGTATCTTC
The DNA here is from genome assembly GCF_018977255.1 of Callorhinchus milii. NCBI lineage: Eukaryota > Metazoa > Chordata > Chondrichthyes > Chimaeriformes > Callorhinchidae > Callorhinchus > Callorhinchus milii. The sequence continues at coordinate 24,006,579 of NW_024704744.1, forward strand.
TATTAAATATAATGCCAGTGGGTGACTGTTCTGTCTGATTTGGAGACATGCTGTGAGACAAAATAAGTTCACCTTAGTACAATGGCAAAATGCAAGTTTGCTGTTTTAGATTATGCCCCACCAAATAGCATGGAGCAAGGGCTTTGCTTTCATGGAATTTGAGTTATCTTACTCACAGTGAGACATCTTCAACTCATCAATTCTCTGGTGCAAATTGTACCATCTCCCTTCCCCTTGCTATAGAATGAACCACAACCTGCACTCATGGGGACTTTCACTTAGGAAAACAGCTTAAAAAGCTTCACTCTGAACAGGGTGGGAGGTAGGGAGGGACGTGACCAAAGGCACAGTCAAAGAAATTGTGTGTGCTTTAGATGTGTTTTGGAAGCAGAGAGATTGGAGGAAGTTCTGGCTTACATACACTGAAGATTTTAAGGCTCATCCAGAATTATAGAACAGTGTATTACAACCATTCAGCCCATCCTAACTATGGTAATACTGGCTTCCCCATTGGAGCTAATTGCCCTAATCTCATTCTCCTGCTCTCTTCCCACACAATACATAAAGGGCATAATAATAATAATAATCCTTGCATTTGATATAGTGCTGTTCACGTCTTCTAGACGTCTCAAAGCGCTTCACAGAATATACTGTAAAGTGAATTGACTGCATATTTGTGGGCGAAACGCAGCAGCCAATTGCGCACAGCAGTGTCCCACAAACAATCATGGATTGAAAATGACCAATTTATTATTGTTTTGTTTTGGAGGGATTATTATTTGGCGTGTGGAGTAAGGAAACTTGCCCAAGGTTTCGCCCTGCCTGGAATTTAACCCAGGTGTCTCGCTTGCAAGGCGAGTGCTCTAACCACTGAGCTACAGGACTCCACATAATCTAAATGTAAGTTATTGTTATTTTTTCCAAAATTATCAGTTTAAATACTACTAAGTACTCAGTTGCAAGAGCTATTTGTGGTAGAAACTGAGTTGCAAGTGTGCTGAACCTTCTCTTCTGCAGTGAAAACAAACTAAATTTTTCAAGACTCACATAACTATAATTTCTCACCCACTGATAATATCCCTCTGTATAGCCATGAAGAGCCCTCTAGAGGGTTATCCAAACTCAAATTGGCTTTCAGTTGTCACAGACAAGCGTGTGGTTGCCAAACCGATGGGGAAGCTGCAAACATCCCTGTAATTTATCCCCTGACATTGACGTCTTCCTTACGTTCATGAACAAGTGGTGTGGTTTCTATATAAGTTGTCTGCACATGCTGCGGGGCGAATAGTAATGGGAAGGAAGTGAGCATGGATTGTCACAGGAAGCTGAAACAATTATAACAATAAGTCTTTGCATTCTGATACCTTTACAGTGAATCACGCTCATCTGCCAACTAAATTCCAATGGATTTACCAACCAGAATAGAATGTCATCTCCTCTTGCAATTTGTACATTCTTACTAAATTAGATAATAATAATAATAATCCTTGCATTTGATATAGCGCTTTTCACATCTTCTTGATGTCTCAAAGCGCTTCACAGAATAGACAATAAAGTGAATTTGTGGGCGAAATGCGGCAGCCAATTGCTACTGAAGGTCCGTAAAGGGTTAAACAGGTCAACACTGATAAACGTGGTGGTGATACAATGATCTTCCCAGCCGTCACGCAGGGTAACAACATTAAATACAGACAAGCTGTGAAATATAGCTGTATTGTTTTGCATTTGTGTAACCATTTGTGCAATCAGTGAAATGTGACGCCTTTGCTCAGCTCTGAATAAGATGTGCGTGTGATGCAGACACAATTCAGAGACACAACAATATCACAATCACAATATACAAAGACCATGATAATCGCACTGTCCCACTGTGCCCATCAGACACTACTGTAATCAGGATCATTACGGCAGGTCAACAGACAATGGGATACAAAGAGCTGAACAAAGGGATGTCTCTGGGGCAAAAGAGGTTTTGCGTCTAGTATTAAAAGGAAATTCTGCAAAATCATGAACATTAATGGAATGTTAAAGTAATGTTGTTTCAAATGTTTAACATTAATTAATGTTAAAAAATATTGTTTTTACAATTAAAGATGCGCCTCTTAACTTAATAAATTAACTATTGAAGTTCTAACCTGGGACTTAAACCTACAACTTACTAATTGAGAGACGAAACTGAGCATCCATGAGTTTGTTATGGTATTTTCTATTATAAAAACAAAACACAATTTTCTAACAATACCTGGATGATATACATACATATAATATATATATGTGCATAAATAGATAATATTGTATTTGCTATAGTGCCTTATCACATCAGCAGAACGTCTCAAAGTGCTGCACAGGATGTGAAATGGACTGACTGTATTTGTAGGAGAACGGGGCAGCCTAATTATGCATAGTAACTTCCCACAAACAGCCATGAAATGAATGGCCAATTTAATTTTGGGGATTTGTTGGCCAGCACACTGGCAAAAACTCCTATCTCTTTTTGAATCGGGATCTGTGGGATCTGTAGCTTCCACCTGAACAAGCAGACGGCCGACGGTTTTTAACGCCTGATCCGAAGGATGGCACCATTAACAAAGTAGCACACCTTAACACTACATTGGAGCGTCAGCTTAGATCGTATGAGTTCCAAGTACCAAGATAGGGCTTAACCCACAACCTTCTGACTCAGAAGAGAGAGCGAGCAAGGCTGACACACTGAAAGACCCCACAATGTGTTTGCAAAATGTAGTTTGTGCAATAGTGAAACTTCACATTAAAATAGTACAAAAATGGAGAGATACAGAATTGCATTGGCTAACAATGGGCTGAATGGCCTTCTTCTACGCTGTAAATGTCTAACATGTGATCACATTACTGGGTAGCGTGAGGTACTCTGACTTCCTATGCTGTGCAGAAGTATGACCCAGGTTCACAAATATCATGTTTCCTTGCCAAATTTCCCTATCTTGCCCAAGCTAATAGCCATAATGCCCCCAACTCCATGGAACTTTTCTACCCACTCTAACATCAAATACAACTCTCAATAAAATAAATTTTCAAACAAATCCACTCAACAATTTAGTGTTCTGCCTTGTCTGCTAACAGTCTGTATTATATAATTTCCTGAAATGTTTGGACTTCAATATAGGAACCTGTGTTGCTGTAGGCAGATGACATCCTGCCTTTGATTCCATTTAAAGAATCATTTGAAATGCAATATACTCACGTGACATCCTTTTCCAAATCACAGTACATCTTTATGGAGGCAATTAAAGAAAGTGCACAGCTAGCAAAACAGGCACAACCTTCCCTGCAGAGACCACAAAGCAAGGAAGCTCCAAGGAAGATTTTTTTTACACACAAGAACCAGCCATGGGAAACATATCAGCAGTCACATCAGCACCTTTTCCAATTAAAATAAGATTTAATTCTGAATGCTATATAAATCTGATATGTTCCTTTCAAAAAATATACAGTCACTCCACTTTACAGTAAATCATGTATTTGAATCATTCTCCTGACCTGAAAAATGCTATATTAGATGCAAGGATTGTTAATGCTGTGGGCAAAGAACTCCAGAGGTAGCTGAGGCTGCTGCCTGGTTTTATTAAAAGGCTATGATAAACTAACAGAACTTTGTCCGGTTCTGACGAAGGATTGCGGACCTGAAACGTTGACTCACTTTCCTTTCTTCATAGATGCTGCTTGACTTGTTGAGTTTTCCCAGCTCTCTCTATTTCCAGCATCTGCAGTATTTTGTGTTTTGTAAAGATTATTATTATTATTTTTCAGTAATATGAGTATGATAAACATATGAAACCTAGTTTATTTTTTAATCATAGTGCATCAACAACAGCAACAACTTACGTTTATATAACATTCCTATTTACAGCACTTGTGTTTATATTGCTTGGAGTAGGGTCTCAGAGTGCTCATATCACAATTCAGATTCATAATCAGATTCACTTTAATGCATCTAAGAGAGCAGCTGGAAAGCATCAAACTCCTGAATGGCTCTTTGCTTCATCACTGCAATTCTGCATCATGTGGAATCTGGCTGGACATCATCCTGCTCCTGAACCATAATAAATGGTTGATTCCAGGTTATGAGATTGCCACTTATATCACTTCCTGCACATGGGCATTTTGTACACAAAATGGCTGCCATGTTTGCTTATCAAAAACAGTTTCTACATTTGATAGCAATTTACAGATGTTTAGACTTGATAAGATGTGATAAGAATGCAGGTTCTTCCTTTGACTACAATAATCACATGAAATACATTCGATTGGATCTGCACCATTTCTAATAATAATCCTTGCATTTGATATAGCGCCTTATCACGTCTTCGAGACGTCTCAAAGCGCTTCATAGAATATACTGTAAAGTGAATTGACTGTGTATTTTGTGGGTGACATGGCAGTTAATTGCACACAGCAGTTGCTATGGCAATGATGTCTATTTAAACTGGTAGAGAGAAACTGTTTCCTCTGGCGGATGGGTCAATAACCAGAGGACAGATTTAAGATAACTGGTAAAAGAACTATAGGGGAGACGAGAAGAATTTTTTTTACCCAGGGAGTCGTTACTGTCTGGAATGCATTGCCTGAAAGGGTAGTGGAAGCAGATTTGATAAGTTTTCAAAAGGGAATTAAATAGGTATTTAAAAAGGAAACATTTGCAGGGCTGTGGGACTAATTGGTAGTTCTTTCAAAGAGCTGGCACAGGCACGATGGGCTGAATGGCCTCCTTCTGTGCTGCAAAATTCTATGATTCTATGAAATCTGCTATAGTCTGTACATCTGAAAAAGCTATAATTCATTTGATACTGCTGTAAATATGTTTTGTTTTCACTGAAAAACCTAGGTGAGAAACTAAGCCACATAAGGCCCGAATTCCCATTCAATCATCAGTACAGATAATGATAGAATTTGGAGAGTAAAATACAATAACCATCTTAAAAATCCTAGTGAAATTCTGTAGGGTGAACAGAAACAATATGGAAACAACAATAATTTGCGTTTATATAACTCATTTCACATCAAGAGGATGTCTCAAAGTGCTTCCCACAGTTGAGTGAGGTAATGGGGGAGCTAAGACGAAAGGAGAGGGTGGGGTTGGGGGGGTGGGGGGAAGGTGACCATAAGTACAATTTTAAACCGAAGGTCTTAAGGCAGGTGTTGGAAATGAGAGGGAGGGGAACGAATAGGGGCAAAATGGCTAAGAGCTCTCCCACCATTGGAAGGGTGAATCAGTTGGGGGACATGAAGGGGGCGGACTAGCTAGATGGTAAATTGGGAAATTTTCCGAGTGCCCCCGTCAATAGTTTGGAGCACCCCTATGATCGGCTGCTGATACTTACCATTCAGAGCAGAAGTTCTACTTAAGTCCCAACAATATTCTAAATGACTAGAGGTTTTATGACAAACTGGTCCCCCCACGACTCAACGCCCCCACAAGCACAACTCAACACCCCCATTCTTCCTGACAATCCCAAGCCCTTTTGGGGAGCCAGTCCACCACTGGGGACATGAAGCAGGCCAGTTTTACTGAAAACTTTTATTTAAGTTTCAATGACTCTACCCTGAAATCTGTGGTAAATGCAGATACAAACAAGCTCTTTAACTTGAATAAGAGAAAATGAGCATAACGTTATAAATGCTCAAAAACTGTGTCCCATTGAGTTAGATCTATGGCTAGAATTGCACATGTGGTATGGTTTCTCAGTTAAAGCAGATCATGCTGTTATGATTCACACTCTTCAAAAAAAAACCTGGAGGAATATTTGGTTCACAGTGGGACAAGGCGAAGAAAGATAACTTATATTTATACGACGGTTTATCATGTCAAAACATCCCAAAGTGCTTCATAAAGTAATGACTGTCAAGTTTAATAACTTTTTTGTTAGCAAACACAGCAGCTATTTGTGCTAGTAAAGTCCTGTAAACAGCCATGTAAGTTGTTTCTTTGTTTATCATGTAGTTCTTGAAGGAGGAAGCCAGCAGGATATCACTAGAAGGTAATAAAAGGAAATTGTCCCTTCAGGTTTTCCACAAATCATGCGCAATAATATATAGTATGAACTCTACCCCACCCCCCATTTTAATCTCCTGAGGGAAAGTTCCGCAAAAAAATACTCCCTAATCCCCAAAGGTTACAGTGCAAAACAATGTATTTATATTTATCTGTTCAAAGGACTGCTGACCTCGCCTGATTCCCCTATCCCAATACCACATAGCTATATTTCAAATCCTTTCACCTCATGTTGGTGAAAATCTTGAAATATGTGTTTTTGCAATAGGAGAAATAAAATTGCTTTACTCCTTTACAAAATGTAAACGTGAACTCCACAAAGTTGGCGCATGATTTTTGCTGATTGGATTCCACTTATTCAGCATTCACGTTGATAATCTGGATCTCAGCACTGACACCAGTGCTGTCTCCTGACTAAACATAGAGGCCTGACAAAACATCTTAGTAGAGCGGAAGAAAGAAAAATTGACCCATAGCATATTTTTATCAGATAGAATATTCCTATGGTATGTCCCTGCCTCCTTCTCTGTCTGAGTTTGGTTGGGCTGTTTTGGTTTGGATGAATGGGTGAATGACTCTTTACAAAGTTTGGCAAAACATCCACTTTAATTTGGAATTTAGGGATCTAGACTCAATCCTTATCCAAGGATGACATCTTTTGGCAAACTAGCTTATGAGGATTCAGCTGTATGCAAATTAAATATCCCCTCCTCCATGTAATGACAAATATATAAAAAATATTTGTGAGATAATTAACATTTAAAACTTTGAAGATTCACGATATTTCTCTCAATATACTCAATAACGCTCAAAGAAAAAGTATCAAAGTGTGTAATGAACTGTCATCTTATCTGTACAACAGTTGAAAAAAGGTTTCACAATGAAGGGTATCTTCAAAAGATCCAAAACATGGAATAATTGTAGACATGGTGATAACATCAACAAAAACTACTTTCATTTCTGCATCAATCAACATTAGAGCAGATTCTGTCCCAAGGATCAGTTAAACTACACAAGCTGCCAGTGTTGAAAATACCAGAATGTAACTGGTTTAAAAACATGATTATTACAAACACTGCACTAATGATCAGATTTGTATTTATTTTTATACATGAATAAAACACTCAAAGGCTGCTTAACAAGGAATTTCTTTCAGCAATGCAGCAACTTAGATCTCACTGATGTATTTCTTTGTCCGAGGAGGAATGTAGGAATGAATTGCATTTGACATAATATGAAAAATGAAGGAAACCACACAAACAAATTGAGTTTCTAAAATCGTCTGGCTGAAAACTATACAATGATGAGAAAGACTTTAAACAGCCTGTGAAGTAAACCAATAAAGCCAACTTGTATATAAAACATTAATATATCACCCTGTGTCCAAATGTAATTTGAATTGAATGCTACAAATTTGGGTTGACTAGCCAGTTGATTGTTTTTCTATTGGACGGAATTGAAGTTTGGTTAATATTTTCTATTCCAACTATATTCGATTCACATAAACATAGTTTAATTTTCACGAACTGTTGCCAAATATTTATTGCTGAACCACATTATAAAGCAATTTTTTTTAGTATTGATGCCAAAGTATGGTAATGCCTGTCAGAAACACCTCTACACCTATGTGCCTTTCCAAGTTACCAACATTCTTCATAAACTCAGAAAACAAGGATCAAAATTGCCTTTCTTTTTAGATGTACTCCATAATAACAACTTACTCGCCTCTTCTACCAAGCTTGCTCTACACACATCAATAATTGTTATAGTGCTGAGGCATGGTGAGCAATGTTTGTACAATAGCTTGTTTAAACCACTTGTGAGTGTTATGTGCTAATCATTCTCTTTTATCCAGAGTGGTAAAGTACCTAACTTGAATACATTTGTGCAAAATATTCCTGTTTGGCATATAATTAAAACTGTCAAGTTATGTTATTTTATGTTAGTTACGTTCTGCAGGTTATCAGATTAATTGCAGATATTCAGCTTTTGCTGGAGATGAATATTCAAACTTAGTGTAACAGCAAGACATTAGCTGAGCAGCTGAATGGAGCGAGAAGGAGTTGAGACACTTTATAGCACTTACCCACCCCCACCTCCCCACTCCCCACAGCTCAGGCTCTCCATCAACTGTGTGAAGCACTTTTAGGTGTCTTCCCGAAATGAAATGAATATAAATCATTGTTGTTTTTGTTATAAATATTATTACATGTTTTCTTTCCTGCTCTCCTGAAACATGGTAACTCCTGCTTGCTAGGAATGATTCAACTGGCAGCAGTTCTGTGCTGATAACTCACCAAGTGACTGTTTACACGTGTGAGCCTCAGTTAAAGTATTGAGAGACTATTCCATTGGAGCCAGTGTTCACCACAGCTAATCGCTGTCTTCACCTGAAACACACACACTTTGCAGGAGAGGTTCCTGGAGAGCGATTAGCTGGTTGGCTTTTCATGCTAACGCAAGGGCAGAGAGGCCAGTTGTAGCTTTCCGACCACGAGAGAACATCTTTTGCATCATAAACATTTGAGTAAATCCCAGAAAATAAAAAAACACTTTTCCAAACATCAGTTTAATCGTATTATTTTTATTTTCAGTTCAAATTCCATTGCCTCTAAAAAAAGTCCTTCAAAAAGTGGATGGAGAAAAGGTGAGCATATGGTACTCAGTTAAACATCAGCCATGATCCAAGCAAATGGTGGAGCAGACTCAAGACTGAATAGTCTACTCCTGTTCTTATGTTCCTCCAATGCTTTGAAAGTGGATTCTTCCAGTAGACATTTGCTGTTTTTAATAAGCACTGTGAGGCTGAGATTGCGAGCTACCAGCTTCCCTCAAGGAGCCTGATAAGTGTATTTCCTCAACGATATGCTGCTATCAAATTACCACTAAATGATTCATAAATATTCCAGTACTTCAACGTTTTGCTTTATACGACGATACCAAATTAATACCAATCAATAAGAGAAGTGGTCACCATTATTTTTTCTGGTAGAAACTTAAAATAATAAACCATCTTTGACATTTCTTTCACACTGTTTTTTTTACAACTGCAGATACAGTACTGCACCCACTACACTCACACATAATCACCTCTGATAAAATAACTGGGGTTTAAAAAATCATGTGGAAGAGATTGGCCATAAACGTCCTCCCTCCCTCCCATCCATCCGCCACAAACACACATACTGTACATTAAAATTGAAACATCAGGTGCAAAGTCACATGCCAGTGACTTGCATTTATATCCATAAGAAAGTGGGTTAATTTCAATCTCAGTGCAAGAACAATTTTTTAAAATAAAATAACTACCAATCAATCATTAGGTTCCTCTTCCAACAAAAAGAGAATTCAATTTTGTAAATCGTGTTTTTTAATCTCTAACTAGATTGCTGGAAATGTTCAGCAGGTTTGCCACCTTGTACTTACAGCACTAAATATAAACTCAATTCTGCACTGATGTGATGTTTTTTGGCTCTATACAAATGCAGATTAATGTTGCGTTTGCGCAGATTAACTCCCAGAGGAGCTCTGCTGTTTACAACAAGCTCAAGGTTACTCTTTTTGTGACTAGGAGGAAGGGAGTATTCATAGCCATAAAGCATAGCGATATATATAGTATAGATTTTATATTTAAACATGGGGAAGGCATGATTTCAAATGACATTTGGGGATTAAGATTTATTTGCCCTGATTTTGTCTGAGGTTTGATTTTGAAAGCTTTCTTAATTGAGTCAACCTCAATTAATCAAATCAAATGATGTTCTCATATTGTTGTGCATCTGATACAGTAACAGCATGTTTCTGTTATGATTATTATATGTGCCACTGGGTTAGAAGAAATGTTCTCCAGCATTGCTTTGGTATACTACGGATCAGGTCAAGAAAGTCTCTTTCTTTGCTTTAAAAAATACAGTTAAAAATGTATAGTCTGCTTTCAGTGGTATACATTCTTCTTTGAATTCTTTGATTTAATGCAGCAGTTTTGTTGTGGAGCGGTAGAGATCTCTACTGTCTCACTTTCAACCTCTACTAACTGGATTGAAGCAGGATCACTCTTTCAATGAGAAAACTGAAAGCACACAATTCAATATCAGAAGTTACGAGTACTAAAATGAAACAAGATTAGAAAAAGAGGAAATGTGTGAAAAATCAATATTTTCAATGAATCCCAAACCTTTTTTTAATAAAGATTAAATTTGAGAAATCATTTTTTAAATTCTATCACATTTCTCCGCAGGTTTTCCACTAAAAAATGTTTTGAGATAATGGAGCCTTTGATTAAAATTCTGCCTCCGATCTTGATGTATCCCGTGTATGCCATTTGGCCACAGCCTCTGAGCAGTAAACAAAAAGGATTGTGCCTTTTAAATAATAATCAAATTGGCAATGTTATTCTCTGATTAGAATGAATGCAACTAGTGTTTACTTGGGGCCACAGCAATACCAGACTTTCTAAATCAATTAGGGACAAGTGAATAGCCCGTTATATTTTTATCACAGATATTACATTTATGTTAAGATGAGCAAAACAATGTAAGCAGACAACGAGGTGCGTTACTAAATACTGTAATTGTGAAAAAGCTTGTCCTTCGCCACTTCCCCGGATAAACGTAACTTGGAAAACTAGCTGCAGTAATTTGCTTAAGTCAATTCTATGTTAGTAATTAAAGATACATTATCCCTGCAGCACAGCAAGTTTGAACTTAGTAATAATAATAATCCTTGCATTTGGTATAGTACCTTTCAAATCGAGAGGATGTCCCAAAGCGCTTCACAGGATTTACTGTGGAGTGGAGTGACTGTGTATTTGTAAGCGAACACGGCAGCCCAATTGCACACATCAATGTCCCACAAACAACCGTGAAACTAATGACCATTTTATATTAGGGGATTGTTGGCCAGCACACCAGGAGAAACCTCTTTCTCTTTTCAAAAAGTACTATTGCATCCACCTGAACAGGCAGATAAGACATTGATTTAACGTCTCATCCGAAGCACAGCACCTGTGACAATGCAACACCCCCCTCAGCACTGCTATGGAATGTCAGCTTAGACAAAGTGAGTTCATGTCCCGACCTACGGCGTAAATCCACAACTTCTAACTCAGACGCAAGAGTGCTACCAATTGAGCCAGACGGCCACACTGCTGCTCTTATGCTGCTCCATAAATTTATAGATCTTGGCAATGTACCTTTATGATGAAAAATTAATGGGAAAATAAAATTGTTCTTGGCCAACAAGATTCTTTCATCCACAATCAAAGAACCACCCTTCATCATGTCTTATTCTTATTAAATGTTAAAGAGCTGAAAGGGCAGGAATGGAACATCATACTTAACAAAGTTGCTGGAGGTTTCTGAAGGGTTTTATTGACATTATGGGTAGGATAATATGGTTTTTAAGGTATAAAGGTAAATTTGTGGCATCAACAGAGTTACAATTTTAAGTCGGAAACAGAAAAAAAGTGCAAATGAAGTCAATCACCACTGGTGGATTCCAACAGACCTGAAGCAAGCAAATGTGGTTCTCATATTCAAAAAAGGTGACATAACCTAGCAATTATAGACTCATTGATCTAACCTCAATATCTGTAATTGGAAAAATGGTAGAGTCAGTCATTAACCTCATAGACTTTTTTGAAGAGGTGACATCCCAAATTATCTGTGAGAAGCCACATGACATAGTGCACCTACACTTCCAACTACATTTGACGAAGCAACACATTAGATATTTCTTCATGAATTGATGTCACTAGGTATCAAAGGCAAGACATGGATTCTAAATTGACTGAAGAGAAGGAAGCAGAGGGTAATTGTTAAGCGAGCTAGATCAAAATGGGGAGAGGTATTAACCTGGATGCCTTAGGGATCTATACTGTTGGTCCTTCTAGCCCTTGTATACATTAGTGACCTAGATGCATATGCCCAATATAATTTAGTTAACAATGATCCTTGCATTTGCTATAATGCTGTTTCACATCTGCAAAACACTGCACAGGATTCAACATACTGTAAAGTGTATTGTATTTATAGGCAAACACAGCAGCCAATTTGCACACATCAATACCCCACGAATAGTAATGAAGTGAATGACCAATTATATTTGAAAGATTGTTGGCTAGGATACCAGGAGAAACTCGGTTTTCTTTTCAAATTAGTGTTGTAGGATCTTTAACATTCACCTGAACAGATAGACAGGATCTAGTGAGATTTTAACATCTCATCCAAAGAACGACACCTTCAACAGTGCATCACCGGCACTGTATTGAAGTGTCAGCCTAGACATGTGGGCCAAATTTGCAGTTAAATCTGCAGATAGACTAAATTAGGGGAACTGTGGAATCAGAGAAGGCAGCAAAGAGAGAGTTTGATCGGGTATGTGCCTGGGGTGGTGTCTGAATAATGAAGATCAGTTGAGTTGAAACCTCCAGAGGTTATACTCAGGCTGCTTAGCGTTCTGGTTAAATTGCATCCATACAATACAATATCATTTGTATTTATGTAGCACATTTCACATCAGAAGGATGTCTCAAAACATTTAACTCTGTTGGCTGGATACACGAGCCCAAGGTGGGAGCAGAAGGGGGTGGGGAGGGGAGAGATGGCCAAAGTCTGACGGACCTTCTTTGTCTGAATATCTCTTTTGATATTATGAATTGCACTGATCTGTTACAAAAGCAATTCAACCCCACGGATTAGATGAAGTAATGCTTTTGGGAGTTTAATGCATTAGGGAGTTTCAATGCATTGGGGGCACAAGTATGAGCACACAATACAATGGTTTCAAAAGCGAGATCCTAAGAAAGCAACAGGAAGAAGCTATGAAATTCATCATAGGAAGAGAGTGAAAATCAGATGATTGGGTACTCCTCCTTACTCTTGCTCATCAATCAGCTGTCTCATTGTTGAAATGTTAAGAGACATGGGATGAGATTTGCAACCTGTCCTCTGAAACAGAGACATTATATGACATATGCTACCTGTGAGCTACAGGGGGAAAGTTGAGAATTAAAATAACCAACATATGAGCAGAAGTTTGCCATTTAAGTCCATCAAACCTGTTTCTGAAATTAATGCAGGAAATGACATTTAATGTACGTGGGTCTCACCTGACAGCAAAAATCTACTTTTGCTTTCTCCTTAAACCATATGACTTAATTTGATTTGCTTGATGTATTACTGTCTATGGCAATGTGATATAGAATATGAACCCATTGACCCAAAATTCCACCTTGTCTTAGCTTGTAAGACCATCTTACCTAAAAATTTAAGATCACATAGAATTTTGCAAAATTCTTAAATGCGGTCTTAATTTAGAAGCTGGACCTATTCAAAATCTGCAGAAAACTGGCTTTCAAATTGAGATGAATTTCAGAATTTTTCACAATTCTAATAATGCATTCTCCTATAGTATATGATTAGCTGAAATCAATGACAGATTATAATCTTATAGATTCTACTAAATAAAATTATAATAATACATATAACATTCAATATTTAAAAAAATGCCCTTTCCATCTCGAAGTACAAAATATGCTGTTCGAAATGCACCAGCAAGAAAATAAAATTGACCAGCTGACAGTTTTACCTTCAGAATTTGTGGACCTTCATTGTTAATATTTTACCAGCTATGCTAGTATATCAATGGGTTCTGCCATAGAATGAGTAATTTGTCTCAGATGCACAACCATGAAGTTCCCAACAATCTCAGTTGAATTACATACCTAATGGGAAATTCTCTCACACAGGGAGAGAACAACTTGGTCAATTCAAGCACTCTTACACATCTCTTATCATCAAGAATGGTACATCCAAGAGTCTAGAGCAGACTCTTTGCATGCTGAGACTTTATGCGTTGGTGAAAGAAGGCTCTGAAACTGCCACCTCCTGAGGATTTAAGTAATCAAGGGAGAGAGACCAGGGCACCAGCTATCAGTTCTATGGCTTCCAAACCTACTGCAAAACATTTCATTGGATGAATTTAAATGATTAGTGTCTAGTTCAGTCAAACTTTTCAAATAAATTAGCTATGAGTGCCGCAGTGAAAAGAACTTTAAGTATAAACTCAAATATGGAAGGATGGTGGGATCAGGTCACACATGTACAAAAGCTTTGAAAGACTGAACATACTGTTCACTTCAGAAACATTTATTCCACATCAAACCAGCTTCAAAAATATAGCTGTAATATTTTTTCCTTTGTTGCTTAAATGCTTCCGAAAATATTCTTAATATGAAAAAAAAGTCTCCAATTTATTCTGTTACTGAGATATAGTGAGCCTTTAGAAAAGTGGGTTCGCTACTGGAGTCCTGATCCAGCATGACTCAATTACGTTTCATATAACTGAAGGTATCTGTTTTCACTGTCAGTACAGTATCCTTATTGTAGCATAATCTGATCGAAGGCCTTCGCCATGGGCAGCATGTTGAGTTATACCTTGAAAAATAGAATTACATCACCTTACCTTACAAATTTAACAAGTGGAGGCTGGACTTTTGACAATTGGGTTCTATTGGAAAGTTTTTCAGAATAAATACAAAATATGATCAAATAGCTTTGAAAAGGCGAAACAACGTGTATTTGATTGTCACACAAAATTATATTAAAACAACATATTTTAACATAATGTAAAGTGAAAGCATATTGCCATGCAGTCTGCACTGATGCTTAGCAGTCAGTTGTTAGAAGTGCTGTATTTCCAGCATGTTAGTTGTAGGGCACCGACCATAACCCACAAACCACACAAATCAAATCATTTAAGATTGGAATTAGTCCAAAGCCTAAAGTGCTATGAAAACCATATAAATCTGTGATTCACATTAAATCCAAATAAGAAGTGACCTGAGTAATCGACAGAGCTCACTTTTCAGTAATGGTAGTGGGTGGCAGTAATTCACAAGACCAGACAAGACCACAAGATTGATTTGGTGACAAAGCTCCTTTGGACCATTTGATCTCATCTTCTAGAATACTGTCCTCCCCAGCATCAAGCTACTTTTTAAATGAGTCCAATGTCTCAACCATCCTACTAACAACCTGTTCCAGTCATTAATTACCCTCTGAGTAAAGAAAAATGTCCTGGCATCTATCTTCAAATTGTCCTTTGCAACTCTAATCCGATGTCCTCTTGTTTTGCTGTCTTGATGCAGTTACGCACATATAATCTCATCAAGAGCTTCATTTTCAGGATAACTGATTGCTTGTATTAATTTTTAATCAAACTCATAACTTTCTACTCTTCAGATAGAATGCTGAATTGTAGTAATCTAATAGAAAAATCCCTTAGTGAATGTGACACACCTGCCATTGCCACATGGAAACTCAAACAGCATTGGACTGGTAATGCCAGAGAAAGCATCAACCAATAAATTATTAACTCTTCATCTGCAGCCACAATAATTTCTTAACATCTGAGTCCCCAAATCAGAAACAATCACTCCTGTTATTTTTGTTTACATACTTCATTGCATGGCAAATACAATTTTTTACTATTGTAGAATTATATTTGTGGCACCATCAATAAAATATTACGGGAATTTAATCTGCAACAAATGCTGGAAAATAATATTGAATTATACAAATGTAGAATGAACTCTTGAAAATTATTGCTTTAATTTCATTTGAAATAAATATCTAATCTTGATGGAAAATAAACCACTTGAACTTATTAGCAATTCATTAGACACTGAGACATTGATATGAAAAGTTACTGTAATAAAGTACATTGATACACCTGAAACACCATGTATTGTGTTTCACTGTATTCATCATAGTACTTTATTTTGGTGAGTAGATTATTATATTGCATGTAGTTCACTATATACTCACTGCTTAAACACCAAAAGAACTATCTTACTTTTAGGATTTGTGATTGTCTAATGTCGAAAACACTGTTGATCACCAGCCTACCTTAAACTTGGCTGCCAGCTGTTCTGTAGCTTGCTGCTCATTTTTCAGATCTTCCATCATTTTTTCTTTCTCTTCCAGTAACTTCTGTTTTTCTTCTGCCACCAAATTATGATCATCTTGAATTGCTGCTTTCTCTTTCTCCAGTGTCTCCTTCTGTTCCTTCAAATAGTTTTCCATGTCTTTCTCGATGTTATCTTCAGTCTCCTCTCCTTCTCCATCTGTGATTTCTTCTCCTGAAAACTTCCTCCTTTGGCTTCTCCTTCTTTTCTTGCTCAACATCCCCCTTCTCTCCAGCTGGGCCTTCAACCGAGCAATCTCTTCTTGAAACTCTCTCAACAAGGCATCTTTGGGATCTTCATTAATTCTTGGCTTGTTTCTGATATTCTTAGCCCTGTTGGCGTACCTTAAGGTTGTCAAGCTCTCATCGTAGTTATAGGATGCTGGACCAATGGTGGCCACCATAATTGTCTTAGCATTGCCTCCAAGAGAGTCTTGTAATAAACGGGTCAATTTTGAGTCTCTGTAAGGGATATGGGTGCTTTTGCCATCCACGAGAGCAGATATTACATTACCCAAAGCAGAGAGGGAAAGATTGATTTTAGTAGCTTCTTTCAGACGTTCTCCTTGGACGCCAGTTTTGCTCTGCCGTTCACTGCCCGCAAGGTCAACCAGATTCAGCTTGCCCACTCTGATGTGGTTTTCACCATCCAGGCCAAGCTCACTGCACTCCACAGTGATGACAAAAATAGCGTGAGACCTTGAGCTGTACTCGTTCATGTTGGTAGAAGCCACAGATCTGGTCTGGTTTCCAACATTCATAACATGCTCTATTTCCTTCACATTTTTAGTCACAAAGGAGGAAAGATCTGTAAATAAGAAATAAGCAATCATTTGATAATGGTCTGACACACACTATAAAAGATCCACTTTCCTAAAAACAATAGTACCTCATATAATTTAAGCACAGACATCTATAGCCACTGGGAGAACATGATGCAGCAGGCCTCCCCTTTCTGTACATCTTTTCTGCAATGCCCCTCATAACTAACTCCTCTTTCTTTCGTGTCTGTAGCGGCTCTTTGAAAAGAGCTATCCAAATCAATCCCACTTCCCCGCTCTCTCCCCGTAACTCTACAAACTTGTCCTCCCCAAATAATTAGCTACTTCTCTCTTAAAAGTTTAAAGTTCTTATTAAATAGGCTTCCACCACCCTTTGAGGCAATGCATTCCAGATCTGAACAATTCTCTGTGTGAAAAAATTATTCCTCATCTCCCCTCTGTTTCTTTTAACAACTATTTTAAATCAGTATCCTCGGGTTACCAACCTACCCGCCAGTGGAACTAGTTTCTCCTTGTTCACCCTATTGAATCCCCTCATAATTTTGAAAACTTCTATTAAGTCTCCACTTAACCTTCTTTGCTCCAAGGAAAATAATCCTAGATTCTCTAGCCTCTCCTGAAAACTCCTCATTCCTGGTACCATCCTGGTAAATCTCCTCTGCACCCTCTCCAATGCCTTGACAAGTGTAGTGCCCAGAACTGAACACAGCACTCCAGCTGAGGTCTAACCAGTGTTTTATAAAGGTTCATAATAACTTCCTGACTTTTGTATTCTATGGCCCTATTTATAAAGCCTAGTATCCCATATACTTTTTCAACAGCTTTGTCTACCTGTCCTGGCATCTTCAAAGATTTACTCATATGAACCCCCAGGTCTCTCTGTCCTTCACCCCCTTTAAGATTGTACCATCAGCTTATATGGCCTCTCCTCATTCTTCCTCCCAAAATGCATCACTTCGCATTTCTCCACATTAAACTTCATCTGCCACGTATCTGCCCATTTTACCAGTCTGTCTATTTCCTCTTGTAGTCTACTACTATCCTCCTCACTGTTTACTACTTTTCCTAGTTTACTATCATCCGCAAATGTGAAATCGTACTCCCTATACCCAAGTCCAGGTCATTTATATTGATCAAAAACAGCAGTGGTCCCAATACTGACCCCTGGGGGACACCACTGCATATTTCCCTCCAGTCAGAAAAACAACCGTTCACCACCACTCTCTGCTTTCTGTCTCCCAGCCAGTTCTGTATCCATCCTGCCACTGTCCCTGTAATACCGTGGGCTTCTATTTTGCTTACAAGTCTCTTATGTGGCACTTTATCAAATGCCTTTTGAAAATCCACATAAACTACATCAACTGCACTACCTTCATCCACCCTCTCCGTTACATCATCAAAAACTCTATCAGGTTCGTTAGACATGATTTGCCTTGAAGAAATCCGTGTTGGCTGTCCTTTATTAACCTATATTTTTCTAAGTGAAAATTTATTTTGTTCCGGATTATAGTCTCTAGAAATTTCCTCACTACTGACGTTAGGCTGATTGGCCTGTAGGTCCAAGGTTTATCCTTCTGCCCCCTTTTGCACAGGGGAGTAACATTTACAATCCTCCCGTCCTCTGGCACCACCCAAGGAGGATTGAAAGATTGTGGCCAGAGCCTCCGTTATTTCCACCCTTACTTCCCTCAATAACCTAGGATGCATCCTGTCTGGAACGGGTGACTTATCTACCTTGAGCACCGACAACCTTTTTAGTATCTCCTCTTGCTTTATTCTTACCTTATTCTATTTCTTTACCCTCTCCTCCAATACTGTGGTATTGGCTTCATCCTCCTCTTTTGTGAAGACAGATGCAAAGTACTCATTCAGTACGTCAGCCATGCCCTCTGCCTCCACAAGAAGATATCCTCTTTGGTCCCTAATTGGACCCACCCTAACTTTGACTAACCTTTTATTCTTTATATGCTTATAAAATACCTTAGGGTTCCCTTTTATGTTACCCGCTAATCTTTATACTCTCTTTGCCCCTCTTATTTCCTTTTTCAGTTCTCCTCTGTACTTTCTATATTCTATTTGATTATTTTCTGTGTTTTGGACCTGACATTTATCATAAGACTCCTTTTACTGTTTTGATGCCCTAATTTTCCCCTTTGTGGGAATGTACTTGTTCTGTCCCCAAACTATCTCCTCCTTGAAGGCTTCATTAGCTGTTTTACCTGCCAATCTTTCCTTCCAGTCCACCTTGGCTAGGTCCCTTTTTAACTCACTGAAATTAGCCCTCCTCCAGTTGAGTATCTTCACCTTTTATTGTTCCTTGTCCTTTCCATCAACTTAAGAAACATCAAGAATTAATATGGCAACCATAATGTTGCATTTATTGCATTCTATGATTGCTGTCACAGAATCATGAGCACAATCATTTCTGGTTGTTTGTTGTGTGTTGGTTAGGTCAAATAAACATTATTTTCTGTCGTCTACCCACTCCTTCCTCAAAATATTACCCACAATCTTCAAAATAACAACAGGCCAAAAATAAACTATAATCTGTATCGCTAACCAAATAGAATTTAATGCAGCTTTGACATTTTCAATGGTTTTATTTAACATATTATGTATATAATGCTATCTTGTTATAGAAATGATCTGAAATTTGATTTTGAGTGTATCCATCTAATTACTTCAGATGATCAAAGAAAACCAAACTGATTATTTGTGGTTTATCAAAAGTGCCATCTGTAGAACATTTATAAAATTATACAAATAATGGAGGATAATAAAAGCGCTCTAAGATGCTGTCCAGCATGAAGGGCACTATATAAATGTAAGTTGTTGTTGTATACATAATTTTAAATGAGATTGAGAGAGTAAATCAGAACAGGATTTTCAGAAGCAATGAGACAGCAAAACAAGAGGGCACATGTTTAGAATTGCATAAGGCAACTTTAGGTCAGACTCCAAGAAAATTTTCTTTATTCAGAGGGGTGGGTAATTAACAACTGGAATAGATTGTTAGGAATGATAGTTGCGGCCAGGATATTGAGTTCATTTAAAGAATAGCTTGATGCTGTGATGGGAAGATGGTAGTTTGGTATTGAGGAAGGATAAGACCAAATTACTATAGGCCTTCTTCATCCAAATCTCTCTTCTGATCTTGATCTAAGATGAGAGCTAGAAAGGCTATTGTAATCCAAAAAGAGGATAATAGAAGGGTTATCAAATTGAGACAAATTAATTCAAACCACAATATTCTAATAGGAATAATTGTGCCAACATTTTCTATAGATGGAAATTCTATTAATTATTGACATAAGTGAATGAGCATTTTGTGCCATTTCTCATTCAAGCTTATGTCCATAAATTGTTATGCAAGACACTGAATTAATAACTAAACAGTAAATGGTATGAGGGAGTTTTGCATTATATTTTCAGTTGAATCGTGTCTGTTGCCCAGCAGATAAATAGAAAGGTAGATGTGCATCCTGCTGCTTGTTTTATTGTTGCAGCAGCAATACTGGCAGCAGGTGACCCTCTGCACATTGACAATGGGCATGGTATCTAACACTGCCAGATAATTAATGGGTTACTTTCTTTTGTGTTTATTGCACCACTGACTAATCAATTATCAGTATAATAATAATAAAACCACATTATCTTACAGTACAGAAACAGGCCATTCAGACAATCAAGTGTGCTCTGACGCCTTTCTCCACCAAATCTATCTCCGGTTTCTGCTTGCTTTCCATACACCCTATAGTATGCTACTTTTTTCAAGCATCTAATTCCCTTTATAAAAATGTAGGGATCTGCTTCAATAACCAATGCTAACCTATTAATTCAGCGTAGGTTCCCCTGCAATAATTAACATGATGTGTGTTCCTGTTAGTTCGAGGGTGGGACTGCCCTTTAAATGTATGGATGGATTCCAGGACCAGGGTTGGCTTGCAGTGCGACTGGCAAACCTTCAGTATCTCATTATTTTTTAATTAGTTGCCTGACGAATTCTAAGACCATGAGAATTCCCAGTGGCAGAGCTCTCCATCCCTCCTTCCCTCTCTCCCCGCACCCCACCCATGTTACTGGTGAATAAAAACAAATGCAACCATGACCTCTATCCTCTCCCCCCCACCCCTTCTCCCCCCACACACACACACAAACACAACTCCTCGTACCTCATTGCCACATTTTTCGTTTTCCACGTTTTGCCCACAGAATAAACAACCAATTCACTTTGCGGTATATTCCGTGAAGCGCTTTGAGATGTCTCGAAGACGTGATAAGACACTTCATCAAATGCAAGGATTATTATTACTGCTATTATCACGTCTTGTTTATTGGGGTTTCCATGCATTTGCAACTGTTATTTTCAGTTGCCTTTATCGTTAAATGTTAAGGAAAAAAAAAACATCAGTTTTGTACTTCACCTTTAATGTAAACACCAGTTTCTGGTTTTTCTTTCATCTCCAGTTTTTTGCTCTGGTCCTTGTGCAGCAGATCTCTGATCTCCTCTTGGTAGATCTCCAGGTAAGAAGCTCTCACCAGATATTGCTGGTCCTTGGATCTCGATATGTGAGTGAAAATGTGTTCGAATGAATTAGGGATGATGCCCCTTTTTTCTGGATCAGTCCATACCCCCTGCATGGTGTAGGTTTTGCCAGTCCCTGTCTGACCGTAAGCGAAAATTGTCCCATTGAAGCCTTGCAAAACCGAGTCAATCAAAGGGCGGACCGTCTCGTCGTACAGATCGCTTTGCTTGGAATTCACATCGTAGACAGCGTCGAAGGTGAAGGTTTTGGGCAACTCGCTGGATATGGCTTTGGGGTTCCGGATGGACACCTGTCCTAATTTCACGTCCATATCCGCAACCTCCTCGTAACCAGCCGCGTCCTCCTTCCCGTTCAATGGGCGGCATCGCACCACCACCTTCACCGTCTCGCAAGCCTTGGTTTTAGACATGTTCTGGGCTTTGTGCGGTTGTGCGGGTTGTGCGGTGTGTGTGCATGTGGGGTGTCTGGTTTTTTTTTTTTTTGCAGCCGATCTCCCCCCCTACCACCCCCACCCCCCACCTCCCACCCCTCTCTCTCTCTCTCTCTCTCTCTCTCGGCTCGGCTCGGCTCGGCTCTGAAGGCAGTCTCCTCAATGCAGATCAGTCAGCACCCGGTCTGTGTCCTGCAATAAAGCAATGCACCCGTTTACGCATCGATAACTCGCCACAGCGCGCACAGCACAGCACAGCACAGCAAAGCAGCGCAGCGCAACGCAACGCGTTCGGGTTCCCGTTCACCATCGCATAACGCACCTAAAGGGATCCGAGCAGCCCCCGGGAGGAGGAGGTAGGAGGGGGGGAGGGGGGGGATCCTCAGGGGTTGGAGCAGGAGATCTGGACGCTCTCTGGGCTGGCAGTTCTCTCTCCCATTTGCAGTTGGCAACGCCTTTTTTTCCCCCCTCCCTCCTCCTCCTCCTCTCTCATTTGGAGGATGAGGTTGTGTTTGTTGCAGTCGATGTGCTGCTGCCACACAAACAGCTGTCTGGGGGCTGGAGGCGCTGCTCTGCTCTGCTCAGCTCTGCCAGAGGAGGACGCACCACCCTGGGCAGGTTGACTGCAAATCCAGCCAACACCAAGTCGCCTGACATCAGATCTGATCCGCCCCCCCCCCCACCACCCCTCCTCCCCCCCCACCCACCCCCACACCTCGAAGCCATCCCACCACACCAGACACTGGGAATTGTAGTCTTTTATTTTTGCTGTTGTCGATTCGACTGCGACTTGAAACCTTTGTGGTAAGGGGTATTTGGAGATGAGAGCTCTCCTCGACTGCTGTACCCTCCAGCCCTCTCCCAATAATAATAATAATAATAATCCTTGCATTTGATACAGCGCCTTATCACGTCATTGATTCGTCTCAAAGCATATGCTGCAAAGTGGATTGACTGTGTTTTTGTGGAGCGTGACTCTATCCTGGGTGTCAGAGCAATGACACGTCACTGTGCAGTCCATCACCATTCAAAACTGTGCTCAGAATACTTCTTGTTCGTGCCTTCATCACCTCCCGGCTCGACTATGCAAATGCCCTGTTTGTCGGCCGTCCCAACTCCTCCCTCCACAGGCTGCAGATAATCCAGAACTCTGCAGCCCGTGTCCTCTCCTGCACCAAACTCTGTGACCCCATCTCCCCCACTCTCGCCCAACTCCATCGGCTCCCTATCCTTCAGAAGATCCAGTTCAAGATCCTACAAAGCCCTCCATGGCATCACCCCACCCTACCTCTGTGACCTCCTAACCCACTACCAACCCGCAGGCTCCCTCCGCTCAGTCGGCTCTGGCCTGCTCCACGTCCCCCAACCCACTCGCCCCATTAGTGGGAGAGCCTTCAGTCCCTCTGCCCCCAACCTTTGGAATTCCATCCCCCAATCACTCCGCCTCGCCCCCTCCTTAGCCTACTTCAAGTCCCGCCTCAAGACTCTGTCCAGCACCTTGGGATGTCCTCCCGGCATGAAAGGCGCTATACAAATGTAATCTTGTTGTTGTTGTAAAGAAACGCGACGTAGAAACAGATCATTCGGTCCAACTCGTCCATTCCGATGCTTAGACTCCATTCAGTATCTATACTGTGTCTACATTTTCATTCAATTTCCATTTCGAGATGGAATCTGACAGATTTGCAGATGAAGAATTTAACTTTGGGTTTGAGAGATAATGCAAGTGTTTATGTTATCCATTTGTCATATTATTTATAATAAATATAATAATCCTTGCATTTGATATAGCGCTTTTCACATCTTCTGGATGTCTCAAAGTGCTTCACAGAATAGACTGTAAAGTGAATTGACTGTATATTTGTGGGCAAAATGTGTTTGTTTTGCTAATTATAAAATAGGCACCATCTCATAGTTGTTCCCCCAATAAATAGATTGTGGATGTGTTGAAGAATACAATATTTTAGAAATGTAATAATGAGACACTTCTTATTTAAAAAAATTGTTATGAAATACTGCAAGTTAGACACAGTGATGTTAACTGTGTACACATATTGTTGGCAATAAATCCAATTTCGTCCTTGGATGAAACATTAAACTAAACTCTCTGCTTTTTCAGGTAAACTTTAAAGGTCCCACAGCACTGTTCAAGAAGTTTCTCCCAGTAACCAGGCCAGCAAGTTTCCAGGATAAAACTAGTCATTCATGCAATGGCTATGTGGGACACTGCAATGCACAAATTGGCTGCTGCATTTGCCTACCAAAAAAGGCACCTTAGTTTAGAGTAAAATTGTTTGAAGCACTTTTAGATGTTTACCTGACATGATAGATGCTCCATCAAATGGAAGGATTACTTATTATTTATTTTTATTTATGTTGATTATGAGCAGTATAATTAACGCTAGTTATTCTCTCTTTGTATTTTTGTTATCAGGCTCATCCTCCCAAGAAAAATAACAAATTTTAAACTTAAAAAACAACAAACATCAAAAGGTCACATTGAAATTAAAATGTGCGGCCATGTTATTTGTTGTATAATGGATACAAAATAAGTAATATCCCAGCCACACACCAAAGAGCTATCACCTGATATGTACTTCAAGAATAACACTCGTTCTTTTGTGATGCAAACTGTACCACAAAAACTTTGCCTTCACACAACGTTACCTTGGTGTGACCAGTACATAGGAACCTAAATGACAAAACAAGTCTGCACTTCTGTTGTAATTCAGCTTAATTCCCACCAATTCCTATTTGAAAACTGGCTGAACCACAGTTACCATAGCAGACCATATCCTTGCAATATACCTGAGATGAAGTGAGGCATGTATGATATAAAGGATTAACCCAGTCCACCTCTGATCTCTCTTACTCTGGGACTGGATGAAGGAAACCTCTGGGCTTGCAGGTTGCAAAAAAAAAAGGAATCTTGTGTGCAAATCCTCTCGATTTGTTAGAATTATTGAGCAGTGATGGTCCTTGCTACAGGTACTGGGGGTTTGGTGGGGTTGTTTTCTCCCCTGTTTAAATAAACCATTTGTCCATCAACAAAGACGGCCTCCGTGTGTGTTCAGTATCTGTCTGGCTCTGGAGATCTGCCAACACGGTTACAGGACTCATAACCTGGCTCCAACACTTAACCTTTATAAGAAGGTGTATGTCACTGGATTCAGCCATAATCCCTTGTACATCACCAATCTCAATTCAGAAAGTTGAAATATTATCAACAAAACACAGATTTACAGACTAAAAATAATTCTATTCATTTATCAGATTGAATTATGTTTTAAAACAAATATGAAGCTAATATTGTTCAAGGACACAAGACAATTTCACAGACTATTGAAGGTAAACTTCAAAGCAATATATTTCTTACAGTTCTTTGCTGATGTTGTCTACATTGTTTTAGAAATGAACATTGGTTGGTCTCAGTGAATTTCCTGCTCTCTTTGTCACTGCTTCTTCCGTTTAAATAACATTGCAATCCCAGCCGGGCTCATAAAACCTTGCTGTTTAGCTGCTAAATAATTTTTCGGACTTCAGGATATGAGAGTCCTATCTAATATTTGATACCAAGTTTGCAACAAGTTATATGTGAAGGTCATAAATATTTTGTCACCAACATTTTGTTACAGGACCAATGTAATAATTGTGTGCTTTCATCATCCTAACATTTGCAATAGACTTTCAACTCCCTGACCAGGGAAACCAATACCTGCATTGTATTGTAATATCATCTGTCAGATGTTACAGTTTCCTTATTAACCTTTTACAATTTGGGGATCTTTGTGTCATCAAATTTCATTCAAATCCAATTAAAATGCTATTTATAAATACAAAAAATAACAATCTACAGTAAAAAAAATGAGGTATTGGGAATTGGTGACTATAAATGGAAAAACCAAAATACTTGTGGTATGGGGTGTTTTGCTCCCCATACAACCATAGAAATTTGCAACACAGAAGAATGTAATTCGACCCATCATGGCAGTACTGGCTCTCTGAAACAGCTGTCTGTTTAGTTCAATTCTTCTTCCCTGTTCCAATATACATACTTTTATTTTTCTTCTCAGATAATTTAAATAATTCTCTATTAAAAGCTAATGTGGATTTGGTCTCAACCATGATTCAAATTAGGGTATTCAACTTTCTAACAACCCCCCTGTGTAAAACAAACCCCTCACCTCTCCCTTTGTAAGTACATTAAATCTGTGCCCTCTAGGTACTGGCTTGCCTATAAGTGGAACTGATATCTCCTTGTTGACTTGATCATAATTTTAAAAATTTCTCAGGTCTCCTCTCAACCTTTACTGTTCTTGGGAAAATACCAAACTCTGTTTGATCACATAACTTTGCCTTTGCCTGTCTTTGCTATTCTGCACTCTTTGCTCTCATCGATAAATAGAAAACAACTCTGTGGTATACATTACATTGCTAGGTTTAGTATTAGGCTCTAATGCTAACAGTGTCTAACTTCTGTTGGTACTCTATTACTTTTCCCCAAATATGTTTCAAATCTGATTGATGACTGAAGATACAATTCAAAGGTTTCCAAAAGAAAAATATTTTTAAATACAATAAATACAAATTTCATTATATAGTGCCTTTCACGTTGGGAGGACATACCAAAAGCTGGACAGTCAAGGGTTTGCACCTGAGCTGGGGGTTGGAATCAAGAGGGGTGGAGGGGTGAAGAACAAGGTGGGAGGGGTGGAGGACAAGGTAGAAAGGGTGGGATTAGGAGGATGACCAAAGGCACAGTCAAAGAGGAAAGTCTTGGGACAGGTCTTGAAGGAGGCAAGTGAAGGGGTGAGGCAAAGGAATTCAGGGATGGACTTCCAGAGGGTGGGGGTAGAAAGGCTGAAGGCCCGACCGCCAATGGTGGTGCGTGCAGGGTGGGGGACATGGAGCAGGTCAGTGACCACCGAGTGGAAGATGCAGTCAGGTTGGTAAGGTTTTAGTAGGTCGCAGAGGTAAGAAGAAGCAAGACTATGGAGGGCTTTAAAAGTGAGGTCGAGGATCTTAAACTCGATCATCTGAGGATGAGGAGCCAGTGAAGCCGGTGAAGATGGAGGTGATTGGTTCACAGAGTTTAGTGCGAGAGAAGACACAAGTCTGTAGAGGGAAGAGTTGGGAAGTCCGACTATATAATAATATAATAAGGATACTAAGGAGTTGTTTATACTTATTTATTAAATAATAGTCCTTAAATTTGGTATAACTCTTCACACTTTGATCGGATGTCTGAAAGCGCTTAACAGGACTGAGTAATACTGGAGTCCTGTAGCTCAGTGGTTAGAGCACTCACTTTGCAAGTGAGAGACCTGAGTTCAATTCCAGGCAGGGCGAAACCTTGGGCAAGTTTCCTTACTCCACACGCCTAATAATAATCCCTCCAAAAAAACAAAACAATAATAAATTGGTCATTTTCAATCTACGACTGTTTGTGGGACATTGCTGTGCGCAATTGGCTGCCGCGTTCGCCCACAAATATACAGTCAATTCACTTTACAGTGTGTTCTGTGAAGCGCTTTGGGACGTTCTCCCGACGTGAAAAGCGCTATATCAAATGCAAGGATTATTATTATTATTATTATTATTATTAATAATAATAATAATAATAATGCTTGCATTTGATATAGCGCTTTTCACATCTTCTAGATGTCTCAAAGCGCACCGCAGTGTCCCACAAACAATCGTGGATTGAAATGACCAATTTATTATTTTCTTTTAGGGATTATTATCAGGTGCGTGGAGTAAAGAAACTTGCCCAAGGTTTCATCCTGCCGGGAATCGAACCCAGGTCTCTCGCTTGCAAAACAAGTGCTCTAACCACTGAGCTACAGGATTCAACTAATATTTTATAAGCAAAATATAGTATTGATATGACATCGATATGGCAGAGAATGACAGTGCTCCCCCATTCTGGAATATAGTAGATTTTTGACTACTGTATTCCAGTAGTTGAATATCATAATTCAACTATTATCACTATTCAACGATTAGATTGAATAATATTAATAATAATCAAATTAATAATCAAATTGAATACAACAGAACTCGGTTGTAGAGAAAATGTAGAGATCCAAAATGAAAGTCCCATTGTCCCACTTCCAAAACAATATCTACTGTGCAAATCTCTTCAGATCGTTAGGGATAGGAGCACATTTACTTTCAGCGATCAGGCGCATACTCTACCAAGGAACATACTCACCAAGATCACCAGCAGGGATCAGATTTGTACTCATGTTAGATTGCCAGGGAGTATGGGCCCATATCTGCTCCTAGGCTTCCAGGAACCAGATGCAGTACTTGCTTTGTAATGCCAAATTGGTCATATCTCCAAAGAAAACAGTACAAAAATATGCTTTATCGCTTTTGTTCAGCCTAACCCTAAGTACCAGCTGTTCTGATGGCATGAAACTGATGTTAAATATTGGAAATGAGCCATGTGGCTTCAGATAAAGTTTCATCTCCTTGCGCTTATGCAAACATCATTTTATTAAAGATATTCCAACTCCCAAGTGTTTGATTTATGTCAAATTATGGTCCTCACTATTGGATTTAAAATAGTCAGTTGATTCTTTTTTGTGTGTCTGATACCCTTCATAATGCTTAATAGTTTTCGAACAAAACAAAACAAAATCCAAATATCTCTTACAAGGAACCAATCTCTACTTGGCAGTATTAACCTTGCGGAGTCATGTAGCTCAGTGGTTAGAGCACTCGCTTTGCAAGCGAGAGACCTGAGTTCAATTCCAGGCAGGGCGAAACCTTGGGCAAGTTTCCATACTCCACACAGAGCCTAATAATAATCCCTCCAAAACCAAAAACAATAATAAATTAGTCATTTTCAATCTACGACTGTTTGTGGGACATTGCTGTGCGCAATTGGCTGCCGCGTTCGCCCACAAATATACAGTCAATTCACTTTACAGTGTGTTCTGTGAAGCGCTTTGGGACGTCCTCCCGACGTGAAAAGCGCTATATCAAATGCAAGGATTATTATTATTATTATAAAACAGAGTCCCATGCATCCCATCTGCACATGGAAATTCCAGAAATATTTATTGGAATGGAATGCGCAATCTCTCCCTGGAGTGATGCATCCTGCTTTCCTAATTCTGGAAATTAATAGACTTAGGTTGGGGACCCCAGAGTGTGTGGTGGGGTACTGCTGGAGTCTAACCAGCTAAAACCGCACAGCTTGCCATTCAGGAGATGAGTGGGATGATTCCCTGCCCCTAGTGACTTGTCTGGCCTTATAAGTCCTGCCAATGAGTCAGGCTGGCTGTGCTGTCATCAGCAGTTCCCTGGAGAACTGCAGACCCACCTGGCTCAGGAACCGGACTACCGAGACTGCCCAGAGGGCTGATTTGATTCTTGAGCTCTAGTCACACTCCCATCTTATGCCATACCCAAAGCCTTTTTTGTCAAATTAATCTCTTGTGCTATTTCACATTCTGGCAAAGAGATGGAGTGGAACAATATAAGTAGCCAAAAGATGCCTGGAAAAATATTTCGAAAATCTGAATTGATTTTTAATGTTATCGATCTAAATGTTCTGGAGTTTTTTGTTTGCTGTACTGAAACCAACATTCTCAAGATAAACCCAATCTGTGTTGCAGATGTTATGGCTAGATTGAAATACCAATTTTTGCAGGGCTGTCATTTATTTATTTCTGGAATGCTCTATTTTGCTTGATGCTTCTGCAGATAGCCATTTGGATTTTTATTTTAAGTACAATAATTTTTTTCCCAGTCAGTTGTGTGAAGCGCTTTGAGACATCCTCCCAGCATAAAATCACTAAATAAATGTAAATTATTGTTATTGTTACAGTCATTTGACTGCAAAATACTTGTCCATTATAGACATTTTACCAAAGTCGCAGATTATTATTTATTATTAGCGTAATATTATTATTGGTAATTAATTGTAGGACGGGCATTTGCTGCTGCTTTCAGAGGAACAAATAAAGTCCAGAATAACATTTGATGTGAATTTGGCCTGATACGTGAATCATATTGTGTTTTCATATGAACCCTCACCTTCATATCAGCAAATCCAGACTTAAGAGCATAAGAACATAAGAAATGCTCGATGAAAAAAGACCAAGGTCCATCTAGTTCACCTTCCACCTTCCTGGCAGTCACACGCACATATGTCCCAAATTACCTATATACTATATCCCATAAAGTTATTTCCTAAAAGAAAACTATCTAATCTGTGTTTGAAAGTATCAACACTTCCTGCTTCAACCATCTCCCTAGGGATCCTGTTCCACAGGTTCACTATTCGCTCATAAGAACATAAGAACATAAGAAATAGAGTAGGAGTGGGCCATTTGGCCCCTCTAGCCTGCCCCGCCATTCAATAAGATCATGGCTGATCTATTCTAACTCCACCTACCTGCCTTATCCCCATATCTCTTAATCCCTTTATCCACAAGAAATCTATCAATCTCAGTCTTGAATATGTTCAAGGACTGAGCATCTACAGCCCTTTGGGGTAAAGAATTCCATAAATTCACTACCCTCTGAGTGAAAAAGTTTTTCCTCAACTCAGTGCGAAAGGGCTTACCCCTAATTTTAAGACTGTGACCCCTGGTTACAACCAGGGGAAAAAGTCTCCCACTGCCTATTCTGTCGTGCCTCTTAATAATCTTAGAGGTTTCTATAAGATTACCTCTCATTCTTCGATATTCTAGAGAATATAGGCCTAAATTGCTCAACCTATCCTCATAACTCATCCCCTCATCCAAGATACCAACCTAGTGAATCTATGTTGTACCCCCTCCAAGGCGAGTACATCCTTTCTTAGATAAGGAGACCAAAACTGCACACAATACTCGAGGTGCGGTCTCACCAGGGTTCTATACAGTTGCAGCAAGACTTCCCTACTCTTATATTCTAACCCTTTTGTAACAAATGCCAACATACCATTAGCCTTCCTAATTGCTTGCTGTACCTGCAAACTAACATTTTGTGACTGGTGTACAAGGACATCCAAGTCCCTCTGAACACTAGTTTCTCTCCTAAAAAATAATCTGCTCTACTGTTTTTGCCGCCTAGGTGGATGACTTCACACTTCCCTACATTATACTTCATCTGCCACCTATTTGCCCACTCACCGAGCCTATCTATATCTTGTTGCATTTTTTTAATGTCATCCTTGGTGTTTACTCTCCTTCCTAGTTTAGTGTCATCCGTGAATTTGGATACATTAAGTTCGATGTCCTCATCTAGATCATTGATGTAGATTGTAAATAGTTGAGGCCCAAGCACTGATCCTTGTGGCACTCCACTAGTCACATCCCGCCAATCTGAGAAGGACCCGTTTATCCTTACTCTTTGTTTTTTCCCGTTAGCCATTCTTTAATCCATACTAATATATTCCCCTTAATTCCATGGGTCCTAATCTTGTGGATCAACCTTTTATGCAGCACCTTATCAAATGCCTTTTGGAAATCTAAATACACTACATCCACTGATTCCCCTCTATCTAATCTACTTGATATATCCTCAAAAAAATCTAAAAGATTTGTTAAGCATGACTTCCCTTTTGTAAAGCCATGTTGACTCTGATTAATTATATTGTGATCCTTTAAGTATCCCACTACGACATCCTTGATTAAGGATTCTAGAATTTTCCCTACCACTGATGTCAGACTAACTGGTCTATAGTTCCCCATCTTTTCTCTCCCACCCTTCTTAAACAGTGGTGTGACGTTTGCAATCTTCCAATCAATGGGCACTGTTCCAGAATCCAAAGAATTTTGGAAGATCAGACACAAGGCCTCCACTATCTCATGAGCTACCTCTTT
Organism: Callorhinchus milii; assembly: GCF_018977255.1. Taxonomy (NCBI): domain Eukaryota; kingdom Metazoa; phylum Chordata; class Chondrichthyes; order Chimaeriformes; family Callorhinchidae; genus Callorhinchus; species Callorhinchus milii. The sequence goes on from NW_024704744.1 coordinate 24,038,156, forward strand.
TAAAACCCTAGGATGCAGACCATCAAGTCCAGGGGACTTGTCACTTTTTAATGCCAACAATTTCCCTAGCACCAATTCTTTGCTAATGTAAATTTCCCTAAGTTGCTCCCTATCATTAGTCCCTTGGTTCATCTCTATTTCTGGTAAACTTCTTGTGTCTTCTAACGTGAAGACAGAAGCAAAGTATTTATTTAAGGACTCTGCCATATCCTTATCCCCAATTATAATTCTTCCTGTCTCTGCCTGTATGGACCCACATTTACTTTTGCGAGCCTATTCCTCTTAATGTATTTATAAAAACTCTTACAATCTGTCTTAGTGTTCCTAGCTAGCTCGCCCTCATAATCCATTTTCTCACTCTTAATGAACTTTTTGGTTTTCCTTTGTTGGTCCCTAAAACACTCACAGTCCTCAGGTTTGCTACTCTTTTTGGCAATTTTAGAGGCCTTTTCTTTTAGTTTTATACTTTCTCTAACTGGTCTAGTTAGCCACAGATGAACTGCTTTCCCTGTGGTACTCTTATTCTTCAAGGGAATATGTGACTGCTGAGAATTTTGCACTACATTTTAAACGTTTGCCACTGTTGGTCTATTGTAATATCCATTAATCTAATTCCCCAGTCTATTTTAGCTAATTCCTCCCTCATACCTGCAAAGTTAGTTTTATTTTAATTTAAGACCCTTGCTTCGGATTTGACTACATCGCTCTCTAACTTAACACTAAGTTCTATTGTGTTATGATCACTCTGCCCTTGAGGAGCATTAATATCTATATTACCGACTAGCCCTGTTTCGTTACACAAAACAAGGTCTAGTATGGCCTGTCCCCTCGTTGGTTCCTCAGCATACTGCTCCAGAAAGCTATCTCTCATACACTCTATAAACTCCTCGTCTACCCTACTTTTGGTGATTTGGTTTTCCCAATCTGTGTGAAGATTGAAATCACCCACTATTGGAGTCCTGTAGCTCAGTGGTTAGAGCACTCGCTTTGCAAGCGAGAGACCTGAGTTCAATTCCAGGCAGGGCGAAACCTTGGGCAAGTTTCCTTACTCCACACGCCTAATAATAATCCCTCCAAAACCAAAAACAATAATAAATTGGTCATTTTCAATCTATGACTGTTTGTGTGACATTACTGTGCGCAATTGACTGCCGCGTTCGCCCACAAATATACAGTCAATACACTTTACAGTGTGTTCTGTGAAGCGGTTTGGGACATCCTCCCGACGTAAAAAGTGCTATATCAAATGCAAGGATTATTATTATTATTATTATTGCTGTATTACCTTTGCTACATGCTCCTCTAATTTCTTGATTAATACCCTGCGCTATGCTGTGATCACTGTTTGTGGGTCTAAAACTACTCCCACTAATGTTTTCTGCCTCCTTGTTATTTTGTAATTCTACCCATACCGTCTCTACATCCTGGGTTATGTGATTTGAAATCTTTCCTCTCTACTGCTTTTATTCCATCCTTTATTAACAAGGTTACCGCCCCCACCTCATTTTCCACATTGTCTATCCTTTCTATAAGCTGAAAACCCTCACTGAAGTAGTGTTTGCCTAGATTCGTTCTGAATTTACCCCACTTCAATCGCAGGCTGTGTCCTTGGTTTTATTGTTCTGGACAAGTTGAAACAGCCTGCCATGATCTATATTGTCTTGTCCCTTTACAATTTTAAAGACTTGTTCACTGTTCATCCAGACTTGAGGCATGGTATAATGACTCATGAAGACAGTTTATTGGAACAGACTAATCCTGACAAGTTAAATGGATTAAAACCATGATTAAATAGGTTGGCACGCAGTAACAGCAAAAGAGGAAAAAAAAGAGATTCTAAGCAATTTATGATGATGATATAACTCTGTCATTTCCATTGTCTTGAGCACTATTCACTCTCCCCACCTATGACATGCCCAAAGCTCTTTGGTGACTGCCCTTCTCCTGCTTTCTCTTCTTTTTGTCACCAGATCATTATTCTAAATCTGATTCAGTGCAGTCTTTGAAAGCTTACACACTGAATCAAAACACCCTAATTCCACCCACTCCACCCATCCCAGATTCTAAAACACTCCATATATTTGTCAATTATCAGGCCTAGAAATTCTTTCCTAACCCTCCTCATGTCTACTCCTTCAGTGCAAAAGGGTGGGATGTGAGTCTTTTGAGTATTATAACATGAACACTAAACAAATACAATGAACTATTTTGCCAGGATTAAGTTAAACATGCCATGGATACCTGTTGATGGCTGGTATCCCTACCAGACTGAGGTTTGAGGAAAAATTATTCTGGAGGAAAGTATAAGTCCCTGGAACACTAAAATGTGACCTTGCTACCACATTTCCTGATTCCATATTACTAACTATGAAAGGGCTAAGAGTCTGATGTTCCTTTCTGTGCTGACTGACTGAGATTCAGACCTGGTCTAATGCATTCTGAATTAAGGATTACAACTGTAGTTTTACAGGTTAATAGAGATAGAACCCCAACAATGAATATGCTTTCACCAGCCCATATACTGACAGATCCACCTCTTTGTGCAGACAAGGATACATCTTTTCACATTAAGTAAGATATTAAGTAAATCCCATCCTGTTTAGGATTAGGAAATAATCTGTCTGATTTCTTGGTATTTTCCCCTCCTTTTCGCTGAAATGATTGTTCCCTGAGGCTGAGACCAGATCATCTGATTGCTCAGTTGTGCTGTGAGATGTTTGGCAGATGACGTTTGTCCCACCACTGCCGACATGCCTGGGAGGTAGGCCTGACAGAATAGAGTTCTGATGGATGTTACTTTATAGGATCGACAGAATTGTTCCATCTATCAAGGCAGCTGAATGAATGTCTCACTGTGTAGAAATTTGATCCGGAGTGATCGTGCAGGCTTTTTAAAATAAAAAAAAAGCAAAAGGGCACAGCACCAATTTTGTGTCATGAATCCTAAACCTTAGATTACTTACTATTCATAAAGTGTGCTTCTTTCATCTGGAGGTATTTAAGAGTAACTGCAGGGTGGTTTCTAAAGCACTGCATAACAAGATACCTTTGTTAACTGAAGTACAGTGCTGGGCAAGAATAAGATATACCTGAACAGTTCTGTTTGATCTTCATGTTGTGACTTGGAGACTGGTGCTCTGTGGTCCATATTCACACAGAGATGAGATGAATGATACAAGTGAGCACCATTAATATCACTCATATTCCTGCTGGGCAAGATTAACAATGACGATCAATTGCAGGTTTTGCATCTCAGAAAAAAATTCCAACACGAAAAGCATTAAATATACATTAAATATAATCCTTGCATTTAATATAGCATCTTGTCATGTCAAAGTGCTTTAGCGTTTCTCTGTAAAGAGTATTGACTGTATTTCTAGGTGAACGCAGCAGCCGAATCAGCTGGATCTTTAGCATCCACTTGATAGGCAGATGGGACCTCGATTTAATGTCTCATCTGAAGATCGACACCTCTGGTGATACAGCACTCCCACAGCATTTCCCCGGAATTGTAGTGAGGGTGTCAGCCTGCCCTTGACTATAAGCTCTCGACTCCAATGTGGAACTTGAACCCACAACCTTCTGACACAGAGGCAGGTTTGCTACCAACTGAGCCAGGCTGTAGTAAACACCGCATTAGGTTAGCAATCAAGCCAGCAGTGCAAGGTGGACTAGATATTCTTTCTATTTAAAATAAGAAGAAATAAGATAAAAGTTAAACAAATAGAATTCAGTGAGATTTAGTACAAAATTGCAAAAATAAATTTAAAGTGCCAAATACACAAGAACAAAAAGCTAAGGAATTTAGGGAATAAAGCGATAAGTATCCAAACGAAGCAAAAGTTCAACAATAGTTTTTANTTTTTATTGAACTATATTTTGAACTGCAGTAATAAAACACAAACAAAGTCACTACTGGCAGCAGACAGAAGGCATACACAATTCATAAGATTAAGGGATAAGTTGGATGCTAAGATCTACAATGGAATCAGAAAATAGTTGCTATGTTGGTGTGTTTAAGTGAATTCTTTAAGGCAGTCTTTTCAGATGAAGACTGCAGTTGCATTTCAATCCCTTTAAACTGGTTTATGCATAATAATAATTAAAGATTAATAAAGCAACCATTATGAGGGGACTTAAGGAATTAATGGGATAATATTCTACATATTATTAATATTAACTCTTTGGTTGATGGCAAGAGAAATTTCAATCTCCATAATTTTATTTAAAAATAGTTCAGACATGGACACTAAAACTGATACTAATGTTGCTGTAACAAAGTTACTGCCAAGTGTAGCTTTAATTCTGTAATATTACAGTATAGTATCGTCCCTCCAACTCATTGCAACTCATTCCCTCCCTCTTCTCTATCAAGGCGCATCTCAAAGCGTTCCTTGCCAACCTTTCGATCACGGTAATAATAATTCTTACATTTGTTATAATGCCTTTCACACCAGGAAGACATTCCAAAGTGCTTCACATGATATATATGGTAGTGTTTTGTGGGCGAACGCCAATTAGCACACAGCAATATCCCCCAAACAGCTATGAAATGAATGACCAATTTTATTTGAGGGATATTTGGTCAGGGCACTGGGAGAAACTCCCTTCTCTTTTCGAATAGAGCCATGGGATCTTTACCGTCCACTTGAACAGGCAGATAGGGCCTTGGTTTAACATCTCATCTGAAGGACAACAATACAGAACACTCCAGCAATGCACTGGCGTATCATCATAAATTATGAGTTCCAAGTCCCGAATTGGAGCTGAAAAAACAAAACCTTATGACTCAGAGGTAAAATTGCTATCTACTGAACCAGGCTGCCACCCAAACCAATGGCGCATAGCCAGGCCATGTTTCCCCTCCCCATTCCTTTCAGTTTCCACCCTCAGCTTAGGTGCCCATCCAGCACTTTGAAGCTCTTTGAGACGTCTTCCTGATGTGAAAAGTGCTATTTAAATATTAATAGTATTGTGTAATATATTACCTTTGATACAAAACAACAAAACAAAAAAAAGTTGAGAATAACATTATTTTATGATCTTCTCCTATCTCAGATATAATATGGATTAATTTCCAAATGAAATTAAGACAAAGTGATAAAATAAAAATCTTTTATTTGTGGCTCACAGCATTTGATAGAAATAATAACAATAATATCTTTGCATTTGATATAAGCCCTTATCATATCATTTGAGAGGTCTCAAAGCATTTCACAGAATTTTGTTTTGCTGTGCAGTGATGTGAATTTGTTGGCAAAATTGAAAATATCTTGGAATATAACTGCCCTGCATTTAAAAACATGCCTTCTACATCCTATTGGTAAATTCATAAACATGTGCAAGAGCTGCATTATGTATTCATGATTCTGCCTGACTGAACTGTCACTGTGAAACAACTACTGTTGTCATGTTCTTTCATAAAGATCTTTTGAAATTATGTGGATGTTTTGTTATTCACTACGATGGATGTTCTTCATTAGCTTGTTCTCCTGAGCTTGAAGATGAACAATGATTTACTAGCTATTATTTAAAAGTTTCATTTGGTAGATCAGTGATCTTATCCATTTATTTGAGATACTGTGTGTGAGACATATTATTGCTTCCATATATTGTGATATCATCCCTAGTGCACTGCTGTAGCATAATCCAGACAGCCCTCTGCACAGCAGAGTTGGAAGCTGCTGTGATGAAGACCTCACAGAACCTTTCCTTCTTTGTCATCAGGAGAATTGCAATCATATTCTTCCATGCAAAAATTAGATGTCTATGAAATTATTGATTTGTTTCAATCCATTCAGAATCAGCACTTCCCTTTGACACAACTGCACTGACACTGATCATTATGTGACTTCTGTCAACTCTGGAGGAATTCATCATGTTCTGAACAGAAATGAGACCAGTTGTATTAGTTTAGTTTAACTTCGATGAACTCGGTGAGTGTTGGCTATATTCAGGATGTGAAGGATTGATTGGATGTCGAGTTTACAAATACACAGTGAGAGTTGATATGAAGAGCAACATATAAATTGTTTCAGGCAAGATCAGAAAAGGTCAATTTAATACAACATTGTACATATCACAGTCAAACAACAAGAACTAACAGATTGTGAAGACACTGGCAAAATTGCAGAGGAGTCAGCATTCTCCTTGGTGTTACCTGGGTGTGTCCAATAGTGTAGGAATATAGGGAACTCATATTGAGGTTTAAATCGATTATTAGATTTTAATTGATCTATGTGCTTCTACAGTCTCTTAGGTATTCTATAATAATGCCCCTGGATTCAGTTTTGGACCAATGATTAATCTGCTTTTCACTGCTCAGTGCAGTAATCCTATAAAATAGTCAGCTTGACTTCCACTATTATTAGTGAATGCAAAAGTCACAATTAGAGCAGGTAATATGTACAGCTCATTTGTCACCCAATTCGTTCTTACGGTCATGTGCACTCATTCTGTATGTCAGCCTGGCGCAGTGGTAGCATTCACGCTTACGAGCCAGAGGTTGTGGGTTCAAGCCCCATGTTGGGACTTGGATTCACATAGTCTAACCTTACACTCCAATGCAGTGGTGGGGTTTGCGTTGTTGGAGGTGCTGTCCTTCGGATGAGCCATTAAACTGAGGTCCCGTCTCCTTGTCCAGGTTGATGTTAAAGATCCCATGGCACTATTCAAAAATTGAAGGGAGCTTCTCCTGGAGTCCTGACCAACTATTCCTCAAATAAAATTAGTCACTCACTGGTTTGCTGTTTGTGCTGTGCGCAATTGGTTGCTATCTTCACCCACAAAGAACACATAGTCATAGCACTTTTCCGTATACCCTATGAAGCGTTTTGAAATGTCTCGATGACTTGATAAGCTACTATATCAAGTGCAAGGATTATTATTGTTATTGTGTTTCCTTGTGCGGCCTCACCAATGCTGCTATGAATGTTCCTCCTGCTGGCTGTGCTGTGAAATTGCAGGCCAGTCACCCAACAACAGATCTGGTATGTAATTCCTATATCTTCCTTTACTTTTGATTGAGTGAAGAGATGATAATTAGCACATCAGAGGTCACGATTTTCATCACTCTATTCTTGTTACTTCTGTTACCAATGAATGTATCAACAAATCTTAATGGATATATATATATATATATTGAAATGTTACCTAATAACTAAATATTCTAGATAAATAATTGATATTTTACTATGAATAATCTTTAAAAGCATGCATTTGTTATAGCGCCTTTCATATCCAAGGGAGTCCTAAAATCCTTCACAGGGTATATTGTAAAATGCAGTCACTGTGGGTCTTTTGTGGGTAAACACAAAAACAGTACATTTTTTATATATACATAAAATTATTTCTCAAAAATAATTAGTTCTCCATTTTGATCCTTCTCTACAAATATATTAATATTGTTTTTTTGAGTGGAAGGATGCTGATTTACCATGAACTTATTTTTAAAAATATTAATTATATATTTGTTTCCTCATTACATTACAAACATTCTCAATGTCCTTTCGATGAGATGTTTTAGCTAAAGTCAGGTTTGCCAGGTGCACATTAATAAACTATTCAAAAAGAATAGGGAGTTTCTCCTGGTGTTCTGGCCAACAATTCCACAAATATAATGGTAATTTCAACTAATAGCTCTTTGTGGGACATTCCTGTGTGTACATTGGTGCCATGTTTGCCTCCAAAAATAATACAATCGCTAAACTTTACAGCAAACTCCTATTAACAACAACAACAACAACAACATTCCATTTATAAAGCGCCTTTCACGTCAGGAGGACGTCCCAAGGCGCTGCACAGTTGGGTCATGACCCGAGCAGGGGGGAAATGGTCAGGGTGAGGGGAGGGAAGGGAGGGAGCGAGGAGGGGGGAAATGGTCAGGGTGAGGGGAGGGAAGGGAGGGAGCAAGGAGGGGGGAAATGGTCAGGGTGAGGGGAGGGAAGGGAGGGAGCGAGGAGGGGGAAGAGAGTCGAGAGTCGAGAAATGTTTTGAAACATCTTCCTGATGTGAAATGTGAAGTATCAGAGGTAAGGATTAAAACTATTCTTAATAATGTAAATTATATAGGCCCAAAATGAAAGATTTATCTGCACAGTACATGACTGTGGCATTTAACAAAGTTGGATGCAATTGTACATTGGGTTTCAGGTTGTCTGTTATGTCCAGCAAGTAATACACAACTCGCTGGCTATACTGTGAAATCACAACTGTGAAAGAGGATACTTGTGGTGAGTCTCAATGAACAAGTGAAGGGGAAAAGAGAGGACAAAAATGAATATGAGTTCTTCGGTTATGTTATATTATCGATTGCCAGGATGGTAGGAGGGAATCTAGATGGACATTGGATGTCTTTCGTTGAGCAAATTCTTATGCTCTTATATTCTTAATTACTTAATTCACAGGTTGGCAATATTAAACTAATGCAAGCTCTTTATGCTCTGAAATGCTGCCCCGCATGAAGGGTGCTATATAAATGTAAGTTGTTGTTTACCTGGGAGCTTTAGTTGCTTAAATCACTGCTCTATAGTAGTCGCCTTTCATATCAGGAGGACATCTTGTAGCGCTTTAATGAAAGAGTGAATATCCCCATTGTTCTCTGTACTTTGGGTGAAGTATGATTGAAGTCTGAGAGAAAGTAGAGAATTGTGTAAAAATCAATTACCTCACCTTTGTAAAGTTAGAATTTCAATGTTAGCCTGGGGTTGTAAACGGTTTACTTAATCAGAGATGACTGTTGGATTCACAAAGCCTAAATCATCGATGTAGCAAATCAGTGAGCACACATTGTCAAAAATGCACATGAATTGAGCTCCACCTGCTGTTGTAATGCTTAACAGTTCTTGAGCAATTTGTGGTTTCTGGTTCTATTCCAAAACTCTCTCAGGGCAACTATGCTGGGCATTTCAGCACTGCGCATCAGACATTAGTCATTGCACAGCTAGGTTGGAAGATTAGAAGTAGTTATCTGTGGAAAACCTTTTGTGGCACAATAAATATTTTCAAACATTTCACCATATCACTTGGAATAAAAACACAGTCACTGCACTTTATGCATTTCCTGTGATGCACTTTGGAAGTCCTACTGCAATGGAAGGCCCTATACCAAATGCAAGAATTATTATTTATTGTAACTATACAACAGTATAGTTTCAGGCAGCAGTAGAGCATTGGTCCATCTAACTTCCCCTTTCCAACATCCTAGAAGATTCCTCCAACATGTTTATGTGGAGCTCTGTAGCTCAGTGGTTAGAGCACTCGCTTTGAAAGCGAAACACCTGGGTTCAATTCCCGGCAGGGTGAAACCTTGGGCAAGTTTCCTTACTCCACACGTCTAATAATAATCCCTCAAGAAAAAAAACAATAATAAATTGGTCGCTTCAATCCACGACTGTTTGTGGGACACTGCTATGTGGAATTGGTTGCCACGTTTCACCCACAAATACAGTGAATTCATATTACAGTCTATTCTGTGAAGTTCGTTAAGACGTCTGGAAGACGTGAAAAGCACCATATCAAATACAAGGATTATTATTCCAGCGCCTTGGGACGTCCTCCCGACATGAAAGACACTATACAAATGTAATCTTTTTGTTGTTGTTGTATTTCATTGCCTAACAAACCAGCCCTTTTAATTTTCAGTTAATGAAATTAAACCATGTGTAGTGACAATAAACATGATGGAGTGCTCCTTGACCATTCAGGGAAAGAATGGTATGATAGTATACCATGTAGATCACATATGACTGCTGTAAGTAATCGTTACACCGGGAGGATGGATTTACTGTAAAGGTTAGTGACTATATTTTGCAGGAAAATGAGGCAGCCAACCTAAATACAGCAATTCCTCCCAACCATTTTTTTGCCAGTAACAATCCTTTCATCTGATGCAGTGCCTATAACATTCAAACATCTCACACCACCTCACAGATCATTTCTGCAAACTGTAATGATAAAATCTGATGGAAATATGAAAGCCAATATGCATGCACCTTGCCCCATGAGAACAAGTTCAACTCTGTGAGCCTTTCCTCATAATGTTGAGCTCTAAATCTTTGAGAACTTGCTTCTCTTTTTCTTTGAACCCACTACGACTTTTCAATGTCCTTTTGAACGTATGTTGCAAATGTTCACTCAATGGTGTCACAAATGTAAGACTTGCAACAGGATTCACAAATGATGATTAAGGGTATCAACCTGCAGCAGTTGGTAGTACTCTCACCTCTGAATCAGAATATTGTAGATTCAAGCCCCACATCAGCGCTTTGAAGTTCAGGCCGACTTCCCAATGCAATGCTGGGGGAGCAATGGATTGTTGGAGGTACCATCCTTCAGATGAGACATTAAACTGCCTGTTCAGGTGGACATTAAAGTTCCCATGGCAATGTTCAAAAAGAAAAGGGAGTTTATTATCCCGGCCAACAACACCTGCTGATTAAAAAAATTGGTCATTCACTTCATGACACTTTGTGGGACAGTAACAGAAATTAACTGCTACATTCGCTGGCAAAGTCGTACTAAATCCTGTGAAGAGCTTTGAGACATCCTCCCGATGTGAAAGACATTATATCAAATGCAAGGATTATTAATATTATCCTAATGGTGACCAGAAGTGCACCATGCTCCAATCTACCCAGAAGGAGGTTCAGATAATAATGTTGGAACAGAGTTCCGATAGTTTAGTGTGAAGTACACCTGGTTACCATCACTATTCAATATGTATAAATCAATTATGAATCCTGCCTCAAGTGCCCCATATTTGATTGTAATATTCCAAATATCGTATTACCAGGAATCTACGCAAGACTAAACAAATTATTTCTTTTTATACTTGAATGCTCTCAAGACAACCTAATTTTCTCCGCTTCCTCCTTTCTTATTATATTAGTTTATAGAAGGTAAATGTTTGTTCGTAGAAGATTCACATTAAGTGCAACCCTTCACTGAACAATCAATAATCTTTCTCTGTCTTTGCTAATGGAAAGCCCTTCATTTTACTCCCATATTTGCAGGTTATTATTCCAAAACATATTACTTTACATTGATCTGCAATAAAATATATAATCAGACATTTTTTAGCCCAATATATTAATTGCTCATCCTCCTTATATAGTAAACTCCTGATAACTCAATCCTGGCTTAACTTGTCATTACCAAAAGTAGACATGCTGTCAATATCCCAGCTGCTTCCCATGCAAAATGCTATGGGCACTCCTGTTTACTTGTCACTCCGCTTAACACATAACTAGCATTCTAGAAATTTGTAAGAACTTATTTAGAATAACTTGTCCTATAAATGGTGTCTTATATCACAGAGGCCTCCTGCCCTATTCTGTGACTGGTGCGGGGACTTGGGGGAGGTTGGGGATGCATGTTCAGGTGCATCACAGAGGCCTCTGGTCTTTGGAGTGCCACACCATAGCCTCCCGTCCCACTTCTCACCCTACCCTATGACAGACGAGGGTAGGAGGCCACAGCTTGATCCTCCAATAGATTGCGATGTATGGTGGCTAACCACCGCTGAGTGCCCACATCTGACACAGCGCCTCCTTGTAGCCTGGGATGTCCTTAGCCTAACTCTGTAAAACAAGTGGCTGAGCCCCTTTCCCTTGGAATGACAAGCTATCAGAAGTTTACAACAACAACAAAATTACATTTGTATAGCCCTTTTCATGTCGGGAAGACATCCCATGTTTACCGTATTATTAACCTGCATGTATAACGTGACAAGTTGTACTGTAGCAGACACTAGGACCTCAGGACAGGTAGGTTTGAGGGGTGCAGCCTATGCCTATCAAGGAGATGACGAAGCCTCCAACTTTCTCTTGGTGCTGGGGCTGGGCTGAGAAGGGTGGAGCCCCTGGCCTGACTTTGGGGCGGGGGTGTGAGGCCTAGGCCACACGGCTGGCCCCAGGTTGGTTAATGGTTAGAGTGGGCGGGGTGGAATGCGAATGTGCATGTTCATAAAAAAAGGAAAAAAACTTTTTTTTCTGAAAGGGCATTTAACACAGGGTTTTTTTTCTTCATTTCGGTCAACACGAATATCATATTCTGATTGATTAACTGATATGTAAATTTGTTTTACAACAATGTTTAATCTGTATGTGATGAGATAATCCTTATTTCTGAATTTAGCGTATAGCAGAAAATATGAATTTTAGATGATACGATATAATTTATATATTTAGAATTTACAAATATAGATTTTCCAGTCAGCATATTTTTTTAAATTCTAAATCTAGGCACATTCAAATCATTTAATAATCCAGATACATATGCAGTTATTGAGATAGATCCACCCATCTACGAACTTACAATTTTCCAATCGATTGCTTTGAAACATACAACAGTAACATTCACACAACTGAAATGGTTCATTTTCTGTCATCAGGAGTGATGCCTTTAAACACTTGTAGTTTCAAATAACTTCCCACTGGGTGGCTTAATTTACTGTGGTGAAAAAAGGTAGAAATGGTGATTATCGGTCATGACAACGCAGTCCCTGTTTGGAGAGACTGAATTGTACTTTCCAGTCAAACACTACTTGAAGAACAAAGATTTTGGGGCATAAAAGTACCCACAAAAAATGACCTGCACTGCAGTACATTGTCTGTTCATGCTTATCTGTACAGTTTTGGGGCGGGGGACGGGTTTCAATCATACGGTGCACATTTTAATCTGAGGATCTTATTTCCATTAACATTATATCCCACGCTTTCTGCAATGATTTTGTGTTGGAGGATGGAAAGTAGTCATAAATATTCCCAAGTCTGCATTTTACAATCCAGAGCAATTAGTGACTATGTTCCTTGGATAAGGGATGTGGGGGGGGGGTGGCGATGGGGCGGGTGGGGTGATAACTGGGGTCACCTCAGAGTTGAGCTGGCTCCAAGATGATGTGCTGGACAGAATGTCCGAATCAAGTCGATCCGCCTGCGTTCAGTGAAGCACGGATTTCTATTGCTAAATTTAGACATTTGGCCATCGGGCCATCGCTGACTCTCCTGGTCAACAACCAACCAGAGACCAGCTGCCCCGTGATGTCGCATCCTCCCACCACCGTTCACTCTTAGTCTCAGCATGCGCATTTTGGCTCCCGGCACCGACCCGAGCTGCTTCCCCAAAATGCTCCCACCCCTGTCCTCTACCATCCATTACTCCCACTCGGTCCTCCTATCCCACTGTCCTCCCTGACTCCTATCCCTGCTCGACCGTCCCACTGCCTCCCTCTGCTCCAGTCTGCGAATCCTCTGTCAAGCCCACCGTGGCAGATACCACTGGCTGTCCAACAGCAGCCACTCTGACTGCCCTATCCCCCATTCTTGCCGCAAGGCCCATTGGTCCCTGACCACGGAGGCCAACCTCTCCTCCCTGATCCACATCCCCACCCTCCCTGTCAGTTCTCCCACTAGGCTCTCACATTCCGCAATCAGTCTACAAAATGTCTGCTCCCTCTCCAATAAAATACTCACCATCCAAGACCTCACGTTGACAAAAACGACATTCTCATCCTCACTGAAATCTGGATCATTCCAAGTGACACTTTCCCCCTGATAGATGCCACACCACCCAGCTATACCTTCCATCATACCCCACGACCTAACCGCCATAATGGCGGGGTGGCTCTCATCTCCCGGGCCCCACTCAGCCTAACCCCTTACTCCTTTGGAACCTTCCCCTCCTTTGAACACCTTACCCTTTATCACACCTCCGACCATTCCCTCAAAATTCCCCTTATCTATCGCCCTCCCCAAGCCCTCCCCCACCTTCCTCCCTGACACCTCCACCCTCCTATCTTCCTTCTCCCTTTGCTCCAAATGTCGTCTCATCCTAAGCGACTTCAACCTTCACTTCACCCCCTCCTGCTCTGCCTTTGCTGACTTCTCCTTCCTTATCTCCTCCCTCAATCGTTCCATCCACATCTACTCCGTCACGCAGTCTGCGGTCAGCCCCTCGACCTGGTGATCACTCGGGGCCTCACCGTCTCGGATCACACCATCATCGACAAAGCGATCTCAGACCATCATTTCATCTCCCTTAACTCCTCAAACTCTCTCCCCACTGCTACCCAACCAACCTCAATCTCCTACCACCCCTGGAAGAAAATCTCCGCACCCTCTCTCTCCGCTTCCTTGGAGTCATCTGAACTCCTTCCCCTCTGGGCTTCCTCCCGGAATGACCTCTCTTCCTCGGTCACTCTTCTCCACAACTCCCTCTCCTCCACTCTCGATTCCTTCCTGAACCGTCTCCTACTCACATAAGTCACCATGATACACCGGCCACCTCAGCACCTTTAAAGCACAGATGCATATCACTGAAAGCACCAGGCTTAAATCAAACTTAATGGTCCATCAGCAGATCTGGCTGGACCTTATCAAATTCTACTCCTCCGCCCTTGCCTCTGTTAAATCGTCTTTCTACTCCAAGACAATCTTGGATCCAACGAAACACCAGGCTCCTCTTCTCTATCACCAACTGGCTCCTCCGCCCACCCTCTCATGCCTCGCCCATCCTCACCTCCAATGTCAACTGCGAGGCGATGCTGGACTTCCTTAAATCCAGAGTTGAGGAGATCTGCTTGGCTGCCTCTGCCCATCTGTCTACTAACCCTTCCCCATCTCCCTCCTCACCTTGGCCCCTACCCATCCCTCCCTCCACACCTTGGAATCTGTCTCCCACTCCTCTCTCACCACGACTATAACCCATATGAAACCAACCACCTGCTCCCTCGACCCCATCCCTACTCCTCTCCTTACTTTCCAGCTCCACCTTTGCCCTTCTACTCATAGACATCATAAACCTCTCCCTGTCCACTAGTACTGTCCCTACCCCATTAAAAACCATCGTCATTACTCCTATCCTTAAAATACCCTCCCTGAACCCATCACTGCTCTCAAACTACCTCCCCATCTCCAACTTCCCTTTCCTCTTCAAGGTCCTGGAACAAGTTGTTGCTTCCCAGCTTCACTCCTTCCTCTCCCTCCACTCCATTCATGAACCCCTCCAATCGGGTTTCCATGCTGCCCACAGCACAGAAACAGCCCTGGTCAAAGTGACAAATGACATTCTGTCCATCTGTGACCAAGGCTCCCTCTGCCTCCTTGTCCTCGTTGACCTCTCTTCTGTCTTTGACACAGTTGACCACTCTGTCCTCATCCACTGCCTCTCCTCTCACCTCAACCTTCACGGCTCTGACCTCGACTGGTTCAGATCGTACCTCTCACACTATCTCTGCTTCATGTCCACAAATAGTTTCTCCTCTAGCCCCCATCCCATACAGCATTCCTCAAGGCTCTGTCCTTGGTCCCCACCTCTTCAATATCTATGTGCTCCCTCTTGGTGACATCATCCACAGATATGGGGTCAACTTCCATATCAATTCCTGGATGAGAGCTAACTTTCTTCAGTTGAATGTCAACAAGATCAAAGCTCTCCTGATTAGCTCCCATTGACATCTCCACCTCAGGCGCTGACAACATCACCATCCATGGTTGCACACTCCACCTTACTAAGCCGGAACCTTGGTGGCTTGTTTAACCCTCAACTACCCTACATCCATGCCATGAGCCACTCTGTCTTCTCCAGCTTCCATAACATCAACCGGCTCCACTACTGTCACAGGCTGCCGAAACCCTCATATACGCATTCATAACATCCAGGCTTGACTATGCAAACTCCTTGCTTGTCGGCCTCCCCAACTTCTCCCTCCATAGACTGCAAATCATCTAGAACTCTGCAACCCATGTCCTCTCCTGCACCAGGCTCTGTGACCCTATCACCCCCATCCTTGCCCAACTCCACTGGCTTCCCATCACACAGAGAATACAGTTCTAGGTCCTGGTCCTCACCTTCAAAAGCCTCCCATGGCCTTGCTACCCCCTAACCATCCTGCCCGCTCCCTCCGCTCAGCGGGGTCCAGCCTTCTTCACGTTCCTGGCCTTGCCCGCCCCTCCATTGGCAGATAGACCTTTTGCTACTCTGCCCCCACCCTCTGGAATTCCATCCCACAGTCCCTCCGCCTAACCCCCTCCCTTGCCTCCTTCAAGACCCATCCCAAGGCCCTCCTCTTCAACCGTGCTTTCAATCACCCTGCTTCTCCCCCTGCCCTCCACCTTCCCCAATCCCGACCCCCAACTCGGGTCCGAAACACTGACTGTCCAGTGCCTTGGGATGTCCTCCTAAAGTGAAAGGCAAAATACAAATGTAATTTTGTTGTTGTTGTTGTTGCTATTGTTGTTCACAATTTGGTTTGACAAAGAATTTGATTGAGGGTTTTGAGAGATAAAAGAGTGAAGGATCATTTATTACCTTTTGAACTTTCTTTAACACAAGATGGACCAAAATGGTCTTTTTCAATCCAGTACATTCCTATGTTACGTCACTTTTATAGCCTTCCAGTAAGTGATTAGAGTTAACGGCCTTATATCTGGTTTGCTAAGACAGCTAATAAAGTTGCTGAAATCATATTGTGATCTACTTTCAGCTGTAAATTACCATGTAGCAGTGATGATGATATAGAACCTACTGAATTTTGAATCTGCTCCGTATGGATACTTACTATAAAAATGAACTTTCAGGTTGACTTTCCCAAAGTCTTTATCGCCACAGATATGAATAATACAAATGCTTCTTATATAAACCAATGTGTAATCTTGTAATTGAAAATAGAAATCTACTTCTACGTCCATCATCCCAACCAACAAATCATCGCCTGTCAGCAAATGAAAATATATGTGATTCCTTGTATTCCTGTGCTTACTGCTGCACTTATCAAGCTGCTGAATGGAGCTAAGGAGATAAGATGCTATTCTTCCTGTTGCAGGGCCTAGAGATGAATCTTAAAAATCAATAAATGTCTTTATACATATTCATGAATGAATGCAAGTTTATAGGGTTTAATCTGTGGCGATTTCTACTGGAATTCCTTGCTTAAAGAATCTGAGTGAGGACACCTTCCAGTAAATGGAAATAAACCACACACATCAGGCTGGCTAGAGGAATTTCTGCTCCAAAGGTGAATTGTGTCACAGAGTTAGTAATAATAAGTTCCCATGAATCAGGATGACATACTTCCAGTTTCTGTAATGAGGAATCCTGTTAGAAGTAGCTGTGTATTGGACTCTCCACTGGTTAAGGGGATTATATCCAAGACCAAGATTGCCAAACAAATGTGATACTCAGACTTTCTAAAGTTTCACAAAGGTAGTCAGTCACATTTGGCTGGAGATGAAAAGCACAATAGATGAATACTGAAACAGCCTCCTGACTTGTGTTATTTCTCACTGAAGCTAAACAAAAAGTTAAATAGCTATTAAAACAATTGACACAAATAATATGCTGCAGTGGACAGTTTTATTTTTATTTCCATTTGTCATAACTCCTAGTAATGAATCATCATTTCCTCATTCAGCAGATTATTTTCCACTTGTTTCAGGTTATGACACCAGTCAAGTGTGTGTGTTATTCCTGCTTATCAGTAACTTTACCATGGTGGTGTGAGCATTTCATTGCATTTTCCCATTACAAACGCACACCATCAAGGTCACCAAATTATTGATATGGGGAGAATGATGTGCGCTTGCCGTCAAGATAAGTAAATTTACTGAAAGAGAATCACTCTCTGACCCCGTCAATGTCTGCTGTAGTCATGGAAACATTCACATTTCACTGGCCTTCATTGTACATCTATTATTTATCTATCAGCCTAATTTCATTTTGTTCCAGAGCAATTTACAGAAGAGTTTATTGGAGACAACCAGAGACTTTATTGGGGAGTGGACAGTGGCTGTATGGGAGAATAGTGGTCCCATGTAACACATCTGGATGGGCTCCATTCCTTTGAGGAGAAATGCTCAAGAGGCCCATTCTGGCTTTGCATTACAGACTTGCAATATAAAAATGTCAGTACTCGTTTTGGTGGGTTTATAATTTAATTCTACTTGCCTTGTTTTCACAACTTTCTTTTATGTTAATTCTTTCCCTTGTCCTTCTTTTGAAACCATTTCTAACCGTTTCTAATCTGAAACAGGTGTGTTATTTATTGTAATTAAGAAACATCAAAACAGGCAGTGTATGAATATGTCTTTCAGTTTCCTTTTGTAAAGACTTTTTCACTTTCAATACCCGCTCAACCATGTTTTTGATCATTTTTCCCCTCCCCACCTGCTTTAGCATCCACACCTCTCTCCCAGCACAAATCCCAGCCTGCACTTTTAGACATCATCCCGACATGGAAGACACTGTAAATGTAAGGTATATAGTCTATTTCTTCGTTTTATTTAGTATTTACATCCCCCTCCCTGCCTTGGGTTCAGCATCATCAGCTGGACACAAGCTCCCCTTTGGAACAATCTTGCTATCGGGAACCTCCTCTGATGCTACTCAAAACACAGTGGTTAAAAGGCGTGTGAGCACATCCTGCAGTGACTATAATTGTGCTTCCGCTCCTTTCCCTACCAGGAAGCATCTCTTTCACTTGGGATTATGAACAGAGCTATTGCATTGAAAGCATTTAGACACAGAACTAGCTATTCTGGATTCTCAGAAGAGGCATGGCTGACCCCAGGAAATCAGAAGGTGGAGGAACATGAGATATTATATATATATATATCTGTGACTTACCATCCGATAGAGGAGCACAGGAGGGCTCCATGACTCCTATTATGTGTCCCCTGATAGCAAGATTGGATTTGTTCCAAAGTGAAGTAATGGTTTTAATACAAACTGCTTAGTTTTCATATAACTAGGTCATTACAGTACAAAACCAATTAGTGTGGGAATCCATATGATCCAAGAATATTCTTACATGGCAGTGCAGATGATGAAAAATGAGACATGTGATGTGATGATTAACATTCTCAATTTCAGTCCCAGATGTTTTCCATTGGAGTCCTGTAGCTTAGTGGTTAGACCACTCGCTTCGCAAGCGAGAGGACCTGGGTTCAATTCCCAGCGGGGCAAAATGTTAGGCAAGTTTCCTTACTCCACATGCCTGTTTACCTAGCAGTAAGAAGGAACCTCGTTGTTAGTCGATTGGCAGATCGCTTTTCTGGAGTTAATAATCCATTCTAAATAACTAACCAAATAAATAATAATTTGGTAACTCAATTCCGGATTGTTTGTGGGACACTGCTGCGTGCAATTGACTGCTGCATTTTGCCCACAAAATATACAGTCAATTCATTTTACTGTGAGCGCTTTGAGGCGTCTAGAAGACGGGATAAGGCAGTATATAAAATGTAAGGATTATTATTATTATTATTTGCCTTCAAGGCATCCCATCCATCATACGTTTCCCAGGTTCATGGTCAAATATTGTACCTTCTCCAGCAGAATCTTTAATATCAACAAAAGATCATATGGAGCAGAAGGAATGATAATCATAATCCTTACAATTTATATAGAGCCTCTCGTGTCAGGACGATGTCTCAAAGCATTCACAAGATTTACTGTAAAGTGTAGTGACTGTGTATTTCGTATGCGAGTTGAGGAACAAGGGCAGCAATTCATTCAGCAGCTATTTCAGTCATGGTATAAATCCTATTCTCCACAGTGGAGAGACTGAACAAGCCAGCTCCTGTTCATATTGCTTGCCTGCTGCTTGCTCCACAAGGCTCGGGCATTTCGATCCCACTTTGTTAGGTTTTGGACCAGAAAAATAAAGGGAGACTGAAGAAAGGGCTCATCTGTTCAAACAGAGAAGAGAGTTTCTCTTGGTGTGACTGTGAGGAAAATGGTTGCTGTGCTTGCCTATAAAAATAATCATTGCAATTGACAATAATTAGTGAAATGTGTTTTGTGACATTTCAACATGATATAAAATGCAAGTTCCTTTTCTTTCTATTCTCTTAAACTATATTGGCTAACTAAGGGTTAGTAAGATTGAGTAAAGTGGATCAACTACAGCTTTTCCTGCCTGGTTCAAGATAAAACCAACCAGCAACAATAATAAACAATATTTTGTAATAAAACTATGCTGCTCTATTTTTAGTTAACAAGGTGAATGTCTGAGTGTGGTGGTAGAATTAAAAGTGAAACGAGAGCAAATACATTTGTTCGAACGGACACAAAATAAAGCTCGGGGCTAGAGTCAATGAAACAGCAGCTGTGTCTGCTCAGGAAATTTGAGCATGAGATCTTGAAACCGCAGTTAGCACCACATGAGCAAAGATCTTAAACCTTTTACATAGACAGGTGTTTCATGGAAACTTAACTGCACAAAAGATGAACAGACGAAGACACAGACACCAATAACAGAAGTTACTATGAGATGGCTGGAACATAGTGTGTGGGTGGGTGTGTATGTATGCTAATCATCATATCACATATCATATTTTGCCCCAACAACTGTTTTGAGGTGTTCTTGATGTCTACAAAGATACCTAATAAGCTGAGAACATTTGGTGAGAAGCCTCTACAGGTTGACGATTACTGGAACATAAACAGTTGTCTTCATCTCTTTGTTATGTTATCCAGAAGAAGAATTCAATTCTGGATAATAATGTTATTTAATGCAGTGCAACCGTGACATAAAATAATCCATTGCAATCCTATGTTTGCATGAACATTATTTTTTAACCCTGATTATCAAAAAGTGGTTTCATGTAAGAAACTCAATTAAAAGCCCAGTAATGACACTGTATCATTACATAGTGTCGACAACAACCACAACAACAAATAAAGCTTACATTTATGTAGCACCCTTCACATAGGTTAACATCTCAGTGTACTTTGCAGGAATGGGGATGGACGCGGAGCAAGGGAGAAGGGTGAGAGGGCGCATTAGTTCTTAAAGATAAAGAGAGAGAGTGAGAAGGAGTTTCGGTTGTTAGGGGCATCAGAACTGAAGGCTCGACCACTGCATAGAGGGAAGGGGATATGCAATAGGCCTGAGTTAGCTGGAGATTCATCTATTTGAATTTGTATTCACCCACAAATGTACGGTCAATTCACTTTACAGCATATTCTGTGAAGCACTTTGAGACGTCGAGAAGACGTGAAAAGCACTATATCAAATGCAAGGATTATTATATTATTATTAATCCTGAATTTCTGAGGGCTACCTTTTTTGGGTGCAGATTTGGGTGTGTGCTTCTGCTGGTAAAAGCACGATTAATATTATTAATCTTTGCAGCAGTTTTCAGAAATAACCTGGAGAGACTTTTTCACTAGTGAAGTTCTGTTTATTTCCTCCTATTTGCATGGAAGGAAAGATGGGTGCCTGGCAATCTGGGAGTGATAGGTTTGCTGCATGCTTAAATGATTGCTGTGGACTCTTCAAAGTTCCCTGAGAACAGCAACTGAGAAAATATGTGGCCATTTCTTGCAATGTTCTGTGAAGATTAACTGGCAATCCACCAGGAAAATGAGATAGGGAATGGGACTTGAGGGGTGTGAGAGAGAGCTGAAGAGAATTAGCAGTTAAGGCAAAGGGAGACTGAGAAGAAAGAAGGAAAGAGAAAAGGACAAGGAATGTGACAGTGAATTAAAAATGAAGAAAAACAGCAGCAAAATGGTGCAAATAATAATAATCCTTGGAGTTAATATAGCACTTTTCACATTTTCGAGATGCCTCAAAGAGCTTTACAGAATATCCTGTAAAGTGAATTGACTGTATATTTTGTGGGTGAAACCCGGAAGCTATTTTGCGCACAGCAGTGTTTCACAAACAACAACAAGATTCCATTTATAGAGCGCCTTTCACGACGGGAGGACGTCCCAAGGCGCTGTACAGGACCCGAGCATTGGGGGGGAAATGGTGAGGGGAGGGAAGGGAGGGAGCGAGGAGGGGGTAGAGAGTCAAGAGGGGAGCTGAAGGCACGGTCAAAGAAAAAGGTCTTGAGACCGGCCTTGAAGGAGAAAAGGGAGGAGGCGGCGAAGGCACTGGGGGATGGAGTTCCAGAGCCTCGGGTCTGAAGGCCCGGCCACCGATGGTAGGGTGGTTGGGGCGGGGGATGTGGAGCAGACCGGAGCCAGAGGAACGGAGGGCACGGGCAGGTAGGTAGGGGGATAGTAGGTCGGAGAGGTAGGAGGGAGCAAGGCCGTGAATGGCCTTGTAGGTGAGGATGAGGATCTTGAAATCGAAACAGTTGTGGATTGAGTGACAAAATGATTATCGTTTTTTTTCTTGAGTGATTGCCGGGAATCAAACTCTGGTCTCTCGCTTCCTAGGCGAGTGCTCTAACCACTGAGCTACAGGATTCCTAGCTCAGGAGTCCTGTAGCTCAGTGAAATGAAAAATAAAGAGAGCAACAGAGAGAATACTCTGTTTATACACAAAAATGATTCTCATTGTTTCCATGCTTTTTCCTCAGTTTGTTTGCCCTTTGTTATACGGTAGGAAATGGTCTGGGGAAATCAATCACGAAATATACAGGAGATACAGGAAACACACATGAGGTTTACCGGAAAGGTCTGAACTTGGTATTCGAACATTTTAAAATCTTTAAATAGATGACCTAGTACTGGCTGACTGCTGAAATGTGAAGTGTAGGCTGTTTTTCCTAAGTTTCTGACAGAAAACAAATTTGACAGAATTTTTAAGATTTGCATTGAATTGTTTTGATTAGAATATTAGGGCAGTGAGATGAAGGAATGGCAATTCGAACGGGAGTAAAAATTTGCTATACAAGATGGTAGAACCAAAGTAGAGAGAACAGCTTGTCACTTTATGATAATGTTCGGAGTGTATGTGAGAAAAATAAGCTGACACTGATGGGGTACTTCTAACAGCCCAACATAAAAAATAATAATACTTGCATTTGATATAGTATCTTATCATGTGGTCAAGACATCTCAAAGCACTTCACAGAATATGCTATAAAAATTTTCCTTTTGGAATGTACAAGTGGGAAGGACTCTGGGTTGGGTGAATGTACTGCATGACTGTGTTCTGACTCAGGGAGTGTGTCAGGATGTGTTAGAGAGCCTGTAAGGGCAGTTCCTTTCTTGACTTAGCTCCAGTCAGTTTCCGAGACGATAATGAGGGAGTGGAAGTAGTTGATCCATGAGGTGATAGTGACCGCAGTTGAATAACATTCAAGTTGACTTGGGAAACGGCACAACTACTGTTTATTTTGGTCATCCAGGTGTCTGACAAATGTGGAATCATGAATAAGAGTATCCAAACAAGACTGTGATTTCCATACATGTACACCACCTACACATGGAAATGTCCCTGAATCTGGAATGGAATGTGCACTCTCCCTGGAGGGATGCATCCCGCTTTCCTAATTCCAGAGAGCATTAAGAGCAAGTGGTAAGAGCCAAGCTTGGGAACGCCAGAGTGTGCATAAGGGTAGTGCTGAAGTGGAGTTCAACCAGCTAGAACTGCATAGCTTACTACTGAGAGCACAATCTGGCAATCTTCCCATTACTTGTTGAACTCAGACCACTCTTCCTATTAAGGCTTTGGCTTGCAAGGTTAACGGGTGCCGAGTGGGAAAAATCCGGACTCCTGGTGACTGGTCTGTCCTTCTAAGTCTTGCTGACAACCCAGGCTGGCTGGTCTATCACCAACAGTATATTGAAATAATATAGATCAGTAGTGGCTAACCCATGGCCCATTTTAGCCCATGGGGGATGTCATGAAGTGGCCCACTGAACATTCACTCTAGTCTAGGTAAGTCTGTGTTAAATCACTACTGTTATTTGGTCCACTGAGTAGCAATGTTTATGGTGTGGCCATAAATCGTGGAATATTCAATTTAAAAAAAATATTGGTTGGCTGACCAGAAAGGTAGTAATGATGTGTTTTTGGGCAAACGTAGGATTGTAAGCAAATACAATCTTATGTTCGCCCACAAACACAAGTCATTACACTTCACAGTATATCTTGTGAAGTCCTTTGAGATGTCTTCCTGATGTGAAAGGTGCTGTACCAAGGATTATTATTATTATTATTATCATCATCATATTTCCATCCACTAACAGAAGCCCCAAAAGTGGATGGTGTATAGAATTTAAAAGATTCAAGGTTTGTGCATGAAATATTCATAAGATGGAAGGCAGGATGGATAAATTGTACGCTACAGAGATGGAAAGACTCAGCGAAAAAAACAGAGATTTTGCAAAATTAATGAATGCATATTGAATGGTGATTAGACTCGGGAATCACTGAGGCATACACTTAAGACGGTGCAATTGAAATGTGAAAGACCCATGGTTGACAGTTGCAAGATAATGTCATGGTGAGCAGAGATTCAACAGTAAAATGCTATGTAGAATTCTCAATAGGTAAAAACCTTTAGGATCAGGAATATGGGAAACCCGTCTTGCTCTCTCAAACACAGTCTTTTATATTTCAACTTGCAAATTTTCCATTCTACATTCTCTGGTCATGAATTGATCACTCCTGAACTTGTTAATTCTTTCTTCAAATGAATGTATCCCATATTTGTAAACCTCTGCTTATGTTACATGTATTAATAACAAGTATTATGATATTAATATTATTATATATTATTATAATATATTATATTATTAATAATTATTATTATATGCATCACTACAGTAAAAAAAGCAAATGACATTTTAAAAAATTATATTCAACGGAAGTTAACCTAATATCTCACTCCGAGATGCTATCCCCATAGAGTTGTAACTTTATTGAGAAAAGCCATAATGACACCGGAAGTGAGAGAAGAGAATTATGCAGATCAAATGCACTGTGTCTTTAAGCCAAGAACTTCAGATTTACTAACATTTACACTGAACTAATGATACAAGTAATGATACATCATTGCACAAAGGTGTCTGCTGACGAAAGTTATCGATAAACTGTTCTAAGGTTACAGTTTCTTCTTGGGAAGTGCTGAATATATTTACAGTATTTGTAATGGTGATGATCCTGAACATACAGTGGATAATCACGTGAGGCAGATTTCACTCACCCCAGCCATGCGCTTTGGAAAATGCATTATGGAAAAGTTCAGGTTAAACAATATTCTGAGTGTTACAGCCAGATACATGTCTTTTGTGTAGGATTTTTAAGCAGTCTTTGGTTACAATATAAGCATTCAATGTATCTACATTTCAATTCTAAAAAAGGACTTTTTTTTAATAAATATTGTAAGCTTTCAGCTACTGTTAATTAACTAAACTAAAATATGTTCACCATCTCCATAATTAAATGAGTGGTGAATATAATCATAGTATGGGTGGTTAATTCAGATTCCTGTTTTAGGTGGAAAGATTTAAGGTAGTAACTCCTAATTAACAACAACATAACAAAATTACATTTGTATAGTGCCTGTCAAGTTGGGAGGACATCCCAAGAATGTAAATCCTGTTATGATATTTTTTAAATGGTCAACTATTGAAATCTTTTCNAAAAAAGAAGACCTCTGTTATTGGCACAGAACAAATGTATGGATAGGAGTTTGATGGTCAATTTGATTAAAGTGCCCTTATTTGGACATTTTCAACAGTGACCCATTTTTGGTATATTTTGTCTATCTAAAAATTTACCCCAACAATAAATTTGCCCATTGTCCAACAAAGAGAATAATTTGGGAGTGGGGAATAGTGCATATTTTACAAGCTACGATAACACTTTCCCCAAAGAAAATGTGGTATTGGTGCATCTTGTCCAGGCTGAATGGAACTACCACTGATAGCATTAAATCCTGAAGTGCAGGATTAGTTGGACCATTTGAGTATCTCTTATAGTATTCAAATTAATAGCAGATTTAAACAATGTGTAATGTACCATAAAAGCTTCTTTGCACACTGTCAGTGCTAATGACATCTTGATGTTGAAAGACATTCAACAAAGCTTCTTATGATTTAGCAATAAACAGATGTAAGAGGTTAGAAATGTGAATTTTCCTCCTTCTCGTTTCACTTCTTTAGGAAAGAGCTATCTTGTATTTTGGTTAGTTTGAAAGATTTCCTGCAGAGACTGAATTTCAAAATTCCGAGAATGTGTAATCTAATAAGAGCTGCCACCTCATTGTATTTGTCAATTACCAAAAAAGCAATGTGTTCCTTTGGCAGATATTACAATCACATTAGAAGTGAAGCAATTTTTTAAAAAAAAAACAGGTGTCTTTGAGGAAATTTGTGATCAAAATGAGTCAGTATCCCAATAAGTAAGGACATATAAAAAAAATGCGTGCTCCCGACCAGTTCCAAAGTTTAAAAAAAAGAAGCACTTTATTTGAAATGAATCCTATTCTTGTCTGTATCTCGTATCCTCGACAGAATTCTCTGCAATTACTTAATTCCCTCTTGGATTCATTGGAAATATCTGTATCCACTACTTCCCTGGAAAGTCTATTCCACACATTCACCATTATTTTTGTAATTAAAGCTGAACTTATTTTCTTTTCCTCTTTAAGTGCTCTGAATTTCTTATACTCATAAATCACTGCTGAGGCCCTTCTTTGGATCTGAAGACCAATTGAATCCCTTTCTCCTTTGTATTCTATACCAACCTAATGTCTTTTTATGATTCAATTATGGAAGGAAAATTAAATGACCTCTTGAGGTCCATGACTAACATCGTCTAATTATATATTTACTTCATATTTTAAATGAAAAACCATGTGCAAAAATATCAGAAGGATTGGGATCAGAGAAGTAGCCTTTTTAAGTGCTCTGAGATCCTACCCTGCATGGAGGGCACTATCTAAGTGCAAGTTGTTGTTGTTATTATTGTTAATGCATAGAAATGTGAAGTTATGAGAATTTGCAGAAGAGAGGTTAGTTGGGAATATGTATTGAAATATGTTTGATGAATTGAAACAGGAGAGAGAGCTTTTGGTGAGCAGGTCATTGACTCAATTGTTACAGTGCTCCCTTGTAATTAAAAAGCAAACAAAATATGCAGCTAAGTGCTTAATGTAAATGATCAAAATAGTGATTTTATAATTGTTTCTGGCCTTTATAAAACCACATCTGGAATAGTGTTTGCAGCTTTGGTCTCCCTTTTCAGTAATTATATTCAGTAGTTAGAGGGTATGCATCTGAGGGTGACTTGATTCAGAGACAAGACAGAGTGCTAAGAGGAAACACTAGGATTGGAATGTTCTTCCGACATGACAGGCACTATATAAATGTGAATTTGTATTGTATTCTATTGTATAAGGTGCCAAACTAAATTTAAGGAGTATTATAACTTAATAATGCTTTTCATTAGCTAAGAAACCATGTAATTTTCTTGTTTACCACTATATATTATTAGCTAATAATAATCTAATAATTTAATGATAACAACGTGTAACCTGACCCCACATGATGTCGTAATAATTACACAATCCTTATTTTAGTGATTGGTTTACAATCTGTCATGTTGTGTAACAATGTATAACCACAGTGCTAATGGTTTAGAGTTACATACTATCAACTAGATGCGTAAAATAACAAAATCTTTCACCTATTTTGCTTTAAAAAAAACTGTTACTATTTGATACTAAATGTTGAACAAGTTTATCTAAAGCAAGTGGTTTTGTTGCTCTCAATCAGTAATCTCACAGTCAGCAGAAGGCACAATAACGTGCTGCCATAAGCTACAACAGACAGGTATATTATCCTTAAATGAAAACAATGGAGTAAGAGTCATTAGTTAGAATAGGCTTATCAGTTGTTTTTAATGCTGTGTCTCCCACACTCTGTTTGCTTGTTTTTTCAGTAACATTATATGGAGCAAATCACAACCATAGATGATAGTTGGAGATAAGGAAGCATACAGTATTTCACTACAGTCTAGCAGCAGTGGTGCAGGTATGGTAATATAGGGATGAAAATGTGCTAGGTGGGTGTTAGCCTAGCTCAGTTAGTATGAATCTAACCTCTGAATCAGAAGCCTTTGTGGTCAAGTTTTAAGTTGCATCTTTGAGATTTATGGCTAACACTGCAACCAGTACTAGGGGAGCCTGGGATTGTCAGAGGTACCATTATTCGGATGAGGTGTATGTAAATTGAGGTAGATTCACTTCTTCAGGTGGATTTCAAAGATCCAATAGCACTATTTGAAAAGAGAAGGGAGTTTCTCCAAGTGTCCTGGCCAACAAATCCCCCTAGATATAAAATTGGCCATTCACTTCATGGCTGTTGTGGGACACTGACAACTTGGCTGTCCCAGTTGCCTACAAAATACACAGACACTACACTTTACAGTGAAGCCTGTGAAGGGCTTTGAGATGTGTTGGACAAGGTGATAAAGGACTACATCAAAAATGACAAAGAATGTACAGCACAGAAACAAGTCACTTGCCCCAACCAGTCCATGCGGTGTTTACACTCCACATAAGTCAAGTATAAGGAATATTATTATAATAATAATGACTGGTGATCATTACTACACATTTATCATATTTTACATACACTATATTGCTCCATCTTTTATTTGGCCTCATATTGCAATTGAAAATGTACAGATTCTCAAGAGAACATAACCAGGTTATTTATGCAACCAGGAGATTGACAAAAGTACATTTGGAAATCTCCAAATCAGCTTGAGATCAATGATGGATTTGTTGCCGCATTATACGTTCCTCTAAAGCTTTGCATTATGACATCTATGATTAATGGTATGATGTGCACTTCATAGCAAGGCCATTAAAAAGGATAGATTACAAATCTTCTGGCAGGATGCAGTTATTACATAATCAACCTGTTGCAGACCCTGGCCCTGAGGGACCCAGGACAATGTAGATTCACTAATCCAACTGTTATTTGTCTAACAGTATGATGCATCTCAAGTTGAATTCATCCCTGCCCAAGTATGCAAGTATGACTGCTGTTTGAATATATGTTGGGTGCATGACTCACACAAAGGCAGTTCTGCAGCTGAGAGCAACTCACATCTTTCGGCAAAGGGAAAGCTTTTTCCTCCTTCTGCAGTCAAACTATTCCTGATCCTCATTATTTAAGAAAAATGTTTTAATTATATTTATCCTTTTCTTCTTAGATATTACTATTTTGGGCCGGTTCTCTGTCTCACTGCGAGGTTTGGCTTGGCCCCACGTTCCTGTGGTTGAGATGATGACCCATTGGAATGTGGGGAGGTGGTACAGAAGCAATCACCTCCCAGCGACTGTAATATTTCTTTACACATAACTATCTGAATGTCATTGAATGCAAGTTTATTTATGCATCATTAATTCACACNAAAAAAATCAGAGGTGATAGTGATGCTCCAAGGTCTAGCATTAGGAACGTTATTGGGTTTTTCTTTCTGTTATAACAGGCAAAACCCAATATTGAAAAAAACTGATATTTTAATATTCACCACAAATAAATCCAAAATATCAATTCAAATAAACAACAGCAATTTACATTGATATGGTACCATTCATGTCAAGAGGATATCTTAAAGCACTTCGCACCACTGATTGGGAGCCCAAGCTCAGAGATGGCCAAAAGTGTGGTCAAAGAGATACTTAAGAGGAATGTTGAGGGCAGGGAGGAAGGGGGCAAAGAGGATGGAGGTCCCATGAATGGAATTCCTGAAAGTCGGGGGAAAATGACTGAAAGCACATCCACCGACGGAAGTGGTAGATCCAATGGTGGCAGAGGATGGCGATGTTGCAGAGGTGAGAGAAAGGCAAGCAAGTGAGAGTTCAAATGTCTGATTTGGAGTACAAATATAAAAGCAGAGAAAATAAAAATAATAGAGATAATATTGATAATATAGATACAGAGAAATGTTATCAAAAGATCACTTTAACTTGGCATATATGCACAAAAGTTCCAATCATTAATAACACATTGAGCCATCGGGAACACAGTTAACCACTAATTTCATTTATATATTGTGTATGTTAGGTGTTACATTATTTAGGACAGTGGTGGCTAACTTTTTTGGTCAGCCAATGAAATAAATTTTCTTGATTGAATATTTCTTGATTTATAGCATCATGAAAAAAAACTGGAAACGTTGTACCGATTGAACGTGGACTTACTTAGGCTTGTCCAAATATTTGGGGGACACACACACACACGGTTCTTGAAGGCCCTGCGAGCCACTGCCGACCCGCGGGCCACAGGCTAGCCAACACTGATCTAAGATCTTTATACAATAAGATACTTTAGCTGTTTATGTTGTGATATTTGGACTTATCTGCTTCATGTTCCCCATCTGACCCACCCACCTTCAGTGAGGTTTAAACCATTCCGCTCCCACTATCTGCAAATCAATCCAGGAATCCCTCCACCTCACCTCCCCACATTTAAAGCCCGCCTTCAGTTGCTGGCTGGTGTGACCTATTTATTCTAACATATGTACACCTTTCTTTTTGATTGCACTTTTGGTTACCATTCTTCCACTTCTTCCTCAGTTCCCCCAACCCTCAGCCAGTCTGTTAAGCACTTTCAGACATTCTCAGGATATGAAAGGCAGTATATAAATGTAAAATTGTTGCTGTTGTTTTCAGGCCCTATATTCTGGTTGACACTACAAGATCATAAAAGATCATAAATCCAAAGCTGTAGCCAATCTGTATTCTGCTGGCTTGTGTGACCTATTTATTCTAACATTTGTACAGTGGGAATTGAGCATTTTATGCTTCAAACAGTAATGCACTCACACTATGGGTTGTATTGCTTACGGAACCTAGAATTAAATTGGGAATGAAATGATCGATGGATGCCAAAACTTTTGTGTTTTGCCCACAAAATACACAGTCAGTTCACTTTATAATGTATTCTGTGAAGTGCTTTGCGACATCTCAGCGATGTGATGATGTGCTATATCAAATGCAAGGAATATTGTTATTTGTGCTAGTTACAAACACACACTCAATATTTATTTACAACACGTTTCCTTCCTAAATAGCATAGGAACAGTTTCAGGCAGAATAGAACAATTGTCTGATTCCTGGGGCATTACCTGAGTACACCCAATCACTTTGTATTTTTTTAACTCCACGCATTTTTATCTCTGGGGTGAGGGCATGCAGTCGCATGATGGTAATGCATCTGTCCTATTTCTGGTAACATAGCAGAAATTCAGCTGGGCAACCTTGTGAGAGTGGTGTGTCAGCAATGGTATGCATATCAAAACGGCAACACTTCTGTGACCTTCGCAAGTGGCCTCATCTATACTAAAAACTAGGAGGGTTGGTTCAGGTACTGATGGCCTGAAATTCCAGAGGTCAAACATTAACAAAGTAATGATAGATTTCAAATTGTTTTTGCGCAGGTTGAGCAGCAATCAAATATTCTGGGGGGAAGTGACCATCTTCCATGATATCTGCAAGCAAGTGGGAAAAGGCTCAGCCATTCACAGTCTGGCATGTGCAAGGATCTCTGAATGGTTAGTTGAGATTGATGAGCTCCTGTCACATAGCAGCGATGCAAGGAGGAGGAGATACCCAAAGTTAGAGCACAGAGTCATTCAACCCGATCGGTAACTAGAAACTACATATAGGAAGTTAGATAGGAAACACATGTACTCTATGGATGGGAAACACATGTACTTAAATAGGAAACACATGTACTCACGGCTCTCATCTCTCACCTGACCTCCCCTAAAACTCTCCGAACCCGTATGCAACCTAGGCGTCAGGTTCGAACCCCAATTATCCTTCCTCCCCCACATCTGGTCCCTCACCAGCACCACCTTCTACACCTCCGATGCATTGCCCATCTCCCCCAATACCTCTCCCCTAAAGTCACTGAAACCGTAGTCCATGCCTTTGTCACCTCTTGGTTGGACTATTCCAACGCCCTCCTCGCCGGTCTCCCCTCCACTACCATCCATAAAATCCAAATCATTCAAAACTCTGCCGCCCGCATTCTCACCCACATGAAACTCCGTTCCCCGATCACCCCAGTCCTTGCCAGACTCCACTGGCTGCCTATCCCAGAGAAGATCGATTTCAAAATCCTCACCTTTGTATTCAAGTCCCTCCACTCCCCTGCATCCCCCTATCTCTCTGACCTCCTCTCTCCTCAAAACAGTACCCGTTGCCTTCGTTCCTCCGGGTCTGGCCTCCTCCTCGTCCCCCGAGTCCTCCGCTCCACCCTCGGCAGCTGTGCCCCGAGGCTCTAGAACTGCCTTCCTCACTCCCTTCGTCTCGCTCCCTCCCTTCCCATTTTCAGGTCTCTGCTGAAGACCTTTCTTTTCTACCGTGCCTTTGGTCACCTTCCTCCCCCTGACTCAGTCTCGGGATCCGTTACTGTAAAGTGTTCTGAGACGCTGTCCGGCATGGAGGGCGCTATATAAATCCAAGTTGTTGTTGTTGGATGGAATAAGAAGTTGCTAAGGGGGAAGCTGAAACAGATCTATGAGTACTAGCTGAATCGTCGCTCACTATGTGAAAACAGTATAAGACAGCAATAAACAAAGCAAAACAGGATGCTGGTCTGTCTATATTACTGACTTAGTTGAGTTTAGATCCCCAGATGTCATACTCAAGCTATATCGTGTTCTGGTCAGGCTGCACCTGGAGTACCACATACAGTTCTAATCACTGTGATTTAAGGGGCCACCAAGGCCCGAGAGGCAGTGCAGAGGAGAGCAACAAGGATGATCCCCAGAGGTGTATGAAATTTTAAATGGAATTGAACAAATTTGAACAATACTTTATGATGCACCAAGGCAGTAGAACAAGATCAGATGGCCAAATTAAGCTTGCGATATTGTGAACTTGGTGGAATCTGGTCATGTTCTTCAGAAGCCATGCCAGTTCTCTGTGTTCTCCTTTGCCCTGTTTATTGCATCGTGAGAACATATCAGTTTCTAGGTCTTCTGTACAGTAGCCCTGAACAGCACACAATGGTTTGGAAAACATGAATACATCATTGGGTCAATTCATCTTTATTAAACTTCTAACCACATTAATAATCTTTAAAGATGCAGTTTCTGTAAATTTAATTAGTGAAAAATATATGGTTATTTATTTAGCAGATAGAACTTAAGATGCATAAATACCATATAAAGTATTTATCAAACTCTCTTCTGCTTATGAAAGAGCATTAAACAGAAACGATTATTGCAAAGTTAACACTGTTGGTTGATTAAAAATAATGCCATTTATACCATAGTACCACCATCTATGTCACTTACAAAGCATAGCCAATGTGTACATGTTAAACAAATACACAGAGATATAAACATGCCCCAAAAGATGAACTACAAACATTATAAAGAATGAAAATAATGGTATCCTTACAACAACACTCTCCCATCATCAGCAGCTGCAGATATATACATATCAATAGACCATAAATCTGCAATAGTCCGCTAATGGTGTTTTATCAACTTCAACTGAAGGATGATTTTTTTAGATGCTGTAACTTTCCAACACTGGCACAAAGTTATGTCCAGGTGCCTTTGATGTCTATGAAATGTGAAAGAATTTGTTGTAAATTTAGTTGAAGAGATATTAGCCATGAGCAGAGTGGTCAGTTGAGGTAGTTTGTCCTTTTGGTCAACTTCAGCTTGCACCATAAGAAGGTGGAGAAGAGTTGTTTCTCTGGACCGATACCAAAAATGCAATGATGTACATCATAGTATATCATGCGCATCATTGCTTTCTGCATGCTGGCTGCAGCCCTTCCTCCACTTGTAGACTGTTCACTTTCTACATTTTTGATGGAAGACTGCTCAATTAGAAAGCTATTGAAAGTGGCCGTCATCTCCTGGTTGTTGGTGAAGTCCAATTGTTCGGGGCATTTGGCCATGTCACAGAAGTATTTGAAGGAAAGAAAGCAGTTCCAATCACTAGGAGTCTGCTAGTCAAATTGGGTGTGTAACATTAGTAACGGTGAAATGTGTTCCATAGGCTAAGATGACATAATAATAATAATGATAATAATAATAATATACCTGCAGAAACAACATTACGGTCATCCAAGAGTTGTTGTGGGACATTCAAAATTATACCACAGGTCCACCACATGACAAGGTAGGGTATGAAAACTGGCTCCATAACATAGCCATTAGCACCCATGGCTACAAACAACAACTTGCATTTATATAGCAGTCTTCATGTTGGATAATGTCTTGGAACACTTCACAGGGGATAAAAATAAGAAAAGTATACGTGGAATTTAAATATTATTTGAAACAGAAAGAATGAGAACAACAGGAAATGTTAGTTTAATTTACTTGGACAAATTCCAAATACTTAACATGCTGAATACTGATGGTGTGCAGCATTATGCAGCAGAATTTAAAGAAAGGACCACAGTGTCTCTGCAACAGGGAAAATTCATCTGAAGGAAGGTGGTTTGATAGGCAGGGAGCAACTTTCAGGTTTTTAATAGTAAAGTTGTTTCAACTACATTTCCTGGTTACCGGTGCCAACTTCATAACCCCATTGAATAAAACAATTTTGTACACATCACTGAAGACATGCAAGGTCAAAAACCATGCAGTACAACTTTTCATTTGCAAAAGGTACATCCATTGCCCCTGTCAAAAATGTCCAACAGCTTTAAATGTTCATGAAAGTAAAAAACCTACACCCTTGTCTTTTCACGGCAGACTGGCTGCTTGCAGGAAGGTTTTTGGCTGCACATTCATTCCACATTTCTATCCCACCCATAGCCTTTCAAAGATGAACCAACTTCCCTGTATGACCAATCATAAGCTTCTAGGAAGAGACTTGATCAATCGTTTCTTGCTGGGTCCCTCGATAAATGATCACATCTGACCTTGGGGCAAAACCACCCTACGCCCTGTTAACCCTTTCAATGCCAAGTCAGATATCTTAATTCTTTGTGTGAAATTGGATTTTAACATACAAACAGGTCTCTCTAAGTGCATCTTGAAGCCAATGTGAAACTCCTGTTGTAAAAATATAGTGTGGGTTTAAGAATGTAGCTGATAACACATATTTGTAACCAATAACTTTTTGGAGCAGACTAATTCTTTTTTTACATATTTTCAATTCATATTTGACCTCTGGCATGTGTTCAATCCTCTGAGGAACATCTGTTGTTGCTTGTCCTTATTGAAAACAGCCTTTTCTTTATCACTCTTACAGTATGGATGTGCAGAGCACTACTTTCTACAAAATGCTGATTTTGTCACTCACAGTGTAAGCGGATCTTTGTCACCTGTGATCCCATCTGCCTGTTCAGGATTAAAGATCCCGTGGTACCATTCAAAAAGACAAGGGAGTTTCTCCCGACATCCTGGCCAACAATCCCCCAGATAAAATGGCCATTTGCTTCATGGTGGTTTTGGAGGACTTTGCTGTGCACAAACTAGCTGCCACATTCACTTACAAAATACACTGTCACCAATCATGATACTCCAGTAAAGTTCTGTGCAGTGCTTCAGACATGCTCCCAATGTGAAAGGCATCATTTTTCCTCCTTCAAAGCCTGTCTCAAGACCTTCTTCTTTGACCGTGCCTTTGGTCATCTGTCCACCCCCGACATTCCACCCTTCTTGATTCCAACCCCCATCTTGAGTGCAAACGATTAACTGTTGAGTGCTTTTGGACATCCTCCTGACATGAAAGATGCTACATAGATGCAATTTGTTGTTGTATTGAGCAGCAGCTGGTGCTGAGTTTGCCTGGGACACGGCATTGGACTTGGACTTTGAGAACATCAAGGTGGTCGGCAGGTCACAAACTGCCCGTTAGGGGTCCTCCCATCATGCTGAAGGCAGAATGCTCATCAGATAGCTGATGAGAAAACTCTGCGGCTTGGGGCAACAGCTGCTGGAAGGTGTTACCTGAAGTCCTAGTTCATGAACATGTGTTTGTACATCCAGTACTTGGAATCCAGCTTGATTGGTTTACAAAAGCAAGTAGCTGCTGCTTAAGCTCCGCACCCCCAACTGGTGGAACTATTGCTCAGTGGAAAGGGACATGTGCCCGAGGTGTGGACAGGAAGATGATGGCAACGCTCTCACACATTTCATGTCTGTAATCTGGGAATACTTTAATTTGTTATTTGAAACACATAGCAAGGAGTATGGTAATATATTGCAACGTTGCTAAATGATAACTAGGATTAACCTGCTGTCTTTTTGAGCTCCTGTGATTCGTCTGAAGCTGAGCCCATCAGCCTTGCAAAGCTCATGACTTATCCCGGGTTAAATAGGGGAAAATATGTGGTATGTGATATGATAATCTTGACTGGTGATAAATGTCACATCACATACTTACATATTTTCTCTTCCTCTCTAGCGTATTGAAGTTGGCTCCAGCGACCAAGACTGTAGAGGATAAATATTTGCCAAGAATTCTACTGCTAATTGTTAAAGAGTGACCACTGCCTTATTTGGACTTTTGCACACTTTGCCCTCTAATGATGTGTTTACATTTTGGACTCCTCCAGGCAGAGATGAGGCATTAGCAGCCTGGGCTGGTGGAGCTTTGGAACCGTAGAATCATAGCATTTTACAGCACAGAAGTAGTCCATTCATCCCACCATGCCTGTGTTAGCTCCCTAAAAGAGATAGCCATTTATTCCTATTCTCTTTTATATTTCTTTTCCCCATATCCTTTCCCCATACCCTTCTATATTTTTAATTTCTTTTGAAATGTATCTAAACTACTCTTAAAAGTTAATATGGATGCTGCCTCAAACACATTCCAGGGAAGGCATTCCACATCCTAACAACATCCAGTATGCAATGTGTAATATGAGAACTTAAAGCCTCAGTAATGGTAATTTAAATTACATTTAATGACAGTTACATTTGCCTTCAGTAAGC
The DNA here is from genome assembly GCF_018977255.1 of Callorhinchus milii. Taxonomy (NCBI): domain Eukaryota; kingdom Metazoa; phylum Chordata; class Chondrichthyes; order Chimaeriformes; family Callorhinchidae; genus Callorhinchus; species Callorhinchus milii. Next base: position 24,074,781 of record NW_024704744.1, read on the forward strand.
ATCTTTCTGCACACAGCAACATATTTTGTTCTTCACTTTTTTCCTCTAATCACTAAGATATCGAATTACAATTGCTTAGTGCACATTGCCAAGAGGAGTACTGCAGTGAACTCCCACACATACAGACAGAGCTGTATAAATTGAAAGTCCAATGGCTCTTCAAATGACTTATCTAGTACGTTTAATCCTTAACATAACACGAGTAATGCAGTATAGGGATTCCTGCGCCAGGTGGATGATTCTAGATTCATGTTGTTGTGGAAGCACAAAGCAGCTGCATATTCCTACCGTGCTGCAGCTTTATCCTGTTTCCTTAAAGTGTTAAACAATGATTTTGTTGCATACTGTGCGTCTCTCTCTATCTGACCCTCCTGAACCTGGATGTCTCTTTGACTTAGCAATTAAAGATCTCCATTCCCCTTCCCCCTCCATGACTTCAAACATAGTGAATCTGCATTGTTATTTCCCTATTGGAAGTTATATTCAACTCCTCCACAACTCCCTCCCCACCACTCTCGATGCCCTTGACCCCCTCATTTCCCAAACTGTCTCCTACTCACGGAAGTCACCCTGGTAAACCAGCCACCTTCGCTCCCTTAAGGCTCAGGTGCGTGTTATTGAACACACCTGGCTCAAATCCAACTTAACAATCCATCGGCAGATCTGGCTGGACTTTATCAAATCTTACTGCTCCACCTTCACCTCCGCTAAATCGTCCTTCTACTCCCAAGACAATTTTTGAGACCAAGGACAACCCCAGGCTCCTCTTCTCCATCACCAACCAATTCCTCCGCCCCCCCCTCTCACGCCTCACCCATCCTCACCTCCAATGCCAACTGCAAGGAAATGCTGGACTTCCTCAAAACCAAAGTCAAGGGGATCCACTCAGCTGTTTCTGCCCTTCTGACCACTACCCCCTCCCAATCTCTCCCTCACACCCAAGCCCACCCATCCCTCCCTCCACACCTTCGAACCTGTCGCCCAATCCTCTCTCATCACAAGCATAACCCATATGAAACCAACCACTTGCTTCCTCAAACCCATCCCTACCCTTCTCTTTATCTTCCAGCTTCACCTCCTAGCGACTCTATGCCATTACTCCGTCTCTTCACTCCTATCCTTAAAAACCATCCCTGCTCTTAAACTACCGTCCCATCTCCAACTTTCCTTTCCTTTCCAATGTCCTGGAATGAGTTGTTACTTCCCAGCTTCGCTCCTTCTTCTCCCCCCACTCTCTTCATGAATCACTCCAATCAGGTTTCCGTGCCGCTCACAGCACAGAAACAGCTTTGGTCAAAGTGACAAATCACATTTTGTCCATCTGCGACCAGGGCTCCCTCTGCCTCCTCATCCTCCTTAACCTCTCTGCTGCCTTCGATACAGTTGACCACTCTATCCTCCTCCACCACCTCTCCTCTCACCTGAATCTTCATGGTTTTGTCTTTGGATGGTTCAGATCCTACCTCTCACACCATCTCCGCTTCACCTCCACAATTGGCTTCTCCGCTACCTCCTGCATCGTCTCAGAGCTCTGTCCTTGGTCCCCTCCTTTTCAATATCTATATGCTCCCTCTTGGTGACATCATTTCCAGTTATGAGGCCAATTTCCGCATGTATGCGGATGACACCTAATTCTATCTCTCTGCCTCCAATTCTCGACCAAAACCAATGAATGTCTGTCAGACATCAAGTCTTGGATGAAAGCTAACTTTCTACAATTGAACATCAACAAGACAGTGGCCCTCCTGATTAGCTGATTTCAGTGCCTCACACTACAGGTATTGACAGCATCACCATCCAAGGATGCACACTCCACTTTACTAAGCCAGTTTGGAGCCTTGGCATCTTGTTTGACCCTCACCTATTCTTTCTACCCCATATTCCACTCTGCCTTCTCCCCCCTACCTCTGTGACCTCCTAAGCCCCTACCATCCTGCCCTCTCCCTCTGCTCAGCGGGCTCTGGCCTGCTTCACGTCCCCCGCCTCGCTTGCACCACCATTGGCAGGCAGACCTTCCGCTACTTTGCCCCCACTGTCTGGAACTCCATCCAGCAGTCCCTCCACCTTGCCCCCTCCCTTGCTTCTTTCAAGACCCGTCTCAAGACCCTCCTCTTCAATCATGTCTTCTTTCCCCTCTTGTCCTCCACCCTTCCCGATCTGGACCCCCAGCTCGGGTCCGAAACATTGATTGTCTATCGTCTTGGGACGTCCTCCTGACGTGAAAGGCGCTACACAAATGTAATTTTGTTGTTATTTTTGTTGTTATAATACAATACATTAAAAGAAACTGTGTAACTGTAAATTGTTAGCCAGCTCAGAGCAGAAACATCTTGCTTTATATTGCTGCTTTCCAGAGAATGATAGGCTCCAACTGTTACACTAAATGGATGCGACATCCTCTAAGAATTATACAGTATTGGCTTTCACAACATGAGGCACCAGTTTGCAGTGTTGCATCAGGTTTTCCACTGTGAGACAGAAATACTTGAAGGAAGCAGAATAATACTCAAACTGCCTCTGTGTATGAACACAATTGTTCATGTCCTTACTTGTTGTGTAAACCGTATTTTGTAATCTCTAGTCACATTTGCTGGCCTTTATTACAATTTTTTTTAACATTTACACTGATTATTCTGTGACTCTCTTCATCGTACATTTTCGGTTAACTTTTTTCAGTTCAGAGGTACAAACTGTAATTCATACCCAGATAGTATATCTGTGGTTAGTATAAATGAAGAAAAATTGCACAATAAATCAGAAAAAAATAAAATTTGACAACTATATGACACAAAAAATATTTTTAAAGGAGCCATAGTAAGTCATTACAGTGCTTATATAAACTTACAAGTTAGCAACACATGAAGAAGGCTTCTGAGTCAATTTGACTCTCCCATTTAGTGTGTTATATACCTAAATGAGATACCCTGAGTTATCCAGTCATTCCTCGTAGCTCATCTCTCAATGTGTTTTTTTAACATTTACACTGATTTTTCTGTGACTCTCTTTACTCATTTTACACCTTTGTACTGTCTATAGGACCTGATTGACTTGAAGGCTATGTAGTTCTCCAGGTGTGGCCTAACTTGAACACTATAGAGCTTAAGACAATGTTTGGGGATCAACTGATTTGGCAATGTATCGCAGTATCCTGTTTGCTTGTTGGTTTTAACACTGCTTGGATATGTTTGGAGCAAAGAGTCAACTAACAATTTAAACTGTCATTTTCAAGTTTTATCTCACCCATAGAGTACATGGAGCCTCTTTTTTTTTTGCTTCCATATACAGTTGTATTCATCTGTATCAAGCTTCTTTTAAACTTTCATTTCAGTGATCAGCGAAACTGCTTACCATATTGAATTGTCTTTATAAGACCTTGGCGGCTTTCTCAGATTCCACCGTTCCCCTAGTTTGATGTAATAATAATAATAATAATATCATATGCAACTAGAACTATAGGACAAACGAGTGATTGCATCCTCATTTCAGTGTGGCTTTGGTCATTGCACTGATATCCTGTGGTCCCATGCTAACCAGAAGTCTGATAGACATGGCTTTTGGCACTGACTAGATAGCTTCCCCACCAAACCAACAGTTTTCCGTTGGGTTATCAGGTATCAAGTTTCCATTGATGTCACTTTGTGCATATTGACTATTGTGCAAAGGAAGTCCTGCTGAAGGTCACTTCCTGAATACTGCGCATGTCTGAAGGTAGCGACAACAGTGGCACTTTTTGTACATATGCTTGTACGGCATGCAAGAAGTTACATTAGAGGCACTTCCTGCACAGTGGAAGTGATGTCACCCCAGACAACCCAGAAGTTGGTCATTTTTTACAATTCACTTATCACATGTCTACTACAATATTCGACCAATACAAATGTGTTATAATGGGGTTGTCCTGTACCTTGCAATGCACAAAGAACAGGGCGAAATAACATCATTGTGGAGTCCTGTAGCTCAGTGGTTAGAGTACTCGCCTTGCAAGCGAGAGGCCTGGGTTCGATTCCTGGCAGGGCGAAACCTTGGGCAAGTTTCGTTACTCCCTCAAGAAAAAAAATCAATGATAAATTGGTCACTTCAATCCACGACTGTTTGTGGGACACTGCTGTGTGCAATTGGTTGCCACGTTTCGCCCACAAAAATAGTTAATTCACTTTACAGTGCATTCTGTGAAGTGCTTTGAGACGTTTAGAAGATGTGAAAAGTGCTATATCAAATGTAAGGATTGTTATTATGCCTAAAATTCCATTTAGTCTTTCCTCAACCCTATTTTTAGGGAAAATGGAAGGATTATTATTATTATTCTACACAATAATAATAATAATCCTTGCATTTGATGTAGTGCCTTATCACGTCTTAGAGTTTGTCTCAAAGCACTTCACAGAATATACTGTTAAGTGAATTGACTGCATATTTTGTGGGCGCAACGCGGCAGCCAATTGCACACAAGGGTTTGTGGGACTGACTGACCAAATTAGATTATTATTATTATTTTTGGAAGGAATTTGGTCGTGCACAATTATAATGGAAATTCACATTTAGTGTCTGACATCAGCAAAGGCAATGCATCTAATGCTCACACAAAATTTTCTCCATTTATCTTAACATTTTAAATTTCCCCATTTGTGTTCAAATTTAAAATTACACATAATTGTGAACAATTCTTCAATTCTGTTTTAAGGTAGAAACTATTTTTTTTAAAAAACTGCAGAAAACTATCTTCGAAATCAAGACTGAATTCAAGAATGATCCCAAATTCTACACAATAATATTAATAATCCTTGCATTTGATGTAGTGCCTTATCACGTCTTAGAGTTTGTCTCAAAGCACTTCATAGAATATACTGTTAAGTGAATTGACTGCATATTTTGTGGGCGCAACGCGGCAGCCAATTGCACACAAGGGTTTGTGGGATTGAGTGACCAAATTAGATTATTATTATTATTTTTGGAAGGAATTATTACCACCGGAAAAGTTATCTGCAAATCGCTAACAACCAGGTTCCTACATACTGCGAGGTAAACAGAGGTGTGTGGAGTAATAAAACCTGCTGGGAATTGACCCCAAGTCTCTCGCTTGTGAGGCGAATGCTCTAACCACTGAGTGGTGGACTTCAATATCAATATTAAGACAAAGTGGTTTAACAGGCTAAGACAATGTGAAATTTCAGACCTGTCATCCATTATGGCAATTTTGCTGCGTTGTTAAAGATTGGAATCTGGGAGGTATCGTGAATACTTGTTTCAACAGGCAACATGCCAGTGCCACAGTGGGACTTTCAGAAAAGCCTGTTGCAGGAAATGAGGCTGTGACACAGATAGGTCAGCAAGAACCATCCTTTCAGAACAGTTCCATTAAAATGTAGGAAGTGATACCAACGTATTCCCCTGACTTATGAGTTTTAACATAATGAAAGAAGAACTTGCATTTGTATAGAGACAATATCACATCAAAATATCTCATCCCCATTATACTTGGCTACTCTCACGGGTAGTGACAGTTTTTGTACTTAATAATAATAATCCTTGCATTTGATATAGCGCTTTTCACGTCGGAAGGACGTCCCAAAGCGCTTCACAGAACACACTGTAAAGTGAATTGACTGTATATTTGTGGGCGAACGCGGCAGCCAATTGCGCACAGCAATGTCCCACAAACAGTCGTAGATTAAAAATGACCAATTTATTATTGTTTTTGGTTTTGGAGGGATTATTATTAGGCGTGTGGAGTAAGGAAACTTGCCCAAGGTTTCGCCCTGACCTGCCTGGAATTGAACTCAGGTCTCTCGCTTGCAAAGCGAGTGCTCTAACCACTGAGCTACAGGACTCCACCTGTAGCACTGCAGCCACTTGCACCAGCAAGCTCCCTTAACAACCTTGAGGTGAATGAACATTCAACCTGGAGAATTACTGGCCAGGGCATCACCTCCCTTCTCTTTTTGCATAGTGTCAAGGGATGTTTAATGTCAAGGGAATCTTTAAGTCAGAAATGTAAGTAGAAAATGGGCAGCGGATCGATTATCAACTGAAAATGGAAGATAGATTAATGTTCTGAGTTTGATCCTTCGGACAGAATTCAACTATTCAGATTTACACCATTCATGGCTTTTTTTGTTAAATCTACTCATGCAAGTCATGTTGATGGATTAAAGCGTCGAAACTTTGACTGATTGATATTAGCAACCACTAGGCCAATAGGTACTAAATTGCAAATGTTTGGATTTCAATGCTGTTTCTTTGGCCAGCTAGGTGTCTAAACCCATCGCCATACATAATTCAATATTGTTAAAGATGAGATGCCACTGAATCCATGTCAAAAAGCTTATTTTAATTCATTTACAATGGCACACCAGAATTTAGCTTGTTTTCATTGACAGAATCAACTTATGCATTGCTGGGACTTTAAAGCATTATTTTCATTCTCCACTGGTGAATTAACATTAAAGAACTGATTCTGCACAAGGCATGTTCTGTAATATCTTGAGCTCCTCATGGTGCTGTGGAATTACTTTTGTTTGCACTGTGAAGGTCGATTCTGCAGCATGGGAGGAACAGACAAGTAACTATACATATTCAAAACTCTCACAATTGTTTGAAGATCACATTCACATCTTTACATTCTTGGCTTTTTCCTTTTTTACCCTCCTCACCCCTATCCTCCCCGCCCTCCACTACTCCTGATCCCAATCACCAGTTCGGATGCAGATCCCTGACTGTCTAGCACCTTGGGAGGTCCACTTTACATGAAAGGTGCTATACAAATGTAATTTGTTGTTGGTGAACAGAAAGCTACAATGCTGGTTAATGTGTGGTTAAGCAGGTGGCAGCATAATGGCACTCTATGCTTCCAAGGATAATGAGAAGATTCTTGGTAATTCCATTTGGCAATTTCCATTTACACGCTGTGCTGCTGCCAAAACATTATACACTGTAGAATAGACACCAACTATGTACCACCCTCACGCTCAAGGGATGAGGTAAACCCTTAGAATACAGGGTTGAGGGACAGAAATCCCCCACTACTCCACTGTCTTCTATGTTTTGGACTATCTTCTGTGTTTTGGTGAGAGACCAAATTTCTCCCATCTGGGAACAGAGGAGGCTGGAGAGCTGTTCTCTTATTTAGTTTGGGAATAATTCTGTAAGAACTCCCTTGTTGCTTATGTCATTATGTCTCTCTCGTGGTATTCTGTCAGGATACAGTTCGATTGATTACAACAGCAACAACATTACATTTATGGATTACTCTCAGTCCCTCTGGGATTTTAGGAATCCTATCTTTAACCTTCTTTCGCCCAAACCCTAAAGGGGCAAGACAATATAGATGATGACAGGCTGTTTCAACTTGCCATGAATAGTAAAACCAGAGGACACGGCCTGCGATTGAAAGGGGGTAAATTCAGAACGAATCTACTCAAACACTATTTCAGTGAACGAATAGTGAACTTGTGGAACAGGCTCCCTAGGGATACGGTTGAAGCAGGAAGTGTTGATTCTTTCAAACACAGATTAGATCGTTTTCTTTTAGGAAATAACATTATGGGATAGTTTGATAGTACACATAGGTAGTTTGTGACATATGTGCATGCAACAGCCAGGAAGGTGGAAGGCAAACTAGATGGGCCTTGGTCTTTTTTCGTCTAGCATTTATGTTCCTATGTTCTTAAACCTTTGTTATCTTGTTTTGGAATCACCTTTGAGCTCATGATTTTCTAAAGGAAGAAGTCCTTGACTTCAGCATTGTCAATAGTAGAAATCCTAATGTTGCAATTTTACTGTTAATAGTATTAAAAACTAAGAACTAAAGGAAAACTATTTACAAAATCTGATCACTGAAGGACAACTCCTAGTCCTCTTCCAGGCCTACTATCTTCAAAGACCATTATCTGAGTATCTTCTTCCCATCCACTTACAGTCTGACCTAGTTATCATTCGACTATCCTCTGTTCATGATCCAAGAATAGGTCAGAGTGAATTTGCTATTTATAAATGTACGCTGGCATAATTTATGAATAGGTTTAAAAATAATAATTAAACAAAATATTTCAAAATAAAACGACAGACCGATCCTTTTAAAAAATCCATCAGTTGGAAACACGAACATCTGGAATTCCAGCAAAATCATAAGTGCATCTTTCCCAGGACAATTACTGTACCTACGCTTTAGATCCAGGTTTTCAAGCCAACATTACTTAGTCGTATAAACTGTTTCAATGCACTCAGAAAGGTGTTAGTGACAGGTGTTCTTATTGAATCCATAATCTTTCAAAAGCAATCACACACCCACAAAACCAATCCCTTGTCCCCTTTGCTTCTCTGTGTGTATGACTGGGTGTGTTGGTGTGTGTGCATGTGTGTCTGAGCCACTTTATCGCTGGCGCATGCGCGATCACGCCCTAATGACATAATCGAGTCCAACTTCCCAGGATGAGGTGCGACCGAACCCCACACAAAGGACAACCAAACTCGCTGGCAGGATAGGAAGGGGGGGGGAAGGAGTCTTATTTAGATTGACGCACGAAGTGACCAATCACGAGGCCCAAACCCTCCACGTCCAGTCAGGCGTTGGGCACTTGACAGCCGACATGCGGCGGGCGGGACATCCGGCGGCAGTGAGCGTGGTTGAGGAGCGCGTTGAACGACAGGCCCGGCGGGGAGAGACTCGCTCGCTCGCTCGCTCACACAGGGGATATGTATTGACGTCGAGTGAGCTCTCCTCCGCGGTCGCCGACCGAATGTCTTAGCGAAGTGAAACAAAAGTTTTTTTTAAAAAAAATATCAGGGAGAGAAAGCGAGCGAGAGGAGGACGATTAGTCCGTCTGTCGGTTTCTTTTTTTTTGGGGGGGGGGGGAGGAGGAGGGGGTTGTAAAAAGAAACCGTAGCATGTAACTTGTTGCGGTGGAAGCGGTGGTAAAGTGTGAGTAGCACAGAGGCGCCATTTTGTTCCTCTCTTTTTTGTAAGACAAACTCTCCGCGGCACTGAACCCCCCCCCCCCCAGAGACACCGACCGACCGACCGACTGACAGAGCGAGAGAGAGAGAGAGAGAGCGAGAGAGATTATGGCGAAGAAAACCTATGACTTGCTCTTCAAGCTGCTGCTGATCGGAGACTCCGGGGTGGGCAAAACCTGCGTCCTCTTCAGGTTCTCGGACGACGCCTTTAACACCACTTTTATCTCTACAATAGGTGAGTGAGTGAGTGAGGCTCGGCCCGGCGGGTGGGCGGGCGGGCGGGGACCGCGGGAGCGCAGCTTCTCGACTCTCTGCTGCATTTCTCCGCTGTCTCTTTTCGTGCAAGGATGAGAGAAAAGAGCCGGTGTTGGGCGGCGGCGCTCATCCCTGGGCCTTGACCTAACGTAGCACTCCCTTCAAATAAGAGCTCGATCCACACAGTGACCTGACACCCAGGCCAGTTGTTTTAATATGTCATTGTTATAATGATAGTGCAGAGTCCTTGCATTGCGATACATTTGCAGTATTTTAATATGCCTGGATAATGGTTGTGTTTTGTCTGGTTGCGTTATAATTTTTCTTGTCGGGCATTGGGCGTTTATTCTTTATGTTGAGCATCAGATGAGTAAGAAGTTCCTTTTTTAAAAAAATGCGTTTCACCATTGCTAGGGTTTTCCCTGTTTTAAAGAGTGATTTCTGCCGTGAAGCTGTGGGTTTTTCCTGCTGTCGAGATAGATGTGTCAACAGGAAATCCCCCACGTCCCCTCCAGCTTCACGGCAGAAAATATGGTGTACCCTTCAGGATCTTTTGGGGGTGGCAATACAGTATGTAAATGTACAAACTAATACAGCATACGAATGGCTAAATACTGTTGAGCTAATTAAAAAATATGTGTGGTTTCAAATATACTAATTCAACTTCAGAATAGGTCTAATTTCCATCAATGGCATAAACGTTCGGCCCAAAGTTGAAGTCGAACTCAAATTAAAAATGTAATGTCAGTTCAAGATGAGAGACTTTGATACATTTCTCACTTGACCATAACTCTATTGTGACTTTGTTGCTCCTCAGTTGAAGTCAGCCCACTTCAGTGATCTAAATCGTATCTTAGGGTTTCTCACCATGTATCATTTCATTTGTTGGTAATTCTCTAAAACATGCCAGACACACTATAATCGGATTTTAAAAAAAAGTTGAGGCAGTGGAATCTTTAGCTTTAAATTTTGAAGTCTCTTTTCACAGTTAACCCTATAGTTAATTGGTACTCTGTAATATATCCTGTTTAGATAATAGCACAATCCTGTTGGCTTAGAGGATATTTGTGTCAAGTCTATATACTGTAAGTTGGTATTACTGTACATCCACATTATCCATTTTGATTGGGTGGAGAGAATCTTGAATGCTATTGGGTTCCTTGCAGAGTAGCAAAGCATATGTTTGCATCTGAACACAATACTGATCTGTACATTTGTACTGCACTGGAAAATTCTAAAAAAAACTTTTCCTTTATAATTAGGTATTATTGTTTTAATTAAATTGTCAATAGTTTAAATATATTTGACAATGCAAGTGAAAGTACATATGCATCATGTTCTCATGTTTTTAAAATGTATTCGGAAGTGGAAACCATAGTGTGGTTAGATTCAGTGATACTTTATTTTGTGAAACACTTTGGGACATCCTTCCGATGTGAAAGGTGCTGTACGAAATGTAAAAATTATTATTACTTTGGGTTCATATTGTACGTTTTTGCTATTGAGTCTATGGGAATTTCTACGGTAGTTCCTTATTTTTAATGTTTGATCAGCTTTGTAAGAGTTAAAAGCAACTCATAGAAAGCTGCGCGATGGCGAGGTGGTGCTGAATTTTGTACAAAAAAGGTATGGTTGGGTGGGTCTCCGGATGTTCAGTGTAATTCAACAAAGATTGGCTGTTTTCAGTTAACAGTGGTTTAAATCGCCACTGCTTCCATGGAATATAAATTGCAAGTTGCTCTATGTTGTTTTGGATATAAATATGAATTGCTTTTGAGATGCTTGTATTAATGCAGTTATTATTGGAGCCCATGTTATTTATGTAGAGCTTTGTATTTCAATGTCTTACTATAAAACTGGTTGATTAGAGTCCATATTGGAAGTGAAGGGTGATTATTTTGAAATGGGTGGAATTTGGAGTACTCCAGTTTTGCAAAAATCAGATTAAGCAAATTCCTTTAATTTTGTGAAATTGCTACAAGACCAAATTGGTGTTGTGAGTTCCAATAAGTGAAAAATATTGAATGGTGGCCAAACAAATTTTTCTTTTTTTTGAAAAAGCTGATGTAAATGTTTCAGAAATTCCAATTATTGCATTGGGTGGTGCCTTTCCTTTTTTGTAGCCAGCATTGTCTTGATGTTAAGCTAAAGTGCAGCAATGTACTCGGTAGCCATACTATTGTGAGTATAAATTTCTGTAAGGAATAGCATGTTTTGCTAACACAATCCAGAATTTGCTTATTTCCAGCTTTTGGTGTTGTGTAAAAAATAATTTTGTGATGGATTAAAACCATGGAGAATATTCAGTTGAGGTTCAGAAAGAACTAACAGCTGACTCCTATCCCTGTATTCTACTTGGATTTTTAAAAGAAAATATCCTCAACAGTTTGTGGATCGAAAATAAATCTTGGGAAATTGTCATAGATACTGAATTGACCTTCTAGTTTTGCTTCATTTAATAAACCTAAAGCAATTAAGAATTCATGGTTGGTGTGGGTAAAGGATCAGATAAATTGAGCAATTTTGGTAGGAAACCACCAAGTGAAGAATGCTGCTTGAAAGTGGTGCCAAGTTTCCTTTGTAGTTTGTATTGCAAAAATACAGCTATTTTCAGTGAGATGGTAATTCAGAGAACTTAAAACCTATTTTGTCTAATTAAGGTTTTATTGGGAGTCTATTCTATGTTGTCCAAGCAATGATTTTATTGCACATTCAGAAAAGTAATAAGTTGTCTTCAACTTGACAGTTGGACTCTTGTGTATTGTTTTGAGCATTGAAAGCTGGTATTGTATTGCATTTTAGCCTTTTTATAATGTTTCGTTTGGTTCAGTGTCACACTAGACATTTTGAATGTTTAAGATTATATTTTTCTATTTAGTTTTTATGAGCTCTTTCTCTGTGAGAAGGCAGTGTGGAAGTCTGCTTGTTCATGTTTGCTTGTTTAGCATGGAGGTATGGGGGCAGAGGGTGGAATTGGAGTTAGCAAAATGCTGAAACTGTCGAAATACTATTCCAATGACAGAGGTTAAAACTAATAACTGTATAGCAGTTTTTCTGCTATTGACATTATAAACGTTTATTAAAATGGCCACTCTGCTAAGATTCTTCAGCTAACATTCATTCTTTTGATGAGATAAAAAGGTGATTCATAACAACTAGGTTTCCACAGTCGTAACTTTATTTTTAAGAATGCATCTGTATTGAGCTTTGACATATACATGTACTAGGGCTATTAACACTTGAAATCATACAGAGATATGTAGGGTAGAGAAAGTAAATGTTGAATAAAACTTTCAGTTGTGGTCATAGGCCGAAAGATAAAGGGAAGCGGCGGTGGAAGTAATTTTAAGACAGACCCAAGAAAACTGTTTTTAATGCCGAGGGTAATTAACAGCTGGAAGAGTTGAAAGGAAGATTAGCTTTCTGAGAATGATGTTGGTTTTCTAAAATTAAATGGGTACAAGGCCTTTCATTAAATATTTTTATCTTGCAACAACATTGAAGAGGTAGCATAGCATTACTATTGCTGTACTATGAACTCTTAAAAGTTTTTTAAAAAAATGGTGTATCAATGAATGGCTTTTAGAGATCAACATATTGAAATGACATGTCTTGCTAATTTTAGCAGTGCGATATAAAATATTGAGGATAAATAGGGCCCAATGAATGTACTGAACAATGATTTTAATGAGTTCAATCTATAAATTCACTTTTCAATTTTAGTTTACTACGATTCACCATATATGACATTAAGACAAAACTGATTAGGATTCAGGCAAGAATACATTTCTTACAAAAAGTGGTGAGATTTTGTAAAGCAAGACTCGAAAAAGTGATCTCAGAATCAAATCATAGAAATTTGGAGAGTACGGAAAGGAAGTCGAATTAGAGGAGTTGGTAATGCACATTTTTCACGTTCAAGAACACCAATTTGCACTTAGCGTTTTTCACATAGGAAAATTGATTTGAAGCACTTTATTTGGATGATGTAGGTCACTAGGCAAGGTGGGAAGAAGACATGTTTGATTAAATAAGTTCTTTTTTTATGAAGGGTTGAGAAGGGACGGGCCTTGAAGTGACTAATAATAATAATAATCCTTGCATTTGATAGAGCGCCTTTCACGTCGGGAGGACATCCCAAGGTGCTGGACAGTTGGGTCGGGACCCGAGCAGGGGGGAAATGGTCAGGGTGAGGGGAGGGAAGAGAGTTAACTGAGCTGGATTAGTTGATGCTAGAACCGGAAGTAAGAAGATACAGATGGAATTTGTTTTGGTTAGCTGGGTGTCTGACGCATACAAAACCCATTGCCAAGCTTAAGAGTCATTGAGAGCATATGACAAGCTTCCTACTGGTTGTGTAACTAGGACAAGCCTAACTTTAGGATTTTAGAGGGTTAACAGGAGCCAAGTGGGAAGAATCCCTCATGCCAGTGACCAGGCTTCCTCTCCAAGCCCTGCTGATGAGATAGGCTGGTCGGTCTGTTGTCAGCAGTGTGCAGGAATACTGCAGTCCTGCCTGGCTTAGGAATTTGCTGATCTCAACCAGGGTAATGATGGTCAGTACTATTTCTGTACCTGGGATGCAGAAGGGAAAAACCAGCTAAAGTTGTCGCTGCTGATGCCTTTGTAATAATCTCTTCTAAAAATGCATTTGTATGGGTATTTTGTGAGGAAAGAGAAATTGCCCGGTAGGGTCACCTGCTGAACACTCAATGGGTTGGGTTATATACGAAAAATTGACATTTGTTTGAAGTTCATGATGTCCACCATAATCTATTAAACTAAATCACAGCATAAATAGTACTTTTGTGAGAGGAGGGATTTCTTAATTGTGCAGTTATTTGGAAACCTGCGCATACTGTATCTGTAACTTAGTTTTTGGTGTCTTCAGTTCCTCTCATTAGTCTGTACTTCAACTCCAGATTTCTTGTTCTTATTTTAGAACTCTCATGTGTGCTGTTGTCAGGTGAAACTACATTATGATCACGAGAGCTTTGGTGTTCATGGTCTGTTTCTAACGCTATAATAAGTCTGTTCTATTCATGTTTTGCTGAGATGTGAGTACATATCTGAGTTTAGTATCTGTTATTCTTCCTCAAGTTCAGTAATTTTCTGCTTGATGAAATGATCAAATAACATTTCTCATGGAAGAAATAGTTGAGATTCGATTGAGATTGCGCTTTCAAATCTTAATATATCTGTAGAAAATGTCTTGCTAATACGATATAGACTTCTTACTATAAGCATGGGTTCCAAATTCAAGCTAAAATGTTTGTCTTGTACAGTTCAACCATACAAGTTGTTGTATGTACAAAGTATTGACACTTAATTCCCATGATTTTACTTGGGGTTTCACTTTCATTGTGTAATGTTGGTGCAATGTCTTAACATTTAGTAAAGTAGGTTATATTTTCCAAAATGCCCATACCGTATTGGCATTTTATGTTGCTTTTTAAAAAGTTTTTAACTTGCTTGTCTGGTGATTTGTGTGCATTTGATTTGGTAGAAATCTGTTTGTAAATAAAGAAAAATATTATAGCCTAAAATCTGGAAATATTTGACTATTGACTTGATGCCCTTTTCCTCCCCAGAAGGATGGCCTCCTTTTTCTTTCTACTGGGACACAGTTCTTTGCATTCCAAGTGTCCTCCAGTATTTTCTCCCAAAGGGGCCATTAAGTGAGTGTTGACAGATTATTCCACCATGGGATTGTGGAGGAGGAAAATGAGCTGGGCTGACATCAAAGCTAGACCCTCATCTGATGCCCTCGCATGAACTTTCCAGTTGGGGTTTCTGCATAACGATAGGAACCCTGACTGACTTCTTTCTAATCCGGCAAACTCAGCATAGGCCTTCATTTGAACTTGCATTCTTCTGATCTGTATGGCTTTGTATTCAATAGTCAGTGCCACAAGTTCATTGAGGGGACTACAACAGTACTTTAATATTTTAGTGAACACATCGCCTGAATAATTAGTTTTCCTATTTCATTCCGTAAGGCACTATATCAGATGCAAGGATTATTATTATGTCGTGCTTTGGATAAGCGTTACTATAACAATGTAGATATAAACATTGTTTCTTCTATTTCTGTATTTTCTGTTTCATCATTGCACTATTTATATTTGGTAAATTTCTTAAATTTACTGTGACTTACCAATTCACCTTTTTGCTTCAGGTTTAATGTTTATATTATTAGTCTTTGGCTCACCCTATCCGATGGCCATTTGGTAAACCTGAGCACTGAAGTTATATAGTTACTCAAGCAACCTAGTAAAATTTGTTTCTTATTTAAACCAGGCTAGCACTTGAGTCCAATGCTGGAGAGGCATCTCATTTTTGAAGGTGCCAGGCTGTGGATAAAGACACTAAACTGAGGCCCCCATTTTCTGTTCAGGTGCACGTTAATGATCCCATGACACTATTCAAAAAGATATGGGAAACTCTTCCAATGTCCTGACCGACCAATTCCCCGTCTAAAGTGGTTATTCACTTCATAGCTGTTTGTTGGTCATTGCTGTGCAGAATTTGCCATTGTATTGTGCTGAGCAAAAGCATGATTTTCTGTATTCAGGAATGCTAGAGAAAAATTAAAAACTTGAAATGTTTTTCAAGCCAGTAGTCCAATTACAAGTCAGGAATTATTGAAATGATTGTGGAATCTCAAGAATTTTCTCCCAGAATTGCTTGTAAATCACTTTTATAATCGCGGCACCAAAATTAGATGGTGGTACCTTTATATTGGGGTTTGACCTTGAGTTATTGGAATGAGGGTTCTAATCATTTTAACCTTTTTTTTGCTTAAAAGCAATAAGCGTTTCACAAAATTTTCCGTATCTTGAAATGTCTGTATTTGTAGGTGAATGTGGCAGATGACATGTGCACAGCAATATCTGACAAATGACCCCTTTTTTATCTTGGGGTACATTGGCTGGAACACTGGACAAAACTCCTTTTTTTTCCAATAGAGCCATGGGATTCTCTCTCTTTTTTTAAAGGTGTCACCTTACATTCTTGCAATCACCTGAATAAGCAGATTGGACCTCCAACAATGCAGTGCACCCCCAGCACTATATTGGAGTGTCAGCCAAGGTAGACTGAGTTCAAAGGCTCAGTTTGGGGCTAGGAACCCACTGATTCAGAGGCAAACGTGCTTCCAACTGGTCCAGGTCATCTTTTACCATCAAACTTCCAAGAGTCCAAGCATTAACGGATTGTGTTGAGTGCAAACTCCCCAGGTTATCTTGAACTGTACACATTCCATCAATTTTCCCAAATCTTTTGAAATCAAGGTTGTAATATTACATGATGATACTGGTTATGAAACCATACAGGGATTCACAGAGTGGTTACTTGATTGGGCCTTTCTTCAAAATTTGAACGAGGATATGATTCTGAGTCATTCGATTTTAATAATAATGCTCGCATTTGATATAGCACCTTATCACGTGTTTGAGACATCTCAAAGCGCTTCACGGAATATATGAAGACCACCCCAAAAGTAATGCCTCCTTTCTACTTTCTCAAAATTCTTTAATTGTTAACTTACAAACCTTATCGTAGACACAAAAGAAGCTTTTTTAAATACACCGATGCAGTTATTTTTCCATAAAGTCACCATTACAGTGAAATTATGTGCAAATGGTCTTTCTGAGTTCCTTGTGAAACACTGTTAACATTTATGGAGCCCACCGAGCACAAACCAAGGTTATCAATACTCATCTATGATATGATGATCGATACTGAGACTCTCACTCAACTCACGCTAAGTGTTGTGTCGATCTTTGTGGATCAGTTCAGCAACTTCCTCTGTATTCTCTTCGTTAACCGCTGCTGCCGACCGCCCATTACAAGACCTATCTTGAAATTCATATATAAATTCAGGTATATACAAGTATCTTGTACGTTATTCAATATCCAAACAATTGCCATTCTTCACAAAATAAATAGACATTGCTTTTGGGATATCCCTCTTACTATAAAGTGGTTTGACTATATTTTGCAGGCAAAACACGGCAGCCAATTTATGTTCAGCAATGTCTCATAAACAGCAATGGAGTGAGTGACCAATTTTACTTGGGGGTTTGTTGGCCAGAACACTGGGAGTAACTCCCTTTTCTTTTCGAATAGTGCTATGGGATCTTTAACATTCACCTGAATGAGTAAACAGCGGGTCAGTTTAAAGTCTCATCTGAAGGATGGCACTTCCGACAATACAACACCCGCCCCCAAGTACTGCATTGGAGTTTCACCTTAGATTATATGAATCTAAGTCCCAACCTTCTTACTCAGAGGCAAGAGTATGTTGCTTGTTGCCCTACTGCAGGTGCTAACAGGTGGCATTTTTGCTTTGCTCTACCTTTTGGAAAATGTCAGTCCCATTCAGGTGTGGTTCCGCTTACTCGTGGAACTCACAACCTTGGGCGATGATGTTACTCATGATGCAATTGCATCTTGTAGATATGTGGAACCCTGTTAGAACAGGGACTTGAATCTCAAATGCATGCAAATCCGAATGGGAAGTTTTTAAGGTTCAACCAACAAGAATCAAAGCTACAAATACAGTGTCAGCCTGGTTCAGATGGGAGCACTCTTGCCTCAGAAGGTTGTGGGTTCAGGTCCCATATGAGAACTTTGAACTCGCATAGTTTCACATTATTGAGATAGGATTGTGAGCAACTCTGTAGAGACATTCTATGCAATCTAGAATATAGAATTGCATCACAATAATAATAATAATCCTTGCATTTGACGTAGCACTTTTCACGTCTTCTAGATGTGAAACAAAAACAAGCAAAGGGCTTGTTTGTCATCTTGTATGAAAAGAGATGGATTCTTATGACCGTATCTTGTCTTCATTGTTGAGATTATTGGGATTACTCAAAATTTCCTGAGGCAAGGTGCGAAGGCGGATATCTATTGACTTGAGGACCTAACTTTTGGGTTACATTTACTTCAGGTGTACTTAAACGAGGTGCCAAACATCTGTCATGCTGCATTTGTTTCAGGGCGGGACTCCATTCTGTGTGTGCTGTAGCATGTTTCCTGAGTATGAGGTCTGGAAAGGACGACACTGCCTGAGTTTACACCCTGACTTCTTGATCATCTGACATTCAATATCCTTTTTAGCTTCTCTGTATCTAACGAGAATAACAGCTTGAGACCTTTGTTTACTTTTCTAGGAGATATCTTCTGTTAGAAAATGCTTCCATCAGTAGACCTTGGAAAAGAGTTCTGTAGCTTTGTGGTTTAGAGTACTCGCCTCGCAAGCGAGAGGATCCAGGTTTGATTCTCAGGCAGGGTGAAATCTTAGGCAAGTTTGTTTACTCCACACGCCTCTGTTTACCAAGCAGTAAGTAGGAACCTGATTGCTAGTCAATTGGCGGATTGCTTTCTGGGCTAATGATTCCTTAAAAAAATTATAATAATTTGGTCACTCAATCCATAACTGTGGGACACTGCAGTATGCAATTGTCTGCGCAAAATATGCAGTCCATTCATTATGGTATATTCTGTGAAGGGTTTTGAGGTAATAAGGAAGTGCTTATCAACAAGGTGATAAATATCATAAGTACTTGAGAAGCAATGTAAGGAATACCCTTTACAGGTTTACGTCTACCCCCAAAATAAATTTCACTGATGCCCAGTGTGTTACAAGAAAAGTGTGCTGCTTATCAAACCTTGCAACATAGACTGTCTTTCAGTTTCCATGATGTTACTGATCAGTTAACAGTTAACGTACACATTAACTAATTCTTGGGTACTTGACAGACTAAGTTACTATGCTTCTGTTAATATCTTGGAGTTTCTATTCCTTGTGATCAAATTGGTCTCTTTTGTATGCAGAAGTCTTTTGCGATTTTTTTGTACTATTACCTCTGAGGTCATAGTCTATGCTGACACTGCAGTGCTGAGGATGTAATGCATTGTTGGAAGTGCTATCCTTCAAATCAGTCATTACTAAGGTCCCATCTGCCTGTTCGGGTGGATGTTAAAACCCATGGCACTCTTCCAAAAAGAGAAGGGAGATTCTCTCGTTGCCTGGCCAACATTTCCCTAAATAAAATTGGTCTTTCACTTCATGGCTGTTTGTGGGCAACGGCTGTCACATTCTCTTTCAGAGTGATCATTACACTTTCCAGGAATAATTATCCTTGCATTTGATATAACGTCTTTTATGTCAGATGGATGTCTCAAGGACTCTGAGATGCTATTCTGCCCGAAGGGCTCTATATAAATGCAAGTTGTTAATCCCTCAAAATGCTTCATAGGATTTATTGTAACATGTAGTGACCCTATTATGTAGTACTTTGTAGGTCGAATGTGGCAGCCAATTTGCATACAACAATGTTCCACAATGATCCATGAATGAATGACCACTTTTATGTGGTGGATTGTTGGTCAGGACAATGGGAGAGACTTCTTTCTACACTGTAAATCCTGTCAAGTACTTTGAGTTGGCTCCTGATGTGCGCTAGATCAACTACAGGCATTATTTATTTTATTTCCTCCATGTCTTAGTTTCAGAAGCTTTTGCAGATTCTCTGGATAAGTGGACTGAGTTGACAGTACTTTTGTAGGCTTGATCCATGGCCATGATTAGTACTGGGCTTCTCAATCCCAAACTAATATAGAACCATTAAATCAAATGAATTTAAGCTTGGGATTTGACTGTTCAACTGAAGAAGGAACTGGTAAAATTATTTTTATTCTACTTAAGTAACCTAGATACAAATGTAATTTGTTGTTGGATACCAACCCCCTGTATTTCAGAACAGAAGTAGACTATTGAAGCAATTCTATCATTTGATTTTAAAACCTTGATGATCATCAAGTGCTTTGCCCACTTATAACAACACCAGCATTTATATAGCGCCCTTCAATCAGGGGTAGTGTCCCAGAGCGTTTGAAGGTGGTGGAGCATAATGCCGAGCAGGGACACCTCTTAACACAAGGCAAGAAGAGATTCAGAAGAAGGCCCTTCATTCTGCCCATTGTTATCAAACCACTTCTGGAAATCCTTACCACTGACTTGATCTATTATCACTTCTGTGTTCAGTCGGAGAATTTTTTAGATTAGATAGACATGATCTTGCTTTCACAGAGCAATGTTGACTCCTTGATTAGATCACATTTGATCTAGTGCTCATTTACTTTCGTCATTGATCATTCTACTAACTTTCTCAATATTCATTTTAAATTAACACTCTGACATTATCTTGTGTGAAAGATGCTATATAAATGCACGTTATTGTAAATTTCAGAGTGATTTGGTGGGACCAATTTAGAAAATAAATGCAAATACAAATGCCATTATGGAGAGTCAGAGAAGTGAATTTTTGTAAGGCACATGGTTTTTTCACCTATGGCCTTATGATAGCATTAGGTGTGAAGAAACATCTTTATTTTGTGTAGGGAATCGTGGAACATGCTGGATGAGAGCGCTTTCATTTCTGGAACCTGGCTTTGGTTCCATACCAGACTAGGATAAGTATATGTAACTAAATTAATTAAGAGTAATCAATGTGTGGATTCTTGTTTGTTGGTGTAAATCCATATCGCAACAGGCACAAATCGACTGGCTCACCCAGTAGATAATGGTAATGAGCACGTTATTGCAGTGAGAGCTGTTGTAAGGTGAAAGATATAAAGATAAATTTGGGATTAATTGGGGAGATTTACCAATGAGGTTTTACGTTATGCTGTAACTGAATGCTTTATCTGTATAAATACTTCCTGAAATCTGTATAAATACTCCC
Source organism: Callorhinchus milii (assembly GCF_018977255.1). Classification (NCBI taxonomy): domain Eukaryota; kingdom Metazoa; phylum Chordata; class Chondrichthyes; order Chimaeriformes; family Callorhinchidae; genus Callorhinchus; species Callorhinchus milii. The sequence goes on from NW_024704744.1 coordinate 24,095,747, forward strand.
TGAAATTTGCTTGGTACATTAAAATCCTCACCTTGAATGTACACTTCTTTCCACAAGAAAGAATCTATGGAATTGTGCATTATTCCCCACTAGAGATATTTTAAGAGGTGGTTTACAAGTAGCCTTCTCGAGTAATGGTTTGTAAGGGGTCATAAGACTGGTTTGAATGAAAAAGGCTCTTTGGGCCATCTGATCTCATCCATCCAGAAATCCACCCGCCTTTCCCTTATTACTCCATCAAGCTACGTTTTGATGATGGGATGGTCGGATTGGTGTTCTTTGAACCATCCAATCCTATCATCCAGAACACCTACCTGGTATTTGTCCTGCAGTTGCCCTTTACAACTCTTAAATATGTGCCTCTTGTTCTATTGTTTGTTCCATCCTAAAGTTTTGGTCTGGGTTTTTCTTTCAATGCCATTTAAATGACAACTCACGAAGTCCAACAGATTCAAAATTATGTTGCCCATGTCCTAACCCCTACCAAACTTGTTCCCACCTGTTGCAGAGCAGATTGATTTCAGAATCCTCATATTTATGTACTAACCATTTTGTGCCCTCGCATCTTCCCACCTCTCCAATCTGCTTGCACCCCACTCCTCTACCTTTTGCTCTTCTGGTATCCCTCAACCTAGTGCTCACCACCAGCAGTCTTGCTTTCGGCAACCACCCTGAATCTCTGGAATTCTCTGCCTGAATCCAGTCGTACAAAATTTTTGAATCCAGAACTTTGCCCATCTTCAGATTGCATTTGAAAGCTTTCCTCTTCAATAATGCCTACAGTTTCATCCCCGTCCCCATTTTAGCCAGGTCAGCATCTAACTATGCCGTTGTTAAGCACTCCAAAACTAACCTGAGTGAAGCTCGCTATATAAATGCAAGTTGTTTTATGTCCATTACAGCAGTCCCTCACAGAATATTTGAACTGGTACACAAGATAAATCTTTATCCTTGTTATTTGCCTTCCTCTCTAACTCCCTTGTTCATAAAAATGTTAAGTTCATGTCTTTCCAGTGAGTATTTGTTAAAGGAAAATGAAATCCTCAAACATGTTTTTAAAAATGTCAACTTCTAGTTTGCAAACTTATTATGATGCAAGAAGCCTCATTATGTACTTTTGATATTACAGTTTGAATGCAGGTTTACTGCACTAATTTGCATGGTGTGCAATGACTGGGTACAGTCTGTTGTACTTTGCACATAGGCAGCTGAGATCTGACTGCATAAGGCATAGATTTAGTTTTTGCTGACTGACACCAAGTGCAACATCTGTTAAACTATTTCTGGAGGGTGGTAAATATAGATGATCCAGTTTGCTGTTTCAAACTGGATGTTGTTCAATTCTTTACATTGGGTACAAATGTTACAAAATGCTGAATTGGTTAACTCTACATAAGAGTTCTAACATCACACTTTTATTTTGGTACAATGAGCATTCATATAATGATAGTCCCAAACCATGAATATGTATGATTTTATTCAAAAATACTTTAGGATCTATAAAATGTATGAAATTCGAGTATATAGTGAACTATTGCTGCTTAACTAAATATTTGCCTCAAAAGTCCTTGTTAACCTACTTGGTGAAATTGAAACCTCTGGTGTGTCACGTGTTACTGTGTGTACAATACGGATTGTGAATCTTTATTCGCTGTCTAGAATTTTGAGATTTTAAATTTATATAAGAATTCTTTTTTATTGGAGCTTTGAGTTACTATCAAATGAAATTATTCTTTACAATTGGATGTTAAAATAAAGCAATTGAGTTCCAGCAAAGTTACACCACAAGGTTTGGTGTTTTCTGGCCCACTGCTACAGGATTTATACTTCACATTTGGAAATTCCAGAAGGGTCAAATATGAATTACTCAGATATAACTGGGATAATGTGAAGGTGAACTAATCCTCCCCTCCCAGACGTGCTTATCAATGACTGTTTGTGAAACCAGTTTGTGCTTTCGACAAGGTTAGGGGTATTCAAAAGAAGGATAGTTACTATTTGCTAAACAAAATATTAGCTGAGTCATTCGCTGGTTGTTAAATTCTGTAGATTAGAAACTGAATGTCCGACTTGGGGTCAGATTCCTGCATATCTGGGTAATTCATATTTGAATTGGGAATTTAGCAATTTAAATAATATTGTTACACTCACTGCTGTGTTGAAAAAATATTAGTGTAAATGTTTGTGTAGTACATTTGTGTACATTCAGCCGTTGATCGAATTAACTGTAAACCTTAAAATTAGTATTTCATAATGCAGTCTGTTCTGTGCTATTGGTCTAAGTTTGGCCAATTGTTGAGAATCTAAAGGAGATAAATGTAATCTGCCCAATAAAATACAATCTGTCTCTTTTCATGCATGAGGCTGAATGTGAGCAGCTTTGAATCCTGATCGATTTAAAAAAAAATATGAATACTGTATAATCCACCAATAGCTTTTCAGATGAAGTGTTTGCAGGGACTTTATATTGAAAGTTGGGCTTAGTGCTGCATTACATTCTAAATGTGTTGTCTTTAATTACAGGAATTGATTTTAAGATCAAAACGGTGGAATTACAAGGAAAAAAGATTAAATTACAGATATGGTAAGTGTACCCTTATATTTAAAAAAAACTGTTAGCTTTTTCTTGAAGTTGATTGTGTAAACTAAAGGATCCAGTGGTGATGTGAAACATGTTTTATATTTTTATTTAATGGTGGTGTAGTGATGGCCATGTGCTATCCTGCAATTTTGTTTGTAATTGTAACGAAAGAGATGTGTTCTTAATTACATTTTTCATGGGTTATGCACATCATAGTTGTGCATACTTTTGTAAAAACATGACCAACTCAATATTCTATTTTGTTTTTCAATTAAATACACGGGAATATTTAGTTTATATGGAATCGAAGAATGTTATCGTGTTATAGAAGCTGGTTGTTCAGCTCATCAAGTCTGTTTTCTTCACATGAGTCACCGAATCTAATTCCACACTTCCGTTCATTCCTTGTAACCTGTAATCCTCCTTTTCCAGTATCTAATTTCTTTTTAAAGTAATTTATGGACACTGCCTCAATTGTTTGTGCTTAAGAATTCCACATTCTGGAAGCCCTCTGTAAATACATTTTTCCCCTAAACTTCCCCTTTTGTGATTATCTTTACTTTGTGCCCGTTCATCATTGATTTACTGATTGTAAGGTTCCTTCCTTGAGCTCTAATTTGCTAAAGAAACAAATGTACACCTTTGGTGGTCAACAAAAGCACTTTAGTGACACCATGAAGTAGAATGCCAGGTGCTCTTAAACCTCAGTTACTCCTGAAATGGAGCTTGAAGGGACTGTGGTGCAATTTCTGAGTAAGGCTAGACATTTTGAGGTTCCACATCTTATTCTGAACACAACACTATCCCAGGGAGTGGGTGTGTTTTCCATTGTAGACTCAGATTGTAGGTGAGTGTGAGGATCTTGAAATCAATCCATGAGCCAGTGGAACCTGGTGTGATGGGGATGCAGAGTTTGGTTATGGGTGAGGATTTGGACAGCAGAATTGTGAATCAATTTCAGCTACTTGCATTTTATATAACACCCTTCATGCAAGATAGTGTTGAAAACAAAGTAACAAAACAAAATCATGTTCTGTCTCCAACTAACTTATTTTTCTGCTCAGATAAGCCAACTGAAGTCCTTACTGATTGTTGTGGCTATTAGATACTATTTGAATATAGATTGGTGTCTAGTTTGTGTTCTGATCTGTCAAGGATGGACTTAAAACATAATGTGTGACCTTGAGTAGTGTTGGGTACGGATCTTCTGAGTCTTGTATGTGTGATCAAATTTACTATGGGATGTGCATTGGCTTTGGCTGTAGAATTGGATAATATGAGGGTGGAGCTAGGGAGGCCAGCAGAAATCTGGCCATGAGATGGCTACCGCATGAATATGTTTTTCAGCTGTAAGAGGGGGTGAAATGTGGAGCACCAGTGGGCAATGTTCCAAAGAAAGGTTTTAAACAAGGATTGAATTTAGGGTTTCACAGCATAACAGGGGTCAAGCAGTATACCTCAGTCATCACCTCCAGGTTAGAATTCTCCCCACCGCTTCCAGTTTGGGCTCTTGAATCAATTGTGTGATGCGCTTTAAGACTTCTCCCGATTTGAAAAGTGTAATATAAATTTTAATTGTTATTGTTGACTATGAATTACAAAGCAGACATTCACAACTACTTGAATTATTGTTCTCCCTTTCATCATGGCTAATTGTGGTACATTGCTCTCTCAAATGACTGCTGCATTTGCCAATTAAAGGTTTTTCCCTAACATTAATAACTGTACTTGCGAAGCAGTTTTAGATGTTTCATGGTGGTGAGGCAGTATGAAACTGAAGTTCTTCTCCCCCTTTCCTGTAAAGATTTTCTTAATTTTTCCATCAATCATATCTGTTGTGACTCAATTTTCTGCACAAAAGCTTCATTGTTCTTCATTTTGCTTGCAATGTTTATTCCAGCGCCTTGGGATGTCCTCCCGACATGGAAGGCTCTATACAAATGTAATATTGTATTGGATTATGATTAATAGCCTGATCTGTTTTTTAATAAAAAAGAGAAATGTGAAGGTAGCTTCAGTTTCCTTCTAGTAAGATGTGTACAATTTTGGTCAAGTTACTGCAATGGGCCTAAAGGTTGGAGTGTAGTTTTTTTCTCTTTTCTCCTTGTCACGTTTAACTGTCAAAAGCTTCAATGAACAGTGAATTTGCATTCTGCTCTTTTCGTACTGAATTCAGAGACGTTGATGCTTTTGAAAATTCCAGCTGGAATTAGCATTGGTTTTAAGAACACCGAATTCCCATGGTTTGTTTGACTGTTTGACACTGCACATGTGGACAGGTTAATTGGACACTTAAATGTGTATTAAGGAAATGTCTGCAAAATTTCAAGTCATAATATAAACAAATGAGCAGCATTCGTTCTTTTGCTGATATTTAAATCTTTATTTTTAAGGGATACAGCAGGACAGGAACGATTTCACACGATCACCACCTCCTATTACAGGGGAGCAATGGGAATCATGCTAGTCTATGACATTACAAATGCCAAAAGCTTTGAAAACATCAGCAAATGGTTGAGGAACATAGATGAGGTAAGATTATGTTTCTGCAACTTTGATTCCCTCAGGAAGCAAACCTTTTCCTATGTACAAATTGGGTGCCACATTCACCCACAAAACAGTCACTCCACTTTATTTCCTGTGAAGTGCTTTGAGATATTCACCCAATGTGAAAGGTACTGTACTAAATGTAGGGATTATTAGTATTTTGGGATACATTGCACTCTAGTTTTGAAAATAGCTCTGTGATCTAGACACATGATTTTTTTGGAAGGACACTCGTAGTGATTCTTTTGCATATGGAACACCATTGCTTAATGTAAGTGGCTGTTGAATACAGGTAACAGTTTCTGAATCCAAAAATGCTGAATTTAAGGCATTTGTTAATCATAGGTTAGGGTGAATATGCCACATATTAGTAGGTGCTTCCACCCCTCTGAAGCCAGATATCTGTCAAATAGCTGAGTAAGAAACTGAGGCTGGGGCCAACAATTGCTGGTAGATAGATGTTAGCTGGAGTCTGGGTTCACGCATGTGCATATCCAGGGCTTTATCTGTATGCAGACATGAACAGCTGCTGCTGAAGCTCCACACTTCAAACTCGATGAAGCTTCACTCAATGGGTACATATCTAGGCCGGAGGATGGTGCCAATGCTCTCTTGAAATTCATGCTGAAATGTGCTGCTCTCAAAGAGCTTGCAGGGAATCCCTGGTACCTGTGGTGCACCTTGTGAGGGCTCAAACCTTTGCTTATCAGATGTCTACTGACCAACTAGTGACTATCGTCTTTGGGTGCAAGGCACTTCTGGTCTCCTTGGAACTAAATTGGCTTCATGAAGATGTGCCTGGCAGTGATATTTCAGAATGAAGTCAATCCTTTGTTCCTGAGCTGGTTCCTGAGCCAGGCACGTCTCCAGCACTCCAAAGTTGCTGTTGATGACCCATCAGCCAGTCTAGCTTGTCAGCAGGATTCGAAGGGGCAGACTATGAATGTGTTCAGTTTACATTTGCGTGGGTTGCATTTATAAGAACTATGTGAACATAAGATTTCTTTTAGGATCTTACTCTTCTAATTCAAACTACTGTGGAGGAAGAATGCTAAATACATTCTGTACATTTTATGTTACGAATATAATGCAAACCATTGTGGAAATGTTGAATTTGTTTTAATTTCCTAAATTATGAATCCAAGAATTTTCTGTTTGCTACTGAAATTGTTGTTCACGTCGGTTTTAAACTTTTTAATTGGTATGTAAGGAAAAACCCCTACTAGTTGCTTTGTAAAAAAGAATATTTAAAATCTACAACGTTTGTGACTTGATTTATGAAAATATCAACATTGTAATGTATGAGCGCTTGAAATGTACTCCACCAGTTTCTTGACAAGTAGTTCTTTGACGAACCAGTCCGGAAGCAGAGTAATGCTCGGTGCAACATCCAGATAACTTGTAAAGGTTTCATTTTTTGCGCAGTGTCTTGTGACGGTATTGAACACGTTGATTTTTTTTCAGCATGCGAATGAAGATGTAGAGAGAATGTTGCTAGGCAACAAGTGTGACATGGAAGACAAGCGAGTGGTGCCAAAAGCAAAAGGAGAACAGGTAAACCTGGATGCTTATATGGCTCGGAAACTCATTGCCTGGTTGCTCCCTTACTCAACAAACCTGTTGGGAAGACTAATTTTTCTGACCGAAGGGAATTCCTGCTTGCTTAGCTTGATGTTACAGCTAGTCAGCAAGTGCTTTAAGGTTAACCTTAAAGCGGTTTAGTTGCTGATTTGTTTTTTCTTACACGGAAAATGAGCAATAGTTGAGTGATTTTTTTTATATATGGGAAGGACTATGTGGACTTTGTTTGAAGGTTAATGCTTTTTTAAAAAGGTTTTTTCATTTCACCTATTTTTTCCCCAGTCATTAAGAGTAGCCAATGTTTTGTTTGATTACCCAGGTTAGTTTACTGGACAGTGTTCTCAATGATGGTTAAATTCCAGCAGCACCCCAACACAAACTCTGCGTCCCAAAGCCTTGGCTCTTACCAGCATAGACCTCATACCTAATATTCTTTGGAAATAAGTATGTTGGGTACATCCCTCTGGGGGAGAGAGTGCACATTCCATTCCAGACACAGGGAAATTTTCTGTTTTTCTATATATTTTAAACACCTGAATGACCCAAAAAAAGCCTGCGGTTCAAATGTTTCAATAACATGATGGCATGATTGAGTTGGAAGATTATGTGCGACTTCATGATTTTGTGTCTATCTAATAATAATAATCCTTGTATTTGTTATAGCGCTTTTCACGTCTTCTAGACTTCTCAAAGCGCTTCACAGAATATACTGTAAAGTGAGTTGACTGTATATTTTGTGGATGAAACATGGCAGCCAATTGCGCACAGCAGTGTCCCACAAACAGTCGTGGATTGAAGTGATCAATTTATTATTTTTTTCTTGGGGGATTATTGTTGGGCGTGTGGTGTAAAGAAACTTGCCCAAGGTTTCACCCTGCTAGGAATCAAACCAAGGTCTCTCACTTGCCAGGCGAGTGCTCTAACCACTGAGTTACAGGACTCCTATCTAACACAGGAAAAAGTTGTAGCTATTTATTTATGTGGCTGTGAAGTGGTGCAGTATTACTTGTTCATATTGTGTCAGTTCTTTTATGGGAACCTGCTGCTAACTGAAATGGATTACCTGCTGTATGATACGATAACGAAATGTATCCCCATATTTAATATTAAAAATTGATTCAACAGACTGATCAGCTGCCATTTCCAAAGGCAAGCTGTAAATACTGCAGTTCCATTTGCTGAGAAATTGGTAATTATGTTATAAACATTTTATGGCATCTAAACAGTTAGGTTCAGTATACTTGTAATGTACTTTAACCATACTTATGTTGCATTTTATCTAATTCTGCTATGCTTTTCACTTCAGATTGCCAGAGAACATGGGATTAGGTTTTTTGAGACTAGTGCGAAAGCTAATATCAACATTGAGAAAGCATTCCTCACATTAGCGGAAGATATACTTCGAAAGGTAATTCTGTTATTGACATCAATTCATGGTTAAAAACCTAGATCAATAAACATATTTTTATTTCTGGTAATTTGGAGAGTTAAACCAGAAATGTTCAAAAGAGATTTGTGCAATTTCATCTGTTATAGCCTGTTCCAGCTAAGGATATAGTTGTACACTTAGGGGGAACGAGAAAACAAAGATTTGCATTTATATAGCACCTTTTGTGTCTGGAGTATGTCTCAAAGTGCTTTTCACAAATGACTGAAATAGGGTTCATCTCTGGAAAATTAAATTATATTCTATCTAGCTATTTATAAACTTGTAAAAAGGAGAGGTTTTGTATTGGAATCAACTTAAGATACAGGAGATTAGAACAGTTCATTATGAGGAAGGAACTATCAATAAATGAACAATGAGTCATCCATTTGAAATATCCTTAATCTTTAAAGGAAATTACAAGGTCTTTTAGTCTCTTGAATAATTTCCAAATCTTACCATGGTTATTTTCCAGAAAACGTGCAGAAAGCCAATATTATGTTGAACTTTTATGAGAATTTAATTGATGTAATGGAATCCTGTTATAAAGCGGATTGCTTATATAATTACATAGTTGAGCATTCCATCTTGCATAGCTGGTGCAGAAATTAAATGTCTTGTTTGATTCCCAAGTGTCCTTCAGACCCTATATCTCTGTTCTTACCAGTCTAGCTTTCCCTCAACTCTGTAACGTTGTCTGCCTCCTCCACAACTTCTTTCCACGTCCACCTTTTCATCATACCAAGGCTTGACTGCTATTCCGCTGCTCGTCAGACTCCCCAGCTTTTCCCTACACAGGCTGCAGATTATTCAGAACCCTGCAGCCCGTGCCCCACCCCACCGAAAGCTTTGCGAGTCTATCTTCCTCATCCTTTCTCAGCTCCATTGGGTCCCCATTCTCCTGAGGGTTGAATTCAAGATCTTCAGTGTCATCTTCAAATCTTTCCACGGTTACCTTACCTCTGTTACCTTCAACCTACCATCTCAGCTACTCAGGAAATACCGTCTAGCCATTCCACCTTGCTCTGCAGAATTGTGTCCTAGAGTCTCTCCAACTCGCACCCTCCCTCTGTTCAAGGTCCATTTCGAGATCTACCACTTTCGCTCATCTTTCTCCTCTCCTTCAGTGTGCAACCTTGTTTCAGGTGCCCAGCAGGTAGTGTTGTGTACTTTGAGATGTCATCCTAATGTGAAAGGTGCTGTATAAAAATTTATTGTATTATTTGTTTGAATGTTGAACCAATATTTACCAAAAAACTCTCCTGTCAGGCTGCTCCCCATACACTTTTTTAAAAAAGTCCCACTTTGGTTTTATTAGATCACTTCTTGCATGCTGTGCAAGCAGAGCATAAATAAGAATGCTTGGGGAGGATAAAATTCCAGCCCCAACTCCCACAAATGGTCACTCTCATATATGTTAGATATTGAATTATAATTTCAGTTCTATATATTAATGTTTTTAATGTGTTTGATAAATTCCTTCTTCCACTGTATAATTCCTTTCCTGACCTCCATTATATCTTTGGAATAACTTTACACCTGCTAACACATTATTATATTAGTTGATGCTGAATATTAGCTGCGAGTTTTTTTGCAGTTTTAATAAAGGCTACTTGACATTTAGCACAGTGATTTTTTTTCTCTTTCACCATCCATTATTAATGAAAGTGAATGATTTTGTGAATGGCTAATACTTCATTATAGACTCCCTCCTGCAATATCAATATGAACTACATTTAGATCTACTGTCTGCAAAATTTATTAACTTCAGAGTTTTAAAAAAAAGGATTCAGCGCTAATTTAATCTAATTCAGAACAAATAAAATTTATTGCATGTATTGAGTACCAGTTACTGAATTAAAATGAGCAAGGGACAAACTTCATCAGACCCTTAGACCTTTTATAGAACTAATCGAAAATTTCATATAGTTTGAAGGATTTATTTTTAAATGCCATTTGCAGTGTTACTGAACTTGTGCACTATATCTTTCTCTCTCCTCTACCCCCCTCCCACCAGACTCCTGTAAAAGAACCTGACAGGGAAAACGTAGATATCAGCAGCACGGGCGGAGTAACAGGACTGAAGAAATGCTGTAGCTGAACGTTCTCTGTGCAAATCCAACTTTTGCGTTCTATCTAAAATGTTCTTTCCCATTTAAAACAAAAACAAAACTCTTCATTACCCTTAGTTATTACATCTTGCCTGCTTGATGACAGAACGAATTTTGAAAAATGTATAGAATCATGTCTGTGACCTACTGTCATTTTAAATGTGTGTGCTCAGCTCACCACTACATTTGGTTGTATTATAGTTAAAATTCATTATCAAAGTAACAATGGTTTCAACTCAGCAAATTGTATAAGAATAAAAGTTAGAATTAACAATTTTTTTGTACAACAGTGGAATTTCCTCTCATGTATAATGTACTTGTTTTTAATTTGTACATTTGTGCAAAAAGTGAAATATGAGGCACCCCGTAGACTGCTTTCTTTTGTAGGTGGGATTTGATTGTCTTGTGCCTTAATTGGAAACGGGCGTTAATGTTAACAGCTGCTGAGGTGGAAGACCAGTTCTTGGAGTTGGCTGTTTTATACAATTACTGTGATACAAAACCATTACAGCTGTCGATGTCGGAACAGTTTTTTTGTTTAACTTCAGTATTTCTTGATCAATATTTCCTGGTTTTGCAGACTTTCTCGGCAGATGCTGTTTCTCGGGTTTTATGCTGTTCCATTGAGGAGGAAATTGAAAGTTTGTTATTGCATGTAATAGCTGCATTTTTTTTATCAAGGGTGACGTGGTTCTCATTTCTTTAACTGTGCAGTTCTCCAGAATTGGACCACTGAACACATATTTCAGGACGGCTATGTATTTGGGGATTTCTGAGTAAGGCAGTCGACTGTGTCCTGATAAGCTAGCAGCGCTGTAGCCTGAAACATGCTCTTTGCATGCTGCCAATATCAGCATGTCACATTTTGCAGGAACTCTTGGTATATTTCTTGTGGTTGTTCTGCTAATCAGTGTTCCCCCCTCCCCCCCCCCCCTTCAGCCACTAGAAGTATATATTCTTAGGTTTTACTATTTGCTGCATAACTTTCAAATTGCTAAATGTGTTCAGTTTTCTAATCGCTTGATTGGATTTTTTTAATGTTGTGGCTTTTTAAGATCTTCAGGTGGTTGTTGCTGCATAGACTCTTGGAAGTTTGCAAGTGATATGGTTCAAAAACCTTTTGGAATGGACTACTTTCCAATGAATGAGAATTATAAATGTGTGAAAATGTTGGGATGCTGCACAATGTGATGTCCATCAAAGGCATGTTTCAGGCAGCTCTTTTGCTGCTTTTTCTGGATTGATCTTAATGTATATTAAGTTGACAAAAACCAAAGCTTGGACCCTAGACTATACCGAATGGCTACGTTCCTGATATATTGAGCACAGTCCTTTTTCAGTGTAAAATTGCTTTCACCCTAATTTTTATCCCCACTGAACATAAGGGAATATACAAAGTACCGGCAACCAATGTAATCAGTTCTTTGTTTACGCTAATGGGCTGTTGCCTAATATAGTGGTGCTTAGCCTTTATGTACAGTTCTTTGGGATCATTGTGTAGACCTTGTGGTGACCAACAACAGAATTGAATAAATCTCGTTAGCAGTCCACTCCAGCACTGGAGGCTGTAGATTTAGTTTAATACTTCTAATATTACTAAATTGTCAATAAAATTTCTAGATGTTTACTGTTATGTTAATGTTGAATTTTGGGAAAGTAGAGTATTGTTGGCTTGTATATTTACCTATATTATGCTGGTAAATTAACAGAAATATTAAATGCAATGAATTAAAGTCGTTTGAACTCGGTCACTGAATGGTCAGTTTCATTTGGATGTCTGGGGGAATGTTTTTATGGGTTAGGAACTGAAAAAGATTAGATTTTACTTTTTAAACAGCAACAAATTGCACTACCAGTGCCCTTCACACAGGGTAGTATCTCAGAGCGCTTAACAATGGCGGAGCCTGACTCCGAGCTGGTGGGGAAGTGACCACAAGCACGGTTGAATCGTTAGGCCGGATTTCTGCCATCTGCGCTCGAGAGTCCGGGTTTGGGTTTCAAGTAAGCGGCGATCACTGTTGTACTAGGGGCTGCAGGTGGATTTGGAAACAGCCTGGGTTTAGGGGAGCCAAGGAATTAAAGGCTGTGGAGAGAAGGCCATTCAGCAGCTTGATGACTGCATCAGGAACACTGGGTGGAGGGCCAGAGGGAGAGGAGATCGAGGAAGAGGGCATTTGTGAGGGACTCGGGGAAGCTTTTTCCAAGAGCGGAAAAAAAATGGTGGAGGGCTTCGAAGAGAGGAGAGGGAGATGAGGCAGTTGACCGAGATGGCCTTGTCCATGGTGGACAGGTTGGAAATGTCAAAGCCATATGTGATGACGCAGTCAAGGGCGTGGGCACGGTTGTGGGTCGGCGAGTTGATGTGGAGGGTGAGGTTTAGGAAGGAGAAGAGGGCAGTGAAATCTGAGGAGATAGTACAAGGGTAGACAAAAAGTGGAGGTTATAATCACCCATTATGAGCAGGTGTTCAGTGCAACAACAACAAAATTACATTTACAGAGTGCCTTTCACGTCTGGAGGACGTCCCAAAGCGCTGAACAGTCAGGTATCGGGACCCAAGAATGGGGGAGGGGTGGTGTAGCGGTGAGGGAAGGCAGAGAGGTGGGAGGGAGACCAAAGGCACGGTTGAAGAGAAGGGTCTTGAGACCGGCCTTAAAGAAGGCAAGGGAGGAAGCGAGGTGAAGGGACCGTGGGATGGAGTTCCAGAGTGGGGGCAGAGAGGCTGAAAGTCCGGCCACCTATGGTAGGCCTTAATGGATGGATCCATGGATGGCCTTAAAAGTGAGGATGAGGATCTTGAACTCAATCCTCTGGGGGATGGGGAGCCAGTGGGATCGGGCGCTGGTGGGCGTGATAGGGTCACGGAGCCTGTCGCGTGAGAGTACACGAGCTGCAGAGTTTTGGATAATCTACAGCTTGTGAAGGGAATAGTTGGGAAAGCCGATGAGGAAGGAGTTCCTGTAATCGAGCCTTGAGGTGACGAATGCATGGGTGAGGCAGTGGCGGAGTCTGGCAATGTTGCGGAGGTGGTGGGAGGCAGTGCCGGTCATGGAGCTGATGTGGGGGAGAAAGGACAGTTCAGGGTCAAACAAGACACCCAGTTTCTTGACTTAACGAGGTTGAGTGTGCAGCCGTGGAGGCTGATGCTGCCAGTGCCTGAGGTGCGGAGGCGTGGGCGCAACACTATCAGGAGGGCTTCGGTCTTGCTGACTTTGAGTTGGAGAAAGTTGTCCCTCGTCCAGGACACCAGTAGTCCTGGAGTTCAGGGTGGAGGCAGAGAGGTAGAGTTGGGTGTCATCCGCATACATGTGGAAATTTACCCCATGTCTGCGGATGATGTCACCAAGGGAGAGCATGTAGAGGGTGAAGAGGAGGGGACTGAGGACAGAGCCCTGAGGAACACCGCTCGAGACAGTGCGGGAGCTGGCGGAGAAGCTGTTTGCCACGACGAAATGGAGGCGGTGTGAAAGGTAGGACCTGAACCAGCCAAGGACAGAACCTTGAAGGTTGAGGTGGGAGGAGAGGCAGTGGAGGAGGATTGAAGGCAGCAGAGAGGACGAGGAGAAAGAGAAAGTCCTGGTCACACATGGTCAGGATGTCATTTGTGACCTTGACCAGAGCAGTTTCCGTGCTGTAGGCAGCACGGAAACCCGATTGGAGGGGTTCATGGAGGGAGTGAAAGGAGAGGAAAGAGCAAAGCTGGGAGGCATCGGCTCTCTCAAGGATCTTGGATAGGAAGGGAAGATGCAGAGGGACAGGGAAAAGAGGAGAAACTAAACAAAGTAGTCTGGTGTGGTTGATGAATAGCAGCTAACAACCTGTTTCTAGGAGTTCACCACAGTTAAAATTTATCAGAGTATAATTTCCCCACTGATTGTGAATGGAAAGCTTTACCCTGCATCTATGGTCATCTGCTTCAATGCATTTCATGTTCTCTTATCCCATGTATGAATAAATGTTTTCTGGATTTAGTTCTAATTTGGGTTGTCCATATCTTCTGAATTAGTCAACTGGAATGATGACATTCCTGAACAACATTAAAAATCTCATCTGTTAAACCATCAGATCACAACTTAACCTTGCCTTGGAATATAGTACAAGTTTATGCAGTATCCTGCCATGGATAAATTCTCTACTATATATCCTTCCTAAAGTGGACTCCCTGAAATGGAACCATACTCCAATGCAACACTGCTTTTGTGTATTATACCCACTGAAAACTCAGCATCTCAATTAGCCTTTTTGATTTTCTTATCAGTGAGTTATCTTCAATGATATGCAGACTGGATACCAAAATCTCTTTGCTCATCTTCACCCACAACGTTTCATCTCTATTATTCCTATCTGCGTTTCTTAATCTGACCTACATCTCTCTTTCAAGTCCTGGATGAGGGTAAATTTCCTACAGTTGAATGTGAGCAAGACTGAGGCCCTCCTGATTGGCTCGCGCCAGCGCCTCAGCAACTCAGGCTCTGGCAGCATCAACCTCCGTGGTAGCACAATACAACTCACCAAGCCAGTCAGGAACCTAGGTATCTTGTTCGACCCTCCACTATCTTTTCTTCCCCACATCGAAGCCATGACCCGCTCTGCTTTCCCTCACCTCCGTAACATTGCCCGTCTCCGCCATTACCTCACCGCTCAGGCCGTTGAAACACTTGTTCATGCCTTCATCACCTCCAGCCTTGACTATGCAAACGCCCTGCTTGTCGGCCTTCCCAACTCCTCCCTCCACAGGCTGCAGATAATCCACAACTCTGCACCCCGTGTCTTCTCCCACACCAAACTCTGTGACCCCATCTCCCCCACTCTCGCCCAACTCCATTGGCTCCCTATCCTTCAGAGGATCCAGTTCAAAATTCTGGTCCTCACATACAAAGCCCTCCATGGCCTCGCCCCACCCTACTTCTGCGACCTCCTAACTCCTACCAACCCGCCCGCTCCCTCCGCTCAGCCGGCTCCGGCGTGCTCCATGTCCCCTGACCCACCCGCCCCACCATTGGCAGGAGAGCCTTCAGCCACTCTGCCCCCAGCCTCTGGAATTCCATCCCCCAGTCACTCCGCTTCGCCCCCCTCCTTAGCCTCCTTCAAGTCCCGCCTTAAGACCCTCCTTTTCGACCATGCCATTGGTCACCTCCCCTCCCCTCTCTTCCCCCTCCAACCCCAGCTCTGGTCTGAAATGCTGTACTCTGTCCAGTGCCTTGGGACGTCCTCCCGACGTGAAAAGCGCTATACAAATGTAACCTTGTTGTTGTTGAATGTAACTTGTCCTCTTGCAGTGTTTTTTGCTCACTTGCAGTTCCATGACATCCGTTGATCTTGCTAGATTTGCAACATCAGCTATTTTAATTGATAATTTGTTTTATGACTTTTGGTTGGCCTTCCTCATTGGTACAAATGGGTGCAGTTTGCATAACAAGAAAACTTAGACTCAACTGCTCTGTGAAATGCTTTGAGATGTTTATAGAATCATAAAAATATTCAGCGCAGAAAGCAGTCATGCAACCTATTGAGTCTGCACCGGATCTTAAGAGCAAGCTATTCTTTCAATTCACTGCCGTGCTCTATCTGCATACACCTTCAAGCCTCTACAACAACAAATTACATTTGTATAGAGCCTTTCGCATCAGAAGGATGTCCCAAGGCACTGTACAGTCACCGAGAACCTAGTGTGGGAAAGGACACGAGCTGCAGAGATCTGGGTGATCTGCAGCTTGTGGAGGGAAGAGTTGCACTTCCCTATAGTTTGTGTGAAATGTCTCCTAACCTCTCCTTTTACTCCTCTTGTGACTCTTGTGCCTAGCCACTGATACAACTAGCAGTCAAAATAACTTTTCCCTGTTCATCCTGTCAAAACCCCTCAATTTTGTACACTTCTATCAGGTCCTCTCTCAACCTTCTCTGCTTCAGTGAAAATGGGTCCACCATCTCCAATCTCTCCTCATAACTATAAACCAGTCATCCCTGGTTTCATAAATCTCCTTTGCACCCCTCCAAAACCTTCAACATCTGTCCTGAAGTGAGGTGCCCCAAACTGAACCGAGTACTCCAGTATGTATTGCTTTACTTTTATACCACTATGTATAAAACCCAGAATACTATCAGCCTCTTTTTGCAGCATTTCCACATGTGCTGCCATTTTCAAGGATCTGAGCACTTGCACTCTATCAAATCTCCCTTTGCTCCTTGCAAGATAATGCCATTCAATATACTGAAAATTCTTTAAGACTTATTAGATTGTAATATCACCCTGTATATTCCCTCCCCTCAATTTTTCTGACAAAATGCTCTTTTTTTGCCTTGCGCTTCATTATAAAGTGCTACAAAATAAAATTTTATTTTTCTCCATCCGATGTGTTCATATCTAGCATTGTTACTGCACATTAAAATAAATCCTTGTGTTTTGATAAATCGTTGCATTTGATATGATGCTTTTCAAGTCAGGAGGACATTTCAAAAGAGCTTCACAGGGTGTACTGTATAGTGTAAAAATATTGTTGTATTTACCTTGTGCAATATTGAAGTGTTGCTATAATCCCACTGTTACGTCACAATGTATTTTCAGTGTTGGGTATTTTAGAGTCCTGTCACTTAGGATCAAAAGAAGTTTAATTATTGATAGAATATATATTGCTGATTTCATGAAACTCAATTGTTTCCAGGATACATGAGCACTTCTGTTTACATTTGATATCTCTGTGGTGGTAACAATTTCTCTCCTTTTTTTGTTTTAAGATGCTTCTAATGAAGTGTTTTGGGGTGATTAATGCTGAGCTAAATTGCAGTTTCTATCCTGGAATGCAGAGAGGTAAAACGAATGCTGACCAAATTTAAAACAGGATCTTGAAATTAGATTTACATCATAAACTACAATGCTAAGGATCATGCTGTGAAATCGTTCATTTGCAGCAGCAAAAAATCCTTGCAGTCAGATGCTGAATTGTTGATTTCTTGCTTGCTACAATATAAAAATAAGTGAACTACATACATCAGATAACTGTATTGTGGTCAACTTCCTATCCAGTCTACCCTTTTCACATTTTTCATCTGAAACTGATTTTGACCAAAATCCAAAATTTACCAATATAGACAAAGTTTGGGACTAGTAGAACTAACTGATCCATTAAAGCACTGAAACCTAAAGCTATTAAATGCTTAAGAAATGAAGAACAACAAATTACATTTGAAGTTAAGGCAATTTACTGCACACAAAAGTATTGAGTCATAAATGAATGGAAGGTTTTTCATGTCAATTTAAAATTGAGTGCAGAATTAAAAGTCCAACAGAAACAGACCATTTGGCCCATAAAGTCACCCTACCCTTTAACATGAGCCAACTAATCTCACTTGGTCTTCCTTAGTTTCCACTTTTTGTCACTTTTCAGATCTCTGGCAAATTTTTCTTTCAAAGGAATTTTGAAACAAATTCTAGTAGAGCCTATATTATTTCTTCCCCGGCTCTCTTCGGGATCTTCAGAACTAAAATACCAGGATTCAGTTTAGGAATTGTGTATTAAAGATTAGTAGTTGAACCCAATTTCCTTCGTCTTGTAGGATTGTATGCATGTTTGAGCCACAAATGTGCACACAAGCCCTCCAACATATAAAAATAGTTTGAAATTTAATTTTTATAAAAACATAAGAATTTGCTAGGCTAAAGAAGACCAAGGTCCATCTAATGTGCCTTCAACCATCCTGTCAGACACTTGATGTGTTGTATTCCAAACTATATTCTATATCGTGGAGACCTGTAGCTCAGTGGTTAGAATACTTGCCTCACAAGTGAGAGACCTGGGTTCAATTCCCGGCAGGGCAAAATGTTAAGCAGATTTCTTTACTCCACTGCTTCCTTACTCTGTTGACCTAGCAGTAAGTAGGAACCCAGTTGTTAGTCGATTGGTGGATCACTTTCCCGGGATAATAATTCCTTCAAAAAAAGAATAATTTGGTCACTTCAATCCACGACTGTTTGTGTGGGACCCTGTTGTGCGCAATTGGCTGCCGAGTTTCACCCACAAAATATACGGTCAATTCACTTTACAGTATATTCTGTAAAGCACTTTGCGACTTTTCAAAGACGTGATAAGGCGCAATATCAAGTGCAATGATTATTATTTTTATTTTATACTGTATCCTGAGATATTTTCCAGCAGAAATCATCTAATTTCTTGAAACGAACAACATTTTCTGCTTCCACTGAAGTTATTCCTGTTATGAGACTATTAGAGAACCTGATCCATAAGTTTGCTACTCACTCACTGAAGTAGTGTTTCCGCAGATTTGTTCTGAATTTACCACCCTTCAATCGCAGGTTCTACTGTTCAGTACAAGATAAAACCGCTCATCATAATCTACATTATCCACTTCAGAATTTTGAGGATCGTAATCATATCGCTCCTCAACCTTCTCTCCTCCAGCATGCACATGCCCAATTTATCTAATTGCTCCTTGTAGTGTAGTCCCTCCATCCCCTCAATCATTTTGCAGTGTAAACTTTCAATTTTAAGCTTTGTTACTTTGTGCCAATTGCAATCATTGTCATTAGTGGTCCAGATCCAAAATATCTTAAATGGGAAGTGGTCAGTAATTCGAGTATGATCCTGATGTCAACAGCACCATCTTATGTTTGAAACTTAGTTACCAAAATTTTGTTTGACCACGAGACAGTGTGTGTGACAGTTTCTAATGGTATCAGAATTAGTGTTCTGATTCAGAAAAGAGGAAGCCAGGTGGCTTTTGAAGAAGTGTGACAGGATTCTTTTGTCGAAATAAAAAGATCAAAATGTTTTGTTCCTAAAGAAACACCACAGAATATTGTTTGCAGAAATTCTATTCCTGTAATAAAACAAAGTTGCATTGAAGTTATTTTGTTAAAACCTGAATTCCTGTTATGAGACTAATTATGAAATTTGATGGGGCTAATCTAGTTAATTTGCTCTGCTTATGATTGCCATTTTGCTTAAATATTTGAAATAAAATATGGGTTCAAAATTTTCAATGTTCAAAGAATTCTTGCTATATAATAGCTGGCTGCCTGATGGGTGTCCGTACCTTTGAGCTATTTCTAAGGCTGGACTAGTGAAACACCAAAGTATAGTCTCAGCCTCAGTTCCTAATAATATGGTCAACAGTACTCACAAGGTGACCACTGATTTGTTGAAGATTATGAAATTGTGCCAGTGCACCCTGCTGTTAAATTGTCATTTCAAGTCCATAAAATCAGTTTGAGTACTTTTTTTAAAAAAAAGAGAAGTAAAGGGCATTGTTACTACTGTATATATTTGCTGACCATTTCAATTGCCTATTGATGCCTCCAAAAGGTCATTGTGGTGAAAGCAGAAAAATTAGTCAACTGAACAAAACACTTCAAAGTAAAGAACTAAAATTATAATTTATACAAACTTATTTCCGTGTTTGAGGGTGTAATTTGACATTCTGCGGCCAACAGCATGAATTGAATTGACATTCATTTATTTGTAAAAAAATACCCCACCATAGATAATTTACATGAATCAGCAGCAATGTTCACTGTATCAGCTGTTTCCTTCATGCCCTCATGACTGTGGTTCATGGATAATGCAACTTTTCTACAAAGTAATTGATTCAGTCTGTGGAAATGTAAACTTCCTACTAGCTCCTATCATTGAATATTTTCTTCCCAAGCCTTATCCAAACAACCTTGCTCTTCGTGGATTTGGATTTTATTGAGTGCTTATCAGAATAATTTCACAATCGTGATTTGGGAAGTGTGTGTGTATGTGTATATACAACAACAAGATTACATTTGTATAGCGCCTTTCACGTCGGGAGGACGTCTCAAGGCGCTGGACAGTGTACAGTATTTCAGATCCGAGCTGGGGTTGGGGGGGGAAGGAAGGGGAGGGGAAGGGGGGTGTCCGATGGTACGGCCGAAGAGGAGGGTCTTGAGGCAGGACTTGAAGGAGGCTAAAGAGGGGGGCGAGGTGGAGTGACTGGGGGATGAACTTCCAGAGGTTGGGGGCAGAGTGGCTGAAGGCTCTCCCGCCAATGGTGGGGCGGGTGGGTCAGGGGACGTGGAGCCGGCCAGAGCCGGCTGAGTGGAGGGAGCGGGCGGGTTGGTAGGGTTTAGGAGGTCACAGAGGTAGGGTGCGGCAAGGCCATGGAGGGCTTTGTATGTGAGGACCAGGATCTTGAACTGGATCCTCTGAAAGATAGGGAGCCAGTGGAGTCGGGCGAGAGTGGGGGAGATGGGGTCACGGTTTGGTGCGAGAGAGGACATGGGCTGCAGAGTTCTGGATTATCTGCAGCCTGCGGAGGGAGGAGTTGGGAAGGCCGACAAGCAGGGCACTTGCATAGTCGAGCCTGAAGGTGATGAAGGCATGAACAAGAGTTTCAGCCTGAGGGGTGAGTAAGTGACAGAGTTGGGTGATGTTACGGAGGTGAGGGAAGGCAGAGCGGGTCATGGTTTGAATGTGGGGGAGAAAAGACAGTTGAGGGTCGAACAAGACACCTAGGTTCTTGACTGGCTATGTGAGTTGTAGTGTGCAACCATGGAGGTTGATGTTGCCAGAGCCTGAGGTGCAGAGGCGCTGGCGCGAGCCAATCAGGAGGAACACAGTCTTGTTCACGTTCAACTGTAGGAAATTTGCCCTCATCCAGGACTTGATGTCCGACAGACAGTCTGTCAGGACAGCAGTGGTCCTGGAGTTCAGGGTGGAGGCAGAAAGGTAGAGTTGGGTGTCATCCATGTACATGTGGAAGTTGACCCCATGTCCATGGATGATGTCACCAAGAGGGAGCATGTATTAAAGAAGAGAGGGCCAAGGACAGAGCCCTGGGGGACGCCAGATGTGACAGTGCGGGGGCTGGAGGAGAAACTGTTAGAGGCAACGAAGTGGAAATGGTGAGAGAGATAGGAATCGAACCAGGCAAGGGCAGATCCGTGAAATTGAGTAAAGCGGAGAAGCTTTACTCACTATATACTTTATATATAAAAAATATATAATGCTTGCAATATATTACTCTGTTGTTTCTAATTTGCTTTTGTCCGAGGTTTTCATCCAACACTTTATTGTTAGTTTAGGATATGCTTAAAAATGCATTTTTATTTGCAATCACCATATGCGTAAACTGTCTCTCATTCTGAATTTGTCCCATTACATAAATACCCCAGATACATAGTTGCATCAAGAGGGACAATGTCATTAATTTAACCCAGTCATTGAAACCAACTTTCCTGTTACCAAAGCAAAGAATTGCTTCCAAGTCAATGAACCAGTGATCATTTTTTGTATGATCTCTTCCACCAGATCAACTTCGGTAACTAAGCATAGTAAAAGCAACATTTCAGCTTAGCTAAAAGGCCTTAATGGTAACTGATGTATTAACATTCAGGGCCTAATTTGCAATGTTTCTTTATAGATTCTTTATTAAGGAACCCGAGTAGCACAATGGATGACTGCTGGCATTGTAACTGCGACCTGTGGAAGCTGCTCCAATGGAATCTTATTTCTGGAGTCCACTTCACACCCTACTTCCCTTCACTTTATCACCTACCATGCCTCCTTAAAGGCAAGTCTCAAGTCCCTCCTGTTTGACCATGTCACCACCCTCCTAGCCTCCCTGCCCTCCACCCTCCCTTACCCCAAACCACCACCCCTCTGCTCGGGTCCAAATCCCTGACTGTCCAGCGGGACATCGGGAGGAGAGGATGTCCTCCCGATGTGAAAGGTTCTATACAATATATTATTATTACAAATGCAATTTTGTATTGTACTTTGAAATTTGCCCTGATCTAATAGTTGTGCAATATAACTACTGTGCATTAACTATATGCCACTGACATACACTGGGTAAGCTGGAGAGAGTTGCTCCCGAGCCAATATCAATGCAGTTTTTATTAAAGTGAGGTGGATGACTCTGTGAAATTGATCGAGGTTCTTTCCTTCCCTTCCAGTGTGTGTGTGCAAATATTTGGCTCAGCTCTCACATCTTGATACTACTGTTCCAACACAGCTGCAGCTTCAGTTTTGTGGTGAAGAAATTGTCAGCTGATCATGGAGGAAGCCAAAAACTTGCCTGTTGGTACAGGAAAATATAACATAACTGGTACATTTTAAAAAAAATGCAATTAAAGCTACACTGTGTGTCAGCCTGGCTCAATGGTAGCCATCTAAATACAATTTGTTGTTGTTGTTTGTTGAGATGTGAAACCGAGATCCCGACAGCCTGTTCAAGTGGACATTAAAAGATCCCATGGCACTATTCAAAAAAAAGAAGGGACTTTCTCCTGGTGTCCTGGCCAACAATCTCCCAAATAAAATTGACCTTTCGCTCCGTGGATGTTTGTGGGACATTGTTGTGTGCAAATTGGCTGCCATGTTCTGTCCACAAAATATAGTCAATCCACTTCACAGTACATCCTGTGAAGCGCTTTGAGACTCCTCAATGACATGGTCAGGCACTATATTCAAATGCAAGGATTATTATTACTACTACTATAAATTGTTAAATAAACTATTAATGCATGTGAAAATTATACAGGAAGGAAATTCTGAATGGGTTCAGCCTTAAAGCTTGATTGCCTAAACAGATTTACTATTAAAAACAGTTATTAATTATTAAAACCAATTAATTAGGGCAATCAATTATTGCAATGATTTCAATATGTGTCTTCCTTTTTGTGTTTTTCGCCAATGAACAAATTGTATCTTTTTTCCCAATAGATATTTTTTTCAGTCGAATACCTAATCTGCCAACGTTACAAGATGCGGTCCATTATGCATAATTCATTTTAAATAAAAGTTCACCTTATGCCAGTCAAGTATGTCACATTCCAGAGCAATGTGAATAGAGAAACTGCCCTTGTAGCTGCCAAATAACTGGGGGAGGGAAGGAAAGTTTGGAATATTGAAATGGGGAACTTGAAGGCCAAAGGCTTGCAGGGAGGAGTGAACCTATACTCACACACTGACAGGCTGTACACTCCTCCCTCATGTAGTTCTTCGTTAGATAAAGATAGTGGACTTTAGATCCTGACTATTTTCAATATGTGCAAGCTGTTTGGAACAATTGCATCAATGCATCTTATAATGGAAATCAATACTGCTTGTTCTTGACTAATTGACCTTCTAATAAGTGCAGGGCATAATCTTTTCCAGCTTTTTACAAGCTGAAGTGTGAGAGAACACAAATGAAAAGTGACCACTTCATTTCAATTCTTTCAATTCAACATTTACAAAACAAATCTATATATTTGCAGGAGTTCATTGGTTTATTTTTGCTCTAGTTAAATGACGATGTGAGTATGTAGAATAGAATGCCTGGTATCTGCTAATCTCCTGACTCTGGGCTTTACTGGCTGGCATCCATATGAGTCTCTAATTTCGGTATGAGTCACATCTGGGTGGTGAGGGCTCAAACTAGCCATGATTTGATGATGTTGAAAACCAACCCATAACTATCTGGGGGAGGGGAGTGGAGAGCTGAACATGATCTCTGTGGCTGAAGTTAGCTCCAATGTGACCTGCATGGCAATAGAATATTGGAATCGAGTAGATTCTTTGCGAAGGTCTTGGTGATTGGGTTTCTGAGATAGGAACTTGTGCAATACTGCAAGGCACAACTCATTACTGACTTTTTATCAGAACTTGGGAGAGTAAACTAGTCATTGGGAGCTGCTTTATTTCCCACTTAACTCTAGCAAGCAAAATGGGTAGGGTGGTCCTCAGAGGACAATCAATGGGAACCTTGTAAGTGTATAGTTTTAGTTGGTTATATTCCAGCCATACCCCCAACACACACTGTCAGGTCCCCAGGCCTTGACTCTTATTAACTTACACCTAACCTTTCTGGGATTAGGTAAACAGAGTGCATCTCTCTGGGAGAGAGTCCAAACTCCATACCAGCCAAAGAGAAATTCCTATATGTATTTGGAATTCGGAGTTGTTTGCTTTGGATACTTGAGATTGGTGAAGGGGATCTAAGTGTCGTTTACCAAAAAAACACATGGCTTCATATTTGCAACCGTAAACCATAGAAATTCATGACACACAAGGCCATTCGACCCATTGTGTCTGGATTGATTCTCTCGCAAGCAATCCTTTCAGTCGCACTTACTCGCCTTTTTCCCATACCCCTACAGCTCCCTTTTTTTTAAATGTACCGGTCTAGTTCCCTCTTGAAGGCCAATATGGACTTTGCCTCAACCCCCACTCCTGGCAGGGCTTTTCATATCCTACCTACTCTGTACATGAAAACATTTTCTCCTAACCTCCCCATTTGCTCATTTACTATGTATCTTAAATTGACACCCTCCAGTTACTGACTCATGAACCAGTGGAAATAATTTCTTCCTATTGACTCAAAATCCTTCAATTCTTCAGACCTCTGTCAGGTCACCCCTCAACATTACATGTTCCAGTGGAAAAAGTTCCAGTTACTCCAGTCTCTGCTTGTAGGCCAAAACCTATCTCCTTGACATCTTTCCAAAAATGGCATGACCTATACTGGACACAATATTTCTAACTGCAGTCTGGCTAACAATTTATAAGTTTAATTACCACTTTGCTTTTGTATTCTATACCCTTATTTATAAAATCTAAGATTCCATTGCTATTGGACAACCTGCCTTTCCACCTTTAAGGATTCATGTACATTAACCTCCCAAGTCCCATTGCTTCTCTACCTTTAATATTTTATCACCCAACATATACTTGTTCTCTTTATTCTTCATTCCAAAATGTATAACCTCATATTTGTCTGCATTAAATTTAATTTGCCATTTCTCTACCCAATCAACTAATCTTAGCTACACTTCCTATTTTCTAGTTACACTCCCAATTTCTGCCTCTTA
Source organism: Callorhinchus milii (assembly GCF_018977255.1). Classification (NCBI taxonomy): domain Eukaryota; kingdom Metazoa; phylum Chordata; class Chondrichthyes; order Chimaeriformes; family Callorhinchidae; genus Callorhinchus; species Callorhinchus milii. Next base: position 24,120,826 of record NW_024704744.1, read on the forward strand.
GTACAAAGCCCTACGTATTATTCCACAATGTCACAAACTTTCAATAAATGATCGCTGCTTGCATTCAAATAATTTTCCTTTCCCTAGAGCTATAGAAATTTTAAACACAGGAAACTGTTTAGCTCATTGTGCTCTTGCTGGCTCTCTGAAAACTGCATAGTTTTCTACCATTTCCCATACCCTTAACAACAACAACAACAACTTGCACTTATGTAGCACCCTCCAAGCAGGGTAGCCTCTCAGATAAATATTTATAGTAGATTTATATTTATATATCTATATTTATAGTATCCAAAGTTATAGCTTGGAAGGAAGCCATTCAGCCCATCATGTTTATCACCTCAAGGCTGGACTACGGGAACTCTCTCCTCATCGGCCTTCCCGGCACCTCCCTCCACAAGTTGCAGGTCATTCAGAACTCTGCAGCTCGTGTACTGTCCCGCACCAGGCTTCGCGACCACATCACTCCCACCCTCGCTCGCCTCCACTGGCTCCCCATCCCCCAGAGGATCGAATTCAAGATCCTCATCCTCACCTACGAGGCCATTCACGGCCTTGCTCCCTCCTACCTCTCCGACCTACTATCCCGCTTCTTACCTGCCCGTACCCTCCGTTCCTCTGGCTCCGGTCTGCTCCACATTCCCCGCCCTAACCGCCCTACCATGGGGGGCCGGGCCTTCAGCCCCTGGGCTCTGGAACTCCATCCCCCAGTGCCTTCGCCGCCTCCTCCCTTTCCTCCTTCAAGGCCGGTCTCAAGACCTTTCTCCTCAACCGTGCCTTCACCTCCCCTCTCGACTCTCTCCCCCTCCTCGCTCCCTCCCTTCCCTCCCCTCACCCTGACCATTTCCCTCCTGATTGGGTCCCGACCCAACTGTCCAGCGCCTTGGGATATCCTCCCGACGTGAAAGGCGGTCTATAAATGCAATCTTGTTTTTGTTGCTGTTGAATATTTCTCCTTTTCAGATATTTATCCAATTCCGTCTTTAATGCTAATCTGGATTCTGGCTTAACCACAGTTTGAGAAATGCCCTAACAATCCTCTGTGCAAAAGTAGCTCTCTAACCTCGCTTACTTATAATTAACCTCCCTTAACCTCGCTTGTTTATAATTAACCTCTCCTAACCGACATGCCTTAAATCTGAATGCTTTCTACTTACTGACTCACCAACTAGTGTAAGTAGTTTCTCCTCATTTATTTTATCAACATCTCTAGGAATTTCAGATTCTTCCATCAGTCTCCTCTTAAACATCTCTGTTTTAGTGAAAGCAGCTCCAAATCCTCTTGTCTTTCCTCGTCAGTGAAACTCTCATCCCTGATAACCTAGTAAATCTCTATATCCTCTCTATGGACTTGACTTCCTCCTTTAACGGGGTGCCCTAAACTTGATACCATATTCTAAATACGGATAATTAATGGTTTATACATGCTTAGCATTATCCCTTTGTTTTTATATCTTATATTTTTATTTATAAAACCAAGCTTTCCATCAACCTTTTTGTTTACAGCTTTGGCAGCTTTAACAATTTGTACATACTGTATTAACTCATTGTTCTCTCTGCTGTCCTACTCATTTACATGTCTTGACATTTAATGTATAATGCTAATTTGTTTAAAGTAACTATACTTAAAGGACACCCCTTTATCAGATGGGTTTCTGGCACATGCGGAAATCCATCACCATATCCAAAATACTGTGGTGTTAATAAATCTATTTAACACATCTTCTGATCTTCTATAATGGCTGATTCTCGCTTCTAAATTATCACAATGGATCTATCTTCACCTACAACAACAACAAAATTACATTTGTATAATGCCTTTCACGTCAGGAGGACAAATACAGTCACTACACACTACAGTAATACAGTAAATCCTGTGCTTTGAATGTTCTGACATGCAAAGTGCTATATTAAATGCTAGGATTATGGGGAATGGGGATTATTCCCCAGGAATGGGGAACCTTAGCTACGAGGACAGGCTGGAGAAGTTAGAACTTTTCCCATTAGAGCAGAGAAGGTTACGCGGGGATCTGATAGAGGTCTTCAAGATCATGAAAGGTTTCGACAGGCTAGATAAGGAAAAGCTGTTTCCACTGGTAGGTGTGTCTGTGACCTGTGATCACAGTCTTAAGATATCTACCAAAAGAAGCAGAGGGGAGGTTAGAAGAAATTTTTTCACTCAGCGAGTTGTTCAAATTTGGAATGATCTGCCTGAAAGGGTAGTGAAGTCCGATTCGATAACAGCTTTTAAGAGAGAACTGGATACGTATCTGGGGAAGATGGGTTTGCAGGGTTCTGGGGAGAAAGCTGGTGATTGGGGATAGTGAAAGTGATTTGCTCTGTCAAAGAGCCGGCACAGACTCGATGGGCCGAATGGCCTCCTTCTGAGCCGTAACATTCTATGAATCTATGAATTAATATTTTTATTTTATCTGATCTAAAGTTACGATGACTCATTCCTGTAACTGGTAATTTTCAATCCTCAATTAAAATCCAGGTCCGATATTGTAATTGCATTCAGTGTATATTTACATGAAATTGTTACCTTGTTTATTTTGTGCAAGAATTTGCAGGAAATCTACTCTTTCACTTGAGGGCATTGCTGATATCAGACTGGCACATCAGCAGGACTTGGAGGGATAGACCACTGGGAGCAGGGATTCTTCCCACTCAGTCGTGTTAACTCAACAAGACAAAGTCCTCTGGTAGGGTGGCCTCAGCTGAACGAAATGCAAGAAGCTTGTCAGACAGTACTTTCAATGGCAAGCTATTTGGTATTAGATGGTTAGACCCCCAGTTTAGCTGGTTAGACTTAGCAGTAGCCCAATGCACACTCTGTCCCCAGACCTTGGCTCTTACCAACCCATGCCTAATTCTTTCCGGAATTAGATAAGTATAATACAATTTACATTTATATAGTGCTTTTCATGTGAGGAGAATGTTTCAAAGTGCTTAACACTGCAGGCTGGGCACCTGGGCTGGGGTGGAGCCCGAAGTGGGTACGGAAGAGTAAGATGACCTGAAGCATAGTCAAAAGAGGTACAGATTGAGTTGAACCTTGAGCGAGTGGAGAGAGGAGCTCTGAGATGGAGTTACAGAGAGCAGGAGCACAATGGCTTAAAGCCCACCAGATTGTGATATGGCTAGGACAGGGCATGTGTGGAGTCCAGTAGTGTATTGGTTGGAGCACTCTCCTCGCAAGCAAGAGGACCTGGGTTTGATTCCTGGGCAGGGCGAAACCTTAGGCAAGTTTCCTTACTCCACACCCCTCTGTTTACCTAGCAATAAGTAGGAAGCCGGTTGTTAGTCGATTGGCGGATCGCTTTTCCAGGGGTAATAATCCCTTCAAAACAAAAATAAATAATAATACTAATTTGGTCGCTCAATCCACGACTGTTTGGGGGACACCGTTCTAGGCAATTGGCTGCCGCATTTCGTCCACAAAACATGCAGTCAATTGACTGTACGGTAAATTCTGTGAAGTGCGTTGAAACGGCTCGAAAATGTGATAAGGCACCATATCAAATGCAAGGATTATTATGATCCAGGGCTGTGTTCTCTGACCGAAGGGAGCAGCCAGGTTAGTAGAGTTGAAAGAAGTCGCAAAGGTAAGGTTGGGCAAGGCCGTGGATGGCTTTGAACGTAAGAACGAGGAATTTGAAATGGTTGGGGATCACCAACTTGATTAACTTGTTGTCAGTTTGGGCAAATAAACATTCTTTAGTCGATACCACGTTTGTGAGCTTGCCAGCTTCAAAATGTAATTTGAATTCAGCTGCTCCTCTCCTTAACTTGTGTTAAATGTGAATTTATTAGAAGGATGATGTTTCCCTCTACTGGTCTATATTGGTTACTCCATCAATGTAGAAATTCTGTCCACAATAAAAAGTCCACAAACCTGTTCTTTATTCTGGTCTAATTTTAAATAAAATATCACCAAGAAAAATTCTGAGTACAACTTTTAAACTTTTTTCAAGTGATGTCGGTCAAACGGATGTCTGACACATGTGGAAACCCATCACCATGTTTAAGCCAAACCAGACTGAGAGTTCCACAACAACAAAATTACATTTGTATAGTGCCTGTCACATTGGGAGGACATCCCAAGGTGCTGGGGTATGCCACCAACTAATAGATATTTCCCTGTGTCTGGAATGGAATGCACATTCTCTCCCTGGAGGGAAGCACTCTGCTTAATTAATTGCACATGTTTTTAACCAGATTTTTAACCATTTATCTAAATATTGCAATTTACAATTTTCGGTGAGGTTCGTCTTACTGATGTGATTCTTCACCACTGTTGTGCAATTACATGCATTGCCTCTTATTTTAATCAATCTTTAATCCTTGTCCCTTTGATTCACAAAATGTAGCTTATTCCAAACCAGACTGAGAGTTACACAACAACAAAATTACATTTTTATAGTGCCTTTCACATTGGAAGGACATCCCAAGGTGCTGGGGTATGCCAACAACTAATAGATATTTCCCTGTGTCTGGAATGGAATGCACATTCTCTCCCTGGAGGGAAGCACTCTGCTTAATTAATTGCACATGATTTAGGTTATATGTATGTAGGTTAGAGATAGGGCGGCAGCTGGAGAGTAGAGATGAGTCCAGGGAAGGTTTTTTCAGGATGGGGGTGATGACGGCTGTTTGTAGGGGGGTTGGAACTGAACCGGATGACAAGGAGAGGTTGTTCGCAAGCTCAAACCCACCACCTGCTCCAAGCCAACTCACCAAGCCAGTCGGGAACCTAGGTGTCTTGTTTGACCCTCAACTGTCTTTTCTCCCACACATTCAAGCCATGACCCGCTCTGTCTTCCCTCACCTCCACAACATCGCCCGACTCCGCCACTACCTCACCCCTCAGGTCGCTGAAACTCTTGTTCATGCCTTCATCACCTCCAGGCTCAACTATGCAACGTCCTGCTTATCGGCCTTCCCAACTCCTCCCTCCACAGGCTGCAGATAATCCAGAACTCTGCAGCCCGTGTCCTCTTCTGCACCAAACTCCACAACCCCATCTCCCCCACTCTCGCCCGACTCCACTAGCTCCCTATCCTTCAGAGGATCCAGTTCAAGATCCTGGTACTCGCATAAAAAGACCTCAATGGTCTTGCCCCACCCTATCTCTGTGACCTAACCCCCTACCAAACCGCCCGCTCCCTCCGCTCAGCCGGCTCTGGCCTGCTGCACGTCCCCCGACCCACTTGCCCCACCATTGGTGGGAGAGTCTTCAGCCACTCTGCCCCCAACCTCTGGAATTCCATCCCCCAGTCACTCCGCCTCGCCCCCTCCTTAGCCTCCTTCAAGTCCCGCCTTAAGACCCTCCTCTTCGACCGTGCCATCGGCCACCCCCCTTCCCCAACCCCAGCTCGGGTCTGAAATGCTGTACACTGTCCAGTGCCTTGGGTTGTCCTCCTGACGTGAAAGGTGCTATACAAATGTAATCTTGTTGTTGTTGTTGCTCCTTCGATCCCTTCCCCACCTCTCTCCTCATCTCCCAACTCCACCTTCTGGCCCCTCTCCTGTCCAACGTCATCAACCTCTCCTTGTCAACTGGTTCAGTTCCAACCCCCCTAAAAACAGCTGTCATCACCCCCATCCTGAAAAAAAACCTTCCCTGGACCCATCTCTACTCTCCAGCTACCGCCCCATCTCTAACCTACATACATATAATCTAAATCATGTGCAATTAATTAAGCAGAGTGCTTCCCTCCAGGGGGAGAATGTGCATTCCATTCCAGACACAGGGAAATATCTATTAGTTGGTGGCATACCCCAGCACCTTGGGATGTCCTTCCAATGTGAAAGGCACTACACAAATGTAATTTTGTTGTTGTGGAACTCTCAGTCTGGTTTGGATATGCTTTAAACATGGTGATGGGTTTCTGCATGTGTCAGACATCTGTTTGATCAGAAAAAAAAGTTTAAAAGTTGTACTCAGAAGTTTTCTTGGAGGTTATCTTGGAGGCAAAGGACAACCCCCAGCTGCTCTTTTCCACCACATACCGTCTCCTGCATCTACCTTGCCACGCCTCGCCCATCCTCTCCTCAAACTCCAACTGCGAGGAGATGCTGGATTTCCTCAAAACCAAAATTGAGGGGATACATTCAGCCACCTCTACCCCGTCCACAGCCACCCCCACATAACCTCTCCCTCATAACCCACCCTCCACCCATACCCCCAATCCTCCTTCAAGCCTATCTCTCCCTCCTCCCTCTCCGCGATTGTTTGCAAACTCAAACCTGCTCCCTTGATCCCATCTCCACCTCTCTCCTCATCTCCCAGCTCCACCTTCTGGCCCCTCTCCTGTATGACGTCATCAATCTCTCCTTGTCAACAAGTTCAGTTCCAACCCCCCTAAAAACAACCGTCATCACCCCCATCCTGAAAAAACCTTCTCTGGACCCATCCCTACTCTCCTGTTACCGCCCCATCTCTAAACTCCCATTCCTCTCCAAGGTCCTGGAATGAGTCGTCGTGTCCCAGCTCCGCTCCTTTCTCTTCCACCATTCCTTCTTTGAATCCCTCCAATCCGGCTTCCGCGCTGCCCACAGCACGGAAACAGCCCTGGTCAAAATCACTAATGACATTGTGAACATGTGTGATCAGGGCTCCCTCTGCCTCCTTGTCCTTCTCAACCTCTCTGCCGCCTTCGACACTGTCGACCACTCCATCTTCAAGCCATGACTCGCTCTGCCTTCCCTCACCTCCATAACATTGCCGACTCCGCCACTACCTCACCCCTCAGGCCGCTGAAACTCTTGTTCACGCCTTCATCACCTCCAGGCTCGACTATGCAAACGTCCTGCTTATCAGCCTTCCCAACTCCTCCCTCCACAGGTTGCAGATAATCCAGAACTCTGCAGCCCATGTCCTCTCCTGCACCAAACTCTGTGACCCCATCTCCCCCATTCTCGCCTGACTCCACTGGCTCCCTATCCTTCAGAGGATCCAGTTCAAAATCCTGGTCTTCACCTATAAAGCCCTCCATGGACTCGCCCCACCCTCTCTCTGTGACCTCCTAACTCCTACCAACCTGCCCGTTCCCTCTGCTCAGCTGGCTCTGGCCTGCTCCACGTCCCCCGACCCACCTGCCCCACCATTGGCGGGAGAGCCTTCAGCCACTCTGCTCCCAACCTCTGGAACTCCATCCTCCAATCACTCCGCCTCGCCCCCTCCTTAGCCTTCTTCAAGTCCTGCCTCAAAACCCTCCTCCTCGACCATGCCATAGGTCACCCCACTCCCCCTCCCCTCCCCCTCCCCCGAGCCCAGCTCGGGTCTGAAATGCTGTACACTGTCCAGCACCTTGGGACTTCATCCCGACGTGAAAGGCGCTCTACAAATGTAATCTTGTTGTTGTTATCATTTTAACATTTTATTATCTGCTCTTCAGTCCAATATAAAAATATTTCTCTCACCCAATTATACCAGGTGTGATGGAGGGTGGTGGTCAAAAAGACAATCTAACTTTTGAAAAAAGAAGGGAGTTACTCCTGGTCTTCTGAACAAAAATCTTTTTGATTAATTGGTGATTCGCCTCATGCGTGCTTGGTAACATTTTACTGGTGCCAATGGCAGTTGTGCGTGCCAATAAAAACAACAATTGCACTTGAATAGTTACATCTGAAGCACTTTGAGATATTTTGACCTGTTAAGACATGATAAAAATTCAACATTCTTCCTTTCAACTGGATTATGGTTCCTATTATTATCTCTGGTTCTGTCAATGATGTCTGAAGACATTATTGTGTAAATTCTTCTCAAGGGTAAGCATTTGGTGCTAAAGTCTGTTAGTGACTGAAGTAACTTGCAAGTTTAGATTATATTGCAGCAAGTCATCTGTAGGAGTATGTCAGTTAACTTCCATAAGAACAAAACTAGCTTTTCAACTGTGCTTTGAATATATAATTGCAACAAGGAGAGAAAAAGCTTGTTGTTTTGTTGAAATAAGGGACATTTTGAGAAATTTGATTCAGTTTGTGTTATGTAAGCATTGAAAACCAAATCCAATCCCGTGTAACATGTTAGCTTCAGTGCATCACAAATGGTATAGACACTAACCATAATGAGACCATAAGAAGGAAAAAAAATGTGTTATTTGGTAAACTGCTGGCCATTTTTGTCTATAAATGTTTGGAAACAAGTCAAACATGCTTCAACTGGCAATTTCATACCACTCTGGTTATATTTGTATAAATGTGTCATCTTGAAGGCTACTCTGCTTTATAACAGAGCATGTTTAATAACTTTTTTTAGTACGTCTAAATATCCACATTTTTGCAGCATGACTTTTCAGCCAGGATTTTCTTGATAAATAGTCTTTGAAATCACAACATTAACCAGCAGTTTCTGTTTAAAGGGAATGGGCAAACACCAAGCAACATCAATCGTGATTGACATTTGTTGCTTCCCGTCCTCCTTTTTTATACTTCACCTATTTCATGATTGGGATATCTGACTGATCAAGGTTGCCCTGCAATATGTAACAATCACAGTAGAACATTTCCTGAGCAGGTGATTCTGAGTACTTGAAGGCGCTACTGATGACAAACCACCCAGCCTGGCTCACATGGGTAGGACATGGTACAAGGAGTAGGGATTCTTTGACAAAATTGGCATGTGCTTGACACCTGAGTTTTCTGAATAAGTCAGTAATTATCTATTTCATCAACAACTGACATTTTAGTCAATGATATAATGAATACATTAAAAAAAAGGTAAGTACAAATATAAATTCTATTTTAACTGGTGGGAACCACTCGACGATTTAGACATCTTTAACTGAAAAATGAAATCGGGGTCGAAACGGAGACGCCTGCTAACAGAAAGGGTTAACACAGTAGTCTACTGCCAACACACTGACTGCAGGAACTCTGCTCTGATGTAATCTGCATCCAGAGTTCAATTTCTTAATAAGTTTAAGAGGGGACTCCTGGTAACTAGCAGTACACCATTCCGACTCAATGGAGAATAGGTTCGAAAATAGATTGGGTTGGAATTATATTCCTACAGACTCTTGTATTTGTTAATAAAGGAATTTGGTTGAAGAAACATAGCAGAGCTCATTGTTCACAAACTGAATAACTGCTGATCAGCAGTATAATAACAATAATAATAATTATAAAATAATAATCATTACATTTGGAATCCTGTAGCTCAGTGGTTAGAGCACTTGCTTTGCAAGCGAGAGACCTGAGTTCAATTCCAGGCAGGGTGAAACCTTGGGCAAGTTTCCTTACTCCACACGCCTAATAATAATCCCTCCAAAAAAACAAAACAATAATAAATTGGTCATTTTCAATCCATATGACTGTTTGTGGGACATTACTGTGCGCAATTGGCTACCGCGTTTGCCCACAAATATACAGTCAATTCACTTTACAGTGTGTTCTGTGAAGCGCTTTGGGACGTCCTCCCGACGTGAAAAGTGCTATATCAAATGCAAGGATTATTATTATTACATTTGATATAGTGCTTCATCACTTCCTTAAGATAGCATTTCACAAAATATACTTAATAATGTTATAATAATCTAACCCGATAGAGATTAAGGTGATAGTGATCTGAAGAGAAGAGTAAATCAGTCAGCCTGGCTCAGTTGGTTGTACTCTCATCTGTGAATCAGAAGGTTGTGGGTCTAAGACCCCTGTCAGGAGTTGATTACCAATCCAGGTAATGTCCTCCAGATGAGAGATAAAATGAAGGTCTCATCCACCTGTTTAGATGGACATTAAAATTCGCATGGTTCTATTCAAAATAAGAAGGGAGTTTCTCCCAATGCCTTGACAGACAGTCCCCCAGATCAAATTGATCATTCACTACATGGCTGTTTGTGGTCATTGCTGTGCGCAAATTGGCTGTCATGTTTGCCTACAAAATATAGTCATAGTAAATCCTGTGAGGTATTTTACGCTCCCAATGTGAAAGGTGCTATATCAAAGCTATGATTATTATTAGGGATTTCAAGGCTGTTTAATAGATGAGCTGAAATGAACCTTTGACTGAATCTCAGTGCAGCAGTTGGATTTGGATGAATAATTGCACCTCAAATGCATTGCTGACTGCAAATAACATTTACAGGATTATTAATTGTAGATTCAAAGTGGGGACTGCAAAGGCAGAAATGGCATGAACCTGATAAAAATCGTCACTGATTCTCAGAAATCAGACACAGCGATCAATCATGTTGCTGTCAAAATAATTGATATAAATTCCACTGTGGCTGAATTGCAATACAAAAAACTCCTTGAATCTGGAGCAAGTGTCAAGGTATGGATTTTAATTTGAAATGATAGGCTTTTCATTCAGAGTTCTCTGGGATGGTGGGAGGATCTGAATAAAAAGATGCTGACATGTGGTTGAGAATGTGCCTACAGTCCTTGAGCACTGGGTGGAGCTCAAAGCAGAATGTTGCCCTTATGATTATGATACATATTTTAGTGAAAGACGATCACTGGAAGGGTTAACGGCAAGCACAACCTCATTCCAAGCAAGTGAATCTGATTTATTATAAATATTCTAGTGTTTGGGAATATGCTTGCCACAGCCAAAAACTCCCAACAGTATGATTGTGATATTAGCATTTCATAAGATTTTTGCAAAGTATGGGGACTGCATATTTTGTAGGTGGATGTCTAGGCCGTTTAACTTCATCAGTACAGAATGTTAAGCACAGGAGCAAGTCATTTCAGTGATTGTGTTTTTCTCCATATGTCATCTTGTGTAGTCCCAGTTTTCACTCTCCTGCTCAGTCCCCACATCATTATGCTTTTAATATTCTTTTTCAAGCATCCATTTAAATAATAGACCTTGATAACTCAGAACAATATGACAGTAATTTCCTTGAATAGAAAAAAAACACTTCATGACCACTTTAGTATTTTTGTACAAATTACACTTTAGTCGTGTTATATTTGAGTTGAAGCCCATTTATAATATTTTTCTAATTATCTGATCTTCCCACAACATACATTACTGTAGCCAACAAAATGGGTAAGCAATTTGCTCCAAGACCTGCTCTGCTGTATTTGCTGCTTGAAGATGATTTTCCTCCTGCGATTTTCCTCTCTGTGGTAACTGGGCTTCACTTGATACATTCCATAGGTACACAGCTCAGATCAGGACTTCAACAGTGTGGATGTTGGGGGTTTGCACCCATATGCCTTCACCCAATACTGATTGGGTAACGGCATATCGTGCTCTGCCACTGTCAAGCATTCTAGGACGCTACGCTGTGTGAGGAACGCTATATAAGTGCAAGTTGTTTCTGCAGGTACACATTAGTACTCCAAAGTACAGTGACTCATGCTGCCATAGAAGCATTCCATTTAAAAACAAAGCTTCGTGTTAAATATTTTTAAGAATTGTCTTTCAATGTCCATCTCATCTGTTTTCATTTTGTAACTTTACATATGGAGAGTTGTGGTCAGGTTATGTGTTTACACCTAAAGCTTTATAATCAGATGAGAGGATCAATTTTGAGGCATTCAAAGAGGAGATAGGAAGATCACTGGTAAGCGGAAACATTAACAGGTGCTGAGAAGGCAACCAATTGGGAGATAGTAGTGTGCAGGATTATGGAATGGGTTGTAGCAGAATGGGCTTGATGGGCCGAATGACCTTCTCCTGTTCTTAAATTTATGTGTTCCTAATTTGACTCCAACCACACACAGCACAGCCTTCAACCAATTAGTTGAGAAATTACCAGTAACTATGAGGATCAGCAACAATGAGATTCCAAAGCCAATGGTGTGGGGTTAACTTTTGGTAAACCTCCTACTCAAACATCATCTCTGGTTGAAAAGAAATGGTCAACGGGGTGTCTGACCATGCAAAAATCTATCACCATGCTTAAGTTGTCCAAACCAAACTGAGTTACACATACGTTTGCCACTTACACGTGGAAATTGCCCTGTGTCTATATGTATCTCACGTTGGAGAAATGCACCCTGCTTATTTAATTCTGATAGCATTAGCCACAGGTTGGCAGAGTGTGCGTTGGGGTAACTGTTGGAATTTAACTAGTTACAACCATTTATTCTGCCACTGAGAGCACTGTCTGGCAAGCTTCCTGCCAACCAGGACCACCATATCAGTTAGGATTTTGGTTTGAAGAGATGTGAGTGGGAAGAATCACTCCTCACAGTGATCAGTCTACTGCTCCAAGCCCTACTAGTCCGAGTTAGGTGGGTGGGGAAGAGGTAAGTGGGGTACAGGCTCCAAGATGACATGTTGACAAAGTTTTGTCCACAAAATATACAGTCAATTCACTTTACAGTATATTCCGTGAAGTGCTTTGAGATATCTTGAAGACATGATAAGGCGCTATATCAAATGCAAGAATTATTGTTTTTGTATAAGCAGGATGTGTCCCTCCAGTGACAAAATGCACATCTTATTCCAACAATCTATCTCTGGAATTTCCAATGGTAGGTGAGATGCATGGGACACTTAATTTGGTTTGAATATTTTACCATTCTGATAGGTTTCTGCACGGGTCAACAACAAAAAATGTAATTTATAAAGTGCCTTTCACATCAGGAGGATGTCCCAAGGAGCTGGACATTTGAGGGTTTGCACCGAGCAGAGAGTTGGAATTGGGAGGGGTGGGGGCCAAGAGGGGTGGAGTGGGAAGATGACCAAAGGTGCGATCAAAGAGGGAGATCTTGAGATGGACTTTGAAGTAGGCAAGGGAAGGGGCGAGGTCGAGGGACTCCAGGATAGAATTCTAGAGGGCGGGGGCAGGAACACTGAAAACCTGGCCTTCTGTGGTGGAGTAGTTGGGGTGGGGGAAAGTGAAGCCAGTTTCTGCCGAGCAGAAGGAGCCAACAGGTTGGTAGGATTTTAGAAGGTCACGGAGGTAGGGTGGGGCAAAACTGAGGAGGGATTTAAAAGTGAGGAGGAGGATCTTGAACTTGATCCGCTGGTGCATGGATAGCCAGTGAAGCCGAGTGAGGGTGGGGGTGATAAGGCTTGAGGAGCCTGGTGCAGGACCCCCGGCTGATCAAAAAGAATGTAAATGATTTAAATCCCAATGTGAACTCTGGTTTCCGTATTTCTGTCACTTAGCAACATTTAAAGTGTTATATAAAAACACACGGTAAGTGTTGGCTAATGTCCCATTGCCATGGCAACAGTCAGCTCCTGCTGGGTCATAGCCTCCAGAATAGTATGGATTGCTTTACTGGGTCAAAAATAAGATGCAATTCAAATGTTCTAAATTTAAACTCTAGGACAGGAGATTGTGTTTTGGTAACTACCTTTGTGCTTTTTCATCAATGGTTTGTTTGAACAGTAGATTATTAGTAATGTTATTCCATTCTAACTGGAGGCTAGTCTTCAACAACTTGTGTAAGTACAAATTATACAAGTACACACAAAAACACTCAGCATGTGTGCTCACACATGTAGATAGCAGCAAAGATGGGTAAGAAAATGAGGAAGCACAGAATGGGAAAAGACCATTACAGCTGAAAACAATGAATTTAACACAGACTAGACGTTCTATCTGGGGCCGTCCAGCTTTGTATGGCTCTCTGCCCCACACCAGGCTGTGCACTTATACACCAAACCTTGGGGAAAGAACTTGCAAGTCTTTCTTTTTAAAAAAAAGTCTATCGCTAAATTTACCAAATTGTGTATTATATTCCATTGAGCTGGATTTTTGACTAAAGTCTTTGCTGAAAGAACTTAACTCTACAAGTCAGGTCTCAAATGGGTAGGATTGGTCTCTCCCAGCTGGACAGCAGTGAGAGGTTTACCAAACAATCTTTGCCTCTGGTATATTCTTCTGAAGTATTTCACTGTAGGGGAATCCAGAATAGAAGGACATAATCTTAAAATTAGAGCTAGGCCATTTAGGAGTGAAAGTAGGAGGCAGTTTTTCACCCAAAGGGTAGTAGAAATCTGGAACTCTCATCCCCAATAGGCTGTGGATGCTGGATCCATTTACATTTTCAAGACTTGGGTGGATAGCTATTTGTTAGGTCATGGTATTAAGGGATACAGGGCAAGGGCTGGTAATCGGACTTGAGGTACAGTTCAGCCATGATCTTATAGAATGGTGGAATAGGCTCGAGGGGCTGAATGGCCTACTCCTGTTTCTATATTTCTATGTGTTTTTAGCTGGTTGAACTCCAGCAATACCCCAATGCACATCCTTCTGACTCACAGGTGAGAATGCTGCCTAGAGAACCAAACTGGAACCTGGTGAACAGAGTGTAAAGATGCAGGAAAGGGGAAACTGCAGACACAGGGGAGGACAGTGTGCAACGCAGATGGAGAAACAGATTGGGAGGCAGGTTAGGAAACAAGAGGGAGGTGTCAGGTGAGCGGACCTACCAGCAAGAAAAAATTAGGTAAACTGTGAGGAAAAATTGCAGAAACAGTTTTCAAGTATTTATTTAGTATTTAAAAAAACATTTGATATTGGAGACAGGAGGGCATCAATTTAAGATAGTTAGCAAATGAGCAAATGGAGAGCTTACAGGATTTATTTTCACCTACAGAATAGTTAGGATGTGGACTGACTTGCATATTAACTTTCATGTGGGAAGAAGATAAATACCTAAAAAGGAGAATCTACAGGAGAAGGGTAAAGGGCAAATAAATGGGTCTGAAAGCATTCTACAGAGCAGAGGAGTGCTGGAGATATTGAGATGATAGATAGAAAGAGTCTTCAGAAAATCTTTACTCCACCTGTATTCTTCATAGTGTCCAGTGCAATGATGTACACAGTCCCACCAGTGCAGGAAGTATTCATGTAATTTGAGCTATTCCACTTCAATGTTGTTCCATAATCCTGAAGCCAATGCTGTAACAGGTAGGAACATCCGTGGTGGAAAAGCAGTGGAAAGCTTACTATGGCCTCAACCATGGGGTTTTGGCTGGTTAAATTCCAGCAATACTTCCGGGCACACTTTTGAGTCCCTAATGCTCTTGCCACCCAATGTCTTTATTCTATAGAATATAGACAATACAACCCCCCTCCCCCCATCCTGGACAGATTGCGCACTCCACAACTGACGATTAAAAACTCTGCTTCTTAATAGACTCTAGCAGAACAAAAAGTTTCCACTAAGACTTACAGCTAATGAATAAACAACCGATGCATGAATTTATAAACAGATTTCACAAGAATATTTTCCAAATATCCTAAGAAATGAATTGAATATATTCTACTTCGATGATTTATGGTTCCAAAACTCAGCAGCATATGGTACAGTTATTGGATTAACATGGTGAATGTTAACATGAGTGAGTTGGTGAATATTCCAACAATGGAAAATACATTATAGAATATGTTTATCATGAAAAGCAACTAAGTTATCTTGAGTAGATGTTAGTGGATGTTGAGTTTGAAATACAGAGTCCTCTAGTTCTGTGTTTTGCCTGAAAAATGCACGGCCACTACCTTTTACATATATCCTGTGAAGCTCTTTCAGACATCCTCCTAATGTGAAAGGATCTATATCAAATGCAAGGATTATTCTTATTATTTAAATAACTATCAAAAAATGAACTTCTATAGTACCATGGGCTAAGTGCAGTACCCTATATGGCCATCTTGGTATTTCGGTTCCTGATCCAAGCGAGTCTGCAATACTCCAGGGCACAGTACAGCCAGTCTGGTTTAGCAACAGGACTTGGACGGGTAGACCTGGCAGAGTGCAGGGACTCTTCCCACTTGATGCCCATTAACCCAACAAACCAAAGCCCTAATGGGAAGAATGGCCCAAGCTGAACAAGCAGCAGAAAGCATGAGTTCTCTCAATGGCAAGCTATGCACTTTTATCTGGCTAAACTCCCATCACACACTTTAGTGTCCCCAAGCCTTGGCTCTTGCTAATCTGTGTCTAAAAATCTCTGGAATTAGGTAAACAGGAAGCATCCCTCCAGGCAGAGCATTTGTATCCAATTTGAGATAAAGGGAAAACTCAATTTGGTTTGTATACAGTTAAGCATGGAAATGGGTTTCCTTATGTGTCAGATACTCAGCTGGCCAGAACAAGATAATAATAATAATAATCCTTGCTTTTGATATAGTGCTTTTCACATCATCTAGGCATCTCAAAACGCTTCAAAGAATATGCTCTAAAGTGAATTGACTGTATATTTGTGGGCAAAACATGGCAGCCAATTGCGCACAGCAGTGTCCCACAAACAGTCATGGATTGAAAATGACCAATTTATTATTGTTTTTGTTTTTTGGAGGGATTATTATTAGGCATGTGGAGTAAGGAAACTTGCCCAAGGTTTCACCCTACCTGGAATTGAACCCAGGTGTCTCGCTTGCAAGGCGAGTGCTCTGACCACTGAGCACTCAGGTCTCCACAGTAATGCAATGTTGGGTAGGGCAGGTGCGGTGTTGGGGGACATTATTGTTTGGAGGGGGGACTATTGGTTAGAGGGGTGCAGTAAAGGGAGGAGGGAGATGCACTATTGGGTAGAGGGGGACATAGTATTTCTAATAAGAGACATTGTTGGTTAGAAGGGTGCAGGATGGTTTGGAAAGAATAGATTAAATGTAGTGTGTTTAGAGAAGAGTCCCATAGTGCATTGGTTAGTGCGCTCGCCTTGCAAATGAGAGGACCTGGGTTTGATTCCTAATCGGGGCTGAAAGCTGAGGCAAATTGCCTTACTCCACACATCCCTATTTACTTAGAAGTAAGTAGGAACTGGGTTGTTAGTCGATTGGCAGATTACTTTCCAGGGGTAATAATCCCTCCAAAAAAAATTGGTCACTCAATTCACCAATGTTTGTGGGACTCTGCTGTATGCAATTAGCTGCTGCGTTTCGCTCACAAAATAAAGTCAGTCCACTTCACAATATATTCTGTGAAGAGCTTGGAGAGGTCAGATAAGGTGCTATATATATCAAATGCAAGGATTATTATTATTATAGGAGATGAGGCATTGGATAGACAAGGTTGGGTGTGTACAGAAGAGAGAGAGGAGAGAGAGTGAGTGAGTGAGTGAGAGTGAGTGAGTGAGTGAGAGGAAGGAGCTGCTTGTGCCTGAGAGACTTTACTCGCTTTCTGAGAGGGGAGGAAGAGTTTGATGTGAAGCTGCGTCTGTCAGACGGGTGAGAGGAGAAGGCGCCTGGAGTTGCTGCTGTGGGTCGGGAGAGGCGGTGCTGTGTTGAGTTTGCAAAGAGGAGACGCGGTGTTGAGAGCTGTTGAGAGGAGGTGCTGCAGCAAACCCTGGGCTGGGGTGCCAGGGTGGGGTGGGCTGGGGTGGGGTGGTGTGGGCGAGTGAGTGAGTGAGTGAGTGGGCGAGCGAGTGGGCGATCCATCTGCCTGTCTGCCACATGGCGTTCGGAGCATCCCCTGCCCTGTGTGCAGCAGTCGGTGTGCGCTGTTCGCTGCCCCACGTTGTCGGCCGATGACATTAAAGTTACGATGCCGGAAGATGGAGAAGTCTTGGGGCAGTTCTGAAATCAAATGGAGCGCCATATCCTTACCCCTGGACCTGATTGTGGGCAAATTCCGCTTACCGACCCTGGCCCGTCTGAGCCAAGGTAAGGGGGCGATCGCCCGCACCGGGACCGGGCTCGGGATTGACTGTGCAATCGCAAATGTTTGGTCGGGACGGATCCCGCAGGCGAGAGCCGAGCAAAAGATTCATCGGATTTTTTTCTTTTCATTTAAATATTGAAGCTTCTCCTGCGAAATTGGAAGTCGCTCTGCATTGCATTCCCTCCCTCTCACCCCTCTCACCCCTCTCACCCCTCTCACCCTCTTCCCCCTCTCCCCCTCTTCCCCCTCTCACCCTCTCCCCCTCTTCCCCTCTCCCCCTCTCCCCCCTCTCCACCTCTCCCCCTCTCCCCCTCTCCCCCTCTCACCCCTCTCCCCCTCTCACCCTCTCACCCTCACCCCCTCTCACCCTCTCACCCTCTCCCCCTCTCCCCCTCTCACCCTCTTCCCCCTCTCCAAAAAAAAAAGTTCACTCTCACTGTCTGGGAAAGGTTTTTCGGGCTTCACACACACACACACACACACCGGGAGGCGTTAGCGTTGCGGGATCTTTGCGTTATGTTTCCTCTCTGATATGCATTTGTCATTTTGTCAGGACTCCCCTTTGCGTGAGATGTCCTTCAACGTTTCGGATCTCTCACTGGAGCATTTGCTGGAAGTTTGCGCTTCGCGGGTGTGCGGGGGTGGGGGGGACCGCGAGGTTTCGGTGTGCGCTGCGTGTCAGTGACTGCGGGACAAACGCGCACACAGCGGATTCACCGCTGAGACAACCGGTTTGAGGGCAGCAGCAAATCCACAGCGCAGACAGTCCCAACTCCTTTGCAAACTTCCCTCTCTGCTGACTTGGTGGGGTGGGGGTGTGTGGGGGGGGCTGTGCCCGCGGAAACCTGGGCTCCAAAAAGTGTGGGACCTTTCTTTATTTCTTTCGCTCTTTTTTTTTCGGTGTGTTTTTCATTGACCGCAATATGGGCAACGGGTTCGGTGGAGCGCTTTAACATCCAGAAAAAAATAAAGCCATGAGTGGGAAGACTGAGACTGACCATCTGTGTGATGCACCGTCCTCCCCCCCCCCCACCCCCGTCCCCCCAGTTGCAGCCATCACACAGCATGTTGCAACCTTCTCAATGTGCAAACTTTAAACCTGTTTCATACAGTCAAACGCTCCTTTTCTTTTAGGAAAATAGTTTTGACGACAGGAGCAGTTTGATTAACGCTGACACGTCTACGTGAATGGGTTTTGCACGTTAAGCCTGTAATCTTTTTGAGACATGTTGCTGACAGGGGCAATGCTACATTTACATGGAGAGTTGGTGTTCAGCGTTGCAACGTTCTGGTATCTATTTGCGGAGACAGAGAGTTTGTTAAGGAGTGCAGTTGATCGCTGCAGTGATCAGACTCATTTGCAACCCATTGGTTTCACTGCCTCAAACACCACTGCACAGAAGCGGGGCAGCTTCAGTTTGGGACTGACTGCTCTGAGAGATTTAACCCCTCCACTTGCATTCGTCAAAATGCACAGGCACACTGTAATGCACCCCATGTCACCAAAAAATCAGCTTTCAAAGTATTTTACAGTTTTCTCTGAATAAACTGAAAACCCCTGAAGTCTGCTAAGGTCCCAGTGATGTTCATGCTGTGAGTTTTCAGGTGGTTTCTTTCCCTGGATGTCTTGTAAAGTATCCATGGACTTTCATTATTGTTCAGACCGAGTTTGAGGGATAATAGGTTTTTAATTATGTTTAAAGAAATTCCCCAGAACCCTTGTTACTATTGGTGCTTTGAGCAATTGAGGGACAAAAGAGTGATTCAAATTCTCATCTCACTGAATGTACCAATTATTCAACATTTGCACACAATAGTGGTGCTTTGCATTGGTTTAGTGCAAACATGTTGCTATAGTTTACAAAGAGTTCAGTGAGGAGCATCCCCTGTGAGTGCCTGTAATGCTCTTTCTCAGTGAGAATTGGGAGTCCACTTGTTTGAGTGCTGCTGCACGTTTATTGATTCAGGATCGTCTCACTGGCCCAGTTTCAGGAACCCAATGGCAATGTAATACTCCACCGTTGGCGGTTGATTCGTGCCCACATTCCCATGTGGAGTTTGTTACAAGTGAATGGATAAGTCTGAAAAAAAGAGCATTAATATTCAGTAGCTCGCCCTAAATACACACTGTTTGGAAAGTCTGATCATGAGACAAGGTATTTGCTAGTGTTTGCAGTTGACATTGGTACAAACCTGGTATTACTGTTGCCACTCAGTCACTGTTAATGTCAAGTTATAGTCAGATTTCCCCTCAGAACTGACTGTAATATCTACTTCGCAACTCCCATTTATTGTTTTATTTTTTTAAAAATTACAATTGATTTGAAATGGATCAGGTGTCAATTGTATACAGTTTTAAAAAAGTTCAAGTTTCTTCTCCCAGGGTGGAGATTCTATATATTTTTCTACATGGTGTGAGGCTTGTTTTGCTCTCAAATCCTCACGAAACTAAAACTTGTGGTTCAGCAGGATAAGAGATCACTGAGGTAAGAATGTTTTAGTCTGTTTCTACCCCCAGATAGGATAGGAATAAGAAAATCAGTGCCTCAAGCCAACCAAAGACATTATACATTGCAATAGCTGCCAACATCTCACCAAATAATAGTTTTATTTGATCCAGTCTTGGGTTTCTTAGTTTGGAGTCTCATTCTGCACATGAGTTGACTATTTGTAATATAGATGGCCAATGTATTTGGCACCATTTTAGTTGATCTTTCCCAATGTGAAACAAATGTAGTTTCTAATTATTTGAAATATAATTTGTTACACCACAAAACAAAAACAACACCTCCTCATCTAAAGTTTCTTAGCCTCGTACAACAACAAAGTTATGTTTATAGAGTGCCTTTCACATCGGGAGGACGTCCCAAAGCGCTGAACCGTCAGGTGTCGGGGCCCAAACATGAGGGAGGAGTGGTGTAGGGATGAGGGAAGGCAGAGAGGTGGGAGGGAGACCAAAGGCACGATCGAAGAGAAGGGTCTTGAGACTGACCTTGAAGGAGGCAAGGGAGGAAATGAGGCGAAGGGACCGTGGGATGGAGTTCCAGAGTGTGGGGGCAGAAAGGTTGAAAGGCCACCGATGGTAGGGTGGATCGGTTAAAGGCATGGAGCAGACCAGAGCCTGCCGAACGGAGGGAGTGGGCAGGTTGGTAGGGAGTCAGCAGGTCAGAGAGGTAGGAGGGGGCAAGTCCATGGATCGCCTTGAAAGTGAGGATGAGGATCTTGAACTTGATCCTCTGGGGGATGGGGAGTCTGGAGTCGGGCGAGGGTGAGAGTGATGCGGTCACGGAGCCTGGTGCATGAGAGTACACGAGCTGCAGAGTTTTGGATGATTTGCAGCTTGTGAAGGGAACAGTTGGGAAGGCCGATGAGGAGGGAGTTCCCGTAATCAAGCCTTGAGGTGACGAATGCGTGGGTGAGGGTTTCGGCAGCCTGAGGGGTGAGGCAGTGGCAGAGTCTGGAAATGTTGCGGAGGTAGTGGTAGGTAGTGCCAGTCATGGCGCGGATGTGGGGGAGAAAGGACAGTTCAGGGTCAAACAAGATATCCAGGTTCCTGACTGGCTTAGTGAGGTTGAGTGTGCAGCTGTGGAGGCTGATGCTGCCAGCGCCCGAGGTGTGGTGGCGCTGACGCGAGCCAATCAGGAAGGCTTCGGTCTTTCTGACATTGAGTTGGAGAAAGTTATCCCTCGTCCAGGATTTGATGTCGGACAGGCAGTCGGTCACGGCGCCAGTAGTCGTACATTGGTGCTGGGGATTTTCTTTTCTCATGTGGAGTCATTGCTTTTGATTGCAGCTTTCCCAGATTGCTAATAGAGATCATCAGGTAAGTTTATAGACATTACAAAGTTAGAACTACAGAATAAATTTTGGTTCAATTTGCGGTATTTGTAACATGTTTTGGAAATAAGAAATCTTATAAAAAATCCTGTTAACCCATGGGGACTCACACTGGATGTAGATTGAGTGGGAATTGAGTTTCCAGCAGTTGAGTACATCTGATTATCAGAGGGAGTCACCATTTGTGAAAGCGACTTCATCTCCACAAACGGCTTCTCCTCTAGCCCCGCACCATTTCATGTGACATTCCTCAGGGCTTTGTCCTTGGACCCCTCCTCTTCAATATCTATTTGCTCGTGTATAGGTGTATGTGGATGACACTCAACTGTACCTCTCTGCCTCCACTCTTGACTCCAGGACCACTGCTGTCGTGACAGAATATCTGTTGGACATCAAGTCCTGGATGAGCGCTAACTTTCTTCAGTTGAATGTCAATAAGACCGAGGCTTTCCTGATTGGCTCCCGTCAGCGCCTCCTCACCTCAGGCGCTGATAGCATCACCATTCATGGTTGAGCACACCACCTTGCTAAGCCAATCTGGAAACTTGGCATCTTGTTTGACCCTCAACTATCCTTTCTACCCACATCTGCGCCATGACCCACTCTGCCTTCTCCCACCTCCCTAACATTGCCTGTCTCCATCACTGTCTCACATGGCAGGCTGACGAATTCCTCATACATGCTTTCATTACATTGAGGCTTGACTATGCAAACTGCTTGCTTGTTGGTCTCCCCAACTCCTCCCTCCATAGGCTGCAGATCATCCAGAACTCTGCAGCCTGTGTCCTCTCCCGCTCTAGGCTCTGCAACCCTATCAGCCCCATCCTCACCCAACTTCATTGGCTTCCCATCACACAGAGGATACAGTTCAAGATCCTGGTCCTCACCTTCAAAAACCCCATGGTCTTGCTCCCCATTACATCTGCGACCTCATAAGCCCCTACCATCCTGTTTGCTCCCTCTGCTCAGTGGGCTCCGGCCTGCTTCGCGTCCCCCGCCTCGATCGCCCCACTGTTGGCGGGTGGGCCTTCTGCCACACTGTCCTACCCTCTGGAACTCCATCCCGCAGCCCCTCCGCCTTGCCTCCTTCCTTGCTACCTTAAAGGCACCCCATGCCTTCACCTCCCCTCTCGACTCTCTACTCCCTCCTCGCTCCCTCCCTTCCCTCACCCTGACCATTTCCCCCCTGCTCAGCTGTCCAGCGCCTTGGGACGTCCTCCCGACGTGAAAGGCACGCTATAAATGCAATCTTGTTGTTGTTGTAAAGACCCATCTCAAGACCCTCCTCTTCGACCATGCTTTCATTCTCCCTGTTTCCCCCTGCCCTCCACCCTCCCCGACCTCGACCTCCAGCTTGGGTCCGAGACTCTGTCCAGCGCCTTTGTACGTTCTCCTGACATGAAAGGCGCTATACAAATGTAATTTTTTGTTGTTGTTGTATACCAATTGCAAGGATTATTATGGATCCAGATGACTGCATTATAATGGGGTCACCCTGTATTTCCTTATAGTTATGACATTGGGTATTCTCTGTGGTTTAAGAGTTAAAATTCAATCTCCATGCGACTAATGCTGAGCAGTCTCTCATTTCATTTTAAACAGTTTCTGAATGAATTTTAACTGTCCTAATGTTGCATTGGAAACTCACAAGATGTGGTCAAGAGAAATCCCTTGCAGGTAGGGAGGCAATCTGGAAGGCTATTGTGAATACTGATTGTATCGAGAAGGGTCTAAGTGGACTATTTGTTCATGAAATATTTATTATGTTACATGTTATTGTATTCGTGCTTTGTTGCCATTCAGTGTTCTGAGTTTTACTGTTCCCTTGAATATAGTTTGTGTAGTCAGACTGTAGTGGTTCGTTAATGTATTTTGCAAATTAGTTTGAGATACCAGTAAAAAAAATGAGCATTATCTATCTTAAGATGCAGGATATTTATAAAAGAGTAATCATTTTTAATGTGAATCTAAGATAAGCTCTTAAGATAATGACCCTTTTCCTTTTATTGACTGTAATTTACAGCCTAATTTTATTTGAACCCCCTGCTTTCTATTGCCTAAAACAATCAAAATCAAGTTGCAGTGATGTTCCTGTACAGATGTAGCCAAAAGTGCTGTTTCCCCCTTTCTCCTCCTCCCAGTTTTACATTGATAGTCACCTGACCATTTTACTTTTTTGTGTGCTAGGTAATTTTTATTTGTTGTGTATATTCATATATTTTCACATGTAAGAATGATAAGATATTGTTTAACCTAAACAGAAAATCATGATGTAATATGGACCATGAAGACCTCAGTTGAAGACCTTATTGGATAGGTCTTCTGTTCTTTATCTATGTGTAGGTAAATTAGGAGATTTCCAAGACATCTATACTTGTGGCCAATATTAAGGCCTTGTGTTTTCCTATTGGCTTTAAGTGTTTACAAAAATGCCCTGTGTTTAAACCTCAAAATCATAGTGTGCTAAAAATCTCATTGTAAAATGCACAATTCATGCACTGGATTATAAATGAACAGCAGCTGGCTGTATGAAGATCTGAATGAAGATGTGCAAGTACAGTAAGGACGGCTGTTGGCATCCCACAAGTTTATATTTTTTTATCGCTGAATTGACTTGTGGTTACAAAAACAGACTCCAAAACACTGCAAACCAATTTGTGATGTATTTCAGTACCAGTGTAGGCAGATGAGATATTGCTAAGTGTCGATGACTAAATTCTCTCCTGTGTAATTTGAGACTTTGATAGGAAGATGAAGAGCACCTGTGAACTCTTGGTTAAACCCTTTCATTTAAGTTGGAAATATAAATAGAGCACCTTTACATGATAGATTGACACCTGTAGCACACTCACAATCTGAGATCTTTTCTCTACAGGGATTACTTGCATCTCTTTGCAATGTACACTTTTCTCAGGCACATTAGCTTCATTGTATTGACCAGAGGTATTATATGATAATTCCTGCTGTGGAGAAGTAATGGACTTGCCTTTTGCTTCCTTCAGGTTTGCTTGCTTAGTATAATCCAAAGCTTTATCTTGCCGTGAGACATTTGAGAATCAGAGATGATTGTATGGAAATTATGCCAAAAAAAAATTATGCAAGAAGAGCTTGGCGCTTTCTTGAATAACATAAATGTGTTTATTTATAACATTAATCCTTATATTTATAATCGTTACATTGTTCATTTATGATTTTTATGACATAAAATAACAGCTGGTACTGTAACTTCAGAAGCACTTGATGGAATATTGTCTTGATTAAATAATGTTACTCGGTGGAATCAACAAAGTAAGAGAATCTTTCAAATTCATAATCTACAAGGCAGAATGTTACAACTACTCTTTCTTCCAGCAACATTCGTGGAGTCCTGTAGCTCAGTGGTTAGAGCACTTGCACTGTAAGCAAGAGACCTGGGTTCAATTCCCAGCAGGGCGAATCCTTGGGCAAGTTTCCTTACTCCACGCGCCTGTTAATAATCCCTCAAGAAAAAGAAACAATAATAAATTGGTCACTTTGATCCAATACTATTTGTGGGACGCTGCTGTGTACAACTGCCTGCCGTGTTTCGCCCACAAATATACAGTCAATTCACTTTACAGTAAAATCTGTGAAGCTCTTTGAGGCGTATCGAAGACGTGAAAAGCGCTATATCAAAGGCAAGGATTATTATTAGTATTATCGATTGCTTAAACATTTCTGATCAATTGCTTAAACAGGGATTTTGTGAAGAGCAATTGAGCACTGACCTCAGGGCCAATTAGAAAAACAAAAGGATTAATCACTCATTCTACTCTACACATCTTCAGATGTAGAACAGCAATGGTGAAGCTCTTATAGCAGATCTCCAGCCTGTTAAATTCACATATATTTATTATTCAAATAGTTTCTGTATATAGTCCCACCCAAGTAATTAAACGTTTGGTGGTTTCATTTATAACACAAAACTGCTTGAAGCAAAAGTAAATAATCGTATTTACAGACGTTTGGTTAAAGAGAAAAGCCTTCAGCATTCTGTGAGGCCATTCCTCCACAGTGCTCTTTTTCAATTCCAAAGCTCCCAGGATGAAAGATGGCTTTAAGCTGAATGCAGCGACACAATGAGTCCACTTTGCGTTGCCCAATAGAAGTTTTGTTTTGTAGGGTTGGGTCTGAGGCGCAGTGTATCAGAGCATTGGCCTTCTGTGCCATGAAGTGGTAAAGTCACTGTTTGGAGTGAAACTGAGAACTGCAAAGTGTCAAGGTACACCCTAGTTTATGTTACAATAGCAGTTCTCAGCAGGGTAGCTGTAGAGGTGGTACATTTGAGGGGAGGGGGAATCCAAATTGTGGGAATCACAGAATGATTTGTAACTATCACATCCTGGATCTTACCTAGGATGACCCTATCTGCTGATCAGACGCTGATCTCAGCTTTGACCTCTGTGAAGTTGATGTCCAAGTGCAGCTCCCAAAGGTTGAGCTGAGACACTTCCGACACTTGTTAGTTATAAATCTTGATGCACCGCCTGGAATTTAGACCCAAGAGTAAAATAATTCAAAGTTGAGAAGTTGTGTAACTTTCAGTAAATAATTCAACACAAGTGATTTAGTTTCAGTTTATTATAAATATATTTATTATAAATTATTATACTTTTGTCAGCTCCAGCTTTTTACTAAAATTACTGAGAGAAAAAAAAGTTTTATATTTACAAAATACACCCCACAGAGATCTTAATCTGTCTGTTATGAACAACAACAATTTTACAATTGTAGGGCGGGGACGTGAAGCAAGGCTGGTGCCTGTTGAGCAGAGGCAATGGCTGAGTTTGTATGGTTTGAGAAGGTCGCAGAGGTAGAATGAGGTAAGATAATTGAGGGATTTAAAGGTTAGAACAAGGATCTTGAACTTGATCCACTGAGGGATGGGGAGCCCGTGGAGCTGGTGAGGATGGGGCAATTGGCTCTGGATGCCTATTGCGGGAAATGACACAAGCTGTAGAGTTCTCGATAGTCTGCAGCTTGTGAAGGGAAGAGTTGAGTGATCTGGCCAACAGAGAAATGGGGTAGTTCAGACTGGACATAAAATATCTCCTTACATGTTAAAGGTCTAAGGGTTGTTACTTAAAGTACTTTGATCTGGAGGTAAACTGCAATTTAATGTATTCAGGACATATATTCTTACAATAAATATTGTGTACCTAACAGATGTTTGTGAATCCTGTGGAGACAAATTTTGAACGACTGTCTTGGTAACTGAAGGTCGGTAATTAGATCCCTAGCACATCTTTGTAAAGTATCCATATGGCTTTAAAAAGTATTTCGCAGACACTGTTTAAACTTTGTAACTTCTGTGGTGATGGATTGCTTTTGCAATTTACTGTCTTTGGGAAACACTGTTTCGCACAGTGGTCTGTAGATGGAAAAGCAGAGAAGCTGGAACAATGCTTTCAGGTGTGAGAAGGCAGCAGAGTAAGAGGGAATAGGTCATGACTTGTAAAGGGTAAGCTTAAGAGAGATACCAACATGTATGTATGTGTGTACGTGTGTATGAAAATAATCCTTGCATTTTGATGGTGTCTTATCAAGTCATCTCAAAGCGCTTCACAGAATATACTGTAAAGTGAATTGACTGTTATATTTTATGGGCAAAACCCTGATTTACATGAAGGGTATTTAACTCCTGGAATCAAGAAGGATGATTGAAGCCAGGATGCTGGAGTTATATAAAAAACAGTTTGATGCTCTAACGGGAATACATTTGGGTTTGGACTCTGAAGAATAGAATCAAATAATAAGAATAATAATCCTTGCATTTGATATAGCGCTTTTCACGTCAGGAGGATAATAATAATAATCCTTGCATTTGATATAGCGCTTTTCATGTCGGGAGGACGTCCCAAAGCGCTTCACAGAACACACTGTAAAGTGAATTGACTGTACATTTGTGGGCAAACGCGGCAGCCAATTGCGCACAGCAGTGTCCCACAAACAGTCATGGATTGAAAATGACCAATTTATTATTGTTTTGTTTTTTTGGAGGGATTATTGTTAGGCGTGTGGAGTAAGGAAACTTGCCCAAGGTTTCGCCCTCTGCCTGGAATTGAACTCAGGTCTCTCGCTTGCAAAGCGAGTGCTCTAACCACTGAGCTACAGGACTCCACAAATGGGCTAAAGGGCCCTTCTTCACTGACTTTCTCTTCCCTTGGTGATCTTATGTTCTTTACATTGGAGCTGCTGTCAGTGATAATCGTAAAACTCTCCAAAGCCTTGCTCCTCCCTACCTCTGTGACCTGCTAACTCCATACCAACTGTCCACTCCCTCCACTCAGCGGGCTCTGGCCTGCTCTATGTCCCCAGCCCTGCCTGCCCCACCATCCGCGATCAGGCCTTCAGCCTTTCTGTCCCCACCCTTTGGAACTCCATACCACAGGTCCCATTTGCCTTTGCTCCCTCCCTTGCTCCTTCAAGGCACATCTCAAGGCCTTCCTTTTCAACCGATCCTTCCATCATCGTCTTACCCCCACCCTCCTTGCGCTCCACACCTCCTGATCCAAACTCCCATTTCGGATGCACACCCTTGACTCTCCAGCACCTTGGGATGTCCTCCCGATATGAGTGGCGCTATGCAAATATAATTTATTGTTGTCATTGTATTTCTGGTGCATGTTTGAGCTGGACCAATATGCATGCTTTTTCTATTGTTACCTGGATGCAGAAACTTCTAAACTAGATGTTCCAATTTGCAAACTCCAGTATTTGATTTGTGAGACTTTCATGTGTCTGAGAGACAAGAGGCTTTTTAATGCATTTTCTTATAAGTTCTTTCTGAATTTTGCATAATGTGAATGAAAACAGGAAATATTTGCCTTGGACCCCTTTACTGCTGAAAGCATGATCCCACATAATTTACTTTTTGCCCTCTTATGGTGGAGAGAAATTCCACCCAGATCTAGATTTATTTTATTTATATTGTATTTCAGTCCTTTCAGAATTTGGCAAACCCTTATACACAGTCTTACTCTTGAAGACAGCTTTCTGTACATTTTCTTTTAAGACTTATAGAAAACCGACTTCAAAGATATACTGAATTGAACAATAAGCCAAATTCTGGATATTCTGAAATTTTAAATAAATAGACTAAATTTAAATCAAGGTAGAAATCCTCCTCATAAATCTCTTTATGTCAGTCACCATTTCCCAAATGAGCACTGTTAGTGATTATGTTTTGGACAGCTGGGTGTCTGACTTATGCAGTGCGGAAACCCATCACTGTTCTTAAGAATATCCAAACCAAATTTAGAGTTTCATGTATCCCACCCATACATGGAATGTGCACTCTCTCCCTGGAGCCTCTGTTAATGATGTATCACCTACTGCTGGATGATGAGCAAGAGCTGACCTGGGTGAATAGTATTAGTGTTTCCAGAGGGAATTGGATACAGTTGATGGAAAGGGAATTGTGGAATATGTCTAATAAGGAGAGAAGTTATTTTAAAATGGGGCTGACCAGATGGTTGTCTTTTTCTGTCCTATAATATCCTATGTTTTTATTTTGCTATTTTCACATTAGTAACTGAAGCAAAGTTACCTTATGATTGAAGCCAGGATGCTGGAGTTATATAAAAAACAGTTTGATGCTCTAACGGGAATACAATTGGGTTTGGACTCTGAAGAATAGAATCAAATAATAATAATAATCCTTGCATTTGACATAGCGCTTTTCACGTCGAGAGGATGTCCCAAAGCGCTTCACAGAACACACTGTAAAGTGAATTGACTGTATGTTTGTGGGCGAACGCGGCAGCCAATTGCGCACAGCAATGTCCCACAAACAGTCGTAGATTGAAAATGACCAATTTATTATTGTTTTTGGTTTTGGAGGGATTATTATTAGACGTGTGGAGTAAGGAAACTTGCCCAAGGTTTCGCCCTGCCTGGAATTGAACTCAGGTCTCTCGCTTGCAAACCGAGTGTAATGAGACTCAATTTACCTTTGTCTTCTCAGTTGGTAAATGAGTTGAAGCATTCAGATAATAGTAATATGAACCTCGCCAGTCTCTCCAGCTCCACTATTAATTAGGTCCAAATGATTCAAAACTCTATTGCCTGTGTCTTGATTCTTACCAGTGTCGGCACTCCATAACCCCAGTTCTTGCTAGACTCCATTGGTTTCTGGTTGCACAATGGATTGATTTCAAAATCCTTAATCTCAGTTTCAAATCTTTTCATGCTCTGGCACCTCCCTACCTCTCCGATCTGCTCACACTCAACTCCACTACCCTCTGCCTGGCTCGGGTCTTCTGCATGTACTTCGTCTCCTCCACTCCACATTTGGCAACTGTGCTTTCAGCCACTTTGCTTCAAATCTCTGGAATTCCTTGCCTCAATCACTCCGTCTTGCCTCCTCTTTGCCAGTTTTCAAATCACACCTGAAGACTTTCCTCTTTGATCATGCCTTCAGTCACCTCCCATCCCTTTCTGGCATGGCTTCAAGCCATGCTGTTAAGTGCTCTGAGATGCTACCTACGTGAAGGGTGCTATATAAATGCAAGTTGTGATAGTTCTTACATTTGATAAAACATCTTTCACATCAGAGTGTTTCACAGGATATACTGTAATGTGTAGTGACTGTGTATTTTTAGGTGAACGGACAGCCCATTAGCACATATCAATGACTCACAAACAACTATGAAGTGAATGACTAATTTTATTTGGGGGGATTGTTAGCCAGGACATCAGGAGAAACTCTCTACTCGTTTTGAATAGAGGCATGGTATCTTTTAAGGTCCAACTTAAGTCGGGACCTCGGTTTATCCGAAAGACGACACCTCCAACAATGCAGAAGATGCCAAGCACTGCACTGGAAATGTCTGTCTAGATTAATGGTGGGCAATCTAATGGCATAAATCAAGAAATATTCAATGAATAAAATGTATTTTGTTGGCCGATCATAAAGGTTGGCCACCACTTGTCTAGATTATGAACTCAAAGTCCTGACATGGGGCTTGAACCCACAACTATCTGGCTCAGAGGCAAGAGACCGACCAATTGAGCCAGGCTGACACATGATGCAATCTTCCTTGAGTGATGGATTCTACCTCATCTAAATCTGTCGACTTCCTTCCCTGGAGTTGAAGAGATTGGGAAAACTCGCATTACTATCATTACTCCAGTATTACCATCCACTTCACACATATGAAATGCACTTTAGAACCATGACATAACAACAACTTGCATTTATATAGCGCCCTTCATGCCAAATGACATCTATATGAAGTACTGCAAAACAACAGCTGGTTTCCATGCCTGGTTAATCATGATCGGTGAAAGGGGAGGTTTAAACAACTGGTTGTCTGATACTGGGGGGTTCATACAGTGTTCTCTATTTAGAAAGGAGTTTCCTTTTTATGAGTGCGAAAGGTTAACCATGAAATGGAACCCCTCAACGTTGTGTATCTGGAAAATTGGAATCATTGACTGATTGTGTTGGTCACTGCTTCTCAAATTCACATTCTGCCTCCTTATTTATCCTTCCATTTGAAACAGAATAGAGATCCATATAGCCTGCTACTCATATCCTGGCTGCCAATGAGAGGGCCTTGGATAGAGGCAGCATTGAAACTAACAGATTTATTATGTAGAAACATATGTGTGGCATGCTTACTTTTAGCTCATATTTCTCAGAATTGATTTTGCCGAGTGTTTGGTGTATTGACATGAGGACAATTAAGGTCAAACATGTTTTAGCACAATGTTATTAAAAATAACTGATGGTAGATGTACTTGGCTAGAAATTGTCCTCTGCCAGCACTTCTGTTTGTGATTAGTAGTTTTACAGCACATCAGAGTTCTTGAAGATGTCAAATGTATTCTCTAGGCATGAGCATCAAACATTGACAACAACAAAATTACATTTGTATAGTGCCTTTCATGTCAGGAGGGCATCCAAAGGTGCTGGACAGTCAGTGTTTTGAATCATGAGCTGGGGGTTGGGATTGGGGAGGGTGGAGGGGAAGGAGGGTGATTGAAAGCACGGTCCAAGAGGAGAGTCTTGAGATGGGTCTTAAAGGAAGCAAGGGAAGCGGCGAGGCGAAGGGACTGCGGGCTGGAGTTACAGAGGGTGGGGGTCAAACAAGACTCCAAATTTCCGGATGGCTCAGTAAGGTGGAATGTGCAACCATGATGCTGTCAGTGCCTGAGGTGTGGAGGTGCTGACGGGAGTCAATCAGGAGAGCCTCAGTCTTGTTGACGTTCAACTGAAGAAAGTTAGCTCTCATCCAGGACTTGATGTCTGACAGACATTCTATCAGGACAGCAGTGGGTTGATTAATAATAATAATAATAATACATTTGCAATAGCAACTTGCATGTCAGGAGGATGACTCAAAGCATTTTGTAGGATATTCTGTAAAGTGTAGTGTCTGTGTATTTTGTAGGTGAATGCCTAACACATCTACACATCATAGCCAAAGTTCTGTCAGCTATCCATTGAAAACAGGGAGTCATTCCTTTATAGATCAGTTTCCGGAACAATTAAAGTAAGGAAACTGGTTGAGAATATCACCCAGGATGTTATCAATATTCAACAAGAGTAGAGAGGTCATAAGTAGTCGGCATGCATTTAAAAACAACAGTTCATGCCTCATTAATCTGCCACAAATCTTTCACAAAGTAACTGAACTGGTGGATCAGAATTACCCAGTGTATGTAACTCGCTGTGGATTTTTGAAAGGAGTTAATAAAATTCCATGTGTGACTTTTAAAGGAAGCTTACGGATCATGGAGTTAATGTCATTTTAAGTGGAATGAAAACTGATCTACCATTAGGACATAGAAAGTGATGAACTGATGATAAATGGATGAAAGTTCCGACTGAGATTATACTGAACATGTTTCAACGACAACTTGCATCCTTTAACCAGGATAAGGTCTCGGAGCTCTGACATCTGTAACTCTCGTAATTATAGGTACTTTTAAAAAAATTCCTGATGGTACCTGCTGATTGATTAAATTGCAAATAGAAAGAAGATGTTCAGCGTTCAAAGAGATTTTTCCCTAAACATTTGATCGATGCCTGACCTGAGAGTATCTGACCTGAGAGTTCTTGATGCTGAATGAGCAGAGGGAGTGACGTGTTAGAAAAGCATTGGGTAGGAATGACAACTCTCCCCTTGGTGAGTTATTTGTTTCAAAAGTACAAAAGGATATTTTCTTGGTCAGAAGATAATGCAAAACAGCCACTTGCATTTACTTAGTGCCCTTCAAACAGGATAGGGTCTCTGAGCTTGAATGGGGAAAATCGTAACGTGAAAGGTTTGAGATCTGGAAAAAGTATATTGGGGTGTAAAGTGCATTTTGTGCAGAAGCTCCATGTTTGTCAGACTAATTCACAAGACCTCTAATCCCACCAGTTATCACATCAGAATCAAGGTCTTAACAGCTGGTGTGATGCATATGGGGTGCTCTGTATGGCTTGTAGTGCTTTTTCTAGCACTCCTGCATTTCGCTGTGCTAATCCCTTTCGAGAGCTTTTCAATCATACCTACTATTTGGAATGCTTTTGACTTTCTAAACCTTCAATTGTTTGTCTCATATGAACAACAGTTCCTGGAAGATGCATTTCCCACAGGAATTCTATGATTTGCCTGTTTGTATGTTTGACATTTCTCAGATCATCAGTTGTCATACAGTCACACATTTTGACTCTCCAGTGGTAAAATATAATTTGGAGATTGATTGGAACATCACTTTAATTGTACCTAGAACACAATAATATTATTATCTATTTTGTACTGAGCCGCAGGAATGTTCCTGGAGGAATACATTTGTTCAATCATTTTCCTGAAGGACCCTTGTAGTACAGCACATAACAAACATAACAAACACTGACTAGCTGTTTTTACGTTGAACATGATGAATAAATTACAGAGTGAAAATATCCTATGGTTTGAAGGTCATAACAATGTGTAATAAAAGTGCAATGCATTTCGCCCACAAAAATATACGGTAAATTCACTTTACAGTATATTCTGTGAAGCGCTTTGAGACATTTTGAAGACGTGATAAGGTGCTGTATCAAAGGCAAGGATTATTATTATTATGTGTATTAAGGATGAGCTGCCAAAGGAAGGTAGCCAGATCCTAATAGTTAGGTTTTCATGTTCCCTTATGACTTTTTTTTTGCCCTAATACAATTGTTTATGAGTTTGTTTTGTTTGGAATGAAATAATAGCTGCTGGTGGCATAACCCATCATTGCTGCTCTCTACAAATTGTATGTAGGGTGGGCGAGGGTGATGACAGGCTTATAGGCCTTGTGCACAAGGCCAGATGTTTGTCCACTGTCAGCTCTCACAATTGGCATCACTCTGCAATCACTAGCTGGGAGCTGCTTTAGAAACAGTAGTGAAACTGTTTTATCCCAATTGGCCCCACATGAGATGGAGGATTGGTGCTCCCTGCTTTGTGTCTGAGCACTGCACCATTAATTTCAAGGCTATTGTGAAGCACAACTGAATGGCATTGAGGTGGCTTAAAATTGTTGTACAGCTTCCTGGTGGCCACATTGGGCAGTGAGAGGTTTATTGCTGAGTGGCACCCAGTGTCATTTTCTCCCAAGTTTTCCTGTACTTTTAGAAATCCTTTGGGACACTAATCCATTTTACAATTGTCTCTAGCTGCACTCTGCTTAGTGCAATCCTCACCTTTAAAACCCTCCACAACCATGTTACTCCCTCCCTCGGTGACCTCTTAATACCAAACCAACCTTATCACTCCCTCTGTTCGATGGGCACTGGCCTGCTTCATGTCTCCCATCCTTCTGACATGAAAGGTGTTATATAAATGTAATTTGTTGTTATTGCACCTTATCTCTCTCAGTTCATTTTCATTCCACTGCCTCCCCATCCCCCAGAGGATCGAGTTCAAAATCCTCATTGACACTTTTAAATCCCTCCACGGTCTATATGGTTTAGATCAGAAACCATATGACTGGGGGAGGGTGGGAGGGGTGCATTTAATCACTAGGCTATTGGGAGAGGTTTGAGATCATCAATTTAATGCCAGGCTTGTGACGAATTAACATTGCTGGTCCACACACAAGATGAACTGGATTTAAGCTGTTTTACATAGTGAAATTCATTGTACATTGTGTCGTAGGCTTAGTGTAATGTAATCGTTAAATTTACAAATGGCACCAAGCTAGAGGGAACGGTTGAATCAGAATAAACAGTGATATGAATCAGCACGGATTTTGAACAGAGGATAAACCCGCCTCTTAGCTGAGAGAGCGTAATTTACATAATAAAATAAAGCAACACCCCATGACCAAAATACAATCAAAATAAAAAAAACAAGTAAATAAAAAGGGTCAGTTTCCTCTTGGTGGCCAATCTGCTTTGTAGCTTCCTTTTTTTTGTATCAATGGAAGCATCGCTGGCTTGGGTTTCCTTGGAAATAAACTTGCGACATTCTGTGTTTTGGCTGAAAGGAATGAATCAGTGCAGGGGGCTTCTTGTTCTGGAAGATCCACGACTGGCAGGGAAATTGCACAACAGGGATGCACTGAGCAGCTCAGCTGCCAGGGAATTGGCGTACAGTGAATACACAGTCCCATTTGACAACCTCAGTAAAGCATACCCAGGATGCACTGATCCGCTCACTGATGGGGGAATTGCATACCCACTTGAGTGTTTCCTGTTTTAATATTGTACTGCCATTCTTAACATTCTGAGTGTCCCCACTCCCCAGATTTCACAACAACAATACAAATTTGCATTGATAAAATGCCTTTCACGTCAGGAAGACAGCCCAAGGTGCTTACAAAGTACCGTACAGCTGTATATTAGTTAATGCCAGAGCATTGATTTGAGAGTTTGGTAAAGCTGCTATTTCTCAGAGCTGATATAATGTTGATGAACATCAATAAGCACTGTTGTTATGGTTTGCTGATTAGGGCAGAATTGTATTGTTTGTCAGAAGTTTCTGAAATTGACTATGGACTGAAGTGAAAGGGAAGAAATCCTATTAGTTGACCTAGATTTCAAAACATCGTCGAGTTAAATGTACACAAAAAGCCCCTTTCTACTTCTGCAGACTATATGAAATGCAACTATGTCCTATGTGAAATGCATCAGTTCCATGCAATTGTTTACTGAATTGTCTCTGAGTGACAGAAATTTTGAATAATGATTTCTGTCTGACGTGAAATCATTTTGGCTCACAGACGAATAAAAAATAGAATCTGCTTAGCCAGGATGAGAGTACAAGTGTTACAGTTGGCATCAGTATTCCTTGGCCAGAGAGGGGAAATATTAGTCAGGGAACCCAGCTAGGAAAAATTTGCATGTATGGATATTGGATGAAGGCAGATATGATCTTAACAATCATCACCATCCTTGATTTAATATAGTATCTTTAATATCAAATGTCTCAAAGGGCTTCACAAAATTTCTATAAAGTTAAATGACTGTGTATTTGTAGACTTTTCATGGAACCTTCTTATACACAAATTAGTTGCTGTGTTTATTTATAAATATATGATCACTACGCTTATCAAAAATTACCAATAAAGCCCTCTGAGATGTTTCAGCATGATGGGCTTTATATCAAATGCAAGAATTATTATTAGATTTTTTAAAATATTTTTATTTTTTATGAGATTTTTAAAATATATTTCTCCTGAATGTTTAGGACATTGGAGTAAAATTTGCATTATTCCTTAAATAACACCAGTGCTAATTTAAGGAATACATAAAGAATACCACAATTATTATCCCTTTTTTATTGCAGTGTAGGAAATCATAGATCTGTCTTGCCATATCCTGGCAATACGTGCCACAATGTATTAAAGCACCTCTGTGCTCAACACTGCACATGCCAATACCAT
Source organism: Callorhinchus milii (assembly GCF_018977255.1). Lineage (NCBI taxonomy): Eukaryota > Metazoa > Chordata > Chondrichthyes > Chimaeriformes > Callorhinchidae > Callorhinchus > Callorhinchus milii. Next base: position 24,157,054 of record NW_024704744.1, read on the forward strand.
TCATTTCACTGTTTAAAAAAAACGTAATTATACTTGCTAAATGCAGTTTTGCTCACAAGATTCACACTGAGAATACTTACAAAGTAATGGTAGTTTTGAAAGGCCCAAAAGAGTAAGGGATCCAAAAATTTTATTGGCATTGAAAAAACACTTGAACTGGGAAATAACAATCAAATAATGAAACATGTGCCTCAGGACATAGTGTGTTTCATGCAGGGGTAATGTACGCACCTTATGTAGACATTTTAACTCCTGAGAATTGGGTTCTGACTCGAGATCACTCAGACTTAATATGACCTATATGGAGTTTCCTGCATAAGATATACTTTCGGCCCCAAAAGGCTCGTTCTTGGAATCAGTCATTTACATCATGTCTTTTCAATTCATAGAATCATAGAATTTTACAGCACAGAAGGAGGCCATTTGGCCCATCGTGTCTGTGCCAGCTCTTAAGAGCTATCCAATTCAATCCCACTCCCTCGCTCTTTGCCCATAACCCTACAATTGAATTGGCTTCCACCACCCTTTCAGGCAATGTATTCCAGATCTAAACAACTCGCTGTGTGAAAAAATTTCTCCTCATCTCCCCTCTGTTTCTTTTAACAACTATTTTAAATCGGTGACCTTGGGTTACCAACCCACCCACGAGTGGAAATAGTTTCTCCTCGTTCACCCTTATCGAATCCTCTCATAATTTTGAAAACTTCTATTCAGTCTCTTCTTAACCTTCTCTGCCCAAGGAGAATAATCCTGGCTTCTCTAGCCTCTTCTAATAACTGAAGACCCTCATTCCTGGTACCATCCTGGTAAATTTGCTTTACACCCTCTCCAATGCCTTGACATCCTTCTTAAAGTGTGGGGCCCAGAACTGAACACAGTACTCTAGTACTGAGGCCTAACCAGTGTTTTATAAAGGTTCATCATAACTTCCTGACTTTTGTATTCTGTGCCCCTGTTTATAAAGCCTAGTGTCCTGTATGCTTTTTAAACAGCTTTATCTACCTGTCCTGCCACCTTCAAAGATGTACTTATATGAACCCCAGGTCTCTCTGTCCTTCACCCCCTTTAAGATTGTACCATCAGCTTATATTGCCTCTCCTCATTCTTCCTCCCAAAATGCATGACTTCGGATTTCTCCACATTAAACTTCATCTGCCACGTGTCTTCCCATTTTCCAGTCTGTCTATATCCCTTGCAGTCTGTCTATGTCCCTTATGTCTCCTCACTGTTTACTACGTTTCCTAGCTTAGTATCATCTGCAAACTTGGAAATTGTACTCCCTATACCCAAGTCCAGGTCATTTATATAAATCAAAAATAGCAGTGGTCCCAATACTGACCCCTGGGCGATACTACTGCACACTTTCCTTCAGTCAGAAAAACAACCATTCACCACCACTTTCTGCTTTCTGTCTCCCAGCCAGTTCTGTATCTGCTGCCACTGTCCCTGTAATACTGTAGGATACTATTTTGCTTAGAAGTCTCTCATGTGGCACTTTATCAAACACCTTTAGAAAATCCATATAAACTACATCAACTACACTACCTTATTCCACCTTCATCAAAAACTCTATCAGGTTTGTTAGACATGATTTGCTTTAACAAATCCGTGTTGGCTGTCCTCTATCAACCAATATTTTTCTAAGTGAAAATTTATTTTGTCCCAGATTATAGTTTCTAAAAGTTTCCCCACTACTGATATTAGGCTGACTGGCCTGTAGTTCCCTGGTTTATCCTTCTGCTCCTTTTTGTGCAGGGGAGTAACATTTGGAACCCTCCAGTCGTCTGGCACCATTCAAACACTTTTTCAGCCCCAACTGACCTCTTAGCAAATACTTTCAATTCCCCCACCTGATCTGTCCCACCTTTAGTGTCCCACCTCAGCCATTGTGCCCTGGTCTCTTGAATTCCATCCCAGAGTCCCTGTTCTTTACCCCTCTCTCCTTTACTTGATACCTATCCTTTCAACTGCTCTTTTAGCCAACTTCTACCCCCCACCCCGGCTCAAGTCAGCTGTGCAAAGTGCTTTGACACCTCCCAACATGAAAGACTAATGTAAATAGTTGCTTTTGTTTTTAATATCCATAATCCGTCTGCTATAGATATTACTTGTTTAATTGAATTTCTCTTCTCTTCCTTTCTCACACCATGCACACACGTGCTTGTTTTACTTCATTTGTTCCATCCCAGAATTGATGTTCTATATCATTAGTTACATTTTCACAGCATCGGCAGATAGAACCTTAATTTAAATAAAAAGCTGGTATTCAGCTTGCCCCGATTTACCTGAATTTACTGCAAACGTATTTAGTTAATTTGGATGATTTCCCGAATAGCTATTTATTAGCTTAATGGCATAATTATGGGTGATGGGTTAGAGAACTAATGACTGGAGAGTGGTAGTGCAGGAGGAAGTGCCGTCACTGAAGTTCTGACCCCTTTCATGTTTAACAGAGTAATCATTAGTTAAATGGCTTCTCCATGGAACACAGGGTCAGACATTGTTATTGACCTGTTAAAGACTTCCTCAGAGAGTATGTCTGCTGGCCTTGACTGTTTCCTGTAGGCAGTGTATATAAAGGCTTATTGGTAGTTCTTTTTTCATTTAAAGTCTCATTAGGGTCTATGGTTCGCTTTAGTAGCATCACTGCGTTGTAGCCAGTGGTAAAAGCTCCTGTGACTTAAAGAGGGAAACCCTCCGGTACAGCCTACATAAGACAAGAGCACTCGATAAGGCTCTGATAAGAACAGTACATTCTAGGGAAATCTGGACAGAATTCATTGTGGACTGAATGGAATGATAGCTGCACAGCACAGGGTGACCTTTGATAACAATTGTTTGTTTTGACGATTCAGAGTATTGCTGTGTGTTTTGTCAACAAAACACACATTCACTGCACTTTATATTAAATCCTATGCAGTGCCTTGGGACATCCTCCTAATGTGAAAGGTGTAACATCAAATGCAAGGCTTATTGTTGTTACTAACAGCAGGGTAACAGGATAAAGGATTGAGGAATGCTCTCATGTTAATTATGGCTCAGTCTATCAAGAAGCTCACGAGAATGCCCTTGAGAGTCAGGGATGAATCTTTTAGGTATATCGTTTATTCCCTGAATTGGCCTTTTTTGGGTCTCTTTTCCAATGCAGGAAGTTAAAATGGCCGATGTCCGCTCATCGGCTCAGTGCTGACTTCCTCCTTTACTATGTGGAACAAATAGGAAGTGATATCAGCAGTGACCTGATGACTCAGAAGGCGGTCATTTTAGCGCGAAAGCCAACTGATGTGCAGGAAGTGAGCGGCCTGGCTGCGTGGCTCTCAATCACAAGCACAGGGATTGAGGTCCACACTGTAACCACATTAAACTGAATTTGCACTATAAAACAGCATGTTATAATGGAATATCAAATCAAAAGATAGCTTGTTCATTGTAATTACTGCAAAGCACTTTGAGATGAAACTTGATGAAATGCTTTATATAACTTCAACTTTTTTCTTCTAATAAGTCTGCTGTTGCCTGTTTGGGACTTCCAGTAGTTTGAAATGCAGTGGGTGGAGGGTATAGGGCAGTCCAAGACTAAAAAAGAGCCCTGTAGTTGCTGCTTGTGGCAGTCTCCTGGATTAGACTGATTGCTGCATGGCACAGGGTGAACATTGATTTTGGCTGTTTGTTTCTGTACATAACAGCATTGCCAAATGATAAGGTGTAACACTCATTCATGAGCAGATCTAAATGAAGCATAGTAAATCATACCTTCTCATCATTCTGAATGCACAATAGCCATCATCATGATATGCTTTGATAAGTTGGACTAAATTCTATAAAGAAATCAAAAGACAGCTTGTTCATCTCTGACTTATTGGATATGGAATCATGATTATTAATTAATCAGTTGTTTGACCAGATAAATAGGTTCAGCGTCTCGACAAGACATTGCTTTCAGTGTACATGTACTGCATGCTGTACACAAATATGTGTAGGTAGTCATGATTAGGAAGGCCTGACGTTCTGATATATTGTGGATCCATAGTGTACTTATTTGTAGTTTGGTGTCTTTAGTGAATACACTCATCCCTCTATTCTGTACTGTTTCCCTCCCTTACATAAATCTCCTATGACCCGGCATATACTGCTACACAGAAGATGCTCCCAGGTTCCTACCAATGGAGCTCTTGAGCGAGCTACTGGAGGTGTGAGAGAGTCTAATGTTGACTTGGCCTCTGATTTCCCCTTGGCAGCCACTCGATATCCCTCCACTGAAGCTCAATACTTCAACAAAGTGGGAAACCCAAAGTGTAAACCCATTCTTAATATTTTAGGGAATTGCACATTATACTTCCAACACCCTAGGTCTCTGTATTTGACAATGTTCAATCAGAATAACGCATTCACAAACTGCATTTCATTTAGCTTTCAAAGGGGAACTAGATAGATATCTAAAAAGAAGTAATCTACAGAGCTATGGGGAAAGGCATATAAATGGACTGAACGGATTGTTCTTTAAAAGAGCCAGCATAGACATGGTGGTCCTTCTGTGCTGTAATGTTTTATGGCTGTAACATTGTTTTCCTGATATTATTTGGCCAGTCGGGTGTCTGACATGGAGGATCCAACTGAACAGGGAGTTTGATACATCCCATCTACACATGAAAATTCCCAACATTACATGGAAATTTCCGAGATTACATGGAATTCCTGAGATTATATTCCTGAAAAGATAATGGAAATTCCTGAGGTTGGTTCTCTCATGGAAGATAGATTCTAGAATGGTTTTCTTGGGGATATATTGTCCAATATACTGGGCTTTACTTGTTAAAACTAGTGCCATCGAAATCTTTACCCTCCTCTGAGTCATGTAGGCCCTGGATTTGAAACCACCCCAAAAAGACAGTGCACTAACAAACAACAACAAGTTGCATTCGCATTGGGAGGATGTTCTAAGGTACAGGATAGTCAATGGTCTGCACCCAAATTGGGATTAGATTGGGGAGGGGTGGGGCCTTGAATGAGGTTAGGGAAAGTGCGAGGGAAAGAACTGTGGAGTTGCAAGAATGAGGAAAAAATGGTGAAGGCCTGATAGACAATGGTGGGGCAGGGGATATGAAGCAGGCCGATTCCTGCCGAGCAGAGGTAGTGGGTGGGTTGCTAAGGTTTCAGAAGGTCACAGAGGTAGGGTGGGAAAAGACCAGGGAGGGCTTTGAATGTGAGGATGAGAATCTTGAACTCAATCGATTTGATTACTCAAACGCACTCCTGGCCGATCTCCCTAAGCTCCACCATTCAAAAGATCCAGTTCATTCAGAACTCTTCCGCCCACATACCGATCTGGACCAAACTCCGTACCCACATCTCGCCAGTTCTGGCCAGGCTACACTGCCTGCCTATCACTAAATGGATCGACTTCAAGATCTTCACACTCGTCTTCAAATCCATTCACGTCATGGCACTCCCTACCTCTGTGACCTCCTCACCTCCCAATCCACCACCCGACGCCTCTGCTTTACTAGTACCGGCCTCCTGCTCGTCCCCCACATTCTCCGCCCCACCATCAGAGGTCGCGCTTTCAGCCACTATGCCCCAAAACCTTCCTCTTCGACCGTGCTTACGGTCACCCTTCACCCCAGCGGTTCGGAGTCAGGCTCCGCCACTATTAAGTGCTCTGAGATGCTACCCTGCATGGAGGCCGCTATATAAGTGCAAGTTGTTGGTGTTGATCCTCTGGGAGATAGGAAGTCAGTGAAGCCAGGCGAGGATGGGGTGATAGGTTTGCGGAGCTTGAACACATAGAGCATCACTTTGCTCTGATGGCTCTGCTGCTTCTGCTAAACCTGTGGAATTTTTTTTAAAAAACAAAATCTTTGACCATATTTTTCTCAACCCACTTAAGCTGTCTAAATTTTGTTTATTGTTACATTTTAACATTAAGCTACTTGTACTTTAAAACAACCTCCCCCACCCCCACCAATAATATGTACCACTCCCAATGAATTGCCATATTCTATTGAAATGGCTAAGCATTGGCACTGGCTGACAGTTGTGGCTTAATCAAATGCATGCCAAGGTATTAGTTCCAAGACAGGAATACTTCAGTGGATGCCAGCCAAAGGGAAGATTAAATTCTAATGCAAAAAGATTCTCAACTTCTCACCAGAGATAAAATCTGAGAACACCTGTAAACTGCATGATTTTTAGTTTGTGTTTGACACATGCAGAAGCATGTGTCAAACACAAAGCAAACAGAAGCGCTTGGAGTGGAATGTGCACTGTCTTCCTACATGCAGAATATCATTATCAAACTGATGCTCAGTTCTGCTCATAGAAACCACTTTCGTTTTATAATAATAATAATCCTAGTATTTGACATAGCACCTTATCATGCCGTTGAGACATCTCAAAGCATTTCACAGAATATACTGTAAAGTGGTTTGACTGAGTATTTTATAAGCAAAACACAGCAGACAGTTGCACACATTAATGTCCCACAAACAACCATGGAATGAGTGACCAATTTAATTTGGGGAATAATTGGCCAGGAAACCTGGAGGGGGAAACTCCCTTCTCTTTTCGAATTATGTAATGCTGCAGTTGATTATTTGTGAGAGTATGAGCAATTTTGCTGAGGCTGACACTTCCTAATGTGCATTTACTTTATATTTCTATATTTAATAATATTTGATGTATCCTGTTTATTATTAAGCAGATCCCATGGCACGATTCACAAAGAGAAGAGAGTTTCTGCTCTTTTGACCAACGAATCCCCAGATAACATTGGTCATTCATTTCATAGCTGTTTATAGTATATTACTATGGGCAAATTGGCTGCTGCATTCACCCCAAAAAATGTAGCCACTATAATTGACATTATATGCTGTGAAGCACTTTGAGACATCCTGATGTGAAAGGTGCATTAGCAAATATGAGTATTGTTATTATTTCAGCACCTTGGGATATCCTCCTGACGTGAAAGGCATTATACAAATGCAATTTTGTTGTTGTTGTATGTCTCAAAGTGCTTCACAGGTAGATCATGCCTTGGCTTAACTTCTCATCTAAAAAATAATGCATCCAATGGTGTAACACTCTCCCAGGACTCCACTCAGTGAATACAAGAGAGAGAAGGGAATAGATGAGGGTAGGGAGATAAGGTAAACTGGCTACTGGGCTATATTGCGAAATCAGTTGAGTACAGATCCCAGATGTCATATTTAGGCTGTATGGAGCTCTGGTCAGATCACATCTAGAGTAATGCATATAATTCTAGCAACCGAAACATAAGATAGCAACTCAGACCTAGAGACAGTGCAGGGGAGAGCAACAAGAATAATCCCCAGTGTTAGAGGAGTGAAGTATGAGAAACAAAGAGAAACAAATTGGACAAGTTAGGGCTCGTCAGTCTTGAGAGAAGATGACTCAGAGGGTTCGCATAGAAGTGTATAAAATTGTAAATGGGATTAAAAAATTAAACCAAAGAATAATACACTAGGATGCATAAGAAAGTAGAAGAAGAGGACATAGGTTTAGAGCTACAAAGGACAATTTCAGGACACACCATTAGAATAGAATAGAATTTACAGTGCAGAAACAAACCATTCAGCCCAACTAGTCTATGCCGGTGTTTATGCTCCACATGAGTCTCCTCCTGCCTTTTCTCAACTAAGCTTTCAAGCATAACTTTCTATTCCTTTCTCCCTCATGTACTTATCTAGTTTTCCCTCAAATACATATATGCTATTTCCCTCAACAACTCCTTGTGGTAGCAAGTTCCACATTCCCACTACTCTCTGTGTGAAGAAATTTCTTCTAACTTACCTATTTGATCTATTTGTAACTATTTTATATTGATGGCCCCTGATTTTCGTCTCCCCCTAAAGTGGAAACATCTTCCCTATGTATACCCTATGAAAACCTTTTGTCATTTTAAAGACCTCTATCAGGTCACCCCTTACCCTCCTCTTTTCAAGAAAAAAGAGTCCAAGAATGTTCAGCCTTTCCTGATAGGTTAACCTCTCAGTTCTGGGATCACCCTTGTGAATCACTGGATCGTTTTTCTTTGCCTAGAAGATAATAAGGTTGCCAGGAACGGTTTAGAAAACAAATTGATGCTGTGATAAGAGGATGTCAGGGTGGGTATTCTGGAAGGATGAGATCAGATGGGCTGAAGGACATTCTTCATCCAAACTGATCTTGTGATGGAGGGTGGAAGCTATTGCAGATTATAAATACTGGCATGGACTAGCTGAGCTAAATGGCCTGTTTTGATGCTCTTTTAATTCAGTTAATTAATTCCATGTAATGTAATTCTATGCACTGGAATGCCATCTTAGACTATGAATCCAAGTCCTAATGATAAATAAAACCCATATAAATGGGGCCTGTACTTCAGATATTGAGAAATATGATGGATTTTCCCTGTTCTACATTTTTTTTTACAGCTCTTTAGTCCCTGACCATGAATTTTTAAATATTGAGCTGCTGGTCTACAAGCCCCAAATGGGCCTGAGTATGCCCACATTCATTATTGGCAGCTAAGTCCACAACCGTGTGCCCATCAACAGAGCACTTCTTCTTTAAGTTGGTGGTGGCAGAGATAATACATTGAACATCATGGCATCTGAGAAAACATCAAACCCTACTTGGTATCTGTGCAGTCTTTAGTTCAGTAGAATGTAGAGGAACAACTTGGAACAAGATTTTGCTTATGACAGAGAAAGAGAGAAAAATGCTTTGAAAGGCGGTGTGCACTTCATGAATGTTTTTTCTACGTTGCTCTATTTTAGTTAACTACTGTAGTGATGCAGTAAGTGCTGAAGCTCTGCTCACTGTCTCTTAGACAATCTCATTTGTGCACTGGCAGCAACAGGTCAATGTCAAACTTAGATTAGAAGCCACAACTAGATTTTAGAGGCATTTTTTAGTGGTGGTGAGGGGGAAGGGTTAATAATCTGCATAGCCTGATGAGTTTCCACATGCACTAACCAAGAAGAAGTCTGCATGAACTAGATTAATAGCCCTTGAAAGGCAGTGTCTCATGAGAGAGCCTCATCCTTGGGATGCCAATCTTGAGCCTGGGAATTTATCTTAGTCTGAAGAACATTTGTGGGAGAAATTATACCAGAGCCTAGATTTCTCTATGTAGCATTTGAATTTGGCAAATTGTTGAATTCAACCTTAATTTTTAACGATTTTTTTCCTGCAGATCTTAAAAGATCTAAAAAATCAAAAAATATATTTTAAAAACTGCCAAATTCTGGATGCACTGAAATGTTAAGAAGATAGAGTAAACAAGACCTAGATGGAATTTCTCTCCAATTGTCTTAAAATTTAAGATCAAGCAGAATTTTTGAAAGTTCTTATAATTTAATTTTAATTTGGAGTCTCTAAATACTGCATAAATAGGGTAAGTCTAGACTTGGATAGAATTTCTCCCCAAATCTTCTTAAGACTAAAACCATGATAAATATCCAGCTTTGGGACTAGCATCTCGAGGTTGAGACTCTGTTAATGTAATGAAGGCTTCATGCTGGTTAGTACATGTGGAAATGAGTCAGGCCATGCTGACTGTGGACCTTTTTTTTACTGTTCCTAAAACCACACTGTTAAGATCAGTGAAAATTTAGTGATTTATGACAAATCAAATGAGCTCACTGTCAATTTACCCCTGATTGGTAAATGTTTGTGTTTTTTGAGATGCAGAATAGATGTTAATTTGAATTATTTTCATCACATTTTAATCTGATTGTGTAGTGGATGTAAGACAATAAATTTCTAAAACAAAGGCTTTAGTGTTTTGTAGCACACATTTTGGATCAATGCCAAAATATGACCATTGTTCGAGCACTAGAGCTACCTCATGACCTAAAACAGGGCACACTGGTATGATTCAGAGAGATACAGCTTCTCAGGGCATGTAAAATATTGTTGTGGTCCCATCTGCCACTTCGCTATAAAATCTTATTGGCCTTATACTTTGTTCAATTCATGTCACACATTTCCTGATATAAACAAAGCATTGTTCACCGAATTTAGTAAGTTTGGTAAGATGTTAGCCTATCACATTTGGTCGCACTGCAGCCTTTGGATCAGAAAGTGTGGGATAAAGACCCACATACTTTGCACTCATAGTCTAAAGCTGACACTCCAATGTAGTTCTTGCTGGTGGAGCACTGCATTGTCCTTCGGATGAGATGATAAACCAACGTCCTGTCTGACTGTTCAGATGGACAATAAAGTCTCATGACACTATTCAAAAGCAGAAGGGAGTTTCTCCCACTGTCCTGGACAACAGCAACAATTCAGCAGTACCCCAACACACACTCTAGAGTCCCTAGACCTTGTTTCTCCTTAAACTACCCTGAACACGCTCTGAAATTAGGGAAACAGGGTGTGTACCTCCAGGGAGAGAGTGCTCATTCCATTTTCAGACATGGGAATTCCCACTCTTAAGTGTGGTGATAGGATTCCACGTGTTTCAGACATCGGTCTGACCAGAAAAAAATTGTTGAGAGTACTTCACCCAACTGACTGGGATCCCAATTGTGGGAGGGGGTGGAGAAGTTGAGCGAAAGGAGGTAGGGGGGAAGGTGATCAAGAAGGTTTTAATCTGGGGATTATTAGGCGGAGGTTGGTGAGAGCCAAGGATTAAGGACCCCAGAGAATATGTTGGGTGCTGCTGAAGGTTAACCTGCTAAAACTGCATAGCTTGCCATTGAGAGCAGTGCCTGCAAGCATTGCTTGTCCAGCTAGCAGTAACCCATAAACAATCATGAATTAAATGATCTGTAAAAAGAGTCAATAGAAAACTCACAAACATCCTCTTAAGACATTGGAATGGAGTGCAATTCTGGCTTGTTAACTGTGCAACTGATTATTTACTTAAAGGCAAAGATCTAGCTTTTATTCATATCCTATCAGGCAGATATTTTTGTGCACTGCACATTTGTTGCAGGAAATCCACCTGAATATGTTTGTCTGTATTCCAGGAGAGCATGTAGAGGGATTGACAGAACAGGACCTTCTTCTAATCCATTCATGTAGGCAGTGGACTACAGTGACTGCACACAGCTTGGAGGAAGGGCACTATGTGATTGGACCGAAGATTGACATCCCTTTGCAATATCTAGGTAAGAAAGTGACTGAACTGGTAAGTTAGTTTTCTTTTTTGTCTGGATAGAAAATATGAGCTGGTTCAATAACTGGATAGCTTGCCAGCTGAGTTCAGTTTTACATTAGTGAACCCAACCCAACTAGTATTGTAACTATAATCGAATGCAACATCACATGCATCTTAAGGCAGTACAGAACAGGCAAATATCACATTCGTTTTAAGGCGAAAAGGAAAGTATGTCAACTGTATTTCCCAAACTCTCAGCCAATTACCATTAAACTTTTTTTTTGCTGGTGATAACAGAAGCTGTGCCAGTGTGACTGTCATTAACCTGAATGGATACTAATCTGTTAACCATGCTGATAGGTGCAGTGTTTCCAAGCTGCTGAATTCAAAAAGGGTAGGTACAGAAAACAAAATGCGATGGAGAGCTGAACAGAGCTGTTCGTCATTCAGCCTGACTAATTTTTTTTTACTTATTGCTGGAGTGTTTTTTGAGGACCTAAAAACACATTGGGCTGAAAACATGTTGAACGGAATAATGGTAAATAGTGCCTCGAAAAGGGAGGTAAAACTCATCTCCTCCAGGAAACTTAATGTAGGTCATGCCGACTTGAGAGACCTCAGTTCAGAAGTGATCTTGGCTGAGTGTCCAGGTCTTGGGAGGCAGTGTGATGTAAATGGTTTTCCATGGAGAGGATGCATTTAATGCTCTAGGTGCTTTTTGTGGCACTGATGTACCACCTATGGTGCTGTTTTCCTGCCAAATTCCGTTGAGCACTATTTGCTCTGGGACAATTGAATATCAGAATTACAAATTGGATATGAATCAATATTCAGACATTATCCTGATCCATTCACATTATTGCCCAGTCCTGAACACATTTCGTACAAAGACAGTAATGGTATTTTTAGAAGGGAAAGTGGAAACCAGAAAAGACCATTCAGTGTTTGATTCTGTATGCAGGGCCAGCAACTAGCAGGATAGCAAAGTAATAACTAATTGCTAATGTTCAGTCTCCTTAGAAACCTGTACGAAATTACAGTGAAGTTCTTAGTCTTGTACAGAGCAGTGGATTGGCATAACCACTTCTATGGAATGTTAATGTGCTTTACGCTGAAGACACGTGGGAGTAATCTGCAACAAATGATCTGGTTCTTTGCAAAATTAGGCCTTTCAGTATAGTAAACATGGGGGTGGTTAAAACCATGGTAGGGCATTTCAAAGAGCTATTCATATCCTTCATCTACTTTTATTTATTTACAATGAGAAATCTAAAGGTGGAAAGCCTGCTTATTAGCACACTGTTCTGCCAGTGCACCACAGCTCAAACACAATAATTGCATAGCTTGTTTGTGTATTTTTAAAATGTCAGAATGAATCTCTTTTGTTGGATTTACTGGAAATTGCTCTTGGGATTTGCCACTTAGCATTTTAGTGATTACTTGTTTTCTGTCCTATCTGTTAAGTGGAACACTCCTTACTGGGGAGCTGTGTGGCAACAGCATCAGGTTAGTAGTTCCACTCATGAGATTGTAGGCTTGGATTATGCTGTCTAGTAGAAATTTTAAATTTGTACTGGGAGCTGAACAACAAAATACAATCTGAACCTGAAATTCTTAACAAGCCCATCCTGATATTGAAACCATTGTCTCCACTGTTATTTAAAAAGTATGAAGGACACAAGATTACAAGAGAGATTTGGATGAAGAAAATCCTACAGGGCATTAAATTTAATTCTTCCTGTAATTTCCATCACCTGCCTAGTTTTTCAAATTAACAGTTAATTCCTCATTCATGACACACATGTTGGACAATAATATAAATCGAATGAATCCAGAATCCCTACATCCTGAATGAAAATAGCTCAACTAAGAAGTTCCAACAACAAAAAAAAGTATCTCACTGCAGATCTCATTCGCGGTGTGTACTGTGAGAGCTGGTCTTTCAGCTTTATCTGTAGCCATGGTTACAGTATTTTAATTCAAGTGAACTGAATACCACAGTTGAAGCAAAAATAGTGCATTGGTTAATTTCTCGATTGGTAAATTGTACTCTGTGAACATTCTTGGTTCTATTTGATGACAAGCTTTAGTTTGAGTTGCCTTTGACTTGTATGACTAAGTTTGAGTAGGATGTCTCTTGGGACTGTACTAGGACCCCTTCTATTCCCAGTATAATCAGTATATAGATTCACAGCTCACTGCTAGGTTGTTAAGCTTGCGAGGCACCAAAATGGAATCAAAGGAAGCAGCCAACAAATTAAATTTCATGCAGCTAAATACAACTAAAAAGTAAAAAGAGGAGGCAGGTGTACTTCATGCTACCGGATAAAGTTTGCAAGAAGGAAGTTGAAAGAATCTTAGGGATTTTCGTTGACTCTTTGCCCAACGTGTCCAAACAGTGTGAGGCAGCAATAACCAAATCAGTTGAATTCAGATCCCCATATGTGATCTTCAAGGTCTACAGTACTCTGGTTAGGCTGCACTTGGATATCGATTATAGTTGTGGAGTCCTGTAGCTCAGTGGTTAGAGCACTCGCTTTGCAAGCGAGAGACCTGAGTTCAATTCCAGACAGAGCGAAACCTTGGGCAAGTTTCCTTACTCCACACACCTAATAATAATCCCTCCAAAAAAACAAAACAGTAATAAATTGGTCATTTTCAATCTACGACTGTTTGTGGGACATTGCTGTGCGCAATTGGCTGCCGAGTTCGCCCACAAATATACAATCAATTCACTTTACAGTATATTCTGTGAAGCGCTTTGGGAAGTCTAGAAGACGTGAAAAGCGCTATGTCAAATGCAAGGATTATTATTATTATTATAGTTCAGGTCACCGGAATGCTTCCAAGGCCCAAGAGGCAATGTAGAAGAGAGCAGTGAGTCCTAGTTTTCTAGTTATCCATCACAGCTCATCGTGGTTAGAGAGATGAGGAATGATCAGAAAAACAAGGTTTCTTCCATCATCACAATGGATAACTCAGAGGGGGTTCTTCAGAGACATATAAGATATTGAATGGGATGTGGAAAGTAAACCCAGAAGAATCCCTTTAGATAAGCCAAGGCAGCAGGCCAAGAGGGCACAGGTTCAGGATTGCGAAAGGAAATTGAAGGACAGACACCAGGAAGTATTTCTTTACGCAGAAGGTAATTAAAAGCCAGAAGGGTCATTTTTTCCGTACTTCCCATTTATAATCTTGTGAGAAAGGAGTCAAGTAACAAAATGAAAATGAGCCTTTTGCTCTATATCCATGGTGATTTTCTTGTGTACACACAACTTTGGGCTTAAGTTCCAGTCTGAGCTACATGTAGTGCCTTTGGCAATGTCAGCTAAAGGCAGTCACTGCGCATAGTACTGGCTGGAATTTCAGCCTGCTTAGGTCTAAGTTGTTCAATTGTTGACATGCTTTTGGTGTTTTTTCAGCCAGGTAAATATACAGCAAGACCAGCTCAAAGTACAGTAGAGGAAGAAATAAATACGAAACTCAATTCATCTTACAGTCATAAATAATAACTTGAGCATTGGCTGGTTAAATCTACCCTGGAAACATTTTCTTCAGTGCCTTATGTAGGAGGCCCACACTCAGAAGATAGTATGAACATTTCTTTCAATCTTCTCAAAAGTTGCACTAAGAAAATTTGAAGCTAAACCAGTATTGTTCTGCCCTCAGTAATGGAAAGAAACTAAATCAAATCCTCTGGATAACCTGAATCAAGAAGCGCACTTAATATCACACACACCGAAAGTCATGAATAATTTCTGAATCTTCTGTTATAAGATTTTGTTTTCATCTTTACACAGACTGGAAATCTAAATCCTCCTCTGTGATCATAGTGTCAGCAGCACAATGAGCAAATCTGTATGACAATGTGGAGGTTGCTCAGCAGCAGCTGCAGTCCACTCTAAGTGTACTATTTTGAGCAGCTTGGGTTGTTTTGTACCAAATATGGCTTTTGAGCAACACTGCTTCATTTGTGCTTCAGATTGCCATCCAATTCCTTATAATAATTTATAGCTCTTCCGTCCATTGTTTGTGACGGAAAAGGGTGCCCTCATTGACAGGGTCCATTTCTGAAGAGCTGCCTCTTTAAATATATTGTTAAATCCAAATACTGGGTTTAGATGCGGTAGAGAGGGCTTAATCCAACCCTGATACATTTTAGTTGACAATGAGTGAGAGAAGTTCACTGGAGCTCACTTATGACACTTTAGATGTAGAATGGCAATGCTTGTGGTTGATCTAAGTACTCCTTGATTTACAGCAAATGTCTTTGATAAGCATGTGAATAAGCTTTTTCTGACTCCTTTGGAATACACCCAGAAAGTGGCTTTATACTAAAGACCTGTGCTCCCTATTGATTTCAATGAGTGAGGGAACAACTCAGTTGTAAATGTACCATTCCATTGCTGCCTGCTTTTGTGTTTGCTCTGTGAAGCCACACAGTCACTAGTTAGTTACAGAGTTTACTAGATTCTCTCTATGGTTGTTTGCCACTGCAGGTTCAAATCTGATTTATTACCATGGTCTGTAGCCGGTATTTATGGGTGATGCTCTAAAAAGTTAACACCAGTTTTACTGGCACAACAGGTCAAAAACAGTTTCCTAACCCAACTGGGGGCCTAATTTGCTAGGGGACTATTCATAACCTTGATTTGATGCACCAGTTGTGAATTCCGTTTAACTTGCAATATATGCAGGGTGGTTTAATTACATTTAACTCTGCACTTTTTTGGAAATCACAATTAGTTCATGAATGTTGCAAATTAAACCGCTGCCACAATTGTGCATCAAAACCTGCTGCGAATATTGCAAATTTGAGTGTCAGTCTGGCTCAGCTGGTAGCACTCTCGCCTCTGAGTCAGAAGATTGTGGATTCAACCCCCACATCGGGACCTCATATACTCTAGACAGACACTCCAATTCAATGCTGGGGGTGTGTTGCATTGTTGGAGGTGCTGACTTCAGATGAGATATGAAATTGAGGATCGTCCGCCTGTTCAGATGGACATTAAAGATCCCATGGCACTATTTGAAAAGTGAAGGAAGCTTCTCCGGGTGTCCTGTTAACAATCCCCCAAATAAAATTGGTCATTCACTACATGGCTATTTGAAGCACATAACTATATGCAAATTAGCTGTCGCATAAGAACATAAGAATTAGGAGCAGGAGTAGGCCATTCGGCCCCTCGAGCCTGCCCCGCCATTCAATAAGATCATGGCTGATCTATTCTAACGCCACCTACCCGCCTTACCCCCATATCCCTTAATCCCTTTATCCACAAGAAATCTATCAATCTCAGTCTTGAATATGTTCAAGGACTGAGCATCTACAGCCCTTTGGGGTAGAGAATTCCATAAATTCACTACCCTCTGAGTGAAGAAGTTTTTCCTCAACTAAGTGCGAAAGAGCTTCTCCCTAATTTTAAGACTGTGACCCCTGGTTATAGTTT
This sequence comes from Callorhinchus milii, assembly GCF_018977255.1. Taxonomy (NCBI): domain Eukaryota; kingdom Metazoa; phylum Chordata; class Chondrichthyes; order Chimaeriformes; family Callorhinchidae; genus Callorhinchus; species Callorhinchus milii. The sequence continues at coordinate 24,173,614 of NW_024704744.1, forward strand.
CTCCAACCAGGGGAAAAGGTCTCCCACTATCTATTCTATCGTGCCCCTTTACAATCTTTGAGGTTTCTATAAGATTACCTCTTATTCTTCTATATTCTAGAGAATATAGGCCTAAATTGCTCAACCTATCCTCATAACTCATCCCCCTCATCCTAGATACCAACCTAGTGAATCTATGTTGTACCCCCTCCAAGGCGAGTACATCCTTTCTTAAATAAGGAGACCAAAACTACATACAATACTCTAGGTGCGGTCTCACCAGGGCCCTGTACAGTTGCAGCAAGACTTCCCTGTAGGCATTTGCCTACAGATACAGAGAAACTCCATGTGAAGCACGCTGAGGCATCCTTCTGAAATATGCAAGGATTATCATTAGACTGCATATTGGCCCAGATCTGTGGCATAATATCAAGTGGTACAGGACACCAAGCTAAGTGTCAAAGATATCCTTACAAGAACTGGGTTGGATCCTCAGGAAAAATGGAACCCAACTTTAATGCTGAATATCAAATACAGCACAGTTGTTCTGGCGGTGCCCACATATTTGTAAGGCTGGTTGGTTGGTTAGTTTGCCACCTTGACATTTCAACAGAGTCATTGTCAACAAAGTTTTATCTGAACCCACTTATTACCTCTGAATCATTGAACTGTACCAACAGCGGATGGTAATAACTGTCGTGCAAAATACATCAGTGGAGATTGTTGTGTTTACTTACGGACGAAGCATTGATTAATCATCTGAATGTTTACTGTCAGGGATACAGCTGGAGTAGCTCACATTAAACTTTGTCATTTAAGTTCAGCTTGGGCTCTCGACAAGAATCATGAATCAGGTGGTTTCAATACTGTTATCAAATATCCGTATGGAAGCTCACTCAGTGTTTGGATTTTGCAAACACTTCCAGGAAATATTAATCTTGTAGTATTAATCAGGCATCCATTGAATTTGAGCACTAGTGGTCACCAGAGTGGTAAACCATAGGTTTGTGATCAGAGTATCTACTCCATAGAGCGAGCTGCCAGCCTTTGTTATCCAATCAGGGAAAGCAGCAACCAGAGACTCGCTGCTTCAGAAGCTATCATGTTCCTTGTAGAATTCCATTACCTTTAACAATAATAACTAGTAAAGTGGCCCACCCCACGGGGGTTACCTGAGAACAAAGGTTTACAGGAGCGAGCTATCAGTAGGGACCGTAAGTAAACTTTGTGAATGAGTTTGTCTCCTCTTTATCCCTGTGTATTTTTGCTTGTCTCTCCCTCATTTCCTCTCTCTGACCTGCTCTCTAAGCCCGTCCTTGTAGGTTTGTTCTTGTGCATCTCTGACTCTCTTTGTGTCCTTCACTTTCTCTCTTTCTCCCTTGTTCTTTGTGAGTATTTTTTTCTATCTCTTGCTCACTGTCTCTCACACTCACTTGCTCTTTTCCATCTCTCTCTTCCCTCACACTGATTCCTCCTCTTTCACAGTCACACACTGTATATCTGTTTATTCTCTAACAGCTTGCTTTGTGTGTTTTTCCTTTTCTTTCTTTCATACATGCGGGAGATGGAGTAGAGAAATATAATAGAGAGGATTGGGAGGGTTGGAGAGACCTGTGGAATATAAACACTGGCGTGACCAGTTGGACCAAATGGCCTGTTTCCATGCTGTAGAATTTTACGTAATACTATATACTTCAATATCCTATATCTATCCTTGATTTTTTTCTGCTATTAGGATGTTATTGAATTCAGAAACAAGAATGGGTTGGATACTGTTAATGGAAACCACTGTGTTAGCCAGCTGGATATGTAACAAAATGTAAGAGTTATGATGACTGATTGCTTGGGTCAGCCACTGTTGGGGTTTCCTGCCCTTTAATTAGCAGGCTGTGAACTGTGATCTCGACTGTGTTCAACCAAGCTGGGCCTCAGTAACTGACGGTAGAGGTTTAGAGAAGGATATTGAAATATTCTTCCCAAGGATATGTGGAGTCCTGTAGCTCAATGGTTAGAGCACTCGCCTCGCAAGTGAGAGACCTGGGTTTGATTCCCGGCAGGGCAAAACCTTGGGTAAGTTTCCTTACTCGACACCTGATAATAATCCCTCAAGAAAAAAAACAATAATAAATTGGTTACTTCAATCCATGATTGTTTGTGGGACACTGCTGTGCACAATTGGCTGCCGCGTTTCACCCACAAGTATACAGTCAATTCACTTGACATTATATTCTGTGAAGCGCTTTGAGATGTCTAGAAGACGTGAAAAGCGCTACATCAAATGCATGGATTATTATTATTATTGGACTATAAATAGACTGAGCCATCTGTGGAATCCACAGTAAGCACCTGGCCTTGAATTATGCACATTTAAATTCTCCATTAAAATGCAGCCTGAATGGCTAAATGGGAAAGTGGTACAGCACGAGAGAACTCCTCTGGAGCTAAGTCGTGTTTTTTTTTAGGGGAGGGGAGGTTTAGTTAGCCTGATATGATGCATATGAAAACCCATCACCATGTTTAAGAGTATGTAAACCAGACAAATTATATAGTATCACTTAATGCAAGGAACATTCCCAGTGTCTGGAAGGCAATGTGCACTCTCTCCTCAGAGGGATGTACCTAGTTACATAATTTTGAGCACATTGATCCAGGTTGGCAAGAATGAAGCTTAGAGACCTTAAAGTGTGCGCTGGCGTGCTGCTGGAGACTAATCAGCTAAAGCTACATATTGAAAGTTCTGCCTGGCAGGTATGCCACTGTTTGTCCAGTTAGGACCATTCTACCCACTAGGGCTTTGCCTTGCAGGGTTAACAGGAGTTGAGAGGAAATAATTCCCAGTGACAAGTCTGTCCATCCAAGTCCTGCCGATGAGCCAGGCTGTCTATCTGTCTGTCACCAGCAGTGACTTGGAGTACTGCAAACTTACCTGTGTCAGAAACCGAATACCAAGACCACCACAGAGGATTGACTCGATTCCGACATTCTGTTTCCAAGCACATCAAATTGGAGCCAGCTCAGCTACAAGGAAATTCCGCTTACTCATCACTTTTTCTCTACCCCTCCCTCCCCCCCCCCCACATCCACCCACCCCAGCTGGGTGTCTGACACATGTGGAAACCCATCACCATGCTTAAGAGTATCCAAACCAAACTGAGATTTCCATGCATCACACCTACACATGAAAATCCCAGAAATAGATTGTTGGAATGGAATACGCACTCTCCCCCTGGAGGGATGCATCCTGCTTACCTAATTCTGGAAAGTAATCATAGGTGTGCAAGAGCCAAGGCTTGGGAACCCCAGAATGCGGGTTGGGGTGCTGCTGGAGTCCAAACAGCTAAAGCCGCATAGCTTGCCATTAATATTGTTGTTTGACAACCTTTCCTGCTGCTTGGCTTTGATTTGCAGGGTTAACAGGAGCTGAGTGGGATGACTCCCTGATCCTAGTGACTGGTCTGCCCTTCCAGATCCTGCCAATGAGCCAGACTGGCTGTGCTGTCATCAGCAGTGCCCTGGAATACTGTGGACCCGCCTGGCTCAGGAACCGGACTACCGAGACTGCCACAGAGAGCTGGCTCGATTCCGACATTCCGTTGCCAGGCAAGTCACCTTGGAGCCAATTCAGCTATGTCTGTGCTATGCCTGACCTGGAATGCTTAAGGATTGAGGCTGTACAGAGGCTGTACGGCACTCACATCAGCCATTTTGATGAACACAAAATTCATCAGAAAATAATTTTCCTTATCGCTGTGTTTAATTGTTCAAGATTGCTTACAAAAACAGCAACTGCACTTGACAGTAATTTGTACAAAACACTTTGAGACATTCCAGCGTGAAAAATGCAAGTTCTCTCTTTTTCAATTTGAAACAATTTGATTTCAACACAGGTACATTGGAACATCAATATCTTTTGTTTTTAATGATTTTTTTTGCGCAGTATTTTATCCAACTATGCTTACCCTGGATCTTAAAGCTTAAAAAAAATTAATGGAATTGTTTTTATTTCTTCTGAGCCATAGATGTGTTATTGATACATCATCTGAACTAACTGGCGTGACTATATTAACTGTGTCAAAACACTGTGTAGAGTTTAGTGGCAAAAGGTGAAATCCAAGCCATAAAAGAGCCCAAGCGCGTTCTCTGTCACATTCATTAGTGACAGATGGTGATGGGCTGACTTTAGTTTACTTTGAGAGAATGAGATCACTTAACCACTGTAACACTGTTAATGGTCTGAGTGCTGCTTACTTTGGCATTGAAGCTTCCCAATAAATAAATAATGTGAAACATAGAGCCTTGCCGTTTTAATCATCGCGCTTGGAGTTGTCAACTGGCAGGAGGGGGAAGGGGCTTAGCAACGGGGATGTGATTTGTGAGAGGTTATTTTTTTTCTTATCTGCCCCATTTCAGAAAGGTGATGTCAACCAATTCAATCTGATTCAGATTTATATCCAAATAAATCAACAGTTTACCAACTGGATTTGACTCCCTTACTCTCACAGCTGACTCGCAGTGAAGAGGTGAAAGGGGAGAGAGAGTGTGACTGTCTCAAAGCGACTGATTGCTTTGCTTGCTCCATGTATGAACACCAGCACTTTTGCATGTAGTCATCCCACACAATTCAATTCTACTTAATTGTAGCTCCAGGCTCCTGTTTGTTTATGTTTCGCAGGTCGGGCTAAGGTACCTGTAGGGAGAAATGTTTTTTTAAACACAGAGAGGAAGGAGCTCCTGAGGGAAAACCTACAAGAGCAAAGTGCAACAGGATAAAGAGTCAATTACATTTTCTCCAAAGATGGAGAAAAACCAAGGGGGAATAGTAGGTAATAAATGACTGCATGGTGTCACATAATGGAGAGAATTGGTTTACTTATTGGCTCCGAACAGCTTTGAGAGACTTCATTGCAAGGAGGTCCTGCCACAATGCTGGAACTATCAGGACCCTAGAGCAAAGTTTCCATTCAATTCAACTTGTCATTATAACAGGGTTACAGGAGCAGAATGTATCAAAAAGAAAGCCGAGGACTTAAGCACAAGCTGTAAAGCTCTCCAACTTTATTAAGTACCAAGCTGTTTTTTAAGACCATTGCTTTGCTGCAATGGTCCAACTTTCTGATACTGTAGGAGTTACATATTTATAAAGATCCTCTTCGATACATATTGATTGTAAACATACTTTCAAATGTAAAAGATTGCTTTCTTGTAAACACATACTGTATTTCAATCCATTATTGTTTTGTGCTAAATTAAAAGTAAAGAGACTTTGTTCCCTAAAGTGATTGAAAAATGTTGGCTGAAGTACAATTAGGGGAAATTACACTGTTGATTCAAAGCTAATTCCTTCACTCTGACTCTGGATCCTCACTGGCTATAACTGGCAGTTCAGCTTCACAGCCAAAGTATCTCACAGAGACCTTATAGAAGTGTGCAAAATGTTTAACACAATGGAATAATAATCCTTTCAATTGTATTTGATTTGCATTTGATAGAGGAAGCAAACAGGAAGATAATTTTGAGTCATGCAAGACAGAAGGACACAAGGTCAGGCCATGCAGAGTAGGTTAAGGACAATCACCAGAAAGTATTTCCTTTCTAATGAGAATACTGGCCTCTCTCTCCAACTCATGAACTAGTTCTCAACTTTGGCGTTCAGTTCGACCCTCAGCTATCTTTCCTTGTTCACATCCGGTCTCTGACCAAGACTGCGTTTCTGCATCTTCATCATATTGCATGCCACCATATCTATCTTACACCCAATTTTACAAAAAATCTCATTCATGCCTTCCTCACCCCCAGACTCAACTATTCAAATGCTTTCCTCGCCAGCCTCCCCAGCTCCACCATTTACATACTCCAGCTCATCCCAAACTCCACCATCATCCTTACTCACACAAAGCTTCACATGCCCATTACTCCCACCCTCAACAAACTCCACTGCTCTTTGTGGATCAATTTCAAAATCGTCACTCTCACCTATAAATCTCTTCATGTCTTTTCATTCCTTACCTTGATGATCCTCAGCCTCACTCTGCCACTTGCCCCTCCTCTTGGGCCTGCCGTATTTTCTTTACTCTATTATTAGTGATCTAGGCTTCAGCCACTCTCTGAAGATCCCCTCCTGAACTCCACCATCTCAACCCTCTCTCTATCTGTCTTCAAAATTCACTTAAAAATCTTCCTTTTCGATCGTGGATGGTCAGGAACAAATGTAGTTTTAAAAAGGAAATAGAGGGAAAACAGCCCAAAATACAAGCTCTTTATTTTTTTAAAAGTATTTAAAGTATTAATCCTTGAATTTATATAGTACTTTTCACATCAGGAGGATGTCACAAAGTACTTCACAGGATTTACTGTGACGTGTAGTGACTGTATTAAGCATTCCGAGATGCTGCCACGCATGAAGGGTGCTATATAAATGCAAGTTGTTGTTGTATTTTGTAGACACATGCAGCTGACAATTTGTGCACTGCATTGTGCCACAAATAACCATGAAATGTGTGACCATTTTATCTAGGGTATTGTTGGCCAGAACACTGTGAGAAAAGGCTTTCTTTAACATTTCATCCGAAGAACAGGGTCTCTCACAATATAGGACATCCCCAACACAGCAATGGTTTGGAATGTTAGCCCAGACTACGTGAATTGAAAGTCCAACGTGGGGCCAGAACCCACAGATTTCTGACTGAGGGACAAGAGTGCTGCTAACTGAGCCAGACTGACCCAATGAAGCAAGCCAATATTACTTTTACCTCAGGTTCAAATAGTTGGTAAAAGCTGTTTCTCACTTCAGGGATTTGGGTGGACTGTCTGCCTCAGTTTGTGCGCTTTGCTCAATCAATCTTGCATTATCCCGAAACTCCGGTGAGGAATGCCATGGCAACATTGATTATTCTTTGTGCTATTGCTTCAAGTCATTAGAGAACATTGGGGATTATATTAGGTCACAAAGAAATGTGAACACAAAGCACAAAGAAAGATATATTTGTTAAAAAGCAAGAAAATTATTTTGAGTGACTTTAAGAAAACTAAACTCTTAGAATGTTTAAAGATAAATTACGTATATTCTGATTGCCTTTACCTGATAATGAAAGAAGGCGATCTAGGTTCAGAGTTGTTGAGGGCAATTTCAGGATAAACACACAGGATTATTTTTACACATAGGGTAAATAATAACTGGAACAGGTTAACAGGAAGGATGGTTGTCTCCAGGACATCATTTTATAAACTATTGGATGCTGTAATGGGAGGATAGTAGGGTGAATGTTCTGAAAAGATCAAATGGACCGAAACACCTTCTTCGCACACATTTAGGTAAAATTTACAAACTAGATTTGATGCATTCATTATGATTTCTGTTGAGGAATATCGGACTGTAAGATTTAAGTTAATTTGTAAACGATAAGTTATTAATCCTCAAGCCTCCAAAATCTAAAAAAGTACAACCACCAAATGCTGACGAAAAACAAGCAAAATTTTTTTCCCTGGCCTTATTCCCAGACTTTGTCGATTTGGGGATAAGGGTTTCCCCCATTACAAATCTTGTGATCCAATGTTTGCAAGTGGGAAGTCACAATTAATATGATATTTGGTTTTCAAATATCACATTTTAAACCCTATGGATGTCAGCGGTCGGGGATGTACTGCACTGTTGGATGATACCCAACTCTATCTCTCTGCCTACATCCTCGATTCCAGGACAACTGATGTCCTGACAGAATGTCCGTCAGACATCAAGTCCTGGATGAGAGCTAACTTTCTACAGCTGAATGTCAGCAAGACTGAGGCCCTCCTGATTGGCTTGTGCCAGCGCCTCCACACCTCAGGCACTGGCAGCATCAGCATCCATGGATACTCACTCCACCTCACCAAGCCAGTCAGGAATCTGGGCGTCTTGTTCGACCTTCAATTGTCCTTTCTTCCCCGTGCCTTTGGCCACCCTCCTACCTCCTTGCCCTCCCTCATCCCAACCCTGCTCCCCATAGGTCCTGATCTCCGACTGTTCAGGCCTTGGGATGGCCTCCCGACGTGAATGGCACTTTACAAGTGTAATTTTGCTGTTGTTGTTAGATGTGCTGCACTTTGGTTAAGACATTGAAGAGTCTGCCTGTTCACATGGATGTTAAAGATTCCATGGAACTGATTGAAAAGGGAAGAAAGCTTCTCCCAACAATCCCCCAAATAATATCAGTCATTTACTTCATGGCTATTTGTGGGACATTATTCTGTGCCACGTTCGCCTACAAAATACTACCCTTTTCAGCGAATCCTGTGAATCCTATGAGATATTCTCAGAATATGAGAGGCAACGTATCAAATGTAAAGATTATTATCATTATTATAGTCACTGCGCTTGATAGTAATTGCTTGTTAAGCACTTTTGAGTCATTATAAAGGATTAGGAAAATACAAGTTTGTTAAAATAGTTAAATCTGAAAGTTTATTGTGATAAGGATAAACTCCCCCAAAAAACTAAAAATTACCAACATAACCCTGATTCCTCTCAAGTGTTCCTTTCTGACAAGCTTTGTTCATATAAATGGTGAAATCTTGTTGTATTTCTATATACCAAACTAAGCAAGAAAATGTTTTTTGGAATTGTGAGTGCTTTTATAAATCTGGATCAAAGAGAATAGTTATGCTTGAAACACTCTGAGATATTATTCTTCATGAAGACCACTATACAAATGCAAGTTATTGTTATTATTAGTCCCGTGAAGAAATGCTGCAAATTAAGCTCCTGGATATGAACAGATGCAGTGTGCACTGAATAGGAGTGATGATGGGTGAGTTTTCACCAACAAAAAGGCTGCTCTTATTTTCTGCTTGCAAGTCAAGGTGAGCTAAGTGATGAAGCATTTACACAGGAAGAGAGGATGATAAATGGCTTCTGTAATTATGCCATCTAAAGCTCATCAGGATGTGGCTGTAACCTGAGAAGCGTCCAGAGCTGGCAGACAGGTCCCTGGATGCAGTCACCACCTGCTGCGCTATGCTCTGAGCCATCTGCCGTCTTGTGCTGACCCAGCATCTGAACCGCTGTCAGCTGATGATGCGCTCAATAATTGGTGAGGGAGTGGAGGGTGTAAGGGGATGGCTGGAGCTTTGATAAGCAGTAGATTTCAATAAAATATAGCTACCTTGAATGCAAATAGCCTATGACCTATGCCAAGGTGATCTGTTTGATTTTCTGCGCCAGGGGAAGGATATCAGCTCAGAACAATGTTCTTGCCTTTAGCACTGATGGCTAAATACCCCCAGGCCCCCCAAATGAATCCAGAAAGTCTGTAACATAGATATTTAGATAATTTCTTTAACGATCCTTGCATTTTATACAGTGCCTTATCACATCGTTGAGATGTCTGAAAATACTTCACAGGATTTTTACTGTGAAGTTCAGTACTGTGTATTTGTTGGCAATCGTGGCAGCCAACGTTCCACAAACAGGCATAACGTGAATGACACATTTGATTTGGGGGAATGTTGGCCAGGACATGAGGAGAAGTTCCCTTCTCTTTTCAAATAGTGCCATGGGATCTTCAACTTCCACCTGAACGGGCAGATGAGACATCGGTTTAACGTCTCATCTGAAGAATGGCCCTTCCAATAATGCAACACCCCCCCAGCACTGCATTAGAGTGTCTGGCTGGACAGCTAGTTCAGTCTTGATGTGGGGCTTGAACCCACAACCTTCTGACTCAGAGGCGAGAGTGCCACCAACTGAGCCAGGGTGACACTGGCATCTTTTCATATCAGTGTCTGATTTCAGTTTGTTTAACTGTATTTCATTTGTGAGTGGTACTAGGATACATTGTTTGTGAATGAAAGGATAAGGGTTGCCAAATGCTGAAGGCGGTGTCCATTCAAAGAAGCAGTCAAATATCTGTTTCTAATTTAAGATTCCCTATGGTTGTGTGCACACATATGAATAAAACTAATTTGTTCTGCAACATGATAGCAATTTTCTCTGTATACTTGTAAGGTCGAAACGGAATCCTATTCCCTGGTGCCAGTCTGCGTTTCTTTAATTCCCTATTCTTCAATTTAGCCTTCATTCATTCAGTCATTTTAAGAATAGGTGCAGTAAAAGCTTGATTTTATTGCCCATTGCTGTCCTCAGGTCTCTGCCTCCTGAGTTCTGTGTGTGTGTGTGTGTGCATGGGTGTATCTGTGTATGTGAGAGAGAAAGAGTGTTCAAAAGTATCATGGTAACAAATACAGTAGTTCCATGTGGGTGGAGGGAATTTGCACTGTACTTATTAGAAAGATAATGACCTAATGCATGGAAACGCCATTCTACAAATATCCTACAGTTAATCCTCGACCCTTGTTTTTCACTGTGTTACCAGTGCTGTGATGTTCCTTTAAGCTGTTCCTTTTCTAAAGTATTCATCAGATCAGATCCACTGAATCAGACCATTTCTTCTACTTACTCCAATCTTATTGCCTTCTCACCCATTTCTTTTGAAGGCAACGACTTATATTGAGTACTGTTCAGGTATGACAGACTGCAGTATCTCATCCAAGTGACAATTCTTAATGTATGGGTTAATGAACAAGTCTCAACAACAACTTGCATTTATACCATGCCCACTTCATGCAGAACAGCATCTAGAATTCAAGATCCTCATCCTCACCTACAAGGCCATTCACGGCCTTGCTCCCTTCTACCTCTCGACCTACTGTCCCCCTAACTTCCTGCCCGTACTCTCCGTTCCTCTGGCTCCGGTCTACTCCACATCCCCCGCCCTAACCGCCCTACCATCGGTGGCCAGGCCTTCAACCTCTCAGCCCCTAGGCTCTGGAACTCTATCCCCCAGTGCCTTTGCCTTGCCTCCTCCCTTTCCTCCTTCAAGGCCGGTCTCAAGACCTTTCTCTTTGACCGTGCCTTCAGCTCCCCTCTCGACTCTCTACCCCCTCCTCGCTTCCTCCCTTCCCTCCCCTCACCCTGACCATTTCCCCCTTGCTCGGGTCCTGACCCAACTGTACAGCGCCTTGGGACGTCCTCCCGACGTGAAAGGCGCTCTATAAATGGAATCTTGTTGTTGTTGTTGTTGTAGAGTGCTGCACAGTGCCAGGGCTGGATGGCTAGCAAGGAGAGGAGGTGACCATAGGTGTGTTGGAAGAGATAGGTCTTAAAATTGGATTTAAAAATAAATTAAGAGGAGGTGAGGCAGATTAGCTCACCAAGCTATTCAACAATTGGAGGCATCATGGCTGGACCTGATCCTGTCCTCATCAAGCATTTAAATGCATGTTTATTCCAGTGGGTGAGTTACCATAGCTAAGGCAGCCCTGTAGTGTCTCATCCAAGTTTCAATTCTTAAATGTCATGCAGCATTCAAATGGCTGTGTCATAATGGGAATGGGAATCTTGGCTGATATTTCCCCATTTTCCTAATTGATCATGGAGCTCTTCACAGTTTGTGTGGCTTAATACCTTTAAGTACCCTTAATTACATTTAAGGTGTACTGTTAGTTTTAACAAAAAAATGGTCTTCCTCTCTTTCATTGACTCAAGTGTCCCGAGGCTCTGTATAGTTGCAATATGTTCCTATCACACACCCAGTAAAGTCACCTCTTTGATTGCCTTCAAGATTCTAAGTGAAATGGGTTGACGCTAAGATGACAGCACAAATCTGCTCCCAGCGGACAGGAAGCCACAGCAAACCAAGCTGCCCTTGGTTTTCTCAACTGACCTTAGAAACTATTGGGAAAATAAATAATTTAGGGTACTTACCTGAAAACATTCTTCCTTCTCCTGAGACTGCCTGAAACAGGCCACTGGCTCCTCTGGAACCTTTGAGGGCAGTGATGCTCCCTGGCTCTGCTAACAAGAGGTACATTTACTGTTAATGTGTCTTGTATTTCCACTATAGTTAATAAACCATTTGAAGCAGATCTCTGATATCAGATTCCATGAGCAAAGTAAATGTTTCACAAAATAATAATTCTCTTTTATTTCCAACATGTCATATTTGCTCCTCTAGGTTTCAAATGTAGTTAATCCTTACTGTTGGTATTTCATCTTTCACGTCAGGAGGACATCCCATATTGCTGCACAGGATAAAGTGTAAAGTGTAGTGACTATGGATTTGTTGACCTGTATACTTTGAATATTCAGGCAAATTCTAATGAATTTCATGCTGTGTTTGTCCTCCTTTTAGTACAATGAAAACCAAAGTGCTTCACTGTAATTTCATTATAAGCATAGCATAAATCTGATTTGAGCAAGATGATGCCACTGGAGATGGTGAGGGGAGGGGAGGAGACATTTTTTCACACAGCGAGTTGTTTGGATCTGGAATGCATTGCCTGAATGGGTGGTGGAAGCTGATTCGATAACAACTTTTAAGAGAGAAGTAAATAATTATTTGGGGAGGACAAGCTTGCAGGGCTATGGGGAGAGAGTGGGGGAGTGGGATTGATTTGGGTAGCTCTTTTCAAAGAGCCAGAACAGACGCAATGGGCCAAATGGTCTCCTTCTGTGGTGTATAATTCTATGATTCTTTGTGGAAGTGAACTGCACCAGAGCTCCACTGCTGAGGCCACCTTGGAAAGATAATTTTGGCAGCATTTCATTGGTTCAGTAGCAGTATAAATGTAACAGTGGGAACGTGACAGGCTCAACTTGCACATGTGGAGTCCTGTAGCTCAGTGGTTAGAGCACTTGCTTTGCAAGTGAGAGACCTGAGTTCAATTCCAGGCAGGGCGAAACCTTGGGCAAGTTTCCTTACTCCACACGCCTAATAATAATCCCTCCAAAAACAATAATAAATTAGTCATTTTCAATCTACGACTGTTTGTGGGACATTGCTGTGCGCAATTGGCTGCCGTGTTCACCCACAAATATACAGTCAATTCACTTTACAGTGTGTTCTGTGAAGCGCTTTGGGACGTCCTCCCGACGTGAAAAGGGCTATATCAAATGCAAGGATAATTATTATTATTATTATTATTATATTCCCCTTAAAAGCTTTTGGCATCGAACAACCAAGAGAATACAATAGAATTCATAACCGCGCTTTCATATAGCCACTATGCCCCAAAACTCTTGATCCCCACATGGGTCTTGATCCCCAAATCTTCAGACTCCAAGGCAATAGTGCTCTTGTTTAATGAATGTTATTGAAGAATCAACCATGCAAATTATTAAAATCAGGATCTAATTTCAGTACTATATTTCTTAATATAAAATGTTTAATTATTAAATTTCAAAAGCATTGAATATTAATTGATTATGTTAATGTTAATTTGATGTTTTAAAATTTGATGCATTAGAAATTTTAAATTTACAAATTTTATAATACGAAATTTGTTAAGAATAATGCAAATCGAAAATTGACACCTGCTAGTTGAGTTCTTTGTGCATGTGGACTGTTAGTCTTTGAACAGCCCACCCAATAATAATAATAATAAATAATAACCCTTGCATTTGATATAGTGCCATTCACATTGGGAGGACGTCCCAAAGCACTTCACAGGATTTAATACCACAATGAATTGCCTCACAACCTCGTCCCTTATTATTGCTTCCAAAACTTTACCCATAGCTGATGTAACCTAACTGGCCTGCAATTTCCTGGCGCTGCATCTGCCACCCTCCAATGCTCTGGCACCCTCAAAAACATTTGGAAGACCTAAAAACGTTTGGAAAATTCTCGACAGAGCCTCAACTCTCTGAATTGGTAATCCTGAGCTTGTGGATTTCAAAGCATATAGATTAACAGAGGGAACCAAAGACAGAGGGAGCTGAGTTCCAGGGGTTTGAGATGCTGGAAAAGAACAGGAGATAATGTGATAAATATCTAATTTTAACACAATAAGTACAAGAGGATAGCATTGCCCTTTTGTGAGCTTGGGAGGAATGAGGAAGGTTTAGAAGACCAATGAAGTATCAGTGAAGTCAAGAAAGGAGAGGTGAGGGAAGAATCATCTCCCAGACACCAGGTCTCTGCTTGTGTTATGTCTAGGCGTGTGTGAGGTGCTAGAAAGAATCCAAGACAAATGTCTAAGGCTTCAATGTCAAAAATATGAGCTTTTTCAAGAGTCGTTGGGCGACTGTGGGGCAAGACATGTTGATTTAAGAATAAATAAAACCAGCTTCTCATGATCAGCTTTAATTTTAAACATGAAATAGAGGAATTCAATGGCATCAAAACTATTCCAAAGAGAAGTGGATGGAATGTTACATTTTCAGGAACAAATTTCAGGAAACTGGCTGAAGCCTGGTGATTAAAGTGCATCCCATCAAGTCAAACATTTAAAATTTAATATAGTGATAGTAATATCTCATGAAATAATGAATCCCATCTCATTTATAAATCTTGTGCCTTCCTGTAACAAGCTTTCATCCTTTCCTTGCTTTTAGCACTTGGCCCCCAACTACATGATCCTTTCAGCATAGAATTGGGATTCTATGCTGAAAGGATCATGTAGTTGGGACCGGAAAAGACTATGCCACCTGACCATTTGCAAAGTAAAACATAAAATAGAAAAATATAATCTGATAATTTATCTCTCATGCCCCTCAATTGATTTCTTCACCAAATAGTTATCTATTTCCCTCTTGAATTTGCTACCTACAATCTGCCGGCAGCACAAAATAAGAGACCTTGGGGAATCTACAATTGTCAGATTCTTTAGAGTAGTCTAAGAGCAGAAACTGCAGCCTCTGTGTTGAAAAAAATCATGTGTGTCATATATTTTGAAAATATTATGATTTTTTTCAGCAGACATCAGTTTGTGTTCTGTCACTGGTGAATTTGTGATCTTTATGGTCAGAGTCAAAGAGCAGAGTTCATCAATGCTGGCATGCAATCCAACAACTGACCCAACAGTATGCTGCTTCTTTTGAGTTGGTGATCCTAGGAATAACTTCTTTAGCGCCTAACCAAAGTCAGAAGAAAAAAATGATTCTGTAACCAAATAAATTAATGCTAGAACGTTTACAGGACAGAAAAAGATCATTGCGTTTGTCCTGGTACTAGCTCTCCACATTGATGGCCCATTCTGACTACAAACTAACAGGGTGAAAAATCACAGCTTGGAACCAATGATTGGACATGATGACTCGTATACAATCATTGGTTCCCTGCATAATCATTCCCCATCACCACATCACACCCGTTTCTGTCTTTTTTCGTAATCTATACATGACAAAAAGAATTCATGTGCTGTGGTCCAACACTTGTGATACTGCAATAGTGATTGCTCTTTCTGATGGTATGCCTGGGT
Source organism: Callorhinchus milii (assembly GCF_018977255.1). NCBI lineage: Eukaryota > Metazoa > Chordata > Chondrichthyes > Chimaeriformes > Callorhinchidae > Callorhinchus > Callorhinchus milii. Next base: position 24,188,827 of record NW_024704744.1, read on the forward strand.
ATAGAATGAGTAGTGCAGTACAGAAGAGTTCTGTAAGCACTGAGAGGTACCGTTCATAGGGCGAATTTCAGGGTTTTGTCTGCTCTGGCTAAATCTCACAAAGGTTTCCCTGGATGGTTTGGTGCTGAACTGTTGTTTGCTGTAACCTCTCTTAGAAACTGCACCATTCTCCATCAACGCTTCAGTCTGAATAGCAGCAATGTCTGAATGGCTTCAGTGTGCACAAGAGCACAGAGCACTCTGAGAGAACGCGGTAGGGGAGGTAATGGAAAGGAGCCATGGCAAAGAATGAGAAATGCAAGTGGCCAGAAAAAACCTACTGTATATCAAATGCTCAATAAGCCAGAATAGTAATTTAAGATCTTTGGCAGCAAATAGATATTTCCCCGAAGTATGGCAAAGGAATTTTAACAGGAAGAATTATTGAAAATAAAAATAGTTATTTCCTCCATGCATACCATAGTAGTTGGTAGCTCTTAATTCACTTTGCTCTTGCTCATGCCAACAAATGGTCATCAATGCTGGGGAATGAGACATTATTTTGGTAAGTGAATACCAACATTCCCAGGCCAAGCATAACATTGATCAGATTTAGAGTAAATCTCAACAATTAAGGCTAGGTCAGTTAAAAGTGACCAAGTGGTGAGAGAGGGTGAAAGAATATGATGTGATAATTATGCCTGATGATAATTATCTCCACACAGGCCATATTTTCTCTCTGTCCCCACCCTCTGGAACTCCACCTCGCCCCTTCCCCTGCCTCCTTCAAGACCATTCTCAAGACCCTCCTCTTCAACCGTGCCTTCGATCACTACCCTTCACCCCCGTCCACCACTCTCCCCGATCCTGACCCCCAGCTTGGGTCCGAAACACTGATTGTCCAGTGCCTTGGGACGTCCTTCCGATGTGAAAGGCGCTATACAAGTGTAATTTTGTTGTTGTTGCTAATGGAGAACATTACATTAAACCCACAACCTTCTGACTCAGAGATGAGAGAGCTATCAACTGAGCCATGCTACCAGGGAGGTATCTTTTAATGTAACATCCTCTATATATAGTTAGAGTGAAAGGATAATAAAGAGTACCCCTACCTCTTTTTTCTAGCATCATTAACAACGTGGAAAGGAATCTCTCTTCGAATGGAAGTGACAAATCTGTCATCAAGTAGTTGAAGGTTTTCATTCATCTGAACTCTGGATGTTGATCTGAAGGGATCAGTAGCTCAAGCACACAGCAGTGCCTAAGCTACAGTGATTTTTTCCTTTATTGAAGCCTTTAGAACTGCATCCAAGCTCAAGGCAAACCCAGATCTGTGCTGTGGATGTGAAAACTATTGTTGGACAACACTTTTGGTTCTGCAATGACATGGTGGGTGTTGAGTTGTCTGCTTATAAGGGGAGTAAAATGAAGGTTTATCTTAACTAATGAGAGAGCGATTTAGGAATTACTATCCTAGCAACATTGCAGAAACCTCAGGCCTATTCTAATCCCAATCTCAGAAGAGTTCTATTTCTCACATCAGCTCTTTCAGTGATCTTCAGGAGACTGTTATCCACCCACAAAATTGAGGAATAAAGCAACATGTTTCACTTATGTATCCTTACAGCAAGCCAAGAGAGTAGAATGTTACCAGATCACAAGAGAAGTTTGGATGAAAAAGATCCTTTGGGCTATTTGACCTAATGCCTCCAGATTCCCAGCTTTGCTGTCTTACCATTATCATATTGAAGTATTTCTTTTCTATCCCATTCAATTGGCCTGGATTTGACTCTGTCTTCTAGCATTTACAAAGTACATCCTAAGACTAAACTGTTGCACTACATAACATAGGTTGGGGATAGAGTCATGCAATGGTACTGTTTCTGTGCAACAGCTTTCCAATCCATAAGCATCGATACAGGAAAGCTTTTGAAGGCAACTTCACCTTGGAATAAAATTTAGCTGAAAAGATATTAACTTGGCAGCTCAATAAATAACTCACCAAGAATTTGGCATGGAGCATGACAAGTGGCTTCCTCTAATCAAACTACTAGCAAAATGGTTCACAGACCTGTTGAACCTGACTCTTTTCACACAGTGTGGTGGTAAATCTTGTTCATATTTTCATAGATTCTGGGCTTTAATGATTCTGCTATGTACACAGTCTTTTTTTCTTTTCTCCCAGACAACAGTGTTGAAAGCTTATCTATCATAAGTAACATTTACAAACCACAGATAAACGCTTCCCTTTGTCATCTTCAGTTGACTTTGTTCCGTTCTGCTTATCACTTTGGACATGTTTTCTTTGGATGATTTCCAATGCTTTTGCTGTTAATGGTCTTTATTTTGCTTCTTTTTTTAACTGTGTTTCATTTTCAAGTTATGAACTGCAGTAGATTCTGTCATTATTCACAGATTCAAAACTCATGTAATTTAAGGTACTGAAATTCAATAAAATGTACAAGCAAATGAATGTACAATAGAGTAAAATAATATCCTCACATTCAAACTTAATGAAGCACAATGTCTTTACATATTAACTACGTGCTGCACCCATTGCAACTACACTTGCAACCAAAGGATCCAATATGGAATGTAGATTGACACACAGACAGACATTTCATCCCTATCTATACTCATCTGGGAGGACTTCTTTTGGGAGGACTCAGCGCTTTAAAAATGTAATTTTGTTGTTTAGATTAATATAGATATGTGCTGCAGGAAATGATCACAACATAGCATGGTATGAAATGCAAATGCCTGGAATCTCATTCCTTATAACAGACTTCACTGGAGCCTTATGCAGGACTGAAGGTTGGTATATAAATTTAATGATAATTCTGGCATTATATTTAGCGCTTTCATATTAAGAGGACGCCTCAAAATGCTTCACAGGATTTGCTGTAATGTGTCGTGACTTGTATATTTTATGAAATACACAAAATACATTGTTAGAATCCAAATCTAAGGTTATGCCATTGTAGAATCGTTTGTTGAAATGTTTATGCCATTGAATAGAATAATTAATCAACTGTTTTGAAGCTTTCACCCATAATAGGTTTTAGCCTCTGGTGTCTTTTTCACAGACATATTAACTCCACTTCTGCAGCTAAGATGATAGTTAAATATCCTAAGCACATTGACTGAGTGCAATTTATGATATCTCTAATCATGCTGCTGCTGTTAATCTATGTTAATTATACCAGAATAAACTCTTTCAGTTATAAATAATTGAATATTGTTCAATTTTTGTAAATAAAATATATCTGGTTGCAGAGCAATGCTTATCCTTCATATTCATGGGATTTGATAAAACCAGTCAGTGATAGCTATTTTTAGAATTGCACAAGTTTGTCATTCTTAATTTAATCCATTGAGCAAATGATCTAACGTGAGTAAGTTAGCATTGACAATCAGATCAGTATGTCTCCTGATTCAGCATAAATAGCAACAGAGAGTGAGAGAGAGAGAAAGGGAGCGAGAGCACTGTGCAAAACTCATTTAGATCAGAGTTTCTCAACCTTTTTGATAGCAAGGACCAGCTCAGTTTCTTCTTGCAATGTGGCAGATCATTGGTAAATGAACTTCTTGGGTCACCCAGTCGAAAGTCATCTTTGGTATGGACCATCTATCTATAAGGTTATCACTGACTAGTGCCAGTCTTCAGACTGGTTATTGAGTGACACTGATATAAGTTCTCAGACACAGTATAGGGGGGAAATAAAACACATTTGGGGTTTAATGCAACATCTGTGCTTACCCTACACTTGTTATGAGCTTATAATGAGATTTTGCATTACTGTGTAACAATGAAACGTTTTCCAGCTTTGAAGATACAGTGAAAAATACAATGCCATTTATTTGCTTACTACACAGAAAATGTGTTCAGTACAGATACATTGGCCACAATCTCACCAGCTATAATGGAGTTATACTCTGAAAAGCCTGCCCCTAGGCATGATATCAATAGCAACTACTTGATCCTAGCCTCTCTCAATAATGAATGTAGGATTCTCCAGAATAAACTCTTTCAGTTATAAATAATCGAATAATCTTGGATGCTCAGGAACAATTGAGAGTCTGAATTCCACCTGGTTTTAGCCTGTCGGACTATTTTGTAATTTTTTTAAGGTTGGGAAGTTCTTAAAAACATTTTTAATGTGGCCTTTTTAAAACCTGAAGAATTATCTTGGAGATTCAGACTGCATGTAATAGTTTTCAATGATTCTGAGTCCCCTGAAATTTTTAGACAAAATAGTCTCGCAAGCTAAGAATAGATTAAATTTTGGGCCTTTGGTTCTTAAGCAAAGATTTGCAGCGCACCCATTATCAATTTACCTGTTAGAAGGATGATAACATAAGTGTTGTGCAAAACATTTCTTCGCTGGGAGTCTATATGTATTTGTGTTCAGTTAGAATACTAAATGCTAATGGTAAAATGGTAATATCAGTGGATGCTTAATTATTAGCTCACTGATCTGTCATCTTCAATTTATCCATTTGATTCACACACTTGGGTGGGTGAGACACAACAAAAAATATTCTATTTGCACATACTGGGTTTTGTTTCCATCAGATTTGCAGCTAGATGGATACTTGTTACAATTACACATCCAAATAAGCAAGCAACAGATAAATATTTCTTTGAAGCCTGGCATTTATCTCTTGTATTTTCTCCTTTGTAAGTCAGTGTATTTTTTTATTGGATCTCTCCANTTTTTATACCTCTCATTTAATTATGTAATCCATGTATTTTGATGCACATAACTCACATGTGCATGACATTTCACATAAATATCTGACTTGCATGTTTGAGTAGCAGTCTTCCTGTTATTGCAGCTTCAAATGCAATTATTTTGGTTCATCACAATCAAACTGCACAGTCAAAAGCTGCAGCAAAGTCTCAATCTACTAAATTCTGGTTTAAGATACTGAAGTGGTGGAATCGACTGACTTAAACTAGCAGAACAGGCTCAATGAACTGAATTGCTAAAACAACTCCAACACCACCAAGGTACATTAATATTGCAACCTTCACATTGGATAACGTGTCAAAGTGTTTCACAAGAATGGGGGGAATGGAAGATGGAAGTGGGAGGTGAATGAGGGAGAAGAAGTAAGGAGCAAAGGGTGAAGATGGGACTTGTCAACTTTTCAACTCAGGGACCCAGACAGCGGTGTCAAGCGTTTTCAGATGTTCTCCAGTGAGAGACGCCATACAAATGTAAGTTGTATTATTGTTGGGCTTGCCTCTCATGATCCAGATCTGATATCCAATATGAATTATGACTGGATGCTTAGATAAAGAATATTTATTTGGGAAAGGCACTGGAAGGTGGATGGCTGTCTTGAAACTGTGCCCTGGGAAAAAAGATTGTCTTTAAATGTATGAATGGTCCCTGCTATGTCAAACCTCAATAATAATTCGAAGGGAAAAACTTAATGACAGGAACATGCTATTTCTGCCACAAATTTCTTTTTTGTCCTTCTCTCTTGTGAGTCACAACTTTTCATGAAATGTGTTATGTTAACTGGTGTCCCCCACCCCCACATCTGCATCCTATTGTGCAATGTCAAGCAAGCTAACCACAGGAATTCCTTTAATATATCAAGAGTATATTTGATTAGGTGTCATGTATCACTACAGGGAGATTCTGCTGTTACTGGTACATATTGGACTCTAGCTGTTTACTGTTGTATTCAACAATGTTAACCTCTGGGATCGCAGCATTGCAGTGAAGAAACCCTCAGTGACAATCATTATGTCAAGGCCATGCAACCCTTCACTCTGCCCTTTGTCCATAATCACTGGAATGTATACAGAATCATTCAGCTAGGAAGTGAGGTGATCCATGACTTCAATATGAGTGCTCTTATTTAGTCAACTAACAGAAGGAGGCCTAGCAATGGAGATGAGATAGGCTGTTTGAGATTCATGGCAAATCAAAATTGCATAACACATGGATCGTTTTGGAGTTATTCACCAATAACTGGATACTGTTTAATTTAGAGCACTTGGTATTTGGATAACACCATCTCTGTGAGACAAGAAGCCTAATACAAGGACTTCCTGAGGATATGCTGACTATAGACCAAACTCTTGTTCATTCTTTCCCAAGCCCTCAAGGTTTACCTTATCTAGTACTCCCTTCCTCATACAATCTGCACAGTTTTAAAGCACACATGTTGAATTGTGTCATGTCTTATTTTGTACTCTGCCCATACGCTGCACTGTGGACCTCAATCTGTCAACTGGGCTCAGAATATTGAAATAATATTGGTGTTATTGAATTTAGAAGCCTTGTATGACAATAGTTGTTTTCAGCTCTGTTATAAACATAACAAAACGTGTCTACTCCTCCTATTACATACTGCAGTGATGGGTTCAGTCCATGCCTCAAATTCTGTGATGTAGGCTGTGAGTGTTGGAGCTGCCTGCGTCAATACACAGGATATTGTTGTTTTTCACATTTAGTCAGAAGAGGGGGGAATGGTTTAACAATGCTTGTCGTGGCTTTGCTTCGCTAATCAGTCAGACAAAACATAGTTAGGCGGGGTGCCAAAATTATTTGTTAGTTTAAAGTTTAAACCTAAATATGGCACTTTCAAACTTTGTGCTGCTTAGCAGAGTGGATATTTGCATCTCAGTGCATCAGATTTCTCACAGTATCAGCATTGATACCAATACTAGGAATAAACACTGAACTGGGTTCATGGTGACCAGTTGTTTAGATCACTCTCACAGTAGGTTTCTGCTCTACTTTGCATAGCTAACCAGCTGCCATGAATTTGTAGCCCTTATTTATTTGCTGGGCTTCTGATATTTGCAATGGCTGAGAAATGCAACCTAAATGATCTGGGCTATGTTGAGTGCGATGTCAGAACATTACTGCTGGGAACAAAAGACAAATTAAGTGAGTCATAAGAGGTGTTCCCATCCCTTTCGGTGATTGAACTTGTGCGCCCACTGCTCGGCACTGATAGAGCAAGGGCTGAAAATAGCCTCTGAGACGCTTGTCGTAAGTTCACAGAAAACCTCTGAAAACTATTTATCAGTAAGATTGGTTACTGTAACTCCACCCTCTTTGCTTTCACCACTATCCCTATTTAAATACAATGTTGACAATGCTCTGCTTCACACTGCTAAATAAAGCAAAGCCGTGGGCATGTGACAACAACAAGTTGCATTTACATAGCACCTCTAATACAGGGTAGTGTCCCAGAGCACTTATGGTAGCAAATGACACGGACAATTATAGTAGACTCGCATTTTCCAGAGGTGTGATTATGTTAACCAAGATCTGGTGAAAACTTGGTTTGATTTCTCCTGAAATTAAATTCGTCAAAGACATGGTGGAGGTATTCCAATGTTAGTTGCTACATTTCTCCGGTTCGCTATGGAACTGAGGACAAAACTCAATTCCAAATTGAGCCTGGATTAACATGCCCGTTGCATCAGAGACCTCTGTGGAGCAACAGTTGCATTACAGAGGGAAACCATTCTGAATGAAAGTATTAACAAAGAGATGATTGGAACAGCAGCAAAGTGAATGGAAGAGAAGGACAATGAGTGCGCAGTGAGTAGTCTCATGGATGTAATAAAATCCTTTTGCTGGCTGAAGTTTCAGCAGCTTTGCACAACAATGAGCCTGGCTTCTGATTGCTCTGCTTTGTGGTTGGTCTTCGTGAGGGCCCGTGGACAGAGAAAATGTGTGAGAATAACAAGCTACTGAATGGGCTGAGGCTTCTTTTCTGAGCTACCGTTGGTTTCCATGGCAAAACAATACCAGGGAGTGCTAAGGGGGAAGAGAAAGAAAGCCTGTCAGATGAGGCAATGGCAAGGATTTCAATTATTCGCCTTGATTGAAAAAAATATTTGAAGGTTGTGCAAAGAGAAATCTACAACCCGCATCTTTGTAAGAGAAATAAAAAGCTTGAAATTGTAATAATTCTGCAGTGTTAATAAATGGAAAATAAATGTGAAGCCCTTGTCACTGAAGAAAGAGTATCATTTGCAAGATGGATAGAGATCTTGCATCTGGTGTCTTGACAGTTCATAACGTCCTGCCCTCAGGAGGAGGTCCAGTTTTGGCCGAGCCTTGCATTTTCTGTGATAGTTTATGCTCAGCTCCCTGACAGTAAGTTGGTTGCTTCATGAAGGTGGAACTTTGTTTGTGCACCTTCTGACCTATGGAGCAGTTGATAAGCAGTTCAACCGTCTCCAGGCTAAGGATGATTGGCAGAGGCTTAAGGGGCCTTCAGTCTAGAAATATAATAATAGGATAAAGATAAGTGGAGAAATGATGTTTGTTCTGTGAAAGTAGCTCCAGAAAGTAGCAACAGTTTTCTTTAGATCATTAGATTGTTTAGTCCCAAACCATACAAATAGGAATTCTTAAAAAGAAAGAGAGTAAATCCTTCAATTGTCCATTATATATGCAGAGGATATGTGCTTAATGTGAAAGTATTTTAATTTCCACTTATAGTTATTTTTGGATTCGTTTTTATACTTCAGAGGAAAATACAATGCATGGTATCTTTTTTTTCAAAGATTTGCTTTTCAATTTCAGGTCTGCTTAATAATATTCAAAACAGGGCAACCAAACATCCCAGGTATCTCGTTCAGTTAACTGGGAACTGAAAAATTCTTGCTTCAAATCGTGGAAGTTTTACTCAACCCTTTCAAAGTTGTTAACTGTATCAGCCTGGCTCAGCTAGTTGCCTCTAAATCAGAAGTTTCAAGCCCCAAGTTGGGACTTTGAACTCATATAGACAAGGCTGATACTCCAGTGCAATGCTGGAGAAACACTTCATTGTCGGAGATTCCGTCCTTCAGAGGAGATATTTAACCTGAGGATCTGTCGGCCCGCTCAGGAGAACGTTAAAGAAGCCATGGTACTTCTCAAAAAGAGAAGGGAATTTCTCCTGGTGTCCTGGCCAACAATTCCCCAATAAAAATTGATCATTCACTTCATGGCTATTTGTAAGATTTTGCTGTGTGCAACTTGGCTGCCGCATTCGCCAACAAAATGCACAGTTACTACACTTTGCAGTATATAACTTTTAGACGTTCTCTCAACATAAAAGGCACTGTATCAAATGTAAGGATGATTATTATTTTATTATTACTTAATGTAACGTATCTAATAATCCTCTGTGGTGAGGTAAGGTGGACTCCTTGGTTTCCCACTGATAATCTAGGCATTGAAATACATTTTGATAAGCTGGGCCCAGCAGAGCAAGACTTGTCAAAGTATTTGATTAACTTTTGTGGCAATATACCAAGTATAAGATAGACGCGAGGACATAAGAATATATAGGCCCAGGAAATGGTCAATAAGCTTATCTCTTTTAGATTTATGTCAATCTTACCTGTCCCCTCATTGCACATCACATCATCCAGTTCAAGTGACTAAGCAGGATCTCCTTGGAGCTGAACTGGCTCCAAGGTGACATGGTTGGCAACGGATTATCAGAATTGAGCCAACTCTCTGTGGCAGTCTCGCTAGCCCGGTTACTGAGGCAGGGGGGTCCGTCGTATTCCAGGACACTGCTGATGACAACACAACCAGCCTGGCTCATCGGCAGAAACTGGAAGGGCAGACCAGTCACTAGCTTCCGGGAGTCATCCCACTCAGCTCCTATTAATCCAGCAAACCAAAGCCCTAAGGGTAGGGTGTTCCTCGTTGGATAAGCAGCGGGAAAGCTTGCCAGACAGTGATATCAATGGCAAGATATGCGGTTTTAGCTGGTTAGACTCCAGCAGTACACCAACACACACTTTGGGGTTAGCAAGCTTTGGCTCTTGCCAACCTGCGCCTAATACTTTGCAGAATTAGATAATCAGGATGAGTCCCTCCAGGGAGAGAGCGCAATTCCATTCCAACAATCTATCTCTGGGAACTCTATATTTAGGTGGGATGCATGGAAATCTCAGTTTGGTTTGGATACTCTTAAGCACGGTGATGGGTTACCGCAGTTAGAAGTGGTACACCAAGAAAAACTCCCTTCTGTTTTTGAACAGAGTTATAGGATCTTTAACATCCACCCCAAACAAATGGGATCTTGGTTTAACATCTCATCCAAAAGGATGGCACCTCCAACAATGCAGCACATGCCCAGCACTATATTGAAGTGTCAACCTAGATTGTAAGCTCAACATCCCAATGTGGGGCTTGAAATCACAATTTTCTGACAGAGGTGAGAGTGCTATCAACTGAGAAAGGCTGACACCTCACTTATTTAAGGGCCAGGTGCGGTCTGCCGAACACACTTGGCTCAAATCCGGCCTGCCAGGCCACCACTACATCTGGCTGGACCTCATCAAGAACTACCACTCCGCTCTCGCCTCAGCCAAATCATCCTTCTATTCCAGGCTAATCCTGGAGGCGAAAGGCAATCCCAGGCTCCTGTTCTCCACCACTAACCGGCTTCTCTGCCCTCCCTGACACACCTTGCAGATACTTCCCTCTGACTCTCACTGTGAGAAAATGCTGGACTTCCTCGAGTCCAAAGTCGAGGGAATCCGCTCAGCTGCCACTGCCCTCCCAACTTCCAACCCCTCCCTACCTCCATCCTAACAATTACCCATCCGACAATTACCCATTCCTCCTTCCACACCTTTGAACCTGTCACCCCCTCCTCTGTCTTCAACACGATAATCTCCATGAAGTCCACCACCTGCTCCCTCGACTTCATCTCTACCCCTCTCCTTAAATCCCAGCTCCACCTCCTTGCCCCACTACTCACCGATATCATTAACCTCTCCCTGTCATCTGGCACTGTTCCTTCCCCCCTCAAAACAACAACAACAACAAGATTCCATTTATAAAGCGCCTTTCACGTCAGGAGGACGTCCCAAGGAGCTGCACAGTTGGGTCATGACCCGAGCGGGGGAAATGGTCAGGGTGAGGGGAGGGAAGGGAGGGAGCAAGGAGGGGGAAGAGAGTCGAGAGGGGAGCTGAAGGCATGATCAAAGAGAAAGGTTTTGAGACCGGCCTTGAAGGAGGAGAGGGAGGAAGCAAGGCGAAGGCACTGGGGGATAGAGTTCCAGAGCCTAGGGGCTGAGAGGCTGAAGGCCCGGCCACCGATGGTAGGGCGATTGGGGCGGGGGACGTGGAGCAGGCCGGAGGAACGGAGGGTACGGGCAGGTAGGTAGGGGGATAGTAGGTTGGAGAGGTAGGAGGGAGCAAGGCCGTGAATGGCCTTGTAGGTGAGGATGAGGATCTTGAAATCAATCCTCTGGGGGATGGGGAGCCAGTGGAGGCGAGCGAGGGTGGGAGTGATGTGGTCGCGAAGCCTGGTGCGGGCCAGTACACGAGCTGCAGAGTTCTGAATGACCTGCAGCTTGTGGAGGGAGGTGGCGGGAAGGCCGGCGAGGAGAGAGTTCCCATAGTCCAGCCACTATCACCCCCACCTTGAAGAAAACTTCCCTCGACCCGTCACAGCTATCCAGCTACCAGCCCATCTCAAGTCTCCCTTTCCTATCCAAGGTCCTTGAGAGAGCCGTTGCCTCCCAGCTTCGCTCTTTCCTCTCCTCTCACTCCCTCCATGAACCCCTCCAATCGGGTTTTCATGCTGCCCACAGCACGGAAACTGCTCTGGTCAAGGTCACAACCGACATCCTGACCATGCGTGACCAGGGCTCCCTCTGCCTCCTCGTACTCCTCGACCTCTCCGCTGCCTTTGACACCGTGGACCACTCAATCCTTCCACCTCAAACTTCAAGATTCTGTCCTTGACTGGTTCAGGTCCTACCTTTCACACCACCTCCACTTCGTTGCGGCAAACGGCTTCTCCTCCAGCCCCCGCACTGTCGTGTGCGGTGTTCCTCAGGGCTCTGTCCTCAGTCCCCTCCTCTTCACCCTCTACATGCTCCCCCTTGGTGACGTGATCCGCAGACATGGGGTAAATTTCCACATGTATGCGGATGACACCCAACTCTACCTCTCTGCCTCCACCCTCAACTCCAGGACTACTGGCGACCTGACCGACTGCCTGTCTGACATCAAGTCCTGGACGAAGGCAAACTTTCTCCAACTCAACGTCAGCAAGACCGAGGCCTTCCTGATTGGCTCATGCCAGCGCCTCTGCACCTCAGGCGCTGGCAGCATCAGCCTCCACAGCTGCCCACTCAACCTCACTAAGCCAGTCAGGAACCTGGGTGTCTTGTTTGACCCTGAACTGTCCTTTCTCCCCCACATCCGCGCCATGATCGGCACTGCCTACCACCACCTCCGCAATATTGCCAGACTCCGCCACTGCCTCACCCCTCAGGCTGCCGAAACCCTCACCCACGCATTCATCACCTCAAGGCTCGATTACGGGAACTCCCTCCTCATCAGCCTTCCCAACTGTTCCCTTCACAAACTGCAGATCATCCAAAATTCTGCAGCTCGTGTACTCTCACGCACCAGGCTCCGTGACCGCATCACTCCCATCCTCACCTGACTCCACTGGCTCCCCATCCCCCAGAGGATTGAGTTCAAGATCCTCATCCTCACCTTTAAGACCATCCATGGCCTTGCCCCCTCCTACCTCTCTGACTTGCTGACTCCCTACCAACCTGCCCGCTCCCTCCGTTCATCGGGCTCTGGCCGGCTCCATGTCTCCCACCCTACCTTTCAGCCTCTCTGCCCCCACACTCTGAAACTCCATCCCATGGTCCCTTCGCCTCACTTCCTCCCTTGTTCCTTCAAGGCCGGTCTCAAGACCCTTCTCTTCGATCGTGCCTTTGATCTCCCTCCCAACTCTCTGCCTTCCCTCACCCCTACACCACCCCTCCCCCATGCTCGAGCCCTGACACCTAACCATTCAGTGCTTTGGGCCGTCCTTCCGACGTGAAAAGTGCTCTATAAATGTAATTTTGTTGTTGTTGTTATTTGGAGAATCCCTTAACCCCTGACTTGTGTCTCTCCAAGCATTTTCCGAGTGAAATCCATTGTGCTATGCTACTGCATTGCCAGTGAAGGTAATTTGTATTTCTAAGATAAAATTATTGTATCTGAGTTTAAAATTTCACAGGCATGAAAACTATGTTTTCTGCAGAGCACCCCTCTATGTCATACCCACTTACAAGGCTTCAGCTCTGAGATCTTGGGACAAAGTGAGTCTCACATACTGGTGTACAGCAGTTTCTCTTCAGAAAACGCAATGTATATTTTGGGCCCTTTTTGTGGCAATTATTACAATAATAGTAATCCTTGCATTTGTTACAGCGCCTTATCATGTCATTGAGACGTCTCAAAGTGCTCACAGATTGTATTGTAAAGTGAATTGACTATATTTTGTGGATGAAACGCGACTGCTAATTGCGCACAGCAGTTTCTCACAAACCATTATGGACTGAGTAACCAAATTATTATTATTGTTTCAGAGCATATTATCCCCAGAAAACAATCCGCCAATCGACTAACAACCGGATTCTTACTTACTGCATTTATAAATGTGGAGTATAGTTTCAACCATAAAATTATGCCATTTTAGTTATGCCATTAATTAAGTATTTTTACTCACTTAGTGTTTTATTGTAGCAGATTACCTTAAAAATGTTACAGGAATTTTTTTGATGACATGGATTGTGCTGGACAGTTAAACTGAAAAAAGCTCTTTTTTTTTCTTGCCTGTGTTTTTATACATAGCAGTTCGAAGGAGCCAGAGGAATTTTCTCTTTGATATTATGTCAAACCAGAATCTCTTTGATGTCTGTAGCTATTGTCTAAATCTCTGATAGGAAGAAATTAATTTGTGGGATTACGCTAGGTCTGCTTTGTAATGGCTTCAAGTGAAAAGAAGAATGTTTGACTTGATGATGATGCATTCTTTTATTGGGTTATGTAGTATGTATTAAATTAGATTTGTCTCTGCATATGACATGCGCCTATTTACTACCAACCCACAATACACTATGAGTTGCTTATGCATTTCTTTTCTGAATATTGAAACCGTAGATTAACATATACCGAACAAAATTTACTTTACGCCCAAAAACAAATAAAAATGCTATTAATAAAATTAATTCATTGTTCCCGTGCCTATTAAGCACGTGCTATAATTATATGCAATTTGTATATTTCCCCAAAAAGCAAAATAAGAAATAATGTACTAGACCACAGTTACAACAATAGTTTGCATTTATATAGTGCCCTTCACACAGGTTGATGTCTCAGAGCATTTGAGATTAATCCGGGTTTACCTTTTTACTTTCTCACTCTAGATTCCCCTTCCCACCCCCATTAAAGGATACAGAGACAGCAGGGAATTGGGATTGGAATAGTTAGCTCAGTGAACCGAAATCTTCCTATTCTCTAATTGCTCTGAATTTGTTTCTCTATCTAGGTATAGTAATAATAATCCTTGCATTTAATTTAGTGCCTTTCACATCAGGAGAATGTCTCAAAAGGCTTCACAAGATTTACTGTGAAGTGTAGTGATTGTATATTTTGCAGTTGAGCAAAAATAAGAAATTACTGTTCATATTTCTCTGTTTTCATGCAAGCCATTCCGAGGGACTGGTTTAGGATTCTCTGATAGTAAATCTGTCTTAGTTTTAATCTTATCTTTCTCTTATTTTGGAAATGTGCCAATTCTCTGGATCAAATAGGGATCTGTGATTATTGGAGAAGGGTGTAAATTTGTTTGTGGCTTTGAGCATTTTTCAAGTCATTTTCTTGAGGAGGTAGATAGTTGTTATTGGATCTTATCTGCTTTGTGTCTGCCTCTGTTTACCATCCTGCTCCATATGTCTATGTGTGCCATTCCATTAACACTGCAGGTAATACAACCCTTTCACTTGTACTCTAGAAGCTGGCTATCTATGTTTTCTGTTTACATTACATAGAACAGTAAGGCAAAGTGTAAGGTAGGTAGGTTGTTTAATCAAGTAAAAGAGAGGCTGCAATTAATTATCACGATATGGGAAGGAAGTCATTTTTCCAGAATTATAATGGGCAGAACAGAGCTAACAAGTAATCAGGACTGATTGTGTAATATTCAGATAATATTGGGTGTCAGTGATCAGTGTATGATCAGACTATGCTGTATTGAAGGCCAGAACCAGATACAACAACATAGAGTTACTGAGTCTTAACAATGTACTTTTTTACTGTTTGAACACCTTAGACCTTGTGCTTTGGACCTGAACAAAACACTAATTGTGGGCTGGAGAGAAGTATAGATTTTGTTCTCCTCCTCATCTTGGAAGAAAGTTAAAAAAAAATTTAACGTTAATTCGCACTCTATACTTTACAAATAAAGTGATTTGCCTGAAAGTTTCTTTTCACGGTGTGATTGATCTTCAGAAGTTTGTCAATCTGTGGGATGGGTAGTGCCACCTAGTGATCACTTAATGTTTAACACAGAACATCGCAAAACTAATATCAAGGATAATTTCACAAGATCACAAAATTAGTTTGGATGAAGAAGCCTCTTCAGCCCATCCAATCTTATTCTTCCAGGTAGCCACCCTATCATCCACAATCACAGCATCAAACTGCTTTGTAAAGGTGCCTTGTGTCCCGCCCTTCACCACCTCTCCTTGCAACCAGTTCTAGTCATTAATTATCCCCCGAGTAAAGAAAAATGTCCTGATTTTTGTCCTGAAATTGTGCTTTACAACTCTAGACTAATGGCCTCTTGTTCTACTTTCTTGATACATCCTAAAGTGATGATCTGGGTTCACTTTACTTATGCCCTGAAACTATGGAACTCTCTACCTCAATTCCTCCACCTTGCCTCCTCATTGCCTGTCTTCAGATCATGTTTGAAGAGCTTCCTCTTTGACCGTGCCTACATTCACCTCCCCCCTCTTGCTTTGTTTATTGTTGCTTTATACTATTTTCACATAGTGAGTGACAACTCATCTAACACCCCTAGATCTCTTTCAGCTTTACCCTCGGCAAATTTAATCCCATGTGTGCCATATTTGTGTTTCCTATTCTTAGATCCTATAGTACCTTGCATTTATCAGTATTAAACTTTATTTGCCAGTTAATGCTCATGTGCATACCCTATCAAGCTCCCTTTGTAGGACCTTTGCTGCCTCCTCCAATTCCACATTTGCTCACAACTTGGCGCCATCTACATTTTACATTATTAATAATAATAACATTTTACATTAGATCTGTAAATCCAGATCATCAATATATAAGGAGTAAGAGAGGTCCCAGTACACCCCCTGAGGCACTCTGCTTAATACTTCACCCCATTTTGACCTAGCTCCCCTAACAAAGACCCTGTTTCCTTCACCTCGGCCAATTTTGAATCCATGTCCGTATCTTACCTTTGATACCCAGTCACTAAAGTTTGTGAAGGAGTCGTTCATGTGGTACTTTGCCAAACTACTTTTGGAAGTCTATATTATATGGCTTATCACAGTCAATTTAGCTCATCACCTCCTCAAAAAGTTCTATGAGATTGATCAAACAAGACCTACTCTTTCCGAACCCATGATGGCTTTTATCAGATTAGTTTCATATAGGTAATCTTGCATTTCCTTTAATTTAACATTGTGGACTCTGATGCAAGGTTGTGGTGGACTCTTTCTCTCATTCAGTGACACAGGAGACTCTTCACTCATTGGTGGAGCAGATTCTCTCTCTGTCTGGTGTAGCAGAGCTTGCTGCTGCCCTGTGGTGGTTGCTTTATCTTATTGCACCCTCCTTCCCATTGCTTATATTGCTCTTTTCTTCCCTTCGTTATAAAAAGTGCTTTTTTTATGAGTATTTTTGTGGCATTTTGAAAGCCCCAAATCCTCCCAAAATTGGACCCTTATCTGAAGTGTCTGATTCCTGCCCTGAGGCTCTGTGAAATATGGAAACATTGTCACTCTGTCGAAACGTGGCATTTTGCAACGTGTAAACAGCAGCATATGTTTATTCAGGGAAATTAATCAAATATTTAACTTTAGTTACCTTTAGCTCTTACTTTGCCTCCGTGTGACTTACTTAAGATGGTGTGTCAGAGCTGCAGCAACATCTATCACTGCACAACCCACTGAGTGGGAAGGTCAGGATCCAACCACAGTATTCTCAGACCATTACTCAGAATCCATGACTGGAACAGGTTGCCAGGAAAGGTGTAGAGGCCTGGACTTTGGACTCATGGTGTGATGGGTGGTGGGGGGCGGGGAGGTGGATGGATGGGCCAAAGGGCCTTCATCTGGATTCAATGTTGGAGGTTGTGTGTGATTCAAAATGGTGGAGTCTGAAGAATGCTTCCTGTTTTTAACTCTTGTCCCCCTCACTCACAGCCTATTTAGTAAACACTAGCTACATCCGTTGTAACTACGCTTGCAACTAAAGGATCCAATATGGAATGTAGATTGATACACAGACAGACACACATTTCGTCTTTATCTATACTCATCTGGGAGGACTTCTGTGGGAGGACTCAATGGGAGAACTCAGCGCTTTAAAAATATAATTTTGTTGTTGTTGCCGCAACTTAGCATTGTCTGTGTTCTTTATTTTGTTCCCGCCGCTTGGCTGTGTGCGTGCTCTGTGACGCAGGATGCCACAGCGCCACGGTCAACCGGCGTGGCCACCAGGTTTAACTGCAGTGCGTGCGTACATACGTACGTGCTCTGTGACACACGATGCCAGAGCGCCACTTTGACTCGGCAGCCACTAGATGTAACTGCAGCGAAAAACGTGAACCAGAACATAACTCATGAACAATAGGAGATACCCGCAAACAAATACGTCCATGTCACTCCCAGTTGAAAGATCTTTCCATTGAGGTATAAGTCATGCCTCTACATCAATCGGTTATTGAGATCCTTCTTGAACTGCAGACAGACATTGTTGTTTTATCAGTATAGAAGATAGAAGAAATTAAATTTGGTTCTGTCAACAGCTGAACTAAAATATTAACTATTCCAACAGTGATAAATCGTTCTTAAGACATTTTGTACTTTTAAAACCTCAGCTTTTCAAATTTTTCCATCTTTCTATCATTTTGATAAGAAGAATATGATGAATCAATGCATAACAATAAAATCCATTGCATTATTTAACTGTTTTGAATAACATAATTTTATCTTGGGCCAGCATATGAAGTGCTACATGTACCACAGAGAGCTGATGATAATTTAACACTTTGTTTTACAAAAATTGTATTGAATTCAGTGAGGTTTACATACTTTTTTGGGTCATGGAACATTACATGTTGTCTGGTACTTGCAGATGGATATTGAGGGTTTGTATGTAGTTCATTTTGATTATTCCACTTATTGAGGGTTGTCAGGGTCTCGTAATGCTCAGTGACCATTGCATATGGATGAAGTTTAGACAGTGTGCAGCCTCTTCACAGCGCTTTTAAATACTTTGCACATTAAAACCTTTTGGTTGTCTGTGGGTTGAAGCCCTATGTCGGGACTTTGAGCTCAGGGAGGCTGACACTCTAGTGCAGTGTTGGGGAAATGCCACATTTTCTCGCTTGTTGTCCTTGAACTACAACAACAACAACAAAATTACATTTATAGATCGCCTTTCATGTTGGGAGGACGTCCCAAGGCACTGGACAGTCAGGGGTCAGGACCCGAGCATGGGGGAGGGGTGAGGGAAGGCAGAGAGGTGGGAAGGTGACTGAAGGCACGATCGAAGAGGAGGGTCTTGAGACCAGCCTTCAAGAAGGCAAGGGAGGAAGCGAGGTGAAGGGACTATGGGATGGAGTTCCAGAGTGTAGGGGCAGAGAGGCTGAAAGCCTGGCCACCGATGGTAGGGCGGGTCGGGCTGGAGACATGGAGCAGACCGGAGCCCGCTGAACAGAGGGAGTGGGCAGGTTGGTAGGGAGTCAGCAGGTCAGAGAGGTAGGAGGGGGCAAGGCCATGGATGGCTTTAAAGGTGAGGACAAGGATCTTGAACTCGATCCTCTGAGGGATGGGGAGTCAGTGGAGTCAGGCAAGGGTGGGAGTGATGGGGTCACAGAACCTGGTGCGCGAGGGTACACGAGCTGCAGAGTTTTGGATGATCTGCAATTTGTGAAGGGAAGAGTTGAGGAGGGAGTTTTTGTAATCGAGCCTTGATGTGACGAATGCGTGGGTGAGGGTTTCGGCAGCCTGAGGGCTGAGGCAGTGGCGGAGTCTGGCAATGTTGCGGAGGTGGTGTTAGGCAGTGCCAGTCATGAAGCAGATGTGGAGGAGAAAGGACAGTTCTGGATCAAACAAGACACCCAGGTTCCTGACTGGCTTAGTGAGGTTGAGTGTGCAGCCGTGGAGGCTGATGCTGCCAACACTCGAGGTGCGGAGGCGTTGGCGGGAGCCAATCAGGAAGGCCTCGGTCTTGCTGACGTTGAGTTGGAGAAAGTTGTCCCTCATCCAGGACTTGATGTCAGACAGGCAGTTGGTCAGATGCCAGTGGTCCTGGAGTTGAGGGTGGAGGCAGAGAGGTAGAGTTGGGTGTCATCTGCATACATGTGGAAATTTACCCCATGTCTGCGGATGATGTCACCAAGGGGGAGCATGTAGAGGGTGAAGGAGAGGGACTGAGGACAGAGCCCAACCCTGAGGAACACTGCACGAGACAGTGTGGTGGCTGGAGGAGAAGCCATTTGCCGAGATGAAGTGGAGACGGTGTGAAAGGTAGGACCTGAACCAGTCGGACAGAACCTTGAAGGTGGGAGGAGGATTGAGTGGCCCAGAGTATCAAAGGCGGCGGAGAGGTCTAGGAAGACGTGGAGGCAGAGGGAGCCCTGGTCACACATGGTCAGGATATCATTTGTGACCTTGACCAGAGCAGTTTCCATGCTGTGGGCAGCACGGAAACTCGATTGGAAGGGCTCATGGAGGGAGTGGGAGGAGAGAAAAGAGTGACTACAGACGTGACACCTTCATGCAATGGTTATACAGTAACATTTATGAATCGTATAATTGCTTAAGTTGTACGTCTACCCGAGTCCCATTCAGTTTCATATCAAAAGCACTTAGATTTTTTTGCACCAGTTGTATGTATCATCTCCTAACTTGTATCACCGCTCCCCAATCCTCCACTTACGCACTGGTAGGCTGGCTGCATTGAATCGCGGCTTGCACAGAAGGACTTAATTTCCCGCAATTCAATGTGATTCCAACGCTTGCCGGTTAGTGCGCAATGGGTCAAGACATATTAAATGGTGGGAAACATAGTCTTGACCCATCACCGCATGCATACTTACCAACTGCAGTGACGAACTACCGCATGTACACATACCAGTTGCATTGAATTCCACATGCGCAGTGTGGATTATTGATTAAATTGGATTTTAAATGATTTATACAATTTGCCTGCAACTTGGACTTCACGTAAGTCATATTAAGTGTTACGGTCCCGAATTATATGATTTATGTGAGTTTTACTGTACTAAAAATTGGCTGCTGCATTTGCTCACAAAACCACCGCATGCATATCTTGTGAAGCACTTTGACGTGTTCTGACATGAAAGGTGCTATTCAAATGCAAAGACTATTATTACTGTTATAATACAGTTTGGATTAGGAGTGTAAGCAAGTATGCTGAAAATGAAATTCAATATAGATAATAATAATAATCCTTGCATTTGATATAGCCCTTATCAAATATAGAGTTTCGCCCACAAAATACACAATCACTACACTTTACTGTACGCTCTATGAAGCGCTTTGAGAAGTCTTGAAGATGCGATAAGTTGCTATATCAAATGCAAGGATTATTATTATTATCATGTCGGTGAGACGTCTCAAAGCACTTTACAGAATATACCGTGAAGATAAATGTGCATCTATTAGGTTTATAATTATTATTAATTATAATTATAATTTATTTTCACCAATAAGATAGCAAACTGCCGCAATCAATCTGTAATTTAATTGTGGCCTGCTTTTCAGTTCTGGAAGGTGTCGATTTTGCAGTTGTCCTGTATATTATATATGCTCTACGTTCTTCCACCACCCATATCTGTCTGACTGTTGTTACTTTTCTATTGAGGACTTTTGCAGCTCTCATCAATTAGCAGACAAAGTTAACAGGCTTCTTCCAGATACATTCTTCTTCATCGTAAAGATTTTCCTGTAGCCCAGACTAAGCTCTTGTTATTTCCTGGAATATGATTGATCGGACAATTAGCTAGTTGTATTAATGGACCTAAGCAGCCATATGGGAACAGTAAGATGTCTGTAGATGGAATAGTAGAGATACTCACTGTAATTTTCTAGTGTAATCACTGTCAATTTATCATTGATTAATATCCTGAATCAAACTTTTTTTAAAAAAGTGTTGCTGTCTATAAAATGTTTCCTTCCTGAGCTTCAGCATTTAAATAAAAAAAAGTCCTGTGACATGACCAGATGGAGAGCAATGACATTTGATTGATTTTGAGAGAGCTGTCGCGTTATTTCTCCTGTTCCACTGCTGAATGAGAGGATTTGTGATTTCTATTTAGAAGTTCAGGAATTTGGGCTGACAAAATTTGACCAAAACCAGTCAGCTCCTTAAAGTTCCTCACAAATCAATCCTTTTAGTGTTAACTTTAATGTAGTAGATCAAGGTATCTACTCTCCACTGAAGACTCCAAACCCATCACCCTCGCTATCTCCCAGCTATTATTGGTTAATATTTCCCCTGAAGATATATTCTTACTGCAGACTTTATCCACATCTATTTTCAAGACACACTTTAGGAAGGATATCAAGGCCTTGGAGAGGGTGGAGAGGAGATTTACCAGAATGATACCAGGGATGAGGGACTTTAGTTATGTCGAGAAGCTGTGATTGTTCTCCTTAGAGCAGAGAAGGTTAAGAGGAGATTTAATGGAGGTGTTCAAAATTAGGAGGGGTTTTTGATAGAGTAGATAGAATTACTACAACAACAACAACCACAACAAAATTACATTTGTATAACGCCTTTCACGTCGGGAGAATGTCCCAAGGTGCTGGATAGTCAGTGTTTCGGACTCGAGCTGGGGGTGGAGAGCAGGGGGGGAAGGAAGGTGACCGAAGGCACGGTCGAAGAGGAGGGTCTTCAGACAGGTCTTGAAGGAGGCCAGGGAGGGGTCGAGGCAGAGGGACTGTAGGATGAAGTTCCAGAGGGTGGAAGCAGAGGGGCAGAAGGTGGAATTGCATAGAATTACATAAAATTACAGAGAATATACAGACAGAAACAAGCCATTTGGCCAAACTGGTCTATGCCAGCGTTTATCCTCCACATGAGCCTCCTCCTGCCCTTCCTCAACTAAGCCTATCAGCATAAGCTTACATTCCTTTCTCCCTCATGTACTTATCTAGCTTCCCCTTAAATACATCTATGTTATTCTCCTCAACTACTCCAAGTTCCACTCTCTGGGGAGGGCAACTGTTTGCACTGGCAGATGGGTCAGTAACCAGGGCACATAGATTTAAAATAATTGACAAAAGAACCAGAGGGGAGATGAGGAGAAAACATTTTTACACAGCGAGTTGTTACAGTCTGGAATACACTACATGAAAGGATGGTGGAAACAGATTCAATAACAACTTTCAAAAGGGAATTGGATAGGTACTTGAAAAGGAAAAAAATTGCAAGGATATGGGGAAAGAGTGGGGGAGTGGGACTGATTGGGTAGCTCTTCCAAAGAGCCGATACAGACACAATGGGCCGAATGGCTTCTTCTGTGCTGTAATATTTTATGGTTCTAAGTATCTTGACCAAATAGTGACTATCGTCTAGGGGTGGGAGTGGGGTATGCAAAGAGGAGGAGTTAAGTGGAGTCTCCTTGGAGCTGAGCTGGTTCCAACATGATAATGTGCTTGACAACTTTCTGCCTCAGAGATGAGAGTGTTACGACAGAGTCAAGATAACACATAATAACCCTTGCACTTGTTGTAGCACTTTATCATGTCATCAAGATGTCTTAAAGCATTTCACATAGTATACTGTAAAGTGATGCAACTGTACATTTTGTGGGTGAACGAGGCAGGCAATTTGCACACCACAATGTCCCATAAGCAGCCATGGAGTGAGTGAATTTTATTGAAATGAACAAGTTATAGGAGGATTATTGGAGAAATTCTTTTTTCAAATAGTGTTGAGGGATCTTCGACACCAGCTCCCAAGCCAGAGAGTAGTCAATAATATCTGGTCATTTGTACGAAAATCAAATGCAACAATATTTACGTATTTATTCAAATACAACAACTAATGTCTTACTTGTGTCTGGCTTATTTCTCCTCCCCCCTCCGAAATTGTACATATTCTTATAGTGGAGGCAGTATGGAATAGTAATTTGTTGTCAGCATATTATCTCAAGGGGTTTGAACGAAGAAGCAATTCAGCGACATGAACTATCAGCACGATCTTGATGAAAGTTGCTTGAAAGCTCAATGCACTATTAACAGCAAAATCAACTATCAGACAGATATCTATACTTTTTTGTGTCCAGAAAGGGAACATATTGATGTGAAGTTAACCAAACACTCATGGCATAAATATAATCATCAATTCAACTTCATGCACAATTAAACTTGCATACTGTTACAGATGCCTGCATTGACACTTTTAAAGGAATTATCAATCCATTCTCACTTGTAGAATCAAAGTTTTCCTTGTGCTTATAACAGGTATGTCTAGTAATGTGCCAATTTGAGAGTTGCATTAATATACAGTACATATCCCAACATGAATGAGATAGATGACAAGATAGTGTTTTCCACCAGGCTGCTGCATTAATAGTGAGCATCTCACAGGCCTCCTAAGAGGGTAATCAACAGTCGGAACATAATTCCCAGAAAGGGTAGTGGAGGCCAGGAGACTCCGCTGGATTGCTTGTTGGTAAACTTACTAACTTTGTCAATATGCTGTTTATAATGGATCATTAATCATAATTCCCATTAGAAGTGGACATCGGCATGATGGATAAATTTACCAGTGACTGGAGAATAACCTCACAATTCAGAACTCTTTAGTGAAAATTGATCCAGAAACTAAGACACCACGTGGGATAAATGTGATTGATTGCGTTGCATGATTGCAATCTCTAAAAGACTTCTCATATCACTGTAACTGAGGCTGACTTTATGGAGATTTTGCTATTGTAAAAAGCATTTTAAATCAACCAGTGTTTTATATGTGTTTTTTATGTGTGATTTGTGTTGTTTCTTTGAGTGTTGGAAGAAAGAGATATAATTTCATCTGCATCCATTGAACATGTTGTTTCTGAATAGAATCTCTTAGTGCATCAGATCTCGGAGTGATTTACTTTCCACAAGCAGCACATTCATTACCATTGAGTTATTTATTTATTATTCATCCCTGAGACATAAACCGCCTCATCGTTTTAGCCTTTAGAACATTTTCATTAAAAAATAGTGCAGAAATTTGGAAAATTCTTAAATTCAGTTGGAATTTGAAAGACGGTCTTCCACATTTTGTTTGTAAGAAGAAAACCAGCTTCAAAATTAAGGCTGAATTTTCCAAATCTCTGCACAAATTGGGGACAATGGTCTTAAGGCTAAATTTCAAGTCTCTGATCTGCTGTGCTATGACTATTGCTTTTATTCTCCAACCATTGTTATTGCCCAGAATCCACAAATGTTTTCATCAAAATCACTTTTCTTTCATATTGTCATTCAGTCTTTGTGTTTTTTTTCTAGGGAAGTTTAAATTGCTGGATCAGGACCGGGATGTGAGGGAGCCAGTGCAATATTTTAACAGTGTTGAAGAGGTGGCCAATGTTTTTCCAGATCGTGTCTTCGTTATGGAGGCAATAACATTCAGTGTGAAGGTCAGTTATGAAAATAGTGGGATTTATTTTTAATTTTATACATTTTATTTTTACTTGTGCTTGTGAATGTGAGGGGAGAAAGCATTGAGAACTGTTGTATGAAACCAAGGTCTTGTTTGCCGGTTAACATGTTTGTTAAAGGTCCCATGGCACTAAAAAGAGAAGGGAGTTACTTTACTCCTGGTGTCCTGGCTAACAACCCTCTAAATAAAATTGGGCATTCAATTTTATTTGGCTACCACATTCGCTTATAAATTAACACTTTAGAAAAACTTTGTCAATTGCTTTGAGACATTCTTGGTATTATAGGTGCTGTATCAAATGCAAGAGGGGATTGGTCCTTAATTAAGAAATCACACCCAAATATGTTTTTGGGAGTGCTAAATGTACTTTAAACCTTTTCGCAAAATCGCATTTACCCGTGAGTTAATTATAGACATTAATTATCTATCGCCCACTTAATTTTACAGAAAATCTTGTGATGCACTTAGAAATGTCCTCTTGAGGTGAAAGGCACTCTATCAAATGCAAGGATTAATATTATGTATGTAAGTNAAAAAATCACTGATAAAACCTATTTTTATGGACAGACAGATTAAAATAAGCTCAGTAATGGAACCGTTTCATTTTCGATGCACTAAACATGTATTGCAATTAAAACGGATTCATAGTGGCCCCTACCACCATTAAATATGCCTAGTCATAGACCTGTTTCATGTCTTCTGATGTATCTCAAGATGTTGTAATGTTTCGTATGTATTAAGATAACGATTCTCCATTCAGAAAAGTTCCGTCACTTGTAAACAATCTCTCAAAGTAGCTGCAAAAACTAAAGTATGAGGTAGTATGCTTACAACAACAACTTGCATTTATATAGCGCTCTTCATACAGGGTAACGTCCTGGAGCGCTTCAAGAAAGCGCCTATGCTTAAAGAAACAGCAGGAAGTACTATGGAGACATAAATGCCACAATGCCTGCTCTTGGTGAATTAACTGGTACAATCACCTTGCCTTCTACAGGCAAGCATCGTGGAAAGGAGCAGAAGATAAAGACTTGCAATTACACCAGAAAATGAAACCAATGGTTTTTATAACTTACAGCGCTGATAACCTTTTATCATTCTTTAAAGTGCACTATTGATGTCCAATTGTTAGAACAATATTCCTTCCAATTAATATAGCATCTATAAAATCGAAACACCAAAACTCTTCATAGACTGAGCATTAGGAGGTGAACACTGCAGCCATATTGAGCTCAGCAATGTGCTACAAACAGCCATGAAGTGAATGATGATTTTATCCAGAGAATTGTTGGCCAGAGAAAAACTCTCTTCTCTTTTCAAACTGTATCACAGGATCATTAACGTCCACCTCAATATGTAGATGGGCCTGGGTTGAACATCTTAACCCGAAGGACAGCACCTCTAACAGTGATTTCAAAGTATTACATTGGACTATCTATGATAGACTATGATGCCTTATCACATCAAAACATCTCAAATTGTTTCACAAGTTAATTACTGTCAAATGTAGTGACTGATGTTTGTGGACCAATGCACAGTCAATTTGTGCAAGCAAGGTCCAACAAGCAGTCATGAGAATTCCCATGTCATCTTGAGGATTGATGGCCAGAACCCCTGTCTCATTTGTATCGGGTCATGGGATCTTTAATGTGATACTGAACAAACGAGCGGTCCTGCAATCTCATGTTTTTAATCTTCCAAATGGAAAATTAGGTCAGTACTCAGTGGTGTGAAAAATAGAAACACTAACACTGTATTTGACATTGTAATCTATTTTCTAAATCAACTTTGTTTAAAATAATGACACTTTGTCTCCCTATGTCCCTTAATATTTTTGAAGATGTGTTTGCCGAGGGCTAGATTCTGTCTGATAATTTGTATTGGCTGACGTTTTCTTAATAGTAGACAGAATGATTTCCACCATTTGGCATGAGAATGGCAGGAATTATTCATAACTGTGCTGGGTAGACTTGATAGTTGACCTCTTTTCCTCACAGCCAAAAACTGGAGTCTTTAGTTTTTCCCGTTTTTGTTATGAAAGATGAGGAAATATTTGGAAGAATCATAATTGGTGTCCCTACTATTGAATACTTCTATGCAAATTGTTGTCTTGGACCGATGTGCTTAGTGTTACCATTTTTGAGGACATCCCTTCAGTACAATACAGGAACCTTTCATTTCTATCCTGCAATAAAACACTGCGATGGTAAATTGCTATGGCCTCCTCAAATTAATATTCCAGATCCTGTGTATGATCCTTTGTTACAGTCTCCTGAAAGGAAGTGTAAATGTTTGAAGAATAGGACCACACTGTGTGCGTGTGTGTTTCTATGATCGGGTATATAGAGCAGTAGGCGTCCTTTCAGTTTGCCCAGATCAGTCAGCTTTGATTTAATGAGCGTAAGTAGTGATTTGGCAGGAAGCCATTCAGATTCCTACATGTTTCCTCCTGTATTTTACAAATATTTGTATTCAGAGAGCTGCCATATCCTGTGTTTGTACAGAAGAAACCATTGACAGATATTGTAATTTCCAGACAGCGTAGACATGGGTTATCTCACAAATGAGTGGAGGTTTAATACCACAAAGCTACTGACAAACTGTGGAGGCTGTAGTATTGCAATTAGTTATTATCCCAAAGATTGTGAGGTGAATGCTTTATGAAATGTTTCAGTTGTCTAGTTAAAACTAAGAAAGATGCAAAAATATACATTAATACAGAAATGGTGTCAGCAAATTTAAGAAAAAATTAGGAATTAATCAACACGGTTTGTAAAGGGTAGATCACCTTTGCTAGCTACTTGGTGAATGATTGAATTGAAACAACATGAAAGATGAGAGTAGTGTAGGATTATATATTTTAAGTAAATATAAATTTGCGACAGGTCCAATGGATTGCTATTATCTTTCTGGTCCTATGCTATTTCCCTGCTATTATCTTTATGTTCCTGTGTAAATAATGTGGGAAAATAAAACAAAATAAGTGAAGAAGTAGTTAGGTATCTAAAAGGTTGGAAACCCTGCAAATTGTAGGAGGTAAGGACTACTGTGGTATAGTCCGGAGATCCTAGGAAAGGATAAGTTAGAGTTGGAGAAAATTGTCTCAATGTCCGAGTACATCAATATTGTATTTTATTGTATTGGCACAATGTCATTTTGCTAAGCCACTAAAATTAAGTTGTATTGTACAAATACACTAAAATAGAGTCTCTTCTTTTCAATTTGTGGTTGTTGCCATTGATTGAAGGGCTTTATTCCAACCAATACCCCCCTCACCCCCCACCCACACACAAACACAAACATACACACACAGAAACCTGCAAGGGTTAATGGATAGCAACATGGGAGCAAGAGGAGTCAAACAAGCTGTTAAGCCTGTTCCAACAGTTTAATATTTAATAGGATTTTTTATCCCTTTTGTCTACCTCATCGTCATACCTCTTCATACCCTAATGCTAAATTACTTCTCAAGTATCCATCTATCTCCCTTTTAAACACACCTGATAGCTCAGTAGCCTTCTAGGGCACTGCAATTAAGAGAGGGATTCCTGGCTCAGGCTATTATTTTGGTGAGGGTGGGGGTCAGTCAGTTGTCTGACATGTCTGATACATGCAAAAACCCATCACTGTGCTTAAGGGTATCCAAACCAGACTGAGAGTTTGCCATATATATGCCACCTGTACATCAACATTTTTTCTGTTGTAGCTCTTCTATTGAACACACTGACTGAAGCTAACTTGATACAAAACTGCCACCTTTCATGGTTCAGTTCCACACTATAAGGATTGAATGCTAATAAACCATTGAAATGTGAAGTGCATTTTTTAATATTTGTAGAAATCTAACTGATGTCTATCGGGATACCCTTTGCTTGTGTAACAAAGATGTCAGAAATGTGGCATTTGACACTGAGTGTTGATAATGTGAAAATCCCGTTATTAGCATCTAACATCACGCTAGCATTTATGTATCAGCCTGGCTCAGTGGTAGCATTCTCACTTTTGAGTCAGAGGTTGGGGGTTCAAGTCCCACATGAGGAATCACATAAGTTGACACTCCAATGCAGTGCTGGAGGTGTGTTGCATCGGAGGTGCCGTCCTTCGGATGAGACTTTAAACTGAGATCCCATCTGCCTGTTTACGTGGACATTAAAGATCCAGTTGCATTATTTAAAAAGAAAAGGGAGTTTTTCCCAGGCCAACAATCCTCCAAAAAAAATTGATTATTCACTTCATGGCAGTTTACGGGACATTGCTGTGTACAAATTGGCTGCCACATTTGCCCACAAATTATTCAGTCATTACAGAAAACGCTGTGAAGTGCTTTGAGACATTTTGACATGATAAGGCGCTGCATCACTGTAAGATTTTATTTCCCTTAAATTTGTCCCTTTACTTTCAGGTGGTCTCCGGTGAGTTCTGTGAGGACAGTGAGGTTTATAACTTCACACTACGCACTGGGGATGAGCTGACGCTGATGGGTCAGGCGGAGATTCTCTGTGCCAAGACTGTGAAAGAAAAATCCCGCTTTAATACCATATTGCGAAAACTGGGCAAGACCGGCACTTTGAGCAAGCAGGTCAAAGGCAAGATGCCATGTCTCATCTGCATGAACCACAGGACCAATGAGAGCCTTAGCCTTCCTTTCCAGTGCCGAGGAAAGTTCAGCACTCGCAGCCCCCTTGAGATCCAAATGCAGGAGGGTGAGCACACTATCCGCAGTATTATAGAAAAAGTACGGCTGCCGGTTAATGTGACGGTTCCGTCTCGGCCGCCCCGAAATTCATATGACCTCCACTGCATCCGTGAAGGACATCGCTACAAGCTCGTCAGTATTATATCGAAGACTGTAGTCTTGTGTTGTATCGTCCGAAGGGACGACATTATTCCGTTGCACTTTTTGCTGCTCTCAGATATGCCCAGGTTCGTGCTGCCCGAAGGATTAATACGGGGCGATCCTCATTTTGAGAAGTTAGTACAGGAAATCACGCTGTTTGCCCAGGAGAACTTCAACACTGATGAGTACTCAAAAGCAGTCCGGGAGGTGAAGACTGATTTTACTGATGACTGCACCAGTCCAAGGAGAATCAGGGTTTGCCTGCAGGGATATACATCCAATTCATTGAACTATGCCCGGGATGAACTAACCCAATCGTTTCAAAGACTCTCCTTATGTGCGTTCACTGGCGCTATGTTACATGGCAACGGGGAGATCAACATTCAGAGCTGCAGGGATTCTCTTGGGGAGCACCACCTTATGCCCCATGAATTATTGACACCGTCAGAGATGGTGGATGTGGACAGAGAGTATGTGACGCCTGATTGGGCGGAAAGTGAATTTAGGACTCAGGAGCCACCTGAGATTCCCTATGAGGAGCTGTGGAGTAATCAAATACCAGATAGGTCAAAGGATGCCTGTGGCATGCTGGCAGAAAGTGAGAATAAAGCTCAGCAGAGCTCCAGGCCTTTCCAATGTCATTCTTCGGCTTCCTCACATGAGGGCCCCGTTAATTCATCACACTTGTCCATATTACAAATGGGAGAGTCCAGAGTGCCAAGCCCGCCCCCAGTACCTCCAAAATCAGAAGCTGTGAGTATCATAGCAAAGAGATCAAGTTCAAGTCTTCTTTTGAAAAGATTTCACCTGGGATGGGCGGTATTATGGCTTTGGGCA
Organism: Callorhinchus milii; assembly: GCF_018977255.1. Lineage (NCBI taxonomy): Eukaryota > Metazoa > Chordata > Chondrichthyes > Chimaeriformes > Callorhinchidae > Callorhinchus > Callorhinchus milii. The sequence goes on from NW_024704744.1 coordinate 24,219,211, forward strand.
GTGGTGTTCAGATACTCTCTGTGTGGAGGGGTCATTCTCAAACAGAAAGTTCTGAGACGCAACAGTGCTTTAAAATGTAGGAAACCAATGTGAGACTACATGCTTTCCAAAAGGGAGGGAAGAGAAGGGGAGGGGGAATGAGGGAGGACCTCATCCTACTTGTCTTCACTTCATAAGGGCCGTGAAAAATGTTTGAGGCTGGAGGGAATAGCACAAATGGCTTTGGGGGATTGAAAAGCAAGGACGAGAAATAAATGTAAAACTAGGGGAATTTATTTGTTTTACAGTGCCTAAGGTCGGGTTTTGAAAACAATTGAAGAATTCTAGTTTAAATAGCAGCCTGCCATTCCAGCTCAATCCGTGGCTGATTTTATTTCTTCTTGTCCAGGTCATTAAATGGTACCCTGAACCTGAGGTCCATTTTAGAGTGGGTGAGAAAATGTTTCTGAGCCAAATTCTGAACCAAAATAGGCACCTCCTAGTTGCCTTCTAATTTGCAGAAGGCATTTGGCTTTGCAGTAATGATGAGGACAGTAGCACCATAATCTAAATATTTGCGGCAGGTAGACAAGGAGAGCTGAAGAGGTATCTTAAGGAAAGGAGAGATATTTGAGGGAGAGCCAAGCAAGCCTTTCTTACCATCCTCCTGGTAACAAACAATTATATTAGTTGATATGGAAATCAAAATGATTTGCTTTATGTAAATGAGGTCATTGGGGATTCTTAATGCTAACAGGTATTTTTATGTGTGGGTATTTCACAACTGATGGTGTTTAAGATGTTGAACATGTCTTATTTACAATATTATAAAAACAATGAAGACTGTGATCCACCGTTCTTTGCAACCTTAGTGTAGCACCCAGTGACAAACATTTCCTTTCGGTTGTCAAGAAGCTTACAGTATTTTATAAATCTTGTCACCACCAGCCAATCAGAATACCACATTGGCACTGCAAGACAACCTCTTATTTTACGCGAAAACAGGTAAACTAAATTGCTGATTTAATCTTCCTTCATTTCACGTTAAGCTGTTCTTTCCTATACCTTTTGGGACTGTAATTAAGATGTAGAAATGCCACGTATTGTGTCTTATTGTGTCTTCATAATGATTTTTTCCAGTTTTCTCCTCTGTCTGAAGGTAGTAGCTCGTGTTTGGAAGAGTTCAGCGATCCCTTGTTTACTTAGCAAGTGACAATTCTTCACAAGGGAATTTCTTCTGTGAGGTTGCAGGCCATGAGGGCATCACAGTCAATCTTGATCCCTTCCTTAATTCAAGAGTAAATGGACATGGATTGAAAACTGGTTAAGGGAAGGAAACATAGGGAAGTTAGGTCAAAATTGTGGGGTAGGGGGTGGAAATATTAAGTGGGGTGCCTCAGAAGACTGCACTGGGACCCACCCTTCTCCTTGTACATATTTAGAATTAAGAGATTCAGTGAAATAACAATTGCAGGTGACACCAAATTGGATGAACTATGAAATTAGAGAAGGCAGCAAAGATCTTTCAAAGTGAGCAAATGATATTCAATACAAATAAATTCTAGGTATGCTATAGGAAATGCAAATAAAAAGCACATATATTCCATGTATGGGTTAGAACTTGCCAGGTAAAAACTGAAAGAAATCTAAGGGTATTGATTGACTCATTGATCACCATGTTAAAACAGATTTGAAGCAACAGTAAATGCAAATAAAATGCTGGCCTGTATTGCTAAATCTGTTGAGTTTAGAACGTTATAAGCCATTCTCAAGCAGTACAATGCTCTTGTAGGGCACACCTGCAAAACTGCATACAGTTCTGGTTACTCTGTTTTAAAAGGGTCGCCAGGCCCTAGATCCAATGTAGAGAAGAGCATCAAGGATAATCCCCAGTGATATAAGAACATAAGAATTCGCTAGGCGAAAGAAGACCAAGGTCAATCTAGTTCACCTTGCACCATCCTGGCAGTTGCGTGATAGGTCATGTCCCAAACTATATACTGTATTCCGAGATGTTATTTTCTAGCAGAAATCTATCTAATTTGTTCTTGAAATAAATTACATTTTCTGCTTCCACTGTCTTCCTAGGGAACCTGTTCCATAAATTTACTACTCCCTCACTGAAGTAGCGTTTCTGCAGATTAGTTCTGTATTTACACCCCTTCAATCGTAGGCCATGTCCTCTGGTTCTACTGTTCAGTACAAGATAAAACAGCTTATCATGGCCTACATTATCTAGTCCTTTCAGAATCTTAAAGACCGTAATCATATCGTCCCTCAATCTTCTCTTCTCCAGTGTGAACATGCCCAGTTTTTTCTAATCGCTCCTTTCTCTACATTAAATTTCATCTGCCATCAATCTGCCCAATTCCCCAAAAATGTTCAAGTCCTCCTGCAACCTATCCTGTTCATCTTTGCAGTCTACCACCTTCATTAGCTTTGTGTCATCCACAAATTTAACCACTGTGCTTATGACACCTAGCTCCAGGTCATTATGATAGAGGAATGAGCTACGAATAAACTTTAGCCTTGAAAAGAGACATCCTAGAAGGGACTGAATAAAAGATATAAGATTCTAAATAGGAAGTATAAAGAAAACCCAAATCACTATTTTCAGATAATAATACAATAATGAATCCTTGCTTTTGATCTAGTGCCTTATCACATTAAAACATCTCAAACAGCTTGATAGAGTTTTTCTGTAAAGTGTAGTGACTGTGTATTGTTTTGCGCAAAACACATGCAACCAATTTACACATAGCAATGCCCCAACAACAAACATGAAGTGAATGAGCAATTTATTATCTGGGGGATTGTTGGCCAAGGCACTAGGAGAAACTCCCTTCTCTTTTTGAGTAGTACAATGATATCTTTAACAACCATCTGAACAGGCAAATAGGACCAACCAAAAGACAATTCTTCTGACAATTCAGTGCTCCCCAGTATTGTATCAGCCAAGGCGAGGAGATCAAAGTCCCACCCTGATGATATAGGTTCAGGATTGTCTTTCTCCCTCAGTCTGGCTTACTGGGTAGCACTCTCTCTTCTAGGTCACAAACTTGTTCAAACCCCACGTCAGGACTTTGAATTCATAGTTTAAGCTTTCATTTGTACATGCCAAAGCTATGTGTGGTGGGAATGGAGTGGCAAGAGTTAATTATGATTCCTGATAATTTGGAATAAGAAAGACCCATAATTAGCGCATTTACAAATCTGACAATTCTCAGATATCTTAGATCTCTTGCAAATATTGAAATTGTCCCCCCACTGTATACACCCAAGGCATTTTCTGACATTTAGGAATGTACCAAACTTGCCTATGTTGGGAGAATGACAGTATGTGTAGCATTAAAAATCTATTTTCAGAAATTATTCAATCAAGGTTTCTCCCAAGACTTTTCTGCTCAAGTGGGATATAATCTCTTGGGAAGGAAAGGAAGTAGTAAATTCAAATAAAAAAAGGTTAAATAATAGGAGTCAAAAGGCCATTGATCAATGACAGTGTTCCTAATGGGACAATGGGGCCCAGTGGAGCACTCAAGGGATCAGCCCTGAGATCATTGCTGTTCACAATATTTACCATGGAACTTGATGAAGGCAAGTCGTTCATTAAGCCAGGCAGGAAAAAGATTTAGGTGCGGTGGGGTCACTGAAATTTATAAATGTTAGCACAATTCATGCCACCAATTATGAAGATCAAAATGTTGGGTATATAGACACACTAAGTGTTGCTAACACACTACAAAGCATCAGTAATATCATATGTCAGGTACTGTGTGTAGTTGTGGTCTGTGTAACTGTAAATATACTATATTATGTTATTAATAATAATTATATTATTATAGAAAGCCTGATATTTGGGCTTTATTTGGGACCAGCATGAGTTGGCTTTTCCTATTGTGGCTATGAAAACCGTGCTTATATCGTGTGTGTGTCAATGTGTGTGAGTGTGTGTCTCTCTCTCTTATTCTCTCTTTGCCTCTCTAAAGTCTCTGTGAGTTTCTCTCTGTCTCTCTCTGCTTATCCAAAACCATATCTGTGTACTGTATAGGTGAGTGTGGATCTCTGGCTGTGTAAAGTACTTATTAGAATTGATCTCTCCACTTCATGCTGCTGGTTCATGTTCCTTTTAGATAAATTGTAAACCTGGTAACTTGGGGCACACCTTTTTGCCAGCATCATAGCCAGACTTTATTTGGCGGATTATATGGTTACTTGATGTTCCCACTGAACAGAGGCAGTGGAGTGGGTTTCATAAAAGAGCAGCATAAATGATTGGCAGTTTTGGAAGATTAAACTGTGGGGTCTATTTGGTGATATAGATAAACTAAGATTGTTGTGTTCATTTGCTGTATTCGAACTCTACCTCACGTGAAGCACACTGCATAATGCAAGTTGTTGTTAAATGTGACTATCATTCTTTGTGATTATTAGAAGCCATTTGATTTGTGAGGTTTGCAAAATGGCAAATTGCGAATCCAGAAATACAGCAAAATTTTCAGCTTTCAAAATTTGTAATAAGCGGCATTTCAAACTTAGGTCAATTGAACGGCTTCCCATATTCGCAAACCAAAAGTTGCAAATAAAGCAATGAATCTATGTTGTGAATATCATCAATTAGACCTGTGTGAAGAAAGACTGAGCAAACCTGATTTATTGTCATTGGAAATCAGATTAAGAGGGCAACATGATCTCTATCTCTTAAAATAATGACCAGCATCAATTCGGTGGATATAGAGAGACAGTTTTCTTTTCCAAACTCATGATAGGAGAATAAGAGGAAATGATTGTGGGCTGCAAAGCCACATGCTACTTTTAGTTGAAGGAAATGGCTTCATTATATTTATTCATCAACTTGAAGAATAGATTTTCATCTTGATTAATAAATACTGACTAATTTAAAGCACTCAGAAGGAAACTGAATCAATCATTGATGTTTTTTGGTAGGAAAAGTGGTCAAGTGGGTTATAATGAGGAGTCTGGCTGGACTGAATGGTCTAGATTCATTCCTACAGTTTTTCCTCTAAATCCTATTAATATCATATTAAATGTCATACTGGAACTTCCTGGCATATACTGCTATATTTAAAAAACCTGTCACTTACTATTATTTGAAATAATCAATACTTGCATCTTGTAATTTTTTACTTCTGAATAGATAAACTGCAACTACACAGTGAACGTGGATTTTGTTGAAAATTTGCTGTTGATGTTGTCGTTAAAGATGATCTGAACAGATGTAGAACATGGATATACATGAAGGAGCCACCCATTCAATGGTTTGCCCTTATTCAGATACATGTTTTTCCCCTGAGTTACTTTCTTATTGTTTGTTTTTTCCCCTTTGTAGCTTCCCATTTCCCAACACCCTTTCCAGTCAAGTGGATCATCTGTAGACTCCCTTCACTGCTGCTCTACAGCCAGCCAGTATAAGGATTACAGGCAACGACTAATGAGACTGATGTTCTCATTCCTCCTTTCCACTCTCTCCCCATTTCTCTCACAACATCACAGCTTTGTGTGTCAGCCTGCCTCAATTGTTACCACTCTAGCCTCTGAGTCAGAAAGTGGTGGATTCAAACCCCACAAAAGAACTTTGAACTTATATAATTTAAGATGACATTCCAGTATGGTGCTGGGGTTGTGCTGCATTGGTGGAGATTCTGTCCTTTGGATAGTACACTAAATTGAGACCTCTTCTGCCTGTTCAGGCAGATGTTAAAAACCCATGACACTATTCGAAAAGAGAGGGGAATTTCTTCCAGTGGGCTGACCACCTTAAGTGATTCCTGCCTCTGTAGGGGCATTGTTTTTTCCAAAGCAGAGGGGTGAAATATATACTCAGTAGAGTATAAAGTTTCCAGACATTATTATGGTGCTGCGCTATGATGCACTGATCAAATGATGATTGCCATCTCCAATTCTGGTCAACAAAAAAAATCATGATAATGAATCTTCTACAAATATTGTTGGAGAGGATAAAGAGAATAACAACAACAAATTGCTCTTTATATAGCACCTTTCATGTCGGGAATATATCCCAAGGCTCTGGACAATCAAAAGTTTGATCCCGAGCTGGGAGTTGGAATCAAGAGAAGGTAGAGCAAGTGGGATATGGGTGGGAGTATGATGAAGGCACGGTCAAAGAGGAAAGTCTTGAGATGGGCCTTGAAGCAGGCAAGGGAGGGAGTGAGGCGAAGGATCTACGGAATTGAGTTCCAGAGGGTGGGGCAGAAATACTGAAGACCCGACCGCAGGTGGCGGGATGGAAAGGGCAGGCAACATGGATCAAGCCAGTGCCTGCCGAGTGGAGGGAGCGGACACTTAGTTAAGGTTGCAAAAGTCAGAAGGGGCAAGACTATGGATGGCTTTAAAAGTGAGAACAAGTATCTTAAATATCCAAAACCAAAAACAATAATAAATTGGTCATTTTCAATCTACGACTGTTTGTGGGACATTGTTGTGCGCAATTGGCTGCCGCGTTTGCCCACAAATATACAGTCAATTCACTTTACAGTGTGTTCTGTGAAGCGCTTTGGGACGTCCTCCCGACGTGAAAAGCGCTATATCAAATGCAAGAATTATTATTATTATATTATTATTAAATTCAGTTCTCTGGGGGATGGGAAGACTGTGGAGCTGGGTAAGTATAGAGGTGATTGGTTCACGGAGCTTGGTGTGGGAGCAGACATGGAGCTGCAGAATTCTGAAAAATCTGCATCTTGTGGAGCGAAGAGTAGGGAAGTCCAGAGATCAGGGGGAGTTATAATCCTTGCATTTGATATAGTGCTTTTCACGTCGGGAGGACGTCCAAAAGCGCTTCACAGAACACACTGTAAAGTGAATTGATTGTATATTTGTGGGCGAACGCGGCAGCCAATTGCGCACAGCAATGTCCCACAAACAGTCGTAGATTGAAAATGACCAATTTTATTATTGTTTATTTTTTTGGGGGGGGATTATTATTAGGCGTGTGGAGTAAGGAAACTTGCCCAAGGTTTCGCCCTGCCTGGAATTGAACTCAGGTCTCTCGCTTGTAAAGTGAGTGCTCTAACCACTGAGCTACAGGACTCCACGAGTTAGCACAATCAAGCATGGACATGATGAATACATGAATGAGGGTCTTGGCGCCCTGAGGGGAAGTGGGAGAAAGCTGAATAATCAAGGCACAGATGTGGAAGAAGAACACAAAGAGCTGATCTTGATGCTAAAATGCAGTCTCTTCGAAGGGTCAAATGTGGGTTTGAAAATTGGTTTAGGGTGAAGTTGTGCAGCAGCTGATTCCTGATTGAAGACCCAGAGAGGTTGATGGCAACAGACCCAGAGGCATTTGGGTACGAGCAAGGCCTTAACTAGATTTCTTCAGTCTAGTTAATATTCAGAAAGTGATGGTTTAACCAGGACTTTAGCTCAAGACATATATTTAGTCAGAACCATAGCCCTGAAAATGATGGTGAGTTATGAATGCTTTTCTGAGGTTGGAACTCAGGCACTTTATTAATTTTACCATGCTTTACCTGACCTGGGAATGCTTGATGTTCACATTGAGTGCTCACAGGACGAAATGATTCATTCACCAGCACTGTCACTCCTCAGCTTGATGATCACAATATTCAACAAAATACAATAGTGACAAAAAACAAAACAGCAGTAACATGAGACTGACAGGTGAGGGATGAGGAAAATGGGAGGTGTACATTTTTATGAGATACAAAAGGTGTAAGTTTTTAAACAAATATATATCCCCTTTCTGGGTCTGGCTGAAGTCCACCTGCTTGTGAAGTGAATGTGATAAGCATCTTTGAGCTGAAAATCCTTCAATAATTTGTTGTAAACTGAATATTTCATTAATACGTTACTGGGTAAATGCATCTGACACTGATCAAGATCGGATTTTAGCTTAAGAGAAGGATATTGGAATAGTGTCATTCTCTATTAATTCTACCCGGCTCTAATCCAAGAACAGGCCATGTTCAGACATCCGGCTATTGTCTGGTGCTGGAGTTGATCTAATATTAATTGCGTACATGAAAAAGAGGATTGTCTGAACAGCATCTTACATTAAAGATGTAGGCTAGACATTGGGAAAATTTATGGCACTGAAATCTATAATGATTTCACAGAAGCTGTCTGTAGGGCTCTGGAGCTCTATAAGTGCATTCATTAAATGGTATATTTAGGCTGTGTTTTGCTATTTGACAATTGAGATCAAACTAAACTGAACTAGATCACGTTTTTCACAAATGGTCATTTAAAGATGTTCTGCTCAGTCAGTGGCATAACCAGGATTTTTCAAAGAACCCCACAAGATTAATTTGGACTTGAACCAAGGGATTCCAACTCTGGTCAGACATATTCCGGGAGGAATGCTTGCTATTGTAAAATGAGACATCACTGACTTTATGTAGCATCAGGAAATATAAACTGTCCTTATGATGTCCCGAGAATTCCCTGTGATTTTTCTCCCAGATTGCTCGCAGCAGTATCTGAGAGATTAACCCTTAATTCCTGGAGACTTCAGGACAATCCAAGAGGGTTGTCAACCCCTATTTGAATCCAAGTCCAGGAAGGAGTCTGAGGCCAAATTATTGATATAGTGATTCCCAGTTGCTGTTGGGTGGGGCTAGTTCCCTCCAATTTATTTGGCTTAAACTGAACATATGCCAAGAGCTGCACATGTGTCGAGCAATTTTCGTGTGAAATGCCCCCACTCTAAAAACCGAGCTTGTTCTGATCAGTTGCCCTGGTCTTAAAACTGGCATTCGCATACCTTACCCTCACATTTAAAGGGGTTTGTGCAGGGTCTTTCCCCAGTTTTAGTGACTGAACAAAATGAGTTATACAAACAGGTTAGTCTTGTGCAGCTAATTCTATTTAAATATACAACTGATCTGAGCATATTTCTGACAAATCACTTTCGTGAGTGGCTGCTATATAGTCATTTCAGCTCACCTTATCACATATCAATTATCCTATTTTCTATATTATAAGGCTTACTTTCAGTTTTAGGGAAAACTTGCGTGAGAGCAGATATAAATTCAAGTTGTTGTGTCAAAAAGAATTAAGGTACAAATAGGTAATTAAACAAATGTCTATAAAAGAATCTTAATCTAAGCATAACATTTCTTGGCCAAATGCTCATAAAAAAACACAGGTTTTTAATATACATATATATAAAATCTGGTGTTGCCCAGGGAAAAGTGGGATTGTAACCTTGCCCTTGTGGTCTTTTTAATCTGTGTTCTGGTAAACAGACCACATTGTTGGGCCAAAGTACCCAATTGGAAGCCAAAGTAAGCTCAGCCTCACTTACAATGAACAAGGCCCAAGGCCACATTGTGAAGGAACAAATTGCATATGCATAGATTTGCTTGAGCTTCCAGTCACGTCTGTCTGGCAAGGCTTGCTTAATGGGTTCTGTGAAGTGCGTAAAATTGTCCAAAGCACAGGAAGTGTAAAGGAGGACTTCATAGAGGACATTCCCAAGAATTGTTCCTGTAAAAAATAGCCACGAAAGCTTCACCATTGTCAAATAATTAAACGCTAAATATTTCTCTCGATCAGCCATTGAACTTTCAAGACTGAGGAACATGGAAAAATAGCTTTTTTCCAGACACAATTGTTGACAGATTCAACAGTGAGAATTATATCCTTCAGTGACTTGCACATAAAGCCCTCAAATCAGCTATATAATTTATCAGTGACATAATCTGGAACATTCCCAGCATGGATTGGTGAAAGTCTCTCACATTTAACAATGACAAATTCACGTTTATTTTTGTTTGTTGAAAAAAAAGCATATTTCCGAATTCATTGCCAGAAAATACATGAAATAACTTCACATTGTATAACCCCACCCCCACCCTCCCACCATATGATTGGGGTAAATTAATATGAAGAGGTGTTTTGCAGACAACTCCTTAAAACAGTTCTAAGCGTGATGTTCAAGTCTAAGCCTGAAATAATCTCAAAATCCAAGTAAAATGCCCCTCACTTTGCAAGGTGAGGTAAAACCTCACAGCTGATGTACATGTAACCTTCATTCCCAGTAAACTGCATGTCATTTAATTTTATAAAGAAAAAAGTGTGAAAATATCTGCTTTAGTTACTTATTGAGGCTGGTTTAATATTTAATTTCTCAAAAAAAAACAAGACCTGAATAAAATGCAGATTTTGTAATGACTTTTTGTAACCCCTCCAATTTTCCCACTCAAATTTCTCCTCTCCCTATCCTCCGAGGGGAGGGAGCAGGAGTGGAAAGGAAGGTAATTGGGGCTTAATTGGAGCTGATCTGAAATCTTGGAATTGAATCAATCTTCTATGGCGGTCTCAGTAGTCAGGTTCCTAAGCCAGGCAGACATGCAGTACTCCAGGGCATTGCTGAGGATAGCCCAGCCACCCTGGATAATCAGTAGGACTTGTTGGGGCAGGGATTCTTCCTACTCAGCTTATGTTAATCCTGCAGGTCTACTGGGCACTGCTGGTCCCAGCTGGATAAACAAAGGGAAGCTTGTCAGTCAGTGATTTCACTGACAAGCTATGCAGTTTTGGAGAGTGCACATTCCATTCGAACAATCTATCTCTGGGATTTCCATGTGTAGGTGGGATGCATGGAAATCTCAGCTTGATTTGGATACTCTTAATCATGGTGATGGATTTCCACATGTGTTGGACACCTGGCTGATGAAAAGAACAAATATGTCAGAAGTTACAGAGAATCTATTGGCCAACACTTACACTATCTCACCGACAACAGTGGAAAACAGTTGGGGATCAATTGTAAACTGGTGCTGATGACAATACAAGAATACTGTTATCTGCTATGACTAAACAGAACTAAACATTTCAATGCTGTTGTCAAAATAGCAGGTATACTCTAGGCAGTTATTCTGCACAATGTATTACCTCACCCTGTATAAAATCATACATAACCTGGAATTTCCCCTCAAATGGTACTGAATGCAGATACCAACATAAACCAGCAAAGAATCTATCATCCAAATAAATTTTTAATTGTTTGTAAAACTAATAACATATTAGTCCAAACATTTGAACAGAGTTTTGAAGGTCAATGGAGTCCATTTAACACCAGGATTTAGCTACTCACTAACATTTTGGATTTTTCAAGCCTTTGCTCAGCCTGAAAGCCAATTGCTGGCAACAACCACAAACCGGAAGGTGCAATCACATTTTCCTTTTGTTGTCCGTTTCATTAGTTATATATCCAATTGGCCTTTACTGTACTCCTTCCAATGCCAATATATTTTTGTTGTAATATGGTGACCAGATTTACATGTACAACTACAGGAGATGTGAAACCAGTCCCCTGTACACGTTTAGTGCCTCTTTGTGTGACTGAATGAATAAAATAATCGTTGCATTTTATATAATACCTTTCACATCAGGAGGACATTGCAAACACCCAATTTGTGCATAACAATGTCCGACAAACAGTGATGGTGTGAATGATCAATTTTATCTCGGAGTTGATGGCCAGAGGACTGGGAGAAACACCTTTTTGGTTTTGAATAGTGCCATGGAGTCATTGGCTTTCACCCGAACCAGAGAATGGGACCTCAGTTTAACATATCATCTGAAGGACAGCACCTCCAAAACCCAGCACACCCTCAGCATTACATTGGAGTGTTAGCTCAACTTGGTCCCAACTTGGGGTTTGAGCACAAAACCTATGGACTTAGAGGTGAGAGTGGAGCCAATTGACATCTTCATCCGTTTAGCAGATCCTGTTTCACTTTGTTTTTTCTTTGCTTTAAATCTATCTACTTTAATACCCATGTCCTCACTTAAATTGGTTCCACTGGTGGGTGTGTCGGTGACTCGAGGTCACAGCTTCAAAATAATCTCTAAAAGAAGCAGAGGGGAGGTGCAAAGAATTTTTTTCATGCAGCGAGTTGTTCGAATCTGGAACGCATTGCCTGAAAGGGTAGTCGAGGCCGATTCGATAACTACTTTTAAAAACACGGTGGACGGGTATTTGAGGAGGATGGGCTTGCAGGGTTATGGGGAAAGGGCTGGGGAGTGGGACTGACATTAATTGCTCTATTCAAAGAGCCGGCACAAACTCGATGGGCCGAATGGCCTCTTTTTTGTGCTGTACGATTCTATGATTCTATGATAAATAGTCTAGTTGATGTTCATTTGGGGTTGAAAGTTCAGTAATTCACAAACTGGACTAATTTAAGTTTCCAGTTTGTGTGTGAAATTCACTACAAAATCCAATATCAAATTTGCTTTAAAAGTTAAAAATTTCAGAAGTAATAACTCCAAAGGCCAGCAAAGATAATTTTGCTTTCCGAATCTTTTCTCTCCCAAGAAACTGCCCCAAATGCAAATGGCTGGTTGTGATCATGAGCTATAAGGCCTGTAGCTGCTTCTAATGGTAGGAAATGGATCAACTTTCCAATTAAGCGAAATTAAAACCAGTTAGGTTGAAATCGCTGATTGCTGCAACGCTCAAAATGTAACTTTGACAAAAAATGTTTCTCGTCCACTATGAAGGGTTAAAAAAAAGCAAACAGGTGTTTGTAGAAAAAACTATTGACCTTTATAAAGTGGCAACAGACATATCTGCAGCACAGTGCTGCTTGAGAAACGGGAGGGCTATATGTTTTGGTAATCTGCAGGCTTTAGGGTTGCTAGTTAATGGTTTTGGGTGCAGGAACTGTTCCTGTGGGATGTGCTTAGCTTGCAGTCGTCTCTTCCTGTAGCTCAGATGGTCTGCCAACTGACAAAGTGGTCCTTCGTTCTGCTCATGTTAAATAATGTATGGCACTTTATATGGTTTTTAATGCAACCGGCAAGAAATATTTTCAGAGGCGGTATGTGTCAGTTATCTATCTTTAAGGCTTTCTTGCATTTCATATGAGCACTGACTGTTAGAGCACTTCATTTAGCCATTACAAGTGAGGTAAATATTTTAAAATATATACAAATATCTTCATGACAGACAGTTACCTTGATTCGTTTCATGACCTATTTTAGTCAGAACGTAAGCACTTGCAGCACAGGATATTCAAAATGTCAATATCCAGAGTAGAGTAGGTAAAAACTTCTAGTTATTTCATCCATGGTTATTGCTTGCTTTGTTGAATTAGACAGGTTAGTTTCATGATCTTGGCTTGACACCATTTGGAAGAAACCTGAGGAGATCAGAAGAGTTTATTAGAGGAGCTACTTGCGGGTTAATCAATGAAGGAGAAACAATTGGATTGAAGCAGTTTACTGAACATACGTATACATATGTATGAGAGAGCATTATTAAATGAGCCTTTCCCAGTTCATATCCCAGATTCTTCTTATGTATTCTTTTACATATGTATGTCAATCTGGCTCAGTGGTAGCAATCTTGCCTCTGATCAGAAGGTTGTTGGGTCAACCCCCATGGCCAGATTTGAAATCACATAGTCTAAGCTGTCACTCCAAATGCAATGCTGGGGGGTGCTGCATCTTCGGATGAGACGTTAAACCGAAGTCCCGACACCCTGTCCAGGTGGACGGTAAAGATCCCACACCACTGTTTGTAAAGAGATGGGAGTTTCTTCCAGTGTCCTGGCCAACAATCCCCGCAATAAAATTAAAATTGCTTACTCAGTCTATGGCTGTTTGTGAGGCACTGTTATGCACAAACTGGCTGCTATTTTTCACATAAAATACACAGTCAATCCACTTTACAGTATATCCTGTGAAGCACTGTGAGATGTCTCGACGACATGATAAGGCACTATATCAAATTCAAGGATCATTATCATCATTATTATTTTTTGTAGTTGAGGAAATCTATGGATTGTTTCAAATAAAGAAAAATAAGGGATTGAAAACAGTGAGGAGAATTATAATAGGTCAGGTGAAATTTGGGGACAAATCACTTGCCTGTAGAAACCAGTATTGCTTCCCTTTAGGAGTAGTTAGATTTACAACGTGGCACTAGAGATTTGTGATATTTTTGAGTACCAATAGTACAGAGTCAGTGGAAGAGTCGGGTTAAGGAGGGACAGTGAACCTGATACTTTTTATGGCTGGAGGTTTCATCTGCAGAAAGGAGCCTGTCTGAGAATCTGATCTAATTCGTATCACACTAGTGGCCAGGTGCTGAAGCTGATAACAGCTCTGATTGAAAATCATCCTAATTGAAGCAGCCACATTTGGATTTATTTGCTCTTTGTGTGATCATTACTTGACATTCAGCCAATGTAACTGATCCCATTTGGATTCACTCATTTCTGTGTTCGTCTCGAATTGAGAGCAGGCGTCAGGCCATCATCAGCCTGTTTGCACCAGCAAGAAAACGTTGAACTGAGCTGAGCCAGTCTGTGAATTCCAGCTGATCTGCTCTCTGCAGAAATGGGGCTGAATCTGAGCCTGAAAAAGCCTGAGAAGGTATGTTTTAAAAAGGATCATTTAAGTAAGGAATCAGTGCCTGAGAAGTCAGAATGTACAAGCGTATACACTGTATACAGCAACATGGTAGTGATGTGAGAGTGTTATTTCTTCAGTTACTCTCTTCAGTGTTATTATTGTGAAAGTTCAGTGTTCAATTAGAAGAGTATAAAGATCACACTAATTCTTCTGTATTGAACTATGTGGTAAAGTGCCTTTGCTGGAAGTGACAACTCAGACAGTTTAATTAAAGCACCATAGTCATTGCTTTCCTCAGTGGGATAACAAATGCTACGATAAGTTAGCTTGAGTGCAATGTGAAGAGATCAGCTCTGACTCTTTGAGCAGCAAATATTCCAGCTCATTGTGCTTTAATTGTAATGACTTCAAGAGATGCCACTTGTTATTTTGTTTATAACAAAAAATATGCTTAATATGCGTATGCATGAGTTAGCCCTGGAAATCATTAATCATCTATAGTATTTATTTTGCTCTCTTTGTGAAACAAATGGACTGCTATTCCAAGATTCAATGGAAATATATTCTGCCTTCAACAAATTTATTTAACCACTGTTGTCCTCAGAGAGGATAGTCTTCCAGTCGGCATATAAGGTTGGTCTGAAATGTCTCAAATGACTTATTATGTGATGATTGTAGTTTTTTTTATTGTGTATTACAACCCATTGAGTGACAAGCATCTCATTTGTATCCAGGTTTCTGACACTGTGTGACTTTACTTGGTACTGTGTTAAGTCTTGAAGTGTGTCACGTTTGGTTGTTTTATTTGACAGGTGAAAGAGGAATGCCGTCTTCTAAATGCCCCGCCCATTCCTCCACGAGGCACAAAAGGAGTTCAGACTGCAAGTCCACCTGTCCCACCTCGGTTCCCAAAGGCTCAACTGCAGCAAGCGCATTCTCCAAGCCCCAGCCTCTCCTATTATTCATCAGGTTTACATGAAATGTAAGTGATTTTCAATTCAATTATAGTTAAGAGTATTAATAAATATAAGTCGTGTGTGTAAACTCTGTGGCACCGCAGGGTCTGTTGAGCTCCTCTTTCCCTTCCTGGTTAAAAAAAATCTATGGATTAATTCATATTTGCTCAGGAAAGCAAATGAATTCCACCTTCCTCCCCTCCTTCACAATTCAATGAAAAGCGTACACTCATACAGGATTTCCACACCATTACACTGTCCTAAATCAAGAGAGAAGCATAACAACAACAAGATTCCATTTATGGAGCACCTTTCACGTCGGGAGGACGTCCCAAGAAAGAGGACGAAAGAAAGAGTGGAAAAGAAAAGACCATTAGGCAAATCAAAATCAAGTCTGCTAGTTCCACAAACAGTAATCCTCTGTTTTGCCCACAAAATACAAGCAGTCACACCACTTTACAGTAAATTCTGTCAAGTACTTTGAGATATCTCAATGACGTGATAAGGTGCTATATCAAATGCAAGGATGATTATTATTATTATTATATGGACTTCACCCACTGTATTTCCTGGGGAACACTTTATAGATACAGTTGGATTGTCAAAGATGATTGAGGACAGACCTGACTATTCATTCATCCCTATGTTTTCAATTATTCAACCCTGACCTCTTTCCTTCCATAGACAACATTATGCCTACTATTGCCCTTTCGCAAAACAACGGTTTGTTCCATGGAGTATTTGTTTATTTCAGCATGTCTATGGCTATATCCTCCAATACTATTCTTCCAGCTAACAAATAGCCCATGTTTCCTGGATATGAGTACATGTGCATTGAAAACCTTTATGCAGATCCAGGGACAATAATAGTTGATCAACACTTCATACAAGAGGCAAGTGTCAGCCTGATTCTGAAATCCTTTTGCCACAAAAGATCATAAAAACTAAATATCAATCAGAAAGCTTCCATTACACAGTATACTATTGTATATTGTAACTATTATTAAGGCAACAATTTGATTTTTCAAAATCCTAAAAAGTGCTGTAGTGGGGGTAATTGATGCTTGTAGTCCCAGTGTCCCTGCGAGTCCTTACCACAGAAATGAGATCTCTCATCAAAACTGAAGTCTCATGATTCTACACCGGTTACAAGGGATTTCCTAGGCAAAATACTGTTTATGTTGTGGCCATTTTGGGTTGCAGTCATGCAATGTTTACACCTCTAGAGTGTTTTTTAGATATCGATACATGATCAGTTTTACTAATGACAACCTTTTTTTAAATTTACTGTTTATAAAGAGTAACTAAATTCATAAAATAAAACTGACTAGATTGTTCACATTAGTAGAAGCGTGCCTTTACATACATCTCTCCCACTGCACTGTCTTGTACATATGGGAATATAATGAACACAACTATTACAACTTCAAACAAATGGATCTGTCAATGCATGGGCTATTTGCTAAATGCAGTTCTTTCTCGATCAATGACTGCCAGAGTTTAGTCTCTGGTTAGATGGGCATCATTGATCTTGCTTTTCTGGGTGCTATATAATCAATAGGGATGTTTTAAAAGACAGATACTAGGCTGGTAAGCAAATTAAGGAGGTTTGGTGAAAAGGTGGGACACTGGGATGAAAGATCTGGCAAAATCTAAAAAACCATCAGAGGAGGCTCATTTGGCTGAATAGCCTTCTGTATTCCTCCTATGTGTGGGAATGCTGAAAGCTATACCAGCATTAGAGAGAACCTATTGGGTGTAAGTTACATTCTGAATTTAATTTACCTGGGAAATTCCATTGCTAACTTTGCTCCCTATTAGTTTTGTTTAACTGACTGAGGAAATTTTACCAATGATTTTAAATTCACTAAACTGCAAGTAAAAAGGATCATGCAGTTCATTAAAGTTCATTGGAGGCCCAAGATTTAATCTGACACCTTGCTTAATCTATTGGGTTAAGGTTTAACTCTTTGTAACCCAAGGCTAAGTGGTCAAGGCTAAGTGCTGTTGAGTAGATTTATTTTCATAACGTGGTAATTAAATAAAAATAACAGGATTAATAAAGTCCCTCTTCAACACTACATGAGTACAAAGTGATCATTATATATTTCTTTCTGGTTTCAGGTCTGGAAATCGCAGTGGTAATGGCTCACCATCCCCGGACTCATACTCGCTCTACTGCTATCCTTGCACATGGGGAGACTGCAAAGCTATAGATTCTTCCAGTCATCCAGTGTCGGGGAATATTTCATCTAATATCCAGCCTCTGCAGCCTTCCTGGTCTGATCCGTGGGCGTACTCAGAGAATGTTCCAAATGTTGTCAGTGGACGACCTACACAGCTGGTTCCCGGAGATGCTGTCTTCAAAAGTTACTACAGCTGCCCCAGACTGAAACCGCCAGGCTCTCAGAAACGATTTGCCCCTTTTGGGGCATTGAACCCTTTTGCTAATCCTAATTACTCTTCTAGCCCATCAGCAGTGGAATGGTTGGAACCGTCTGACCATTACAAGTCTCCTTCTGCAACTTCAGAGCATTTTGATCCATATGACCTCACGGTCAGCCGTAGCTCTTCCCCCGATCCAGGCTCTATCCTCAATGCTGGAGACCTGAGGTACAACCAGGAGTTTAGAAACTGTATGCAGGACACATTGTACAAACAGACTGATAGCATATCTTGCCCAGTCCCACCTCCGCGCCCTCCAAAAGTCTGTGAGGCTGACAACAACATCATCATCAGAAGTACGGCTCCTATTTCTCCTACTATTGTGAGAGGTGCTGAAGGAGGTGTCACAAGGGTTTATCTCACTCAAGGAGTTATAGAGGTCCCACCTGTCTCGTCTAGAAGTAATGCAGAGATACCCATCTCCCTCCCTTTGTCTCATACTCCAGGAATACCCAGATTACATTGCAGTAGTTCACAATGGCACCCACCCTCTGATCTATCCAGTCTGTCAGTAGAGGAAGTCTCCAAATGCCTGAGGTTCATAGGTCTTTCAGAAGATGTGGTGACGTTCTTTGTGCGAGAGCGAATTGATGGAAGCATATTTGTTCAGCTGACTGAGGAAATTCTATCTGATGATTTTAAACTTACTAAACTGCAAGTAAAAAAGATTATGCAGTTCATTAAAGGATGGAGGCCCAAGATTTGATCTGATTCCTTGCTTAATCTATTGGGTTAAGGTTTGAATCTTTAACTCACAGAAGAACATCATTGAAAATTTGTGAGAATTTCTACAGAAGCACCTTTGGATATCTTTATTTAGCATCTCTAGATGGTTGAAGTGTCTCAGAAAATACTGTTTGTCATACAAAGTACAATTTGTGTCGTTTTAATGAATAGAAGTTATCAAAATATAATATGCTTTTGACAGTGAACAGTTTAAGACCACTTCCCTCTCCCATCTCCAGTATGGAAATAATCAAAGTATTAACTACATAATGCAATGCAATTTGTAGGATCAGGTATGAGCTAAAGAGTTGAAAATTCTTTCCACAATGCAATCAAAGCTGACTTACTGGATGTAGAATAATCATCAGTTTATGCAAGCAGCAGGCTAACATTTTTCTGGTCAAGCTCTGAACAATTTAATTAAGGTTTTATTGAAAAAAATTCACTGTTGGAGTGGTGAAATGTAGTTTGCTATTCTTCAATCATCAATTCTTCAAACACGTGCCTGCTGCACGTGTTACTGAGGATAAATTAGATTAATCATGGATACTTTCCTTCTAATAGTACTAATGAAACTTTGGAACTCAAAGTAAAAAACAGAGGTTTTATATTACAATTTATTGGTATGTTCAGACTTCAGTGACCATCCTCCCTCTTTCCCTTTTAAAAGAAAATCCAGAGTAACATTCACAGCTTGCAAGGTAACTATTATGCAACATGCAGTTATTGTGACAGCTATAAGAAGAAGATATAAAACATGTCCATGAGGGAATATATATTTGCCCCTTCTCCACAGTACACTAAACATATAAGACTATAATTTAGCACATTGTTTAAGATGGTAATTTCAGCTAAAAATATACCACTCTAACTCTGCTGTCTCAAAAACTGTGTAGTCTGTTATTTGTTGGCACCAATTCTGAATTATACCCTTTTAATGGTTATGGTTTTTCCAACTAATTTTTGGGAGATTTCTGAATATGTATATTTCTGAGCAAGCAAAATTTCTCAATGTAGATGTTCTTGTTGATATAATTTTGATTTTTTAACAATGAAAGTTGATAGTACCATAATTGTACTGAAATTCCCGAGTTCACGTCTAATTTAATCTATACAAATCAATACAGAGAATAGAAGATAAAAAAAGAAAGCATTTATGGCTCTGGTGTTTTACTGTGTGAATGGCAGTCTAAACTCTTGCTGCCTTCGTAACTTTTATTAGCTCAACAATGGAGTTTGCTTACCAGTGAATGCACAAGCACAAATGTTTGTTCTGCCTGACTTAATTTTATTTTTCTTAGTGCATGGCAAAGTGAGCGTTGGCAGCCATCTTATTCAATTGAATTTTCCTAATCCAAACAGCACTGATCCTAAGAAAGTAATGCTGGGAGAAGAGAAACACTGGTATCTATGGCTGACACTTTTTTGCACCAAAAAACAGTTATGCAATTAAATCATCAAAGAAAAAGCTCCTCTATGTTAGAGTGGGAAAACTACTTAAGGTGGAGCTGATGCTAACCAAGTATAACTTGTGCATGATTTCTTGATATCTGAACTAAACTGATTTGGCAATAGAGTGTTTTAGTTATTATTGTTTGTTGATACCTCATGGTGTTTGGAATAAGTCAAACAGGGATTGACAGCCTTCACATTGAGTGCTGGAACTATTTGTTCTCCACCAGACAGGATAGTCAATGTGTTCTGAAATCTTGTTTTCTTGTATTTTAATAGCCACATTCACAAAACCGTATGCATACAACAGTGAAGTAACATATATTAATTAGATATATTGCATTGTGATTTACACAATCTACCAAACAATATCTTTGTAACGGTCATTGGCACGGCTAAACTGAAACATTAATCATAGGATTAAAATAAGAATCCACTGAATTATCAGGCTCCCTTTTAAAAAAACAAGATGCATTGATAGCAGAAATTCAAACACTAAGCACAGGGTAAGCAGCTTGGTTGCTTTAAACCAGGATGTGCAAATGATCCAAAGTTCATTATGGTTTACCAGCTGCTTTTTTGTTTAGACTTCCAACAGTCTTAATAGGGTCCAATAAACACATCCATTTGATGGGCTTCATTTCAAAAGCTCACTGTTTGTTTTCAAATTCTGTTCATGTAAACTTAAAGTGGTAGGAAAGAACAAATATTCTTCAACATATTTCTGTTATTTAAGGAACCTGTCAGAGCATACCATGAAATGATTACATTGTGGAATAAGTAATCGTTGTTCTCGGGCAGACTTCAACGCTCCATTTAGCGTTCTAAAGAGTGGAATTTGCATGCAAATTTTACTCAATCTAACATTCGTTTGGAATACTAAACATTCTCGAATTCAACAACTCGCCTTGGATATCTTGGCCAAGATCCATCTCGGATGTGGCTCCAAGGCGTAAACCAACTTGCAGGCGGAGTAATTGAACAGTAAGTGAACTCCACTCTCATTCCTTGCACGTAATGGCATCTCTACTTCCTCCCACCTACTTTTGTCCTTTTAATAGCCAGTAAACAGCCTTGAAATGTTACCATCCTGTCCTCTGCATGACAGCTGGTTCACAAAATTAACAATTTAAAAAGAATATGAAAAAGATCTTATGCACAAGCAGTTGTGTTTTTTCTAAAGCACCACTAAAATTTAATTGTGCAACTGCTTTATACAAGGTAATCTAAATAAAGTACTTCCTTTGGCAGAAGCCCACATTTGAATACTGTTGAGAACGTTATTGTGCAGAAAAATGAATAAATCAAGCAACACTTTTAAACACGCAAAGATGAAAACCCTTAAGTTCTCTTGGTCCAGAGCTGGTCTGAAAACTGCTGTACAACTCGTGTTTAGAAGCTGAAATATTCTGTTGATCTATGATGATTGCTTTGAAGATGACTATAAGATACATAGCGATTAAGTGACACTGGATTTATTTAAGAAACCACTTGATGCTGTAAAATGAGGGTGGGTATTTTGGATTACGGAAAGATCTGGGTTTGATTCCCAGGCAGTGAGAAGCATTGGGCAAGTTTCCGAACTCCACCTACCAGTAAGTAGGAACCCGGTTGTTAGTCAATTGGTGGATCGCATTTCCAGAGGTAATATTCCCTTCTACAAAAATTAATAATTTGGTCACTCAATCCACGATTGTTTGTGGGACACTGCTGTGCATAATTGGCTGCCGTGTTTCACCTCCAAAATAGTCAATTCACTTTACAGCATAATCTACGAGATGCTTTGAGATGTCTCGAAGACATGATAAGGCGCTATCAAATGTAAGGATTCTTATTGTATGTTGCAAATGGCAGAGTTGCAAACAAAAGCAAAAAAGTAAGTATTGTGAGGATATTGTTTAATTGTATGTATGCATCTTCAGTTATTTGAAAGGATCTTACAATAATAATTCTTGCATTTGGTATTATAATAATAGTATAGCACTTTATCATGACGTTGAGAGCATCTTGTTAATTTATAATTCAAATGTTATCTTCAGTTTCTGCTTAAATAGCGTGAACATTTTATGTTACCAGAATTTAAAGGAATAATCTTAAATATTCTGCAGGTTATGGGGTTACCTCATGAAAATGGACGCCAAAAAAATGTTAAATAGTGTAGATCAATGATCCACACTATTACTTCAGAGCAGGTCTAGAGTACATAAATGAAACCAAATCTGAAAATAATATTTTGCCTCAAGTTACAGGAGTTAAAAAATAGTAAGTGAGAAAATAAATATAGAAAATGGAAGTAGCTGAAATATAATTAGATACAATGCAGGGATAGTTAATAATGTACCAGTTTTATGGGTTGAAATGCCATTTCTAATCTCTAACTGTTTATCTTTAGGGTGTAAGCTTAATTCAGTTGGTAGCACTCTTGTCTCTTGAGCCAAAATGTTGTGGTTTCAAAATCCAGTTCACAATCTAGGTTAACACTCCAATGCAGCGATGGGGGGGAGGTAATCTGTATTGTAGGTAGCGTTTTCCTTCAGATAACATGCTAATATGAGGGCCAACTTGTCTGATCAATTTTTTTGTCAGAAATTGCTTCATTGCTGTGTGCAAATTAGCAGCTGTGCTCAGCTACAAATACAGGCAGGGTATTTTACAGTAAATCTTGTCAAGTGCTTTGAGATGTTTTGTTTAGAAATCTAGCAACTCCAGTGTGATTGATCAGTATTCAAAACAGGTCAATACAGTTTGGAAAATAAACTAATCTTTTGCTTAATGGTATTTAGGTAGATTGCCCAGGAGAGCTGGGTTCCTGAAATTTATATGAAAGGAGCACCACCTGCTGGATGTTCATAGTGACAGAAGCCATTTTCTTCCCAGATTTTAAAAATATATAAATAAGATTGATGCATTGTGCTATCCAGCAACTTGAATTTCCATCAGCTATAGTAGTTTTAATTTTTTTTTCCCCAGCATTTATTCAATATTCAGTTCTTCTTTCACAGATAGATTGATTTGCTGCCATATGATTTGCAGGAATGTTCCAGCAAATCCATTTCTCCACCCAAATCTACACAAATGATGTACAATCACTGAACAGTTTTATTCCAGACAACATATCTAAACTGGGCTGTCTATTTGTGGAAATAGCTACAATAAAAGGTAATGTTAGACAGAAGACATGTCATAGTCAATACCAGTAACTGGACAAAAGTTGCTCTCCATTCATTACATACTGCCCATATATCACTCAGGGGTTCCTATTAAAAGAGTTTGACTATGATAGATCCTTCCACTATTTAAATACTTACCTTATCTCTCATTTTGCAAATTTGCCTCTGTGCCATCTTAATTAATATTCATCAATCAGATTTTGACACATGCAGAAACCCATCATTATGCCTTAAGTATCCAAACCAGAGTTCCATGCATGTCACCTACACATGGAAATTCCTGTGCTTGGAATGGAATGTGCACCCTATCCTGAAGGAAAGCATCCTGCTTGCCTAAATCTGGAGAGTATAAAGAGGTGCAGTTGGGCAAGAACCAAGGTTTGGGACCCCAGAGAATGGTTGGGGTACTGCTAGAGTTTTAACCAGCTAAACCATTGCCATTGAAAGCATTGTCTGGCAAGCTTTCCTGCTGCTTGTCCAGCTTGGGCTAACCTATCTATGAGGGACTTCGTTGGCAGGATTTCATAGGAGTCGAGTAGGAAGAATTCTATCTTCTTACCAATGAGCCAGGCTGGCTCGCCCGTCATACAATACAAAATTACATTTGTAAAGTGCCTTTCACATCAGGAGGACGTCCCAAGGTGCTGAACAGTCAGATTAGGACCCGAGCAGTGGGGTAAGGAGCGAGGGGTTGGGTTAGGATCAGGGAGGGTGGAGGGCAGACGAAGGCATAGTTGAAAAGGAGGATCTTGAGGTGTGCCTTGAAGGAGGCACGGGAGGGAGTGAGGGGAAGGGAATGTGGGATGGAGTTCCAGAGGGTGGGGGCAGAGAGGCTGAAGACGTGACCACTGATGGTTGGGTGGGCCAGGTGGGGGACATGGAGCAGGCCAGAGCCTGCTGAGTGGAGGGAGTTGTCAGGTTGATAAGGGGTTAGCAGGTCAGAGAGGTATGAGAGGGCAAAACCATGGAGGGCCTTGAAGGTGAGGACGAGGATTTTGAACTCGATCCTCTGAGGGATGGGGAGCCAGTGTAACCGGGCAAGTGTGATGGGGTCATGAAGCCTAGTGCAGGAGAGGACACAAGCTGCAGAGTTCTGGATAATTGTAGCTTGTGGAGGGAAGAATTGGGAAGGCTGACAAGCAGGGAGTTGGCAGTTGCACCTGGTTGTAATGAAGGCAATTATATGAGGGTTTCGGCGGCCTGAGGCAGTGGCAGTTGGGCAATATTGCAGAGGTGGGGAAGGCAGAGCAGGTCATGGCATGGATGTGGAGGAGAAAGGACAGTTGAGGGTCCAGGAGCTGGTGCGAGCCAATCAAAAAAGGCCTCAGTCTTGCTGACATTCAACTATATAAAGTTGGCTCTCATCCAGGACTTGATGTCAGTCTGTCAGGACATCAATTGTCCTGGGGTTGAAGGTGGAATCTGCATACATGTGGAAGTTGACCCCATGTCTGCGGATGATGTCACCAAGAAGAAGCATGTACAGGTTGAAGAGGAGAGGACCAAGGACAGAGCACTGAGGAACACCGCACGAGACATCAACAGTACCCTGGAGTACTGTGGACCTACCTGGCTCAGGACACTGCTACAGAGAGCCAACTTGATTCCAACATTTCGCTCGCAAAGTACAATCAATCTACTTTACAGCATATCCTACGAAGTGCTTTGAGACATCTCAACGAAATGGAAAGTGCTATATGAAATGCAAGTATTATTGTTATTAAATTCTATTGCAAGCAATCAATACAAATTTACAGTTATATAGCATCTTTCATGTACAGACGACGCCCCAAGGAGATTTAACACTGGCGGCTGAGCACCCAAGGCTCAGATCAGGGGAAAAGGGAGAGGGTGGGTGCAGGGTTGGGAAGGGCAATAACTAAATGTGCTATCAAAGAGGTATATCTTAATATGGACCTTAAACAAAGTTCAACTTCAACTCAGATGATTCAGCTTTAAGCACACCCCCGGGAGGACAGCCACAAGCTCAGGTTTGAGCCCTGACGAGGTACCAGGAACTCTCTGCAAGCCTCATGGTGAGCAACATAGCTTCCAGCAGCTGTCACCTCAGAATTCACCCATCAACTATCTGTCATACATTTGTCGTAGTGTGGCGGGAAGACCTTCAAATTAAAATTGAGTCCTTCAGCTCAGTGGTTAAGAGCACTCGTCTTGCAAGCGAGACACCTGGGTTCAATTCCAGGCAGGGCAAAACCTTGAGAAAGTTTCCTTACTCCACACGCCCAATAATAATCCCTCCAAAAAAACAATAATAAATTGATCATTTTCAATCGACTGTTTGTGGGACACTGCTGTGTGCAATTGGATGACGTGTTTCACCCACAAATATACGGTCAATTCACTTTACAGCATATTCTGTGAAGCGCTTTGAAACGTCTAGAAGATGTGAAAAGCGCTATCAAATGCAAGGATTATTATTATAAATTGTTTTATAACTAAGCCTCCACTACATTCGAGGATATACTGATTGTTGATAAACATCGGCTGCTTGAAGAATAGATCCATCTTTCCTTTGGGTTTTCAGTCTCTTAAATCTGTTATTCCATCTACATGCATTGCACACACAAACTCACCTCTCTTTCTCAACATTTTTCTTCTTAGGTTGTATGAAAGTATCCCGCACTGCTGATCTGAACGTTTATAGAAATTGTCTACCTGGAAGCACATTTTATCAGTTTTTTTGGAAGAGGAATACATGTGTATTTAAAATACTGATATAGAATCTTAAAGCGTGTATAGCGTAAGATGGCATTCCCAGTGCTGATGCTAGCTGCAGTCAAAGTGACTCTTCATATGTAAGCAAATAGAGGTTATGTGTGCATACCAAGGTCCTGTAAATAGCCATGCAGTAAACTGCCAATTTATCTAGAGATGAAAAATTCTCATTGCCCTAGTTATTGGTCTCTAAGTCGGCTAATAGGAAATCTACCTCTGTGCGATTTATTCTCACTGGCCTAATTAGAGCTAAAACCTTTTGCTTGGTTTCAAGATGCCAATAAAAGACTAATTGGATACAAACTAAATAAACATGCCCTACTGTTCTTCCTCAACAAATCTTCAGTTGGTCAGGTCAATGCTTGCTCAAGCTCATTAGAGGGCATGTGAACAGTTTAGATTTAATTTTTATGGGGAGGATAGTGAACATGTTGTCTAGCCTCAGAATATTTCACATCTGAGGTTTATAATAACCATTCCAATTAGTGGCAACAAAACCTATCTACACACAAATTCCAAAACACCTTTTATTTTTACACATTGCATTGAAATGGCGTCAATCATTACTACTCGAGTAGACAAATTGACAATACGAACTTACCAAGATTCAAAAAAATTGAGTGGAAACAAATCTACAATATTAAGTGCATAAATTGAAGGTGTGATTTTAGGCAACAACACATTCTTGCATAGTGTAACTGAAGGCACTAATCAAAGCAGATTCAGGCTGAACTATTCAATTTTAAAAATGGGCATAATTAGACTGTATACTCAAGAACCTCATTTAATATCAATGAAATTATTTAACAGTGCTACCTTATGTATACATTTCTCAAGAGAAATGTGATCTGAACCTCTTGACAGCATCACAATTTTGTTTATATATACATATTTATGTAGCAGAATTAATTCAGTAATTGTTAACTGCAAGCTTTGGTTTAATGGTGGAATTTCTTGTTAGTGTCTTTAGCATGGTCCAGCAGCAACTGACAAGGTGTGAACTCATTTCCAAAAATACTTTCATACTTCTTCATCTTGTCAACAAGATTGCTTGCTCCGTAGCTATCTACATATCTGAATGGCCCTAAAATGGATGAAAATACACATTAAACATCTATTTTTTTCTGAATATTGACATCTATAAGCAAATATTTAACATTTGTGCAATACTAAACATTTCTCTATCTGTTCTAGAGCTGAAACTTCATTTTTAGTATTGTTTCAAGGTATCCACAAACAGCTAAATAGTTAGCCATGCCTAAGATTCTTTCTTGAGCATCTTCTTCATGATATTGTTGCTTTTCTCAGGTCAGTTAGCCATTCAATTGATAAGGATACTTGAATCAAAAGCTGCAACAACTGAATTTAATCATCGTCTTATGCACACCAGCAAATTTTATACCATTGTACTCAAATGCACAACACACTTGGTGGCACTAGATATGGCTGTTATTATACTGAACCTAAATTACAAAAACATACAAAGAATTTTAGCTGCTTAGTGGCTCATACTGAATAAGTCCTTTGCTCAAAAGCAACAGGTGTCATACCTCCAAGACATGGTGGGAATCCCAGCCCAAAAACAGCACCGATATCTCCTTCAACTGGGTCACTTAGAATTCCTTCCTGAAGGCATAAAACGGCTTCATTCACAAATCTGCTCACCAAGCGCAACTGAATATCGTTATCTGATGAACTGAAAAGGGAAGAAACATGCGAATCAATTTTTACCAACATGAGCGTATTTGGATTTGTGCACCCAGAAATAATATTTGAAAGAACCTGAATAAATTAGTGTACAGTTAAAATAATTTTTACTTGGACATTAAAATAAAGGCTCTGCATTATCTTTCAGAAGTAAAAATACGTAATGGAGGATTTGTCCTCTTTTGTGATAGTGGATATACTCATTAACTTAAAAATACACTACATATTAGTTACTCACACAGGAAATTGTGTATTAATGCATCAATTTATAATGCAAATTTAAATTCAGATTTTTAGACAAAATAAATCTGAGGGATATGAGGCATTGTTGAAGAGGATCGCTTAATTTATACTACTGCAAGTTCTTTTCAAATACACACTGCGCAACCATTACCAGTTCTAGACAAATGCAATTTTTAAAAAAATCAACTTGTATGTACACACACACACACATTATATATTAAAAAAAAGCATCAAAATACTAAGTGACCACAGGCATTTAATGGCACAAGCAAGTTATGCTTAGAGCACAAATAAGTGATTTACTTTTTAATAAACAAAGCATCAACCACCTGCCATGCTTTCTAGGAGCACTTTGAATATGAATTCTTCCCCAATCGTAATTTAGTTTATGAGCCATTTATTGTGATCCAAGCTAATATCAAATCTTGGAAGTGAGCAAGACATGTACAAGTGAGCAAAAATGCATGTAAACATGTATATTTACACTGATCCTGTAACCAACATATTGTATTTGAAACACGTATTTACAACTAATTAGATCACAATTTTACTCACGCAGCAGGGTTTATAGGCAGCTTAAACTGCTCTAGGATTTCCTTTGCTCCTGGATTCAAAGCTCTGGTTTTCGAACCGGGCTGATAGATGAAGTTGCCCTTCCCTGACTTGCGTCCTGAAATAAAAGAGCCACAGCTAATTGAAATAGGGTACACAGCAATAAGGGACTGATCACCCCATTTTATTTATTGTTTTTAAATTTAGCGTGTCAAATTATTTCCCTGATTTTTGCCCCATTGGCATATGCCTCTGCTCCTGTTCTCCACCTTTCTCTTGGTGGGGTGCAGTTTCACAGGCACTGGTTATACTCCAGTACCTCACCCAAATGGCTATTGTTCACATGCCCTCAATAGCAAATGTGAGCAGGCCATGTGACTGTAGAGGGCATCACAGCCACGCCCAACCTCTGTTCCCCTGGCGAGTCTACATCTGGGAATGCCTGGGCCAATTCAGTCTCCATTTGCGACCCCAGCCGAGAGCATCAGCACAAACTAGGATTCGACTGAGCAAGATCCCTTCTAAAAGCTGTAAAGCTACAGCTTTACTATCCACCGCAGCATCAGGGCTATTCGCACTTTCACCAGAGTAGCAAATCTATAGGTAGCAAATATATAGCCAAGAGAGATCTTGGGTTTCATTTGGGTCAGTCAATTTCCCTATTGCAACGAATTGTAAACATACCTGTGAATAATAAATCAACCACTTAATTTCCAAGATGTGGTTCAGAAATGAAGCAATTAGGAGTTCTAACAGTTTACTGCCAAAAGTATCTTAATCCATAAAAATTTACGGCATATAAGGCAGCAATTCGACCCATCGTGTCCGTGCCGACTACCTCAAGAACAATTGATACCCTCCAGTTACTGCAGCTTGAGCCAGTGTTTCCCAATCCAGATTTCTATCCAGCCATTTTATGAACTTGAGTGACTGGATTGATTTCATTTGTGACTTGAGATAGCATTCCATTAAAAAGGAGTTAAATAAAATGTGGGTTGGAGATCATCATATCATACGGTTAGTGAGGATACAATGCTGAACATAGTTCTATTTCAATTACATGCTTTCCACTCCTAGGGGATGAATAAATGGAGAATCATCACATTTCTAAGCTGTATTTAGACGAACTACATCACATATAGTTTTACTTACCCAAAAATCCCTTTGCTACCATATTCTTTAGTACTTCTACATTTCCACCTCCCATTCGAGCGCCAAAGACTTTCCCAAGATCTTCTGCAACATGGGCTGCTACATCAATACCAACTTCATCAATCAGTGTAGCAATGCCAACAGGAAAACCAAAGCCAGTTGTAAGTGTATCAAGTTTCTTAGGATCACCCTCTTCCTGGAAATGAGACATAAATATCTAAATATTTACACAAAATAAACCTGGAAACCCTTCAAAGAAAACACACACACAAGATTTTACGAGTTTACCCAGATTTTTGACGACAAGATAAAGCAAATTTCTCCAAGCATCCTGACGAACAATCATAAGGTCATTCGCTTTGTGGCTGTTTGATGGACATTGCTGTACTCAAATTGGCAGCTATCTTTGCCTATAAAATACACAGTCACTAACTACCTGTGAAGCACAACAAGACGTCCCCCTTTATGAAACGACCAAGCTTTCAGCCATTTTTCCCCTACCCCAACCCCCACCTCGGGTGTAAATCTGAAAACTGTCCAGTGCCTTGGGAGGTCCTTCCAATGTGAAACAACAACAACAACAACAAGATTCCATTTATAAAGCGCCTTTCACGTCAGGAGGACGTCCCAAGGCGCTGCAAAGCCGCTATATAAATGTAAATTTGTATTGTAAATGTAAGGATTATATTAATACAGCAATTATTTAAAATGAGTCACTGAAAAGGATATAGTGATGATCGATTTGGGAAAAGGAAGACATCTAATCAATCTCTGAACAACCATGAGGTCCAAAGAAATAACATTTCCCTGTAGCAACTCCTTTCCTTTTTAAAAACATTTTAGCTCCAATATTGATGTAAACACAAATGCAGCAATAAACCTACTTAAATGTAAGGAGTAGCTCCATTTTATTTCTACAATAATGAGCACCTAACCAATTGATTTTTGAACAACACATTCACAGTTTTCCAATTATTTTATGACTAATTTGTCATTTATATTTTGGCTAAAAATTAAAAATGATTCCGTAACAATATACTAACAATAATTTATATAGCACCTTTCCAAGTCAGGAGCACGTCTCAAACACTTAACACTGCTGGCTAGGTACCCACATTCTTCACCCTTCAGTCTCCCACCAAATGTTTTGCAGATTGGAAGAACTTTTATTTTAATTCATAGGCTGAAATTAACTTAAAATATTTTTTTATCCGAACAAGGTCCAAACAAATCCAAATAAAGATCAATATGTTCATAATACAAGTTCATTGTCTCAGCAGGTTCTCAGTACCTCATCCAAGGATCCTGCACTCACTCAACAATAGGAAAATCTCCTTTCAAAAAATTAAACCAGAGATTCCTCTCCTGATCTCTGTCCATTGACTGAGGCTGGAATGTACACATCTTAACCACAAGAAAGAACATAAGGCTCAAATTGTAGGCACCTGTCTAA
Organism: Callorhinchus milii; assembly: GCF_018977255.1. Lineage (NCBI taxonomy): Eukaryota > Metazoa > Chordata > Chondrichthyes > Chimaeriformes > Callorhinchidae > Callorhinchus > Callorhinchus milii. The sequence goes on from NW_024704744.1 coordinate 24,250,158, forward strand.
AAATACAGTTACATAAAATTTCTGTGAAGCACTTTGAGATATTTGAACGTGATAAGGTACCATATCAAGGATTATTTATCTATTTAAAGTGTGACGCCTTTCATGCTCAATAACACATCAATTCTCATGGATCATACATGGTTAGTGGCAATGTATTGGCTGCCAAACTCCATGGATTCCTCCAGAGTAGGATTTAAAGCAGGAGAGAAAATGGGTGAAGGAGGCAAATAAATTTGTTACTTTTTTGGTAAACGATATAACAATGTGTACACTGCACATTTAAAAAAAAAATCAATATAATATTAAAATAAAGATACAAAGGTTTGAGCCAAACACACCTGTAAGATTCTGATCGCTTCTGCTAACGTAGGTGCAAGACATCTTGTGGTATAGAAACCAGGGCCATCCTAAAGAGAACACAGCACGGTTGTGGCATTATTTCCTACCAGGAAGCCAGTGAGTAAAATATATAATTCAATCAAATTCTCAACTTTCACCTATCCTTTTTTTGAAAAAAAACTTTGTTCATACATACCAAGTTTGACATTATCCATACTAAAGTATCCAAACTACTGCAAATAAGATGTATGTTGCCATTTAATAGGCAGTTTCCTTTTCAGGAAGAAAAGTATATAACACGTGCATTTAAAACAGAAAACAATTAGTTCAACTTTGAGAAACATAAACAGAGCAAGTGATACAGAGAATTTAGTTAAAACCGTCAAAATACAGTACAAAGGGAGACAGGGGCACTATTTTGGAAGGTCATGCAAGGGAGCCAGGTCAAGTGACAACCGACTGAATTTGGCCATTTGAGGCCACGAAGCATTGAGTGACATTTTGTGAACAGGACAGACATCCAGTAGAATGCATACATGAATGTCCTGCATGGACTGAATATGTCAGAAATCAGGTATAGCTCTGCATGGCAAACCAAAGATTCTCTCACTCCACTATCTGCTACATGGTTTAGTTAGTTTAACTATATTAATCTAGTTACAATTAAGAAAATATTGATAATGATGTAATTTAAACCTGTTAAAATCATTTTATATTAGTTTAACCAGCAAGCTCAAGATAAAATAATCGATGCAGTTAAGAAACTAAATGTATACACTAGGCAGAAGGAAATAGGGGGATAGGAAGGGAGGAGGCTTGTGTGGACTGATTGGGCCGAATGGCCCATTTCCATGTTGTATCATTTTATGTAACTCAGATTTTAAAATAGTGATAGTGGATAGTGAGTACGACTACAACGTTATCAAATGTCAGAATCATTTGGGAGAAATAATTTTACGTTCCACAAACAGTTAGGTAATGCAGATTAAATTGAACTTCAAAACACACCACAGTAAAGATACAAAAATCATTGAAATAAAATGGCCATTTAACCTTTACGACAATGATGACTTTTCCCTGCTTCAGACCAAGAGCTACAGCTGCTGCAGTTGTATCCTTGGAGGTTTGATCTGTGGTGATGATTTCCAGGAGCTGCATCTTGTCCACAGGTGAGAAGTAGTGCATGCCAATGACCTGGATACCAGCAGGAAAGGAGAATATTACAACTGAGCAATGGCTCAGATGACTTAAAACAGTCAGATTATTCCAAAATGCAACATAATTATAACTTTAATTTTTTATATTAAATACATCAATATTAATATCAATACAAATAGTGTATACAAATTAATATTTAAAACACTTTCAGTTCTTTGAAAATGGAATCCATTTTCTTACTTTACATTTTCTGTTGTCCTATAATTTTAAGACGTCCACCCAATATGAAACAACCAGATTACATTTGTATAGCGCCTTTCACGTCCCAAGGCGCTGGACAATGTACAGCATTTCAGACCTGAGCTGGGGTTGGGGGGGAGAAGGGAGGTGACCAATGGCATGGTCGAAGAGGAGGGTTTTGAGGCGGGACTTGAAAGGTGCTACATTAAATGAAGGAACTATTACTATTAAGAAAAAGTACCTTTCATTATTGCTTCATGAATGTAATAACCAAGACTTTGTCACATACCTTGTCTGGTCTCTTACTGCCAGCGGCAATTTTAGAAATTGGTAGAGCTGACGTATTACTGGCAAATATACAATCAGGAGAAATATTCTGCAAAGAAAATCATGGAATAATATTAATTAATGAATTTACTTTTGCCGATTTATACATCAATAATTTGCCAAATGATTTGCAAAGCAATGTGGGGTATATGACAATTATTTAGACAAACCTGGATTTTTAGTGCACATGTTCAAGCCATGGAAAGGAATAATGCTCTACAAATGGCAAAAAGACACTGTAGACATTTTTACAGCACAGAAGGCAGCCATGTAGTCCATTGTGTCTACAAATAATACAATTCAGCTTCTGATAGTGTAACTGTGCAGACTACTGATAAAATTACTAACAAATATTTATAGGTTTTTGTAGCAGTTAGGTATTCAAACATTAGTTTAATTCAGAGAAACACTTCCTGTATATTAACTGTGCAGAGCATTTGAAATTTTTCCCACCTGAGTATTTGATAATTTTATATTTACACTCAACCTCCATCTAACAGACCTCAATTAACTGGAAATTCAGACTTAGCCAGTCTGTCTGGGGCGGGAGGGGGAGGGGTGGGAGGGGGGAGAAAACATTCTGTTATCCTAGACGATTTCAAACTCCCGCCAGCCCAACTCTCCTGGTACAGACCCACGACACGGACCATGCAGCTGACATGAGGCCCACAGGGCCACACTGATTGGTTTTGCCAAGGGCATCAACACAGCTACATTGCATCCGTGGTGAGAACAGAACTATATAATTTTTGTTGTCTATTTTATTTTTTATGCCAAACAGTGAGCTCGAAAATCTAACTAGCTAGACTAGATCTCCCCCCATCCTTTGCCAGAGGTTGACTGTATTACAATTGCTTACTATCCTAATGAATGCCCTTTTCCCAAGCTACAAACCAACCAAAACTCTTCTCATCTGCACTAAGTTTTGCATGCCCAAAAATTCTGACCTTGCTGGGCTCCTCTAGCTGATCAATTCCAAAATCTTCACTCACATTGACAAATCCCTTCAAGACCTTCCCCATTTTCGTAACTTTCTGCAGCCAAACTCTCCTGCTCACAACCTTCGCTCGGAAATCTCACGCCTATTGCATGAACAGACAATCTGAAACACCCAACCTAAATCTATTATTATAAATCTCTCTACCAAGTTCCACCAATTGTCATTGGTCTCAACTGTGCCAACAGTCAATCTCCCTTCTCCCCAGGTATCGGTCATCAACTCTGAAAAGCACCTCACAATGTTATCCTGTTATATAAATGCAAGTCATTGTTGCAACACTCACGGCTTCAACCTCCTTCAGAACACGATGTTTGATTTGTAAGTCTTCAAATACCGCTTCAATCACCATGTCCGTGTTGTGAAATCCACTGTAATCTAACTGACTGTTCAAGTTTGACAGAATCTGATCGCGCTCGAATGATGTTAATGATTTCTTTTTCACTTTATCAGTCAGCCTATTTAGATACCAATGAGAATTCAATTGTTACAGTAAAGCTGTTTATCCAGCGATTTCAGTGCTTCATTAGACAGTTCAGACACCTAAACTTTTTCAGACCCGCAATCTTTCTTTACCAACTGTGAGAACAACTATTCAAACGAATAATAACTTGTAGTTCAAACATTTCAGAATATTCAAGATGAAAAGTTCACAAAAGAAATCATAGTTTTAAATAAAAAATAAACAGAGCATCTAAGAATGAAATAAAATGTTATTTTAATTATTACAAACATTAACAATAAACTATTTCAGTTAATTGAATCAAGTGTTTTTTCCACATGCATTACATTCAAAACAAATTTGGGAATGCTGGATAATATATCCATTATTCAAAGGACAAATATTGAATGTTATACTAATCCATTTACGTACCCTTTGTAGATTTGCTGTTGCCCTCTATCAAGACCTTCCAGAGTAGCATCCTTCAGAATAGTTCTAATATTTTTATCTGTAGTGACCTGTGCAATCCCAGCTCCCATAAGACCAGCACCTAAAATAGCCACTTTCCTAAAGAAAGAAATAACCATTGTAACAATTACCAATGCCCCATCACAACTGTATATTAAAAAGATTATACACAGGAATTTTTCTATTTAGTCACAAGAGTTTAAAGGAAATACCGTAGAAATACTTTCAAAACAATATACAAAATAACATTGTGTAATGTTAATATCAAAAGAAAACATTTGGGAGACATACCAATGTATACAAGAAAAAAAAGTAAAGTTGAACAACCTTAGCCAGATTTGGCTAGACCATTGAAAACAATTTTAAACAAAAATTGCACTTACTCCAAGTTCTTCTGTGGACTTCCAAACTTGTTCTTCTTGCAGGCAACTTGCCCATGATAAAGTCCAATAAGAGCTTTTGATTCATTCGTCATTGCCAGTTCTCCAAATTTCTACTCAATAACAACAACAAATTGCATTTATATAGCACCTTTCATGTCAGGAGGATGTCCAAAAGCGCTGGACTGTCGACAGCTTGCACCTAAACTGGGATTGGATTTGGTTGTGGGGGCCAAAGGGGGATTGTGGTGGGAAGATGACTGAAAATGCAGTCAGAGGAAGGTCGCGAGACGGACCTTGAAGAAAGGGAAAGAACTCCAGGATGGAGTTCCACAGAGAGTGGGGGTAGAAAGGCTGAAGGCCAGACATTCGATGGTGATGGTGAAGAAGGCATCAAGCAGAGGAAGTGGGCATGATGGTAGGGTTTTAGAAGGTCACAGTGGTAGGGTGGAACAAGACCATGGAGGGATTTAAAAGTGAGGACTTGAACTCAATCCTCTGGGGATGGGATCCAGGCAAGGATGGGGTTTAAACACTCTAGTACTAGGCGGGACAGCGTAAAACTCATCTTTTTTCTGGCTATCAAGAACCTCTTGGCACAGGTTTTTAAACATTTTTAAGTAAAATGTATTGCATTATACACCTGAAGTAATGGTGTACTCCTTTTAATATTTTTCTATTTCACATTAATCCAAGCAGCAACTAGTGAGTCACATTGGAAATTCATTAGTAGCACAGTAATAGCATTGGTAGTAGCACAGTACAGCAAATATTATATAATAATTTATATTATTTTCGTTAATTACCTGCGATTCAGCCAGATACCCAGCATTTGATCCATTCTCCAATCCAGTCTTCACTACCTAAAATAATGTAAAATCAATAGTTTGAATTCCATTAATGTTATTGAAAGACAAAATAATCTTAAGGCTCTATAAAAGTGACATTTTCAATCATTACCTCAATTATCTTCAATGGAGCAGGATAGAGTCCTTTTGTCTGCTTCTTTACCTTTTCTTCCACCTTTTTGTAGATCTGTTGTCTAATGAAAGGGAAACTCATAACCCAATCCTGCAACTCTGTATTAAATCAAATTAAAAGTGAGTACACTAGAAAAAAAATCTCTATACCATCATTTGATAAATCTAAATAGGAGTATTCTACACTGTACTATAAAAGCAGCTTTTCATTTCAGCCTTGAATGTATTCAATTTAAGTTATGGACTGCATTTACTTATGTTCCAGTATTGCGGATTGTTCTCCTCAAGGATACCAGTCAATATACAATAAACTTAATAAAACCACCACCAAATATACAAAATGAAACTGGAAATAATTTAGTAGTTTTTAATAATTAAACAAAAATCTAAATCTAAAATGCAATCTTCATAATTGTTTAACAAATACAGTAGACTGTTTTTCAAAATATAGGCGGCATTACTAAATTAAGTATTTATAATGTACTTCAACCATTCTTGAATTGCTATCTATTCAGTATTTCAAATACAAGGACTTACTGTCAAATAGTTTTTTCTCCCGCTTAAGTGAGATCTGCTTGTTTGCAATTCCTCTGGCATAATGAATTGCTGTTTCTTCTAGGTATTCAATGGTCCCTTCCTCTGGAGTCTTCAAACCTGGCCCTTAAAATACATTATATATAGTGTATAATATATATTTTTAACTGCATTAAAACCTCTACATTTATATACAACAATTTTTCCACAATATCTAGAATACATAACAGCATGTGATGTAATCTAGCATATTCAATGCAAATGCATTTTACGAGCTACAAAAGGTCAGTCAAGTAACCTCAAGGCATTTTATAGCAGAGCAACCAAAAACATTAAAAGGTAATAGGTGTTAAAGATAATATGTTACTGTCACTAAAAATGCCTTTTGCTTATTCCATTAATTGTTAAAAAGTGAAAAAAATCCTGGATACTTTAAATATAATAGCTTACCAATTGTATTAACTAATTGGTCAACCAAACCCATTCGCTTTGCTTTATCTGCACGGATATTTCTCCCAGTTAACATCATGTCAAAAGCATTAGGAAGGCCAACCTGACAAATAAAATAATTGGTTTTAAAAAGTGTTTTGAAAGGTGAACCAGCATATTAAGATTCAATCTTTAAAATGTAAATATTTTATCCAAATGTTTGAATTCAAATTTCTTTTGTATAAAGATGTTTTCAATAATAAATCAAATATACTTTCCAGTATATAATTACACCCGCTCTTCATATTGCTAATTTTCTATTTTCTTATTTATTTCTAACTTTCAGATATCAAAACTATGGGTTCAAACAGGTTAAAATAATGATAAAGGTTTAATAATCTAACGTACAATGAAGTGGAGGATCCGGTCTTCAGAAATTTAATTCAGAAAGTAATGCAAAGGAAAAATACAAATTCAGCCACCTGGTTCTGCAACTTGCATTCAAAGGGAGTTCAAGAATCACTCTATCTAACTATAGTTGTAAAAGGCTCAGCTCAAAATCTTTATAGAAGGGGTTAATTTTGATCAAATGTACAAAATTCATACGTTCTCTGAACTTCTAGTGTCTGGTCAGATAACCTTAAGAGATGATAGCTTCCTCAAAGCACCTCACAAGTAATGTGCAACCTACTATATATCTAGCTCTTCACAATTAAAAGAAATCTTAGTAGCAACTAGGAATCCAAATGTGGAGCTGGAGACATCAATTAATCTGAGATAAGCAACAGAATACCTGATTGAAAGTGTCAATTGGCCCATGATAAATGAGGCAAATAAGAATGAGCCAGTGAGCAAGGCAAACTGCGAATACGATTGGAAATCATTGGATTGCCCTCTTCCACAAACTATGAAAAACTATATTTGCAGAACCTTAATAATAATAACCTTCATTCTGAACAGAGTAAAAATAACAACAACAACTTGCATTCACATAGCACCCTCCACGCTGGCGGAGCCCGAGGCCGAGCCAGGGGGAGGGAGAAGGTGACCTACTAGAGTAAGCAAGTAAAGAAAGAGAATAATAAAAATATCCTTTGACTGTTTTCGGATAGTGTGGCACAAGTTGACTGTCATATTTAGCTACAAATAAACAGTTATTGCAAGCAACAAACAACAATTGACTTCTTGTTAAATTACAGGTGCAAGGATTATTATGATCAAGCAATGATTATTTAATTTTTGTATTGCATATTAATTTACACATTAACAATTACCATTTTTGGCAGTCTCTGAGTGCCACCAGCTCCTGGCAGCAAACCAAGCATGACTTCTGGGGTACCTAGTACAGTCTTTCTGTCCTTTGTTGCAATCCTATATTGGCAGGCGATTGCAACCTGTAACAAAATGTAATAATCATAAAATTAATCCATTCTAACATAAAATGAAAACAATATATTTTAACACGTTACTCTTGCCTACTGGATGAAGGCATACTTTTCAATGCAACACCTAAGCGATATACTGTATAACAAAAGATTGCAGGCCTTAGTACTGATCTGTGCTTGAGATAGTTTCTCTCAAACAGAGAAGTCGGGGTGCTATAAATAGTCACAAGCAACCATATGCTAGGGAGCAGGGCGGAGAAAAGTCAGAGGTCCGACTCCATTAATGCTTTCTGTGAAGTGTGCATGGGTAGATGTCAGAAAAGGACACCAGTCAGCTACAAAGTCCCAAAGTCAAATAGGCTCCTAGATAGCACTCACTCTCTGGATTCACATGAATAAAAATATGTAAGATGTTCAGGTGAGGGGAGAAGAGAAAACTGAATGAAACAAATTAAGGAAAAAGGTTTAAGATTGTATACCTCCAATCCACCACCAAGACAGGAACCATTTATAGCAGCCACAATGGGTTTGACAGATTTCTCAATCTTTTCAAACATTCTCTGTCCCTCCTGAGATAATTGCGTCACTTCTTCAGCAGTTTTACACTGTTCGATCATTCTGCAATTAAAACAAGTCATTTTTCCTAAGTGTCAATATCTGCTTCCCAAACCACCATGTTTGCATGTTATTGCAGCTGTTAGTTATAACACACACATACCCCAACACAAGGTGAAATGAAACCCCAAAAACTTCCTCAATATCCCATGGTACAATAGTACCTCAATTAAAGACCCATTGTATGATTTATGAGGCTGGCATCCATTGCTGCACTTTTATGCACATTGTCAGAAATATACCATTAAAAATACAATAAAAGCATGATTTTTCTATGTCCCAGGCTGTTCTTGGCACTGCATGTAGCTTAAGTACAATGCCAAGCCATATGAACCAGAAAAGCTCAGGTACAATTCTTGGTCTGTGCTGAATTAGCTGATCTTAACTGAGATGGCAATAGGAACAGTAAGGTAGCAATCAAACTTCTGAGACATCCAGGTAAAGCTTGGAGCAGAGAAGGTTAAAAGTCACACATAAGAGCCTTGTACGCAAAATAGAAGCCCATGGTACTAAAGGGACAGTGGCAACATAAATACAGAACTGGCTAGAAGACAGAAAGCAGAGAGTGATGGTGAACGGTTGTTTTTCTGACTGGAGAGGAGTGTGTCCCCCAGGGATCAGTATTGGGACCACTGCTGTTTTTGATCTATATAAATGTCTGGACTTGGGCATAAGGAGTACAATTTCCATGTTTGCAGATGATACTAAGCTAGAAAAAGTAGTAAATAGTGAAGAGTTCAGTAGCAGACTGTACGGGGACATAGACAGACTGGTAAAATGGGCAGACATGTAGCAGATGAAGTTTAATGTAGAGAAATGCAAAGTCATGGATTTTGGGAGGAAGAATGAGGAGAGGCAATATAAGATGATGGTACAATCTTAAAGGGGGTGAAGGAACAGAGAGACCTGGGGGTTAATATAAGTAAATCTTTGAAGGTGGCAGGACAAGTAGATAAAGCTGTTAAAAAAGCATACAGGACACTAGGCTTTATAAATAGGGGCATAGAATACAAAAGTCAGGAAGTTATGATGAACCTTTATAAAACACTGGTTAGGCCTCAGATGGAGTACTATGTTCAGTTCTGGGCACCACATGTATGGAAGGATGTCAAAACATTGGAAAGAGTGCAAAGGACATTTACCAGGATGGTATCAGGAATGAGGGACTTCAGTTATCAGGAGAGGCTAGAGAAGCTAGGATTATTCTACTTGGAGCAGAAACGATTAAGAGGAGACTGAATAGAAGTTTTCAAAATTATGAGGGGATTTGATAGGGAAACAAGGAGAAACTATTTCCACTGGCGGGTGAGTCGGTAACCCGAGGACACCGATTTAAAATAGTTGTTAAAAGATAAAGAGGGGAGGTGAGGAGAAATGTTTTCACACAGCGAGTTGTTCGGATCTGGAATGCATTGTCTGAAAGGGCGGTGGAAGCTGATTCGATAACAACTTTTAAGAGAGTAGATAATTATTTGGGGAGGACAAGTTTGCAGGGCTATGGGGAGAGATCGGGGGAATGGGATTGATTCGGGTAGCTCTTTTCCAAGAGACGGCCCAGACATGATGGGCCGAATGGCCTCCTTCTGTGCTGGATAATTCTATGAAAAAGCTAATAAATCAATGTTTTCAATGCTTCACTCAAAAATGCAGGAATCCAACCCCGCAAATGAAGACACTTGACAAAGAATGTCAATGAAGAATCTGTAATTCAAGTTTATACTCATCAGATCAATCCTGAGTAATACACACTATTTATCTAACCCTTTCTTGACTTTTGAATGTTTGTACTACTTAAAGATTTATCTCAGAAATCTAATTCTAATTCTGCTGGCTCACCACTGGAAAATGTTGTTATCTTTTCCTCAAGGATAATCTTCCATTACTTCAGTCTTCCTAGCCATGCCTAACTGCTGTGATTCAGGCAAATTTCATGCTCTGAAGTATGCTTGGTGAAAACATGACAGGTAGACATGATGGTCAGTCTCTATAAATGACCTCACTTCACCCCTCCAGACAGAATCTGTAGAATTTGAACATTACCATTGACAAAATAACTAGCGATTACACTAGTACTGAGACCTAGGAAACAACAACGAAAATGTCACTGTCAGAAGGGCTAAGTGTTTATTAGCACATATTAAAAAAATGTCACTGCTTCGATGGAAGGATTACAAACAATTCTGTGAATTAGCCTATAAACATGGTATTAAATATTAAGGGAATTGGGCAGAATCACCAGAAAATAATTTGGATTCGGAAAAGATTTTATATGCAAATTATGGTCTGAAAGGATTCTTTAAAAAAATGTAACTAACTTACTTGATGTCAGCACCAGCAATGAAGCAACCTGGTTTAGTCGAGATCAGAACAACACTTCGAGCAGCATCATTTGACCAGATTTCATTCATTATCTGAAGAAATTCTGATTGTAGCTGTTGGGACAGGGTGTTCACCTGTGAAGAACACATAAGAAATCAGATTATAAAACTCGATATGACTTCGATTGATATTTTTCTGAGATGATATTTAACCTTAGAGAGCGAGTATTAGCAGCTACTCAACTGTTATGGGCATCGCAGTTGACTCCTGTGTCTTATGCTGGCGTCCACAAATGTGTCCCAATAGCAACTGGGAGCATGAACTCTGGCTGAGTTTTCCCTTCCCTAGCTCAGAAGCTAGGAAAATAGCATCCCTCACAACAGTGTTTCAAAACACACAAATAAGAGTTTGTAATGGGGTGGGTAAAGAGAAAAATCACTGGTTCTGAACAAAAAGTATCCAATTCACTTCTGAACAACAAATATGCCCTTAATGACCAAATCAGGTTTTCTTCCTACTCCACTGCGCAAAGCCTAATCTACAAAGCAAAGATATTCTAAATTTTTCTTTTTTTTAAAAAAAAGTGTAATGCATACTTCATGGAAAATTACCTTAGAGTTTGGTGTGTTGAAGCGAACAACCGCCACATCTCCTTTAAGTTCATAGTTAATATGGGTCATATCTAGAAGTAAAATATACGTTTCAAAAAAGTTGGAAACAAGACAATTGTGGAAACAAAAACAGATTCTGTACATGGTGAGTTTCTGATCCTCGTATGATTGCAAGTTCAAATGTTTCTCCAAAAGAAATGCAGAAAGAGGAACTGGCAGGAAAATCTCCCTGCACTGCTTTGCATGATTTGTGATTGCCAGATTAGATATTGGGCAAAATTTAGAAGCAAGTTACCTACATACCTATTCCTTGAAGCTAACAATGATGCTAGCCACATGGGGAGATTGAAGAGTAAAAGAACATAACTTCAAAACAGGAATTTAAAAATACAACATAACACATATTATTAAAAAGCTAATCTGCACACAGCAATATCCCACAAATAGCCATGAAGTGAGTGACCAATTTTATTTGGGGGACTGTTGGCCAAGACTGCCTTTTTTTTTTGAATAGTTCTGTGGGATCTTTAATGTCCACCTGAACAGGCAGAACATGATTTAACATTTGATCCAAAGGAAAGTACCTCCAACAATAGAGTCCTCAGCACTAGAGTGACAGCTTAGACTATACAAGTTTCAAGTGCCGACATGGGGCTTGAACCTACAACCTACTGACTCAGAAATGAGAGTGCTATCAACTGAGCAAGGCTGACACACAATGACAAATCTATCACGTGGAATTTAGAGGTTCCAGGTTAAATCCCTGGTTGCTCGGATTCGATTTGATCTGAACTGGGGCAGCAATGGTGGAACACTACCCACGAATGCTAGAATGCAGGGTTCCCATTTCTATTGTATCTTGCAGTTCAACATATCACACAAAATCAGAAACCCAACAATCCATGTTTAAATAATTATGCTGCATTTACCTCATCAATGCAAATTATTTGGAATTTCATAATTTAAATTGACTATTACAGATTTTAGCAAAATGTATTTTTCCCAGAAAGATGGTGCACAACTTCATATAGTAGGGCACATAATGTTATGTATATAAAATACAATTGTGTGGGTTGTGGATGGAAAAGTTTTAGCTGCATTGTGATTCACATCAAACAGATAGTTTTGAAACAACTTACTCATCGTAGCTGAAGAAACTGTGAAGTTGTGGCAGTTATAACCTAAAATGAAAGGTTTACAGCATCACATATAATAAAAATGAAAGAACAGTAAGTTTAGGTAAAACTGCCAAGCATAAAATAGTCCACACATTTACAAAGAAAAGTTATAATCAGGTTTCTATTATATTGAATAGATTTTTGGGAAAACGTCAAAGGTTAATTCTAATCAAGCCATAGTTTATTCCTTTTTTAAATAATTAAAGCTCTCAAATAAAAATCAATTTGCCACTCAACTTGCTCAGAAAAGCTACAATGGTTTACAACAACAAAATTACACTTGTATAGCGCCTTTCACGTCAGGAGAAATTCCCAAGGAGCTGGACAATCAGTTTTCCAGACCCGAGCTGGGGGTCGGGAATGTGGTAGGGTGGAGGGTGGGGGAGGAGGGTGATTGAAGGCACGGTCGAAGAGGAGGGACTTGAGACGAGTCTTGAAAGAGGCAAGGGAGGGGGCGAGGCGGAGGGACTCCGGGATGGAGTCCCAGAGGGTCGGGGAGAGTGGCTGGAGGCCCATCCGCCAATGGTGGGACGGGCGAGGCAGGTATGTAAAGCAGGCCGGAGCCCACTGCGTGAGGGAGCGGGCAGGCTGGTGGAGGGTTTTCTGGCTACTGCAGACCTAACTTTCTCTGATGCCATGCAGTTTATCACAATGGGAAAGTGGACTCAAATTATCCAGCAGCAAACCAACCTTCACTCAACTCCCCTTTAATAATAATAATAATCCTTGCATTTGATATAGTGCTTTTCACGTCGAGAGGACGTCCCACAGAAACACACTGTAAAGTGAATTGACTGTATATTTGTGGCGAACGCGGCAGCCAATTGCGCACAGCAATGTCCCACAAACAGTCGTAGATTGAAAATGACCAATTTATTATTGTTTTTTTTCTTTGGAGGGATTATTATTAGGCGTGTGGAGTAAGGAAACTTGCCCAAGATTTCGCCCTGCCTGGAATTGAACTCAGGTGCTCTAACCACTGAGCTACAGGACTCCACTACTACATTAATTGAAGCAAGTATGTTACAACTATGCCTGTTCTAAACAAAATGGACCAATAAGGTGAACAGGGAATGAATCTGTATTTGCAATCTACATTGCTGAGTGACAACTTGTGGTTTATAGAAACTGTGGCATTATAATAATAATCCTTGCATTTCATATTGCATCTTATCACATCATCGAGACATCTCAAAACACTTCACAGGATATACTGTAAAGTATCAATACTGTGGACAACTCCAGACTCCTCAACTGCCTCTCCTCTCATCTCAATCTTCAAGGTTCTGTCCTTGAATGGTTTAGGTTTTATCTTTCACACCGTCTCCAATTTGTCTCTTCCAACGGTTTCTCTTCCAGGCCCACACAGTGTCGTGTCGTGCTCCCAGGGCTCTGTCCCCGGTCGCCCCTCCTCTTCAACCTCGATATGCTCCCCTTTGCGACATCATCTGCAGACATGGGGTCAACGTCCACATGTTCGCGGATGACACGCAACTATCTCTCTGCCTCCACCCTTGACTTCAAGACAACTGACATCCTGACAGACTGACTGTCAGACATCAAGTCCTGGATGAGAGCTAACTTTTCACAGCTGAATGTCAGCAAGACCGAGGCCCTACTGTTTGGCTCACGCCAGAACCTCAGCACCTCATGCACTGGCAGCATCAGCATCCACGGATGCACACCACTCCTCCTCATTACGCCAGTCAGGAACCTGGGCATCTTGTTCAACCCTCAACTGTTCTTTCTTCCCCCATATCCGTGCATAACCCGCTCCGAGCTCCCCCACCTCCGCAACATTGCCCGACTCCACCACTGCCTCAACCCTCAGGCCGCCGAGACCCTCGTACATGCATTCATCACCTCAAGGCTCGACTAAGGAAACTTCCCTCCTCGTCAGCCTCCCCAACTCTTAACTCCCCAAGCTGCAGATCATCCAGAACTCTACAGCTCGTGTCCTCTCCCGGACCAGGCTCTGTGACCCCTCACCACCACCTTTGCCCGGCTCCACTGGCTTCCCATCCCTCAGAGGACAGAGTTCAACATCCTTGTCCTCACTTTCAAAGCCCTCCATGGCCTTGCCCCTCCTCAATCTCTCACCTGCTGATCCGCTAACAACAGCTCCGATCCCTCTATTCAGCAGGCTCCGGCCTGCTCCAAGTCTCCCGCCCAACCCGCCCTACCATTGGCGGCTGGGCTTTCAACCTCTCTGCCCCCAACGTTTAGAACTCCATTTCACAATCTCTTTGCCTTGCTACCTCCCTTGTCTCCTTCAAGGCATGACTCAAGACACTGCTTTCGACCATGCTTTCAGCCGCCCACCTACCCCATCTGCCCTCCCTCATCCCACCCTGCCCACCCCCCCATGCTTGGGTCCTGATCCCCAACTATTCAGCCTTGGGATGTTCTCTCAACGTGAAAGGCGCTTTACAAATGTAATTTTGATGGTGTTGTAAAGTGGATTGACTGTCTATTTTGTGGGTGAAACACAGCAGCCAGTTTGCACACAGCAATGTCCCACAAACAGTAAGTGACTAATTTTATTAGGAGGATTTGTTCGCCAAGACACTAGGAGAAAGAAACTCCCTTCTGTTTTTGAAAACTGTACGCTATAGGGAATATATACTCTACTTGAGAAACATTTGTTAAAAGTATTGCAAAGCTGCAACAAAAAAAATCTCTGCTGCATGGCCTTTCACCTTTTTGCTGTTAAAATAACCGCTATGGTGCAATTTACTTTGCTGCACAAAACAACCACATGGATAAATTGCACAATATTATCTTGAGCTAATATAAGTGGGATAAAGGTCAATGTCGCAGCTGCCTATCTGTAGGTTATGGGCCTGGCTGTGTGGAGTGGGAGGAATGAGCTCTACATTACTTAGAATATGCCACAATATACCATGAAATGCATTAAAACTGCTTAAACCTATCAATACAAAAGCTAAACTTGTAGCACCCAGTATTTCTAGAAGTTAGTGTCTATTTGGTCTGCACGTCTTGATACTGACTGCCATGCAGCAATGAATATTACCATTCTAAATGTATAACATGTGCAAAATGCATTCATCATTTAGATTCACAAACCATCGGATATCTAAAAAATGATATTATTGGACATGGTTTGGAATTGCAGTTGGATTTGAGAATAAGCAGCTCAGTTTTTTTTTGTTGCTGAATTCATTCACTTTCTGAATCATACAGGACTTTGGGTTCTACTTATTGCTGAACTTTGGCATAGATTCTTTACATGGTTAAATACCAGGGCAAGGATGACCTTTGTCCCATTCCAGCATGGAAAAAATCAATGAGTCAGCAGACTAATGTATCTCCCCTTCTGTTGGCCTTGCACTTGTTTGTACCGCTTAGCTCGATCAAACCAAAATTTTGCATTATACTACACTCTATCCCTATCTGTATAATGCTGAGGCAGATGGATGGAAAACAATGTAGCAATGCATAAAACCAGTAAAATTGGAAGCTTTCAGAGAATGAATGGATAGGTAGGTGTTGAAGCAACAGGACAAGCTCAATTTCCAGAATTAGTTAATTCTATTAGATTTTAGTTAATATGCATCTTTTTATGTTAATATTTCTACAGGTTTACCTGGAACTATTGCACTACTATCTACATATTATGCTTTGGCTACTTGTTTCAGGGAAGAAAATGGATTGAGAAAGTTAAGAAATGTCACCATAAGGTACCTTACAAGTTCCTCAAGTCTGTAGCTATTTACTTTAATAAACAGCTATTGTCAAGTGTATCCAGGGATATCCTGGCTGTTCTAATGAATCCCCTTGAATTGCCACACAAATTCAATAAATAACTCTTGCATTTGATATAAGACCGTATAAGCTCCAAAGTACTTCACAGAATTTCCTTAAGACAGTATTCTATAGACAAATACGGCAGCCAATTTTTGTAAAGCAATGTTCAACAAACAGCCATGAAGTGAATGACCCGTTTTATCTGGAGGACTGTTCGCAAGGACACTGGGCAAAGCTCCTTTCTCTTTTCCAATAATTTTTCAGAGGATTTTTAATGTCCACCTGAATAGATAGATGAGACCTTGGTTTAATCCCAAGGATGGCACCTCTGACAATGCAGCATTTCGTCCACAAAATATACAGTCAATTCACTTTATAGTTTCTTCTGTGAAGCACTTTGAGATGTCTCGAAGACATGATAAAGCACTATATCAAATGCAAGGATTATTATTATTATTCCCCGGATGTGCAGGGTTTCTGGGGTTCAGTTGGCTCCCAAGTGACATGCCTGGCAATGGAATATGGGAATTGAGTCGCTCCTCTGCTTCAGTAGTCTGGTGCCTGAGAGATACACGACCACAATATTCCAAAGCACTTTTAATGACAAGTCGGTCAGTCTGGCTCATCAGCAGGACTTGGAAGATCAGAGCTGTCACTATGGGCTTGGATCCACTCATGTTAGCCTTGCAAATCAGATACCAAAAATGTAGAGTGTCCTAGCTGGACAAAAAAAAGAGGAAACTGGCCAGTGTTCATCATGACAAGCTAATCAGTTTTAACTGATTAAACTCCAGCATCATCACAATGCACCCTCTGGAGTCCCCAAACCTTGGCTTATGCAATCCTATGCATAACATCTCTGAGACTAGGTAAACAGAGTGCATCCCTCCAGGAAAGAGTGCACACTACACCAGACAACTTAAACTATCCATGTGTGAATTTCTCAGTAGTTCGGATGATTTTAAGTTTCTTTGTGTGTCGGGCTGAACAAAAAAATACATACAAGGCAAGTAGTTATTGATGAAATATTAAAATGTATTCATCATTTAGATTCACAAACCATGAACTGATGTCTGATCTAATAACTGATCTGATTCAAGATGAAATCAAAATGTATTTGGTCTGTCAGATATAGCCTTTGGAAACAAAAACAGAAGTCGCTGGGAACACTCAACAAGTCAGGCAGCATCTATGGAGAAAGGAAAGTGAGGCAACGTTTCGGGTCCACGACCCTTCATCAGAATCTTTACATATCAAATCATGGCCTTTGGTCCCATTTGATATATAAAGAAGCAGTAAATAATAATAAACCTTGTATTTATATACAGTAAAACTCACACGAGTCATATCAGTTGGGACCATAACATTTAATGTGACTTATGCAAAGTCCGAGTTAACAGTTTAAGTATACAGTAAAACTTGCACAAGTCTCATTTTTTTATAAATTGTATAAACATACATTCACTAAACCCCTATTCGGTTTCCGCCTAGTAAGTGTACATGCTTTGACAGGTAAGGACATTGTTGCCCGCGATTCAAGGCCTCCGGTAAGCGCG
Organism: Callorhinchus milii; assembly: GCF_018977255.1. NCBI lineage: Eukaryota > Metazoa > Chordata > Chondrichthyes > Chimaeriformes > Callorhinchidae > Callorhinchus > Callorhinchus milii. The sequence continues at coordinate 24,267,884 of NW_024704744.1, forward strand.
GTAGTAATAGAGGGTAGTGGAGCGGCTTTATAAGTTAGGAGGTGAGTAATAAGAGTAGTGTAAATAAATCAAAGTGGTTTTGATAGGAAACTGAATGGGACTTAAGTGAATGTACGACTTTGGCAATTATACAATTTATAGAGATAAGACTTATGCAAGTTTTACTGTACGTTGCATTGACCCCAGGACTGAGGCAGATGCTCATTTAAATCTTAATAGGATCCAAGATAAAATGATTGTGTCTAAATATAATTTGGAACCCCAACCTAGTACTAGGAGAGTTAATTTCAAATAAAGTAGCTGCCTTGTCAATGATAATTTCTATCAATATTTTCTTTCCCTTGACTGTCCAGTGCCTTGGGATATCCTCCCACTGTGAAAGGTGCTATATAAATGCAATTTGTTGTTTCCCCATATTTCAATTTCATCATTATTTAAGCCATTTGAGACATCCTCTCGACTTGAAAAACGCTATATAAACGTAAATTTATATTTTTGCTTAACATCAAAAATAACAACTTTGTTGTTCGATCTAAACCCTCAAAAAAATAATTTTTTTAGAATTAGTTATATTCTACAAATATATTAAACGAAGATTACAACACAATCATTTATATAAGGTGTCGAAGACAACAATTTACACTTCACATAGCATCTTTCACATAGGAGAATAAGTATTACAGCTCCCCCTCCCTCTCCCCCGGTTCGTTGTCAGACTGCCACTGTCCAGCACTCCAGAACGCTATCCCATGTGAAGCGCGCTGTATAAATACAAGTTGTTGTTTTATTGTAAGAGAAGATCCATTATACTACACTTTTTCATGAATGTTGACAATATAAATATAAAAGTACAGTGGTCAAGGTCTGTCTGGTGGCTGCAACTAAAACTGGCAGACAAGGCATTTGGGACTAGTGGGCTCCAGCTGGTTACTTATTTGGAACTTGTCTGCCAAGAACTGACATTTTCAAACAACTGAAAATTTACTGAATTGAACCACTGAATTTTCTTCCAACTTTGAAAAGATCTCAACTTATATGTACTTGCTACACATATATATATAATATATATACATACGCACACCCATAACACATAACATAAATTACTAGTTTTAAGAAGTTCTGACATTACAAACATTATATCAAATGCAAGGAATAATATTACTACTGTATAACAATTTACAAGTATGAATTCAATAAAGTGCAAGATGTTTCTACTGTATCCACTGGAACTATGAGGGGAGAGAGGGGGTTAAAAAACTAATAACAGATTTCCACCTTCCACAATTTTCCGTCAAGAAAGCAACGCTTAGTGCTATCAACATCAGGTGGTAACTATGGGAGCAGCAATGAGAGAATGAATTCAGTGAATGGTCACAGCATTAAAACACAACTTAAATATATATATATATATACACACACACATATATATATTCTGTGGTATATTAGCACCAACACACCACACCACCCCTCACAAATAAAATCTCACATAATGAACCCAAACCTGTGGAGTCCTGTAACTCAGTGGTCAGAGCACTCGCTTTGCAAATGAGTTCAATTCCAGGCAGAGGGCGAAACCTTGGGCAAGTTTCCTTACTCCACACAGAGCCTAATAATAATCCCTCCAAAACAATAATAAATTGCTCATTTTCAATCCACGACTATTTGTGGGACATTGCTGTGCGCAATTGGCTGCCGCGTTTGCCCACAAATATACAGTCAATTCACTTTACAGCGTATTCTGTGAATCGCTTTGAGACGTCGAGAAGACGTGAAAAGCGCTGTATAGAATGCAAGGATTATTATTATTATTATAGTATTATTATTATAAACCTGGTTGAGTCGGTGCAACACAACCGGCGGCGACACAGTGCTGACGGGAGAGACCGGTGGGGGCAGAGGTAACGTGTTTGATGAAAGAGAAGCCGTGCGAACAGCCGTGGAAGTAAAAGTGACAGAATCATTAAATGAAGGAACAACAACCAACGAACCAACGAATGAATGAATATGAGAGAGAGAATAAATTGGTCATTTTCAATCCACGACTGTTTGTGGGACATTGCTGTGTGCAATTGGCTGCCGCGTTCGTCCACAAATATACAGTCAATTCACTTTACAGTGTGTTCTGTGAAGCACTTTGGGACGTCCTCCCGACGTGAAAAGCGCTATATCAAATGCGAGGATTATTAATATTATTTAGAAAGTGACCGCGACGTTCCCGGAGCTCAGACCCACCCGACGCGAACCAGGTTTCCGGTTATTTATTTCCCTCATTCCCCCCCACCCCTCCCCTCGCTCGGCTGTCGGGGATGGAGGAGAGGTTTAAACCTCCGGCACTGCCCGCTCCCCCGGGGCCGCTGAGTACCTGAGAGCCGCAGACTCCGGCCCGACAGGCGCCGCCACATCCCCACCGCTCTCAGCGCCGCCATCTTGAGCCGAGCCCAGCCCAGCCCGAGGGGTCCTGAGCTCACGCCAGGCGCCCCGCACCCGCCTGACCTCAAGCCCGTCTGCCGTCAAGTGCGTCGCACGCCGTTTCCGCCTCCCCCTCCCGAGAGCTTCCCCGACGTTTTAATGTTTAACTGCGTCGGTTTGAGCGCTTCGCCGGCTGTCAGGCGGTTGTAACGAACGCGGAAGGATAGTGCGCCTGCGCTCGGGCGCGGTTTGGCCACATCGGGAACGGGGGCTTCGGGGCCGCGGAGACGGTTTGTGTCCCCGAGGACCGAAGAGTGAGTGTGAGAGAGAGTGTCAGAGAGAGAGAGAGAGAGAGAGTGTCAGAGAGAGAGAGTGAGAGAGAGTGTCAGAGAGAGAGAGTGGGAGAGAGAGCAGAGAGAGTGTGAGAGAGTGTCAGAGAGAGAGAGTGAGAGAGAGAAGAGAGTGAGTGTGAGAGAGGAGAGAGTGTGTCAGAGAGAGAGAGACTGTGAGAGAGGAGAGAGAGTGTGAGAGAGAGCAGAGAGAGTGTGAGAGAGTGTGAGAGGAGAGAGAGTGTCAGAGAGAGAGTGAGTGTGAGAGAGAGAGAGAGTGAGTGAGAGGAGAGAGAGTGTCACAGAGAGAGTGTGAGAGTGTCAGAGAGAGAGTGAGTGTGAGAGAGTGTCAGAGAGAGAGGGAGTGAGTGTGAGAGAGAGTGTCAGAGAGAGAGTGTGAATGTGAGAGAGAGAGAGAGTGTCAGAGAGAGTGTAAGAGAGAGAAAGAGTGTGAGAGAGAGAGAGAGGAGAGAGGGAGAAAAAGAGTGTGAGAGAGAGGAGAGGTCAAGAGACCAACGTCAGAAATAGAACAGGTAACTAACTACAGTGTGAGATTCTGTTTACAGTCAGTCTGACAGTGTGTCTGACTGTGTACAGTGTGTCTGACAGTGTCTGACTGTGTACAGTGTGTCTGACAGTGTCTGACTGTACAGTGTGTCTGACAGTGTCTGACTGTGTACAGTGTGTCTGACAGTGTCTGACTGGGTGTACAGTGTGTCTGACAGTGTCTGACTGTGTACAGTGTGTCTGACAGTGTCTGACTGTGTACAGTGTGTCTGACAGTGTCTGACTGGGTGTACAGTGTGTCTGACAGTGTCTGACTGTGTACAGTGTGTCTGACAGTGTCTGACTGGGTGTACAGTGTGTCTGACAGTGTCTGACTGGGTGTACAGTGTGTCTGACAGTGTCTGACTGGGTGTACAGTGTGTCTGACAGTGTCTGACTGTGTACAGTGTGTCTGACAGTGTCTGACTGGGTTTACAGTGTGTCTGACCTGTTTGGATTCACCAGCAACAACAACAACAAAATTACATTTGTATTAGCGCCTTTCACGTCAGGAGGATGCCCCAAGGTGCCGGACAGACAGAGTTTCGGACCCGAGCTGGGGGTCGAGATTGGAGAGAGTGGAGAGCGGGGGGGAAGCAGGGAGATCGAAAGCACTGTTGAAGAGGAGGGTCTTGAGATGGGTCTTGAAGGAGGCAAGGCAGGGCGAGGCGGAGGGACTACGGGCTGGAGTTCCAGAGGGTAGGAGCAGAGTGGCGGATGGACGAGATGGAGGATGTGAAGCAGGCTGGAGCTCGCTGAACAGAGGGAGAGGGCAGAATGGTAGGGGGTTAGGAGGTCGCAGAGTGGAAACAGCTCATCAATATCCACCTTATTGAAACCTTTCAGAATCTTAAAACTTCTTGTCAGATCCTTTCTCAAATATCTCATCTCCAGAGAGAAAAGCTTCAACCCTTCAATCTTCTTGATCGCTCTATTCACTCATCCTTGATGGCATTCTTGTAAATCTGTGCTACACACTCCTCAATGCTACAGTATTCTTCCTTCATTACATCTCTAAATGTGTAATATAACTACAATTATTAGATCTCTAAGTGTACAATTTTGTCTGTGAGTGTGATTATAACTGGGTGTATAGTGATACTCTTGAGTGTATATCAACAATAAATTGCACTTATATAATACTTTTCATATAGGGAAAATGCCTCAAAATACTGCACAAAGACTGAGTAGGACCCCCAGCTGGGAGATGGAGATGGAGAGGGATAGGGTGCAGATGGCCAAAAGTCCATAAAGCAGGTCAGATATAGCGGAGCAGAGGGATTGATGGAGAAATATGTCACAGGAGGTCACTGAGGAAGGATAGGCAAGGTCATGAAGGTATTTAAAGGTAAAGATGAGGATCTATCTTGAGGTGGAAACAGATGAGGATGGGGTTGTGAAGTCTTGTTCAGGAGAGGATGCGGGCAATGGAGTTCTGTATGGGCTGCAGCTCATGGAGGATGATCCAGAGAGACTAGCAAAGAGGTGATTGGAAAAGTCAAGTCTAGTGATAAACGTGTGGATGGGATTAGTGAGGTAGTGGCAGAGGCAGATGATGCTGTGGTGATAAAGAGAAACAGACTTGGTCTGAGCCTGATTTAAAGCAGAATTGAGAGTTGAACAAAATGGTGAGATTCTACTCATGAATTGGAGTGAGCAACCAGAGAGGTCAACCCATGAAGTGAGGATGAACTGATGGAAGCCGAACAGGGAGGGACAGTTTTATTGATGTTGTGGTTGGAGAAAATTAAGGCTCTTTCAGGGCTTGATGTCCGACAAGCAGTGTGTCAGAACTGCATTAGTACTGAAGATAATAATAATAATAATCCTTGCATTTGATATAGCGCTTTTCACGTCTTCTAGACGTCTCAAAACAGTATATTTTTGGGTGGACGCGGCAGCCAATTGCGCACAGCAATGTCCCACAAACAGTCGTGGATTGAAAATGACCAATTTATTATTGTTTTGTTTTTGGAGGGATTATTATTAGGCATGTGGAGTAAGGAAACTTGCCCAAGGTTGCGCCCTGCCTGGAATGTCTCTCGCTTGCAAAGCGAGTGCACTAACCACTGAGCTACAGGACTCCACTCATCATATCCAATGCACGTTATTACCCCTGCACATAAAGCAACCTCTAAATGTATATAAATGTACAATCAATGCTAATCTATCCCGTGGTCGCTTTAGTAGAACTTTGTCGGGGTTGTGGTTGCCCTAGGGTTGTTGGTGAGAGTTGCCGAGCGGCGTCAAGCTGACTGAGAGGAAGAAAAGTATGAATCGTAGAAACGGATCTCAGTGGTTAACCAACCACTGCCGCTGCATTTCAACCTGATTCTTCTCCAGGTGTTTTGTTAATCACACGCATGTAAGGCCGACACTATCGCCAGTTTCGCATTTATTACATTTCTCTGCTCCACTGTTGCATGTTGTCACTGAAATGCAAACACAAGGCAGCCTGTTGCAGCTTAGCTGCTACTCTGCAAGTCTTATTAATGTACTCTATTGTGAGCTTTTTACTTGATACTTGGTCGTTTGTGAATAAATGTGGAAGGATAGCAACAGTCAATGCTTGCAGTGTAGCTATTGCTGCCTTTACCAATGCAGCAGATTCAGAGTATCCATCTTCCTAATCCGTTTTCAGAAAGCTATTTTGGACTAAATTTTTTTTAAGAATAAAGAATATTTCCAACCTTAGATATAGTTTTGAACTAACATGGGGAACTGTTGAAAAGTGAAAAGAGATCCATTTGTTTTTCAGTTTTCTAAGTACATTAATTTGAAAGACCAAAAAGAAGAAAGCACATAACTAACATAAATGTACATGTATTTAGAATTTGTTTCAGATAGTGTTAGAACTACCAAAACTGAAATTGAAATGGCTTTATCCATGTAATAGCAAATTTTGAGAAATTCAGTTTCCTGAGTCAGCCATTAATAATTCAATTCATTCCATGGGATGCTGCAAGTTTCGTATTACTGTAATAGTGATATCAAATGTCAGGAAGTGTTTAATCCAGCAATTATTAATTGCACAGATTGTATTGACTTGATGTAGGTTTCAATTAAATTAACAGTGTTTTGGGGAGCTGGGACTCTGAATAGTGTTGTGTCCCCTACCCCCCCCCCCCCACCACCCGCAGCCCCCCAACCCTCACGCTTGGCATGAGGCTGGACCACTGTCAAGCGTTCTGAGGCGCTACCCTACAGGAGGGGTGCAATATAAATGCAAGTTGTTGTTGTTAGATGTTCACTCCAATCACAACATCAAGGACTACTTTAAAGTGATGTTGGCAGTATAATTCCTACATTATTATTTACGTTAGATTATATAGATTTTTTTAAAAAAAATAAGTTTCTTTCCACCTTAACCTTCCCTCTATTTTATTTGCTTTTAATTTTTAGATAATTTATTATCTAAACATCTTTTGGCATTTTCCTTTATTTATTTCCCTTTTTTGTATGATTGGAATCCACCTGATACAAATAGTGCAGTATAAATTGATTTTCTTACATGTGGTCTTTCACAGAGAATTTTCCATGTGTAGGTGATATAAGTATGTGAAACCCTCAGTTTGGATACTTTTAAGCACAGTGATGGGTTTCTGCATGTGCCAGACACCCAGCTGACCAAAAAAATTGCATGAAGTGTAGCATGAATTTAGATTTCCTTTGTGAAGGACTCTCCTTAAGGATCAATTCATATTAACTTCAGTGTAGCTTCAAAATAATTATAGCTAATGTAACCTCGGTTCCACATCTGTACAGTGTCATAAAGGATGTGTGCACATATTCCACTCGCCTTTATCGTGACATTAATGTTACGATAGACTCCGATCTGCTTGTGTGCCATTGTTAAATCATTTCCAAATGTATTGATGTAAACGGTAGTGTAATTCTGATCAGATCATTCAAAGGGAAGCTTGACCTTTACATGAGGGAGAGGGTATGGGAGGGAGGAAGGAATTGTGGAGACTCATGGAGTATAAACATCAGCACGGAATGGTTGGGCTGAGTGGTCTGCTTCCATAGTATACAGTCTTTGTAAGCCTTTGTAGATCACTGTACTTAGATCCATGGCACTTTTTTTGTGAACTATATTTAAAAAAGTATGTTTTTCTGAACCTCCACTATTCTGTACATTGTGAGATCGTATAAATTTATATTGCATTGGTCCATATGAACATATGTTTAGTAAATTAATCTAAACTGTTTGTTCATCTCCACTTTTTCAGGTTTGTCTGTGCTCCTGATTGTAGAGTTTGTAACTATGTTAATTATATTATTGTGCTTCAGTTTTATTTATGCCCTTTAGGATCTTGAATACCATTCTTCAGTAAGATCTTTTTGGGGACCTTGATATAATAAAATAACTGGTTCCAAAGATGTCTCATAAGAAAATTAAGGGACTAAACCTGGTGGGTTGATCCGATCATATTTTTGGAGTGATAAAGGTCAGACCCTGACATCATGTCTGGACTCTTGGCAGCTTGAAGCAAACAAGTTAGCTTGTTGGCTCAGTACCTTCAAAATTAGTTATCTCGTTGGCGCTCAAGGGTTCAAAGTACAATTTGGTGCTTTTCTCTTAGTATCAGGAAAATTTGGAATCGTACCATAGAACATGTGGAGAATGAGCTTTTTGCCATTCAGTAGCTTTAAAATTATTTTAAAAGTCAAAAATATAATTTTGTAAATTAGTTCCATTGACTAAGAATCAAAATTTAATTTCAGTATCAAACAAGGTGATAATTCAATCCTGAAACCATCTCCAGAAAATTACTGAATTTCTGCTAATTATCACTAGTAATAATTAATCACATAATCATAATTCGCATCCCACCCCCAGATCCGCTATTTCCCCCAATATATTAGGCATTCTAATTATGATGATAAAACTTCAAAATTGCTGCAATTGCAATCCTATGACTGGACAAATCTTGATGGTTTTAAATAAGAGTTAGGTGGTTTGAATAGTTGTCATACGTTACGTCAACCTATGCTGAATAATTCTCTGTAATGAAAACCTTTAACACCTTGAGCCACTGGAAGATACCATTGGTTATTGAATTGCACTTGGTGTAATTGTGCATTGACTAAAGTGAACAAGAATGCTCAGGTAAATGTTAAATTCAAATACTGCTTGAATGCAATCAGCGTGCTTGTCCGACCCAAGCCCCCCCATCCCCTGCCCCTCCCAACCTGTCTCCTTTTTGGGCTGAATTTTTTTAAAATAAAATAGTTTGACTTTTCTTAACTATATACTGTGATTTCTTAGTAATCTAATGTAATAGCAGGCAAGGAAATCCTAGAGAAAATAAAGTTTGACATACATTGTTCTGACTGAAGGTATTTGAATTCTGTTCTCGAGAGATCTGATAGCACATCGTACTATTTCACACTCAGTGCTTGATGATGTAATGAAAGCTTTTACAGTCTTGTTAGGTAGTAGTTTTCAATTTGTGCCTAAACTCTTATGACTAATTTTTTTTATATTCAGAAATTAACATTTAAACATGGCTTCCATGTTGTCACACGCATTCAGAAATATCCCCATCAATTCACCATGGGCTGTCAAGTTAAGTAAGTATGTGTACAGTTTAAAGATTTCTTTCAAACTATGCATTTTATATCAAGATATGATTTTTTTATTTGTTCTTTATTTCCTAATGATCCTTTTTTGGAGCTAAACACAATATATTTTGTATAGCCGATTGCAGTGTGCACTCCCATTACAAAACAAGAAAAGCAGGCCAAAATAAACATGAGGTCAATAAGAATAACTTTCACATAAACTCGAGTTGTCATTCTTCTTCTTCCTAATGAGCTCCTTGAATCATATACGAAGCATGAACACCAAGTTCATACTGAGACCAGAAGATGTGGTGTAAACCACTACTAATTGAAATGTTTTGAAGACTTTTGGTGGACTGTGAAGCTCACTGCATGTATTTATGATCTTCTTCCAGTACCACTCTTATTTTACATATAATGTGATTGATAACATAGAGTGCTGAAGTCTGATGCATTAGTAATCAAGTGGGGGACTGCAAATTAGATTTCATCTCCTCTGCTAACATTCAAATCTTCCCAGTAATGGTGAGGGTGCGAGACAGACAGCATTTTTTTGGAGAAGAGTAGAAAATCATCCCCAGGCCTCTCATGTTTCGTATAGGAAATGGATAAGAACAGTTATGATAGAGTTATTGATTCTAGTTGGCAGGCACTGTAATTTGTACTGTAATTTGTTTCTATTCCTGCATAATTTTTTTTATTCAAAATCTCTGGCCATATAATAATACTAATAATCCTTGCATTTGATATAGCGCTTTTCACGTCTTCTCGACATCGCAAAGCGTTTCACAGAACAGACTGTAAAGTGAATTGACCGTATATTTGTAGGTGAAACGTGCAGTTTTCAGATTTTGGCACACTAATAAACTGAATTAATATGATTATATTACCTAATTAGGACAGTCATCGCAACATTGTTAGATAAGGTAGAGGGCATTTCACTTCTTGATCTTATTGAGAAAGATGTTTCTTAAGACAAATTACACCTTATTGAATGTTCATAATTTTGGCTAACAAACTGAAAGCAATATTGAATCAAATTCATTTTTTGAAAACTTTGAATCTAGATGTTTTGAGTGTTATTGTAATCTTTTCTTCAGCTAGTGCTAGAGAAACAGCATTACACAATTTAGATGTTTGAATTTTGTTAGAAAGAAAATTAATGTATTTATAATAAGATCATGTCTTGTCTCATTAAATTAGGTACACGTTCCTTGAGCACAACATCTGACCTTCGGACCGCAGGTAAGTACTTTTCTATCTATTTTTCTGATAGTCTGAAACATGTGGCTTTGCAACATTTGACATTTTTACATATACAATAATAATTTTAATAATCATTGCATTTGATATAGCGCTTTTCCCGTCAGGGGGACATCTCAAAGCACTTCACAACATTTTACTATAAAGTGGAGTGGCTATATATTTTGTAGGCAAATTGTTAGATAGTTTGCACACAGCATGTCCCACAACAGCCATGAAGTGAATGACCAAATGTTACATGATTGTGTTACATGAAATAGTTTGGACTTTTTTGATAATGTATATAGATATAATAGCACAACAGTCACACCACTTCATAGTATATCCTGTGAAGTTCTTTGAGACGTGTTGACAACATGATAAAGCACTGTATCAAATGCAAGGATAATTATTATTATTTAAAATTCTCTCTTCAACAGTGCAAGTAAAAATCCCCAAAGCTCGAGTAAACCAAAAGCTCAACAATGTGGTTCTTGTTGAAGGCGTCCGGACTCCGTTCTTAATGTCTGGTACCACGTAAGTAATAATGATTGCCTTAAATGAGAGGTTCAAATCTGCATTACCTATCTTACATTCTCTGAAAGCTTTGTATTGGAGTCTAAGGCCATTTAGCTTGTCCCTAATATCTGTCATGGAGCTACTTCACATTGCAAGCACAATTTCTCTTTTGTTGAAGCAAAATGAATTTCCACTGGAGTGAAACCTCCAAATTTCTTGTGTTTTGTTTCTGTTTCTCTTTGCCATCTTATTTTAGAAAATCTAAGGAATTGAATTTAATGACATTCCTGAACTAGAACTTGTTTATGAAGGATTCTCAAATTATCTATATACTGGAATAAAAGCTGCTTTTCTTGTTTGCCAAGAAGAGAAGTCATCTTAAAAATGCACTTGTGTTAGTGCTTTACAAACTAACACTGATCTACTGAACCCAGCCATTCAGCAGCAAACACGTGAACGTGGGAGTTTGACACCCCCGTTGAATGCAGTGAATGCCAGTATGTTTGCTTCTCTTTATAAGCAGAAAGCTACTTGTGCAGAATTTTTACAAACCAGTTCCAAGAGGGTCTTGGAAGAAAAATTATGAAACAAACTTTCAATTACCAGATTGCACATAAATCCAGGGATTTTTACTGTAGAGAGGCTGCTAATCCTGTCTAATGGTTTTGCATTTTTCAGTTTAAGACTGGTTTTACAGATTAAGACATACTCTAGTTAGTGTAATAAATAAAAATTGCAGCAAAAGATTGCAGGATGATAACTAAAATCATTCATTTTCTATGCTTTTCTGTTTCAAATATTTGTCTATTTCCTATTTTTTTAAAATAATTCTGCTTCAGATAGTCCATATACTAAATTGAGGAATTGGTAGATTGCTTTTCCAGGGGTTCTCCCTTAAAATAATTGTGATTTACAACTGTTTGTGGGACACTGCTGTGCGCAATTGGCTGCTGCGATTCGCCCTCAAAATATACAGTCAATTCACTTTAGAGTATATTCTGTGAAGCGCTTTGAGACGTCTTGACGTGATAAGGTGCTATATCAAATGTAAGGATTATTATTATTTATTATTTGACTACTTAAAAACAGTTGCACGTTAATGATGTGGAGAATATCTGACTTGTATTCTTTTATTATAGATACGCCAACATGATGCCACATGACTTGGCCAGAGCATCACTGCAGTAAGTTAAGCTCACATTGCTGTGTTTCTATGTCTCCATTAATCAAGGTTTTTTCTAATGTATTTTGGAAGCTTACTTAAAATTATTTGTTACAGGGGCCTTCTGAGAAGGACCAACATACCTAAATCAGCTGTTGATTACATTGTGTATGGAACTGTTATTCAAGAAGTCAAGACGAGTAATATTGCTCGAGAGGTATGTTAAGATACTATATTTTTAAATAATTATGCTGAATCTGTGTATTAAGATATAAATTGTACTGTGAAAAATGCGAATATCATATTCAAAACCTGTAGGGCAACCCATTTTTTAGCGCAGGCATGTTGGTCCATTGTCTGAAAGGCTGTGTTATAAGAGATGTTTGAAAAAAGTAGCCATCTTTTGTAGTCAGGTTGGATGCTATTTGGAGGATGCACCACTTATGTCACTTTCTGCTGCACACTCACAGTAAATTTGAGAAATGCCACTGTGATCAATTCCTTTGCAAAAGAAATGAAATAGTGTACTGACTACTTTACAGGAGTCCTGAGGTTCAGTGGTTAGAGCACTCGCCTTGCAAGCGAGAGACCTGGGTTCGATTCCCAGCAGGGAGAAACCTTGGGCAAGTTTCCTTACGCCACACGCCAGATAATAATCCCTCAAGAAAAAAAACAATAATAAAATTGGTCACTTCAATCCACGACTATTTGTGGGACACTACTGTATGCAATTGGCTGCAGCCAATTCACTTTACAGTATATTCTATGAAGCACTTTGAGACGTCTAGAAGATGCGAAAAGTGCTATATCAAATGCAAGGATTATTATATTATTATTATTCACAAAAGGACATCAGCAACACTTCCTGCACATAAGCAATATGTGAGAAATGACATTAGTGGTGGGATTTTACTAAGCGACATCAGAGGCAACCTGACGACCCAGCAGTTAAGACATATTTTAGCTTTGGGAGTCGATCCCACTTGGTTTCCAATTAACACAAATCTACAGTATACAAGAGCTATATAAAAAACAGTGCTATACCAAAGGGCATAATGTGGTATTAGAAGTAGATTTTAGCAAAACAAAAGCAGTACCAAAAATGTGATTTAATTCCAGAGCTTGGACTGCAACAGTGACATTTCTGCTTCTGACATACCAGCTGTTTTATCTATCAACTGTAAATATATAATTATGTGGATACTACTTTTGAAATAGTGTACTGACAATCTTAACTACATTCATATCCTATATGACTGAATTAATGCTCTAACTATGCTTAGGAATTCTATGTATTTGCATGTGCATCTGTGCATTCACTGCATTAGAAGTAATTATTTCTACTGTTTTGCCAGGCTGCACTTGGAGCAGGATTTTCAGATAAAACTCCATCTCACACGGTCACCATGGCTTGTATTTCCTCAAATCAGGCCATGACCACAGGTACATCCTGCAACAACAAAATTACATTTGTATATGCACATGACGCACATAAATTAATGCTTTTGTTTTTTTTTGCAGCTTTTAGCCTCATTGCCTCTGGCCAGTGCGACACAGTGGTAGCTGGTGGTGTGGAGTTTATGTCAGACGTTCCCATCCGTCACAGCAGGAAGATGAGGAAAACCTTGCTCTCACTTAATAGAGCTAAGACAGTAGGACAAAGACTGTCTCTCATCGGGAAAATCCGACCGGACTATTTTGCTCCTGAGGTATACACACAGCACGTTTCTGTGATAAAATGGGCAAAAAAAGTTTGGGATCTTTTTCCTCTATCTTTATTGATGTAAATTATTTTTTTAAAGTTTATTTCATTTTATGTTAAGCTGATGCTGTAACTGTGATGTTTGGGTGCCCTCTCTATGTACACACCAAGCTCTGAATCCAACCCCCATCCTTGCTCAGCTCTGCTGGCTCTTATCATCCAGTGCATTGAATTCAAGAACCTTATGAATGCCACACTGTCTTGAAAGAGTATAGCTCTGAAACAATTTAGGTCAGAGTTTAACTTACATTAGTCACAATGATGTGCATCATACTCACTAGAGAGATGCATTTTACATGCTGAATTTACAAAGTGTTACAAAGAATGTGTCAGCACAGAAACAAATCACTCAGCCCTATCAGTCTGTGCCGGTATACACACTCCACACAGGTTTTTACGCATTCCTTACTACCTTCCATACACTTCTGTTCACCTCTCCCTCATATGAAGATCTAGCTTCCTCTTAAATGCAACAGTGCTATCTATTCAACCACCGCTTCAGGCAGTGAGTGCCATAATCTCGCTACTCTCTGCATGAAGTTGTTCCTCCTAAATTCTCTTAGATCCCTGAGTCGCTATCTTTTACTTGTGCCTCCTGGTTATGGACTCCCCAAACAGTGGAAGCATCCTATTCATGTTACCTTTCTCAAACCCTTTTATAATTTTAAACACTTCAAATAGGTTCCTCCTTAAACTGCTTTTTCTGGCGTCACAGGAACCATTTACATTGTCGTTTTCTCAACGTTCACTTTTTCAATCCAATGTCCCAAGTTATCCAAGGTGCAGGTGAACTGCAGTATGTAAAACAAGTCTTACATAATAGGTGGTTAGAGGTGAAATCCTAATTAATATTGTAAACCGGGTAGGAGAAATTAACAACTAAATCAAAGTACATTTCTATAGATATGATTTAACATTGCTTGTCATTATTTCTTTAGCTTCCAGCTGTAGCTGAGTTTTCCTCCAATGAGGTCATGGGTCACTCTGCAGATAGACTTGCAGCTGCTTTTGGCATATCACGTGTAGAACAGGATGAGTATGCTTTGCGTTCTCATATTTTGGCTAAGAAAGCCGAGACTGAAGGGCTGCTTAAAGATGTCATCCCGTTGAAAGTTCCAGGTAACTGCCTTGTGTCTGCGCAGAAATATAATCATAATTAAATCAATCTGCAGTTAACTTTTCAAGACAAAACTTTTCCCTTAAGTAATATTAAGTGCTGCCAATCAGGTTTAATTGGCAGCACTCTTGCTTCTGGATTAGAAGGCTATGATCTCAAGCCCCATTGTCTCGGCTGACACCAGTGCAGTGTTGGGGGAACACTGGAGCAAGGATTTATTATTGAAAATATTATAATCCTAATTAAGTATGTATATACAATGGAGGGGTTTAAATATATTAAAAAGGAATCCAAGTTCACCAATGTGGATTTTTTTCTGGGTAACAAGAAGTAAGTCATGCTGAACTGCCTGATCTCCCTTCCATCTACATCTCTTTCTGTTATGAGGTTCCTGCAGTCCTATGGGAATCCTTAGAAATCCATTACAAATAGCACATTTTAGACACCCCATATATATTCTGTAGACACCATGAAACAATCGTTTATTCCTCCTTTTTACTCCAGCAAACTAGCGGGGAGCCTAGGGAATCTGCTTTGTGTGTGTGACTGTTCTATAATCAAACAATGTGTGCTTCAAGCAATCTTCTAAGTATTACTGGAAAGTGCAGAAAATTAGTTGGTATATACCTAGTTCCTCATTGTTGAAACAAGTAAATATTCTATAATTCAGGTTATCGTTTTGTTTTACGGTTAATGCAGTTTAACTAGCGTCTAAGCGCTCTGAGACACTACCCGGCATGGAGAGTGCTATATAAGTGCAAGTTGTTGTTGAATAAACAACCTTTGAATCTGGCTGTCAGATGATTAGAAGTCAGATTATTCAAGCTTGACCTCATGGTGACTGACAGGTTAGGTCAAGTTTTCTGTGCAATTCTTGACTTGCTGAATCCAAGAAGTGTGAAGCACAAATTAGTCATTGGTGGTTCAGGTGAGCATACACCTTAAAACGGGTTCACAATGTTGGAACAAATTTGGTGAATCAGATGCATCAGTTCTGTGCTGACCATTAGCCGATTAATCCATACAAATTCAGCTCTTCTATTTCAACAAAGCTATGTTACGCCTTTTATCCCGCTTAATGCACAGAAATATGTATGATGATGGAGGTTTCTAGTTCACCTTTTACAAGTTATTCCTTCAACTAAGGAATGTATTTAATATGAATGAGAAATTTGACATTTTTTAAAAATAATTTTCTTTTAAACCAGGAAATCAGACAGTCATGAAAGACAATGGGATTAGACCGTCCTCTATGGAAATGATGTCCAAATTGAAACCAGCGTTTGTCAAACCACATGGAACTATTACTGCTGCCAACGCTTCATTTCTGGTAATAACATACTAACTTGAGACAAAAAGTAATTTTAATTTCCTTTGCTCTAATTCATTTCTTATTTTCTAAGAATTTTCTTCTTTGTGGAATTGTGAATTTTTAATTCCACAGGGATTGCTCACTCCACTACCTGTCGCCTTCGCTCAGCTCACCTGGGTTCTTCTGCGTACCTTCAGCCACTATGCCCTGAATCTCTGGAACTCCCTGCCTCAATCCCACTGTCTTGCTTCCCTTTACCAGTCTTCAAATCAGACCTGAAGACGTTTCCTCTTTGACTGTGCCTTTGATCACCTACCCTCTCTTTCCAGCTAGGTGTCAAACTGCAATGCTGTTGAGCTCTCTAAGATACTACTTGCATGAAGTGTGCTATATAAATGTTATTTTTAACAAGAATTGAGATTATGATTGCAGATAGACTATAAATATTCATGTTCCTTTCCTGAATTTAGATTTGCTGATCTTTATACAGGGTAACTGATTCTGTTTAGAAATAAATGTATGAGAACTTTTATGTGCCTTTTCAAGAATATTATTCATATTAAATCTTGCTTAAATTAAGTCAATACTATTCATATTAGCTTCATATTTTTATGTTAAACCCTGAATTTGTCTCAAATTTCAGACCGATGGTGCATCAGCAGTGTTGCTCATGTCTGAAGAAAAGGCACTGTCTATGGGCTACAAACCAATTGCTTATCTGAGGCAAGTAGTCTTTGTAAATCCTCTCTGGAGCAGATAGATAATGGAAATAAATACATATTTGTAATGCTAATGAACAATAAATTTCAATTTATTCTGTGGATTATTTCAGGGACTTTGTATACGTCTCCCAGGATCCCAAGGATCAGCTACTGTTGGGGTGAGAGTGTTTTTTGTTAAAATATATAATAAAGAAATTTGAATACTTCTAATGTTATTTTTAAACTAAGACTCCTATTTTCTGTAGGCCAGCGTATGCTATTCCTAAAGTTTTGGAGAAAGCTGGATTATCTCTTGATGATATCGCTGCCTTTGAATTGCATGAAGCTTTTGCAGTAAGTTCATTTTGAATGGTAAAAAGCAACAGGAAACAACATTGAAAACAAAATAATAAATTGCTATAGTATTGGATCAGCTGAAAGGTAACCTTCCATTTTAGTTGTGATTGTCATGCCATAGCACCTTTCTGTGCTACCAGCAAGACATGCTGACACAATTAATCTAGTTAACATTCGGCAGAATCTTGTCCTTTCTACGAGTCTCTCAAAATTTATAGTCAGCACTGGAGCAGTTGTTTCCATGTTGATCACCAGCATTTATTATCTTTTGAGTATGTAATGTTACAAGTTCAATATTTTACTTGCGTGACATTGATGGATCTAAATTGTTGCTACTATTTTATGTTTCCAGGCCCAGATTCTATCTAATTTAAAAGCAATGGACTCTGACTGGTTTGCACAGAACTACATGGGAAGAAAATCGAAGGTGTGTTCAACATTAACCAGTTATTTTTAATCCCTGTCATTTTAACAAAGTTCCTGGATGGATGGGTCAGCAGCCATTGTAATGGGTCAGATCATAAAAAGCACGTAATCTCCTGTCATGCCAACTCACTGCTCCTTGCCTTGCCGGTTCCAATGTATCAGATACAGTTTCTGGAATGTGTAGCTGGGATTACTGGAACTTTGTTTGGTTTGGATACTCTTAAGCATGGTGATCGATTTCTGCATGTATCAGACACTCAGCTGACCAAAAAAAGTGTCCAAGTTTGTTTTCTATAAATCTTTCTAAATTGGAACTAATTTGATTACTTTAAAGAGACACTAGTCTCCTGCCAATATGGTATTCATGATATATAGCATATAATTATATAGGTGTCCTCCCATTGTATTTTATATACACCTTGACAAACTCAATTTGCAGTTTACCATGTTGCGGTCTAAAAACCACTCACGACTTCAATTTTTGCCTCTCCAATCTCCCGTTTAATACCTAACATCTCCTTGCATTTAACATATCAAATGCTTCGTCTTTAGGGTTCAGCTGGTAGCCTCATATAACACTATACATCTCACTGTTCGTGTCTCCTCCAGAATAGTTTCCATAGTCCATCAACAATACTTCCTACAAGATCAAGATCTCTTCTATTCTCCTTCACTGTATAACCAACAGCCCAATAGAAACCCATTCACTACTTATATCCCCTCAGCATTAACCTCCTCTTTAACATAATGTTTGGGAAGCTGATACAATCAGACCTCATTATAACACAGTGGTTTGGGTCCATAAAATTAGACCCAGCCTTTTGATGAACGCATTAGAAATGTATCTACCAATCCTCACTTGCATGATGTCTGGTCGCCAATGACATCACCACTAATGTCACTAAGCCACTGTGTACAACAAGCCTGCGGCCAGTGGCAATCGCTCATGAAAGGCACTGACACCAAGAGGCCCTGTGCACTATGTGCAGGAAGCTGGTCAGTCAGGCCAGAGATTACCCACAATAAGAATGGCAATATAATCCTGATATTCCAGGTCTTCAATTACTCATACACCTTCAGTTTCATGACCTTAGTGCCTCTACCTCCAGTTACCTTTATTTGGGCGCCCACCACATTAAACTATGCAGTCTGCAGGATGCCTGTCTTTAGATTGACTCACTGTTTTTGTACTATTGGCTAGGTTGGGGTTCCCCCACTCGATAAGTTGAACTGTTGGGGTGGTTCACTATCCCTGGGACATCCTTTTGGTGCCACTGGTTGCCGTCTTGTGACAACAGCTGCTCATAGACTGATTAAGAACGGTGGACAGTATGCACTGGTTGCAGCTTGTGCTGCTGGTGGGCAGGTATGGCTTTTGTTTGTATTGTAAATATATATTTCATCTTTAATATTGTGGACAGTGACTTTTTTTCTTCAGCAAGTCATACTTTCAAATGACTTGGCAACATTGCTCAAAGTACTGTTTTGTGCAGTCTAACATCAAAGCAGTTCTTCCAGCAAGTCATAGTGAAGGTAAAGAATATCAAGTTGCTGAAACGTATGCTTTCTAGAATAAATCATTACAATGGATCACATTGATTTGACATATTTTTGGAATAATAATGCAAGCACTTTTGACATAAAACAAATATCTTAAAATACTTTATCAAATATAAATGACTAGAAATGAAGTGAATACTCTGTAATAAGTAAACACAGCAGCTCATCTGCACCATCAGTATCTCATAAACAAAATGAGATGATCAGACAATTAAAATGGATTAGAAGGTGAATGTAAACCAGGTTAAGACTCCACGTATATTTGAGAAACTAACAAACTCGACACGGACCAGGCACTGGCAGCATCACCATCCATGGATGCACACTCCACCTCACTGAGGCAGTCTGGAATCTTGGTGTCTTGTTTGATCCTCACCTGTCCTTTCTCCCCCACATCTGCGCCTTGACGCACTTTGCCTCCCCCCACAACATCGCCCGACTCCACCACTATCTCGCCTCTCCACCCACCGAAACCCTCATACACACATTCATCACATCTAGGCTCGACTACACCAACTCCCTGTTTGTCGTCCTTCCCAACACTTCACTTCACAAGCTGCAGATCATCCAGAACTCTGCAGCTCATGTCCTCTCCCGCACCAGGCTCTGTGACCCTAGCACCTCCACCCTCACCTGGCTCCACTGGCTCCCCATCCCACAGAGGATAGAGTTCAAAATCCTTGTTCTCACCTTGAAGGCCTTGCTCCTTCCTACCTCTGTGACCTACTACCCCATATCAACCTCTCTGCACCCTCCACTCAGCAGGCTCTGGCCTGTTCCACGTTTCCTGCCCGACCCTTCCCAATTTTGGAGGTCGGGCCTTCAGCCTCACTGCCCCCATCCTCTGGAACTCCAGCCCACATTCCCTTCACCTCGCTCACTCCCTTGCTTCTTTCAAGGCACAACTCAAGACCTTCTTCTTCAACCGTGCCTTCGGCCACCCTCCCTGCCCTCCACCCTCCCTGATCCCAAACCCCTGCTCAGGTCCAAATTCCTGACTGTATAGCACCTTGGGGCGTCCTCCTGACGTGAAAGATGCCACACAAATGTAATTTTGTATTGTATTTGAACCAGTGAGCTCCTGGTCCATAAACTGCAGCTCTACCCAATACACTATCAACAACAAAACCCAGGGTAGCGTCCTAAAGCGCTTTCCAAATCAGTGCTATCCTGGTGTCTACTCTTTCATTACAAGCCCGAAAAATTTGAAATTTATACCTCGTTTAAATTTATTCTGAGACTTGTGTTCATAATCTGGGCTGATTGATGGAACTACATCTATTCAAATTATCTTCCTTGCTGTTAAAAAAAATTCTTCCTTGAATTGTTTAAGTGTGATGATAATTTGTATTAATTTCTTTCAGGGTCATGGAATGATTGTGGAAACCTATCCCCAATAGTGAAACGTGCTCCTGATTTGACAAGTTTAAAATAATGCCATTCCAATGCAGGGGAAGAGTGATTTCAGAAAAAAAAACATTTGCCGCTTTGTGGAGATACCTTCTTAATAGCTTTGTACATACCACCATCTACGGTTGTCAATAAAAATTCAATCAACTACATTTATAATCTTGAAATGTATTAATTGGGAAAAGTAGAAGAGGTTTTAAAACAACTTCTTTTTGATCTTGTTTCCCCAAATTTGAGTTGTTTCAAAGCTTATTTTAGGATAGAATTTCACTCTTGCTTGTAGAAACAGTAGCGTAGCATGCAAATTATAGGTGATACTTTAAAATGCAAACCCATATGCCTTAATAAAAAGTAAATTTACAAAATAAAGTGTGGACCATCTCTGGAATGTTGTGAGCATTACTGAACATGCTTAAAGTAACCTCTGAAATTATTGTGACCAAAATCCTGGGAGGATGTTGCATTTCTTGTCTCTGCATCAATTCTTTCAAAAATTAAACTCTTAAAATTTTTGTGGTACTTTACAGTGATTTGTTTCGCTTTGACAGATTGAATACAAAAGTAAACAAAAAGAACTTGAATCTGTCTGTCCCATTCTCCGGTGATCAAAGGGTTAGGATCAGTTGTTGGCAAAATATCTATCAAAAATAAGAGAAGGTTTGACTTTCTTGTTATTGCCTTATCTTAAACCTAGAATGATGAATGTATTGAATCACAGAAAACCTTTTCAAACAATTGATAAGCACAACTTTCACGTTTGAGGAAAATGGAATTCAAATTCAAATTCCATCTTCCCAAACGATTTGTATTGTAAATTATACAAGATAGCAACATCAACCCACTGTATACCAATGTATACAAATCAACAAAAATTGGCAATCTCAATTAGTTGTGGTAAAGATTGACATCCCACATATTGATAAGCACACAAAAACAGCACAGGTATATGTACGGTAATGTCTCAGAGCCCTTCAACGGGACAGGGTTGCACCCTGAGCCGAGGGGCATTGGGGGGAGGGGGAGGATGGTCGCCATAGGTGTGTTGAAATGGGTAGGATTTAAGGTGGGACAAAGGCAGAAAGAGGGGTGGAACGGAGTGGTACAGGGAGGGAGTTCCAGAGGTTAGGGGTGTAGGAACTGAAGATGGCCAACAGTTGTGGCAGGGAAAGGGCAGTAGAGTGTGTACCAAGCCCACGTTAGCTGAATTAAACGAGTGAGTGTAGGTAGGTAGGAGATCAGAGAGATAAGGGGCTGCCAGGGAGTGGCTGAATTCGTAAATGATGGTGACAACCTTGAAATCGATCAAATGGGTGATGGAGAGTCAGTGGAATCTGATGAGGACTGGGGTGTTTGCTCGTGTGGAGTTTGATAAGGATGTCGGCTGGAGAGCTTTAGATAAGACGCCACTTATAAACTGGAGCAAAGAGACTAGCGAGGAGAGTATTGGTAAAATCTAAGAGGGAAGTGCCATAGGCATGTTCAAAGTGGTAGAGGTGGAAATTAAAGACAGAAAGGCAGGAGCAAAACAGAGTGGTAAAGGGAAGGAGTTCCAGAAGATGGGGGCACAAGAATTGAAAACGCACCTGAAAAAAGGATGTGACGAAGGCACGAATGAGTGTTTCAGCGACACTGATAGGGGCAGGGTGAGTGATCTGAAGGCCTTTGATTTTTTTTTAAATCAAAAAAGGAAACCGCAAACACGGTAGTAACTGGTACGCAAGTGAAACTTCCACGTTTTCAATACATAAATGAGCACTTTCCAATAGGTGTCACTGGATAGTGAATAGTGATCAGAGAAACTTGACAGTCAATTCCGGTTCTTTTGTTTCAGCTTCTGCTGTCACCTGGTGGCCGCATAATCTAAGTGCAGATGAATATTGCTAAAAATACCAAACCATAAGTTATATCTGGCTTGGCATCGTTTATATCCTGGGTAACAGATGCTTATTTGGAATGTTAGAGTTCAAAACACAGCCTTAGTTGGGATTCAGATTAACAATAGTCACAATAAGATTGAACCGTACTCAACCAAGCAGCAAAATGAGCCAAGTTCTGGAACTCTCAAACCTAAATATTTAATTTATTCAGCTAAAACTTGACAATCTATTCAAGAATAAAATCACAAATGTTAGATTGTTCATCCCGTCCCAAGTAGATTTTTGAATGCTTGCAACAATCTGGACAGTGAAAAACAAGAAACCCTGGAAGGGGGACAGAGAATTGGTGATATATGGCAGCTATTTCGCAAACAAGAAAAAGATTTTTTTTCAGAAGAAAGATGGAGGTCTTTAGGGAAACCCAAGAAAAATGCTTCAGTAGGTATTTATCACAGGAAAAAACATAAGGAAGGAATACTGTCCTTCCTTCAAAAAATAATCCCTTCAAAAGAAGAAGAATTTGGTCACTCAATCCACGACTGTTTGTAGGCACTGCTGTGTACAATTGTCTGCCACATTTCACCCACAAAATATGCAGTCAATCCACTTTCCAGTATATTCTGTAGTTCACTTTGAAATGTTTTGAAGACTTGATAAGGCATGATATTAAATGCCTGCTCCCTCTGCTGGTTTCCAAGTTAAATGCACTGAGCTGGAAGATCCCCAACATTGCAGAGCTTTCTGACCACACATTTATTATCCTGGTTTTAATTTTTACATTATTGTGCAAATCTACCGAGAAAATAGCTAGAAATGCTAAAATAGTTTTTCTATGCTTTAATTTTGGTGAAGATAGGTTTTCTTTTTCAATCTAAAGTGATGTGGTTATTATTTACTGTTTAATCTCGAGTTGCTCCCATTCAATCAACTTCATTCCCTTTTCTTTCCAACCTGATTGTCCATTCCACTCAATATGATTGGTAAATATATAACGACTCTCAGAGCGAAAAAAGGGTGGTGGAAGCAGATTCAATAATAACTTTCAAAAGGGAATTGAATATATACTTGAAAAGAAAAAAATTGCAAGGTTTTGGGGAAAGAACGGGGGTAGTGGAACTAATTGAATAGCTCTTTCAAAGAGCCGGCACAAGCACAATGGGCCGAATCCTCATAGAATCATAGAATCCTTCTCTGTTGTAGGATTTTCTGAGCAGTTGTGGGGGAAAGGTGATTCAGCCCTTGTAGTATTACATTGGAAAATGGTCCAATACTGTTTTGCATTCCTATTTAATCTGCCTATTACAAAGGAGCAGCTTTGCAGATGTTAACAAAGTACATTCAAATGTGTCTCAACGCTTCTATTAAAATAATGAATTTGCCTCAGTGTAGATTTTCATGTACATTTATGTTGCAGCTTGTTCAAACTACTCTTGATACCTTACCAACAAAGCAGTAGGTGGTAGGAACAGGTGATCAACATAAAGTCTACCTATTATTATTTTAGGTATTTGTAAAAGATTGTTTCAAATAATACTTTAATAAAATGTCAAAACCAAGCTCATTTATTGTGGTTTGTAATCAAATAAAAAATATTTGATGTGATCAAATATTGATAATGGTTTTAGCAAAATTAAAAATATTTCACACTTTACTACTCACTCGGTCTCTAGATTAATAAGGTAAAAGGTAAGTTTGGATCTCCACCATTATGTAATTAAATACAATTTGTATTACTAATATGAGGATATAAACTATTGAATCTCTTTGTTGATCTTTCAGTTCACAAGAGAACTTATTGATATTATACTTCCAGAATAGCAAGCCAAACCTTCTTTTCATAATAGCATCAAATTATTTCTTAGATATGTATTCGTCCTCAACCACCTTCCTGGAACTTCATTTCAGGCTAGGATTATCTCCTATGAAATTCAAACTTCCCTATTATTCTATTAGAATTAACTTTCAAAAAGGTACAAGATAAATAGCTAAAGAGGAGTAAACTACAGGGGTATGGGGAAAAGGCAGGTGAATGGGACTGAAAGGATTGCAAAGACACAATCAAATGGTCAAATGGCCTTCTCTGCTGTACATTTCTATGGTTCTATGGTTCTGTTAATCTAGTGACTCAGTGAGAAAATTAAGAACACTATTCATTTTGCCTACTGCCTTTGCATATCCAAAAGTACTGCTCAGGATTTACACATCTTTTCCCTTAAACCATGTACAGTGGAGTCCTGTAGCTCTGTAGTGGTTAGAGAGACTTGGGTTTGATGCCTGGCAGGGCAAAATGTTGGGCAAGCTTCCATAATCCACACGCTTCTGTTGACCTAGTAGTAAGTAGGAATCCGGTTGTTAGTCAATTGGTGAATCGCTTTTCCGGGGGTAATAATTCCTTCAAAAAAAATAATAAATTGGTCACTTCAAACCACAACTGTTTGTGGGACACTACTATGCGCAATTGGCTGTCGTGTTTTGCCCACAAAAATATACTGTCAATTTACTTTAGAGTACATTCTGTGAAGCAATTTGAGACGTTTCGAAGACGTGATATGGTGCTATATCAAATGCAAGGATTATTATTAAACCATCTTATATACATCTACAACTCAGCCAGGCTGGCAATATCCTCTCTAAGACATCTCTTTAAGTCTATCTTATTTGGTTCCTCATCATAGTACAACTCTCGAACAGTGGTGGAATCAACTTTGTTGCTGTCGTTAGTATGTCTTGGATCTGGGCTTTGCCGACTAAAATGCAAGTCCAGTTATAGCCTGATCAGAGCATGGTTGGTACAGAATTGGCTATTTATCCTGTTTGCATTATTTATTGGTACTTCTCATAGTTTGGACATAGTAAATGTCAAGTCAACTAATACTATGGCAACTATGGAGCACATGTGGCTCCTATTTTTACTGTCTTTATGCAGGAACTTGCATCATTCACCTGTAGGGAACTTCAATTGTCAATGATTAACTCAGGTACATATCCTTTCCTTAAGTCTATATTGGCTACAACCTCTGATTTGACAGTACTGATTCATCTTCTGATTTGATCATCATCTGGAAATTGAAAACTTGCAAATCCAGATCATTTACAAGGCACATGAGTGATACCAGGACACTTCCCTCAGTCTGTACTCAGCACACCTCCCATTTCAACCTCAGGCTTCCCTGTTTCACTCTAGCCAGTTTGCATAAAAATCACCAAACAAACATCCCTTCCATATAAGGCTTAATCATCTAGACTCAAGAACATTCATATACAATCGTTGACAAACATTTATATTGTGGTACCTCAGATATAATGACTAGACTCTGCCAAGTGCTGAAACCGCTCATTAATGGGTTATATATCCAATTATAATCATTATAATTATTCAAGTTCTGCCAATGAGCCAGGCTGTGCTGTCATCAGCAGTGTCCTGGAATACTATGGGCATGCTCAGGAACTTTTTTTTAAAAAAACAAAATAAATTTAATAAAGTTTCCTACAGTAAACCACAATTCACAGTATTAACAAAAAGAGTGCTTAAATTCAAAAATCCTTTAAATAAATAGTGTGGGAAGAAAGTGGTCTGAGTCTGTGTTTGGATTAAATAGAAGTCTACCAGGCAATTTTGTAACTAGAAGAATTGTGAAACATTGTATAGCCATTATTTGCATCCTAATTTACTTATTCATTTACATGTGTTTTATGCCATTATATCATTATTATGCCATTCTTCTAAAGTATCACAAAATATCAGCAAAATCGAATGAAAGCTTTATTTCACTTTCACTTCACAATAAATTTGGACACAAGGCATCACAAAAAATATTGTACATTTTATAATGGCCTTCCCAACTCCTCCCTCCACAGACTGCAGATAATCCAGAACTCTGCAGCCCGTGTTCTCTCCCGCACCAAACTCTGTGACCCCATCTCCCCCATTCGCGCCCAACTCCACTGGCTCCCTATCCTTCAGAGGATCCAGTTCAAGATCCTGGTGCTCACCTACAAAGCCCTCCATGGCCTCGCCCCACCCTACCTCTGCAACCTCCTAACCCCCTACCAACCCGCCTGTTTCCCTCCGCTCAGCCGGCTCTGGCCTGCTCCATGCCCCCCGACCCATCCGCCCCACCATTGGTGGGAAAGCCTTCAGCCACTCTGCCCCCAACCTCTGGAATTCCATCCCCCAGTCACTCCACCTCGCCCCCTCCTTAGCCTCCTTCAAGTCCCAGCTCAAAACTCTCCTCTTCGACCATGCTATTGGCCACTCCCCTCCCTTCTCCCCTCCTGACCCCAGCTTGGGTCTGAAATGCTGTACACTGTTCAGCGCCTTAGGACGTCCTCCCAACGTGAAAGACGCTATACAAATGTAATCTTGTTGTCGTTATATGCTAAACATTGTGCAACAGATTAGAGTTTAGAGGTATGATTTTGGACTCTTCACTGACTGGGTACGTCATATTGCCAAATACACAAGCCTTTTTTTTAAAAAAAACATGGGTTAACACTATGGTGTCCATAGAGACTGACTGCACACGCAGAATAGTCAACTTCAAGAAAATGTTAGGAGTGACAATAATGATCAACACAGAATGCAAATCCATTTGCACATGGGAACATATGGAAGATTTGTTCACCTTTTTTTTGGTCAGTTAAGAGTTTGACACCACGGGAAAGCCACCACCATACTTAAGAGTATCCACACCAGACCAGAGTTCCACATAGATATGCCACAGATACGCGCAAATTTCCGTGGGCACTTTTAAAACAATAACAACCATCCTTGCATTTCATATTGCGTCTTATCACATGGTTGAGACGTCTCGAAGCACTTCACAGAATATATTATAAAGTGGATTGACTGTGTATTTGTGGATGAAAAGTGAAAACACAACAAGATAAATTAAAACAATTGATAGCCCTCGTATTTGGTATAACGCCTATGAGGTGGAAGACTTTCAAACCACTTAAAGGAAAGCCAAGCCACGTTAGCAACTGTATATTTGTCGGCATTGGTGGCAAACGCTTACCACTTCTTAAGAGTGACTTTGGCCGATCCGCTTCAATAACAATCCATACATTTGACATAATAGCTCATCAGGTCAAGATTTCTCAAAGCGCTTTGCGGTAAAATGTACTGTAAAATGACTTGGAGGAGAACGCAGAAGCCAATTTGCACACAGCAATAATAATAATAATAATAATAATCCTTGCATTTGATATAGCGCTTTTCACGTCGGGAGGACGTCCCAAAGCGCTTCACAGAACACCCCCACAAACAGCCGAGAAGGTCGATCGCCAAGTCTGGGCAACACTGGGAGCAGGAAGACCCCTTTCCCTTTTCGAATGGACTGTACTTTTGCAGACTGCAAAAAAAAAAAAAAAAAACAAACCAGGTTGCGTGTTGGAGCGCACAACTGCAGGTTTTGCAGACTTTGCTCTGCAGACTCCGTACTCGCACAGGCAGTGCGGGACTTGGTTGCGCAATTACCTGTAGCCTTAAGTCACTCGACTGAAGTCGGTCCCCGGCAGAGTGGGGGGTGCGCTCTGCCCGGACAGTGGGCAGCGAGTACCTCTACCTGAGGAGCCACAGCCTGTGGGATGGGCTGCTGTTGGCCGCTCTGAGCGGCACCTGGACACCGAGTGGCCGAAGCCCTCCCTCCTCTGCCGCTGTGGGGTTAAAAGTGGAAGAGGAGGAGAAGTTTGGATGGATTCCAGGTAACTGCCACAAACCGAGGTCGCCTGCAACTGAGCTCTTGCAAACGCACTGCGTTGAGCTGCTTCTCCTTCTCCTCCTCCTCCTCCTATCTATCTATCTATCTATCTTGTGTCGTGTTCCCTTTATTTGGAACAACCACCAGTTGAATCTATTGGGAAGGTTTACGGAAGTGTCCCTAAAGGTATATATATATAGTGCTCTCACCAGACGGTTTGCAGGGCTCTGAGCCTCTTGAGAGCAATGCTTATGGTTTCCCCCCTCCTCCACTCACTCAGCAGCTAATGGACTAAGAAGCTACAGCAGAGCTCAAAGCGACAACATGGTTTGAAGTGAGCATTTTAGACAGAACAGGCAATGAGTTTGCTTGGAAAGTCTTAGCAAAGCGAATTTGAGTTTTGGAGGCCTTTTCTCCCCTCCCCATGAACTTTTGAGTGTGAGCGCATAAAGAGGAGTTGGGGAATGAGACTGTAATTTGACTCTGGAGGCCCAACTAGTGAGTAACTTTTAATTAACCTTTGGATTCTTTTTGATTTGGAAGTTTCATTCAAGTGCGCATTCAGAAAGCTCATAATGTTTCATGTGTTTTTTTTAACAATAGTTCTGTTGTAATATTTTCGAGTTGTTTTAAATATTAAATGTAGGCTCTCTTACCACTCGTCACTGTTGACAGAGTTTCAGTTTACTGTTGCTGTTGAGGAGCAAAAATATCTGCACAATCCACTTCACAGTCTATTCTGTGAAGTGCTTTGAGACATCTCAACGATTTGATAAGGGCTATATCAACTGCAAGGATTATTATTATTTCAGTGTGGTGTTAATTCTATTTGCAATTGGATAAAAGGAGATGAATGCAATAGGCTTTACCTCCTCTCCCAATGTTATGTAAATGGATGTTAAATTGACTTTAAAAACTTTACTGTATAGATAATTGTGATGTTTTTCCTCCACTGGAAATGAGTTAGAATAATTATTTTGAAACTAAAGTCAGAGAAATTGACTTTTTTGTGCGATGGATAATTGGAGATTTCCAGTTTCGCAACACAGGCTGATGTTTGCTCTGAAGAAAAACAGTTAATTTTACTATTTATTCTCACAATGTTGTGGTAGTGACTGAAGGAAAGTAATTTGGTATCTGGAGAGAAAATTATAATGAGTCGAAGAGGAACAGATGGAGGAAATCTGTAACGTAAGATGACAAGAATTATGAGGATGAGTGATCTCATTAAGTTAGAGTAAAATTTTTTTAAAAATCTGAAACAAAATCAGAGCGAATGTAAGTGGAAAAAAATCTGTGGTAAATTGTGACTCCAAAGATGCCAGATATATCTGCAGTAATCTAGATCATTCATGTGACTTCGATGTAGTTGTTAATGTGTCCTGAATCCTATAAAGCACATCTTTTCAATGGTAGAGGGGACCTAGCAGGACAAGCATTGTGCTGCAATACCATTTCCCTTTAAAGGAAAATCATATAAAAGTGCTTACTACACTGTAAAATTAATTAGATGGAGAGGAAAAGAAGTTACATGGCTAGGTCAACATAATTTTGTTTGTAAAATTGTTGGCCTTATTTTGTCACAGCATTTGTTTTTATCAGTTTGCAGTATGGCTAGAGAGATGTAATAGGTCGCTTTTATTTATTTACAACTTGATGTTCAACTTTTACTTAGCTTAAAACTGTCATTTTTACAGAAAAATTACATTTTGAAGTCGGCCCCTGGAAATATAGTATACCGGAGATAAGTTCTTGTTTGTTTTCCTAACTAGGCCATTCAGTCTTTACCACTGAACTGAGTACTACATTATACCATTTTAAAGACTGCATACGGTATATTATCACAGCGATGGACAACAAAGATGTGTCAGAGCCACATTTTCCATCATGTCAGTCAAAACTGCTGCACCATCCTGAACAACTACAGGTTAGTAACAACTTGACATTAACAACGTGGAATTTTTTTCTGTTGAAAAAGGAAATACTCTAACCGAATTGTAATTGAGGATACAGAGAAAGTATTTGGCCTTTCTGACAGTATATACAACTATTATTATTATTAATACAGTATATACAGTAGTTGAAATATCTTTTTCTAATCATGACTCATCAGCAATTCCTAGTCAGAGTTGTAGGTTCAAGACTCACCTTGAGACTTTGAACTCATATAGTTTAGGCTGGCACTCAATGCAGTGCTGAGGGTACTGTGTTTCAAATGAGATAGAAATCTGTGGTCTCGCCTGCCTGCTCAGGTGAACGTTAACGATCCCAATGGCACTATTTGTAAAGAGAAAAGAGTTTCTCCCAGTGTGCAGGTCAGCAATTTTTCTGATAAAATTGCTCATTAATGTCACGGCTGTTTGTGGGACATTGCTGGGTGCAAAATAGCTGCTGGTTTGCCTTGAGAAATCCTTCTGGCGTAAAAGCTACTAAATCAAATATAAGGATTATCATTTTTTTTCCCCCTGCAGTACTATTTCGTTGTAAAATTTCTTGCATAAACTGTACTTTCATATGTTCTTATTTCCTCTATTTTAAGAAATACTTTGTACATCTGTGTAAGTTCCTTTTTATTCCTAAACCGCAACAACCACTGTAAAATGTAAAGATTTATCATCTGGAGATTGTTTCTTATATGTATGATTTTGAATAACGGTTAAGTTAATTTCTTCTTAAGTTAAAAGGCATGTTTTATTATGTAACATTTAATGCTAGATACAGGAGGCAGTGATTTTTCACAACCCAATAGATGCTGGAACATTCACTGGAGTTACCTACAGTGCAACACTGTTATACCACACACATTCAGTAATGATTCACTCGCATGTGTGTGTTTGCCCGCTTACTTCCATGTGCTGGGTAACTTTACAGCTAAAATAATGCCTCCTGGTGATCTCTACAAATATCTCTGTCTGTCTTTCATGTGTGAAGCAAACAGGAAATCTCAACAATGACTTGATAACCTGTAAGCTGGTGATTTTTTTTAGTGCGGGCGCCAGGCGGGCACAGAGCCAATATTCCAATATACCCATCGCACCTCTCTATAGAATGGATAGGGATTTTTTGGATCCCAATTACTATGTTATACCAAGGCTTCATGTGCTATTTAAGGACTATTAAAATCAGTATACTAATGTTTTTTGCTTTATCATTTACAATCCAGCAGCATTTATATATGAAAAATGTTCTCCAGGAGGTAGTGGTTAGGTCTATGTTACGTTAGTTTTATGCTAGGGTAGGTTTAATGGACTGAATGAGTGGCTTGATGGTCTGAACAGCCTGTTTTAATTATATATTTGCTTGTATAAACTTGACAACACTGCACTACATTTGACTTCATGTGAGACATTGCTGTGCGCATATTGACTCATCACGAGTGCACAGATATAAGGAGTTGTCAGCAGGCAAATGAAAGTAGTTTGCCCATAATATTAATTCATTATACTTTATTTAAAAGATAATACACTTTAAGTAAATCCTGTGAAGTACTTTGAGTTGTCTTCTTGACTTGAAATGCAAGGATGGTTGTAATTTTATTATTGAGAGTAACTGCCTGTGAAATCGATAAGTAATGTTGCAGTGTTGTAGGCACTATATCAAATTCAAGGATTATTTAGGTCAAGTAGGTTTTAGATTATGTTTCTAGTTTTCTTTTTCAAGATTATTTTCATTACTTTCTATTGTTTGTTTATTACCAACTGATCTTGAGCTTTGGTTTGGGTGTGATTTATGCACATTATATTGAAAACTTTTGATTACATGAAATAAAATACCAAACAATGTTAATAGATACCAAACAATGTTGCCTATAATCTACAGGATTGGAGTGAACTGATTTCAGTTTAAGATATGATTGGCTTTGCTTGGTTTGATGAAAATCCAAACGATTTATAAAGTTAACAAGTTTTTAATTATGTATAGAAAACTGTAAGATGAAGTAAGCCTTTAATTTGGTAGTTATTCCTTGAGCAATTTTCACTTATTTTACTGATTTATGTCTGTTTAAACTGCAATGTGAATATTTTTTTCTGGATTCATAGAATTGTTATTCTATGAATCACTAGTGCACAGGTATATAATTCTATGAATTATACAGCACAGAAGGAGGCCATTCAGTCCATCGTGTCTGTGCTGTTTTTTTTAAAAACGCTATTGAAATCAATCCCACTCTCTCCCCATAGCCCTGCAAACTTATCCTCCCCAAATAGTTGTCTCTCTATAGACTGCTTTGGTAAGAGTTGAGGCCTCCTGCCTCCCAGCCATCCAAAGAACTAATTGCATATAGCTTGTTATATGTGCAATTATTTAAGATACTTTTTAGGTTAATAACTTTTTTTAAATCACTTTTAGTGATGTTTGTTTTTTGGAATAAAGAATTCTGTAAATTGCAATCGGTAACTTTTTTATTTTTATTTCCTTGCTGTGCTAGAAGTGAAGGGGAATTATATTACAGTACAACAACAACAACAAAATTTGTATAGCGCCTTTCACATCAGGAGGACGTCCCAAGGCGCTGGACAGTCAAGAGTTTCGGACCAGAGCTGGGGGTCAGGATTGGGGAGGGTGGACGGCGGGGGGGAAGCAGGGAGATCGAAAGCATGGTCGAAGAGGAGGATCTTGAGATGCGCCTTGAAGGTGGCAAGAGAGGGGGCAAGGCAGAGGGACTGCAGGCTGGAGTTCCAGAGGGTGGGGGCAGAGCGGCAGAAGGCCACCAATGGTGGGATGGGCGAGGCAGGGGACGTGAAGCAAGCCAGAGCCCGCTGAGTGGTAGGGGTTTAGGAGGTCGCAGAGGTAGAGGGGAGCAAGACCATGGAGGGCTTTGAAGGTGAGGACCAGGATCTTGAACTGCCATGTAGGAGGCAGGTGTTTTACATACGAATTTCTAATCTTGGTGAAATCATCGGGATTGCTTCTGAGTAGAGCTTAAGAACATTCACACAAGGCTGAAGGTCAGGTCAGTCCTGGGCTTCTCTTAAGAATTTATTTGCAGACTTCTGTAGAGTTGAGCAACAATAATAATTCTTGCATTCTGTATAGCACATTTCATGTCTGTCGGATGTCTCAAAGCACTTCACAGGATTTACTGTGAAATGGAGTGACTGTACTTGTAGGTGAACATGGCAGCCCAGTTGCACACAGCAATATCCTAATAACAACCATGAAATGATTGACAAATTTTAATGCAAAGTCGGCTATAATATACAAACTTATTTACCTGCCTTCTCTGATAAAAGGAAATGCAGGATGAACGGTTTTATTTTCCAAAATTAGGAGAAGGAGAAATTGTTTAAAAATTGTGATGGAGTTCAATTTTAAATCAAGAGCCATATGTTTCCTCTACATTGGGTTACTTTTTAAAATGGATATACTTTGTATACTCTATACCTCACTCTATTTTTGGTCAGCCAGATGTCTGCTGCACGCAAAGCCCTTGCACGCTTTCTCCCTAATTATTAATTCTGGAGAGTATTAGGAACAGATTGGCAAGAGCCAAGGCTTGAGAACCCCAGAGCGTGTGTTGAGGTACTGCTGGAGTCTAACCAGCTAAAACGGCATATCTTGACATTGTCTGGCAAGGTTTGTGCTGCTTGTCCAGGCCCCTACCCATAGGGCTTTGGCTTGCTGGATTAATAGAGCTGAATGGGAAGTATCCCTGTCTTCAGTAACTTGTCTGCCTCTCTAAGTTCTGCCAATGAGCTGGGCTTCCTTCAGCATTGCCCTGGAGTACTGTGGACCTGCCTGGCTCAGGAACCAGACTAGCAAGATAGATGGTTGGCTCAATTCTGACATTCTGTTGCCAACAATGTCCCCTTGGAGCTTACCTCTTCATCTCCCTGCCTCCCTGGATGCCCTATTTTTGTCATTTTTATGTCTACACGTGATGGTGGGAGAGGCTATTCCACAGTATATATTTCTCATATTTTGTAAGCGAACCAAGATCATTTGAGAAATTAATTGCATAAATATCACAGATTTTTTCACTGAATTTACTTGAGGATTTTTGTGTAAATTTTTCCTCCCCCCCCATAATCACACACTTTATTAACACGAAAATTATAAGAATGCTCCTTAATGGTTAAGTTAAGTCAGAGCAGTTATTGGAATCCAAGTTGCTATATTTTATACCTGGATTATTTTAATAAAGAACTGGTCGACCAAATGGGAATTCCCTCCGCATCGCTGAAATTAATTTCCCCAACCAATGGCAACTTTGGTGAACTCCCAAATAGAGTTGTTACAGGTTGATGGGAATTATATTGAGATTCCTCAAC
The DNA here is from genome assembly GCF_018977255.1 of Callorhinchus milii. NCBI lineage: Eukaryota > Metazoa > Chordata > Chondrichthyes > Chimaeriformes > Callorhinchidae > Callorhinchus > Callorhinchus milii. Next base: position 24,302,155 of record NW_024704744.1, read on the forward strand.
AACTTTTAATGTTTCAGTGGGGTGGGGGAGAGGTTATAATGGATTTTAAAAATCCGTGTTTATTTTATTCTTAGAATCCTATACATTTTTTATATTTTTTTTAGTTTTCTCTCCATTTAAAATGTTTGGATATTTGGGATGAGTTGGATAGCACTTCCAAAAAGCTGACAATAGCACGATGGGCTGAATGGCCTCCTTTTGTGCTGTAGGATTCTATGATTTGACAGTTTGTGTGACAGAAAGGGAGTATTCTGCATTTGTTGTCCTTCACCTATAATTAAGTTCAGCACAAATAATTTACTAGGTGAGGAGGAGTCAGTGACAATGGGGAGCACAGCCTCTTTAAACTATTCAGAAATTGGATTCTTCAATTCTCCTGTTCACAAAGTATATTGTCATGCTGTTTAGTTTTACCACTTTTTGGCAAGAGTCAGTAACTCAATAACAAACAACAGAAGCAACAAATTGGATTTATTTATCACCTTTCACCCTCAGAAGATGTCCCAAAGCCCTGGATAGTCCTTCTGAGACATCTTCTTTCAAGATTGAAGAGCCCTAACTTATCTCATCGTTGCTAATAGCTCATTCCTCTAACACTGGGGAACATCTGTGTTGGTCTCCTCTGCTTCTAAGGCCTGGGCAACCTCCTTATGTCATGATGACATAAGTGAGAGTATCATTACAATTGCAGTTGTATTCGGGTTGAATTCAGGAGTTGGGGACCAAAGGGGTAGATGTCGTGAGGATTATGCCAATTCCTTGGCAATTAAGTGAAGAGATTGATGTATAAGTAACAGTCCTGTAGCTTAGTGATTAGAGCACTCGCCTCGCAAGTAGAGGACCCGGGTTTGACTCCCTGGAAGTGTGAAACTTTGGGCAAGTTTCCTTACTCCAAACATCTCTGTTTACCTAGCAGTAAATAGAAACCCAGTTGTTAGCCGATTGCCGGATCGCTGGTTAGGTAATAATTCCTTTAAAAAAAATAATAAGTAATTGGTCACTCAATCGACGACTATTTGTGGGACGCTGCTATGGTAATTGGCTGTGTGTTTCGCCCACAAAAATATACAGTCAATTCACTTTACAGTATATTTTGTGAAGCATTTTGAGACGTCTCAAAGATGGAGTGAAGTATGGTCTCTTTGGAGCTGAACAGGCTCTAAGGTGATGTTGGCAACAAAATGTCGTAATCGAGCCAGCCCTCTGTGAAGGTCTCGGTAGTCTGGTTCCTGAGCCAGTTGGGTCCGCAATATTCCAGGGCACTACTGATGACAGCACAGTCAGCCTGACCCATCGGAAGGATTTGATTGAGCAGATGAGTCATTGAGTGCAGGGATTCTTACCACTCAAGCCTGCAAGCCAAAGCCTTAATAGTGCCTACCAAGCTTTCCCATTGCTGGTCTGGGTGGTCCTACCTGGACAAGCAGTGGGAAAGCTTGGTCGGCAGTGCTCTCAATGGCAAGTTATGAGATTTCAGCTGGTTAGACTCCAGGTGTAGCTCAATGCACATTCTGACGTCCCCAAGCCTTGACTTTTGCAAACTTGCACCTAATACTCTCCAGAATTACTTCAGCAGGATTGCCAGTATGCAATCGATTTCAATCCAATGCTTTATTTATATGTATAGGTGGGCGGTATGCATAGAACTCCATTTGGTTTGGATATTCTTAAGCGTGGTGATGAGTTTTGCATGTGTCAGACGCCCGGCTGACCCCCGAAATATTTTGTAAATTACCTTTAGATGTTTATTTTACATTTAAGTTGCAGTATAAATGCAAGCTGTTGTTAAAATTCTTGCATTTGATATAGCGCTTTAGAATATCTTTGAGATGCCTCAAAGCGCTTCACAGAATATACTGTAAAGTGAATTGACTCTACCTTCGGAGGTCGGACCAATTTATTGTTTTTTTTTGAAGGAATTATTACCCCCGGAAAAGTGATCCGCCAATCGACTAACACCGGGTTCCTACTCACTGCTAGGCGTATGAGTAAGGAAACTTGCCTAACATTTCGCCCTTCTTGGAATCAAACCCAGGTCTCTCACTTGCGAGGCGAGTTCTCCAACCACTGAGCTCCAGGATTACAATTATTGTTAAACAATAACTGAATATTTTTATCCCTCAAAAACATTTTTTTCAAAGTACAGCAGAAAGCTGCAGAGATATTCTCATTTTTTTGGTTTTGCACTTAGATTCTACCTCAGACTTCCCTTGGGGATCAACTCAGATTGGAAGAATGCAAGATTCGAGTGGTGAAAGCAGTATCAAAGCATATTAAACCAGTGTCCTTGTGGACAGAGGAAGAAGTGTGCGAGTGGATAAGAAATCAGTATCCAAGGCATTACCCTTTGTTTGTTGAAGCAGTTTCCAAACATGCAATCTCAGGTAAGAGTTTAGTGTACTTAGTAAGATAATATACTCAGTATGTAGTGCTGCTAAAATGTACAGAATTGTGCAAGATTGAATCTGCCGAGTAACATTTAGCTTGTAATACACTATGGAGTCAACATTGTCGTGTTCCTAAATGCATTCAGTTCCTTAATTAAGAAATTAGGTTAAAATATGTTTGACCTACCCCTCTACCTGATGTCAAAGCTGACTGAAAATGTTGCATACTGCCACCTGCAGTTCCTGCTTAGCAATTTCGACTCTGGGAGAGGATGTCAGAAGCCATTTTACCGGTATAATTTAGAATTGTATTTAAATTTAGATTTTGCTATTATCTGAATTATCTGAAGTATAATAAAAATGGAAAAACAATTTAGACTGGGATTTTAAGTGCAATTTTAAATGTGGAAATTTGCTTTGGTCAGAAATCATGCGAATGTTCTAGAGCAGTGGTGGCCAACCTTTATGGTCGGCCAACAAAATAAATTTTCTTGATTGAATATTTCTTGATTTATGCCATATACAGGAGTCCTGTAGCTCAGTGGATAGAGCACTTGCCTCGCAAGCTCGAGACCTGGGTTTGATTCCTGACAGGGTGAAACCTTGGACAAGTTTCCTTACTCCACAAGCCTGATAATAATCCCTCAAGAAAAAAAACAATAATAACTTGGTCACTCAATCCACGACTGTTTGTGGTATACTGCTGTGCGCAATTGGCTGCCGCGTTTCGCCCACAAAATATATAGTCAGTTCACTTTACAGCATATTCTGTGAAGCCCTTTGAGGTCTGAAAGATGTGAAAAGTGCTATATCAAATGCAAGGATTATTATTATGAACTTACCTAAACTAGTGCGAATGTTTTGGAGGCTGCTTCTTGACAGCTCTACAGGCCACTAACGGGCCACAATCTCTGTTCTAGAGATTGACCCTTGGGTCACAAATAAAACTTGCAGATCAAAGTGTTCGGCTGGCAGTTGGCAGGATCACGGCTTACTGTGAGATTTCTGTTTAGTAAAAAGATAATTTCACTAACCGGCAGTCAAACGTCTCATTTCAAGACCTAGTCAGGCCTGGCTTTATGAACGTCAGCAATGAAATTGGGTGGGGTGGGGGGGGTTGCTTTTTGTGACTTCTCACAGATCCTAATCAATACTTTCTGAATTTCTAATTGTAAAGCGCATGCTACTGTTATTCAGGATAAAACCATATGATGCTTACTATAATACTATAAATAGTATTTACTATAAATATTTACTATAAATATAATAATGCTTATCTAGAAAGTAATCTTTCGCTTAAAGTTTACACAATGTAGTCCTATTTCCCTTTTGCACATCGGACCAGAGAAATGTCAGGGACATTACCAATTTAGATTTTTAAACATTGTAATTGCCTGCTCACAAATTTAATTGCAGTGGCTGCATTTGGCTATATCACTGTTGTTGGGCAATTATAATTAGTACCGTAAGCGAGGAATTTGAGCAGACAGCATTTCTGGGTTGACATCAGTGAACTGCTCTGCGTATGAGTAGAAAGTTGACAGACAATTCATGTGAGGTTCTAAATTGCTTGTGCTCTCCTCTCTACTCGCTCTATTATTGCGATAAGGGGATTTTCAAGCTTTGACGTCACAAAAGTTGGGGTCTATAATCTTCCTGATTCATCAGTGAGGTAATGTTATATAGATGAGTGCTACAACAGGTTCTCCTGTAGTTGGAACTGGTCAGAAATCTTAGTTGATTTGGTTTAGGTCGGCAAAGTAACACACTTTGTGTAGGTGTAGAAATTTAAATACGCTTTATAATAATAATAATAATAATCCTTGCATTTGATATAGCGCTTTTCACGTCGGGAGGACGTCCCAAAGCGCTTCACAGAACACACTGTAAAGTGAATTGACTGTATATTTGTGGGCGAACGCGGCAGCCAATTGCGCACAGCAGTATCCCACAAACAGTCGTGGATTGAAAATGATCAATTTATTATTGTTTTTGGTTTATTCACATCACTGCACTGTGTAGAGATTCCAGTCTTGCAACACGTACCCAGTTAACAAGAAACTAGCAATACTAATGTAAGAAGCAGGAGCATCTCCTCTGAGTCAGAAGGTGGTGGTTTAAGACAAGTCAGGACTTTATTTGTACATAGTAGTCATTGCAGTACTGGGAGTACCTTTCAGTTGAGATATTAAAACTGCAATTCAGTCTCTTCTTCAAGTGAATAATAAAGATCTCGTAGAAGTATTGGAAAACAGAAAGGGATTTCTCTGTTTCCTGGACAACAATCCTCCAAATAAATTCTTCTTTACCCCATGCTTGCTTGTGCGACCTTAGTTTGCCTACAAAGTAGCCACTAATAGTAGTAATAGTAATGCTTACATTTGATACAGCACCATTCATGTCAGGAGGACATTTCAAAGTGCTTGACAGAATATACTGTACAGTGTAATTGACAGTGTTTGTTGTGGGTGAATGCGGCAGCCAGTTTGCGCACTGCAATGGCCATGAGATTAATGACCAATTTTATTTGGGGAATTGTTGACCAGGAAACTGGGAGAATGCACCTCTTTTCGAATAGTGCCACGGGATCTTTATTGTCCATCTGAACAGGCAGATGAGACCTCGGTTTTACCGTCTTATCCCAAGGACGACACCTCCATCAATTCAGCACATCCCCAGCACTACATTGGAATGTAAGCATAGACTTTTTACGTTTCAAGTCCCAATTTGGGGTTCAAACCCACAATCTTCTGACTCAGACGTGAGAGTGCTACCAACTGGTCCAGACTGACACATTGCACTTGTTGATAATTACTGCAGAGCATTTTAAGCATATCAGGTAGTATAAAAATTGCAAGTTATTTTTCCCTTCTCATGATATCACAACCACAAACTTAGGAAAAAGCTTTAGTTTTTTTGCTATTCATATTGAATTGAGTTAGCCAATAACCTAGAGTTTGCACCCAAAAGTCAAAAGGTTTTTTTAAAATGCACAAAATGTCTGAGAATTTAAAGTTGATAGGAATAAAATTAAAAAATCAACTATAGATAGACAGCAAATAGTATTCTGTGTGTGTGATAACTAAGATTGATATTCAGAAAACTGTGGACTACTTTCTGCCCTTTTGATTTCAGGAAAATTGAGGTTTTATGTTCTGTTTCTAAGTTTGATGAGCTTTATGAAGTGAAAATAACACCAAATGTTGGAACACGTGGGATTTTGTTCCTACCTAATGACACTGTAACGTCATGGCCACTTTCAAATTTAGATCAACGTTTTGCTGTTTTATGCATAAATGCATTGCACGATGATCTACCACTCTGAGACACTACCCTGTGTGGTGGACGTTATGTAAGTGCAAGTTGTTGTTGATGTTATTGTTGATCAGTTACAATGTGGTAAAACACTTTTTATGAAAAGCTTTGTAAATGTAGAAACTCCCTGTAGGTGATTTTATTACAAGCATTTATCTTAAGATGAAATCAGTGTTGAAAATAATTGAAATGAACAATTTATTAAAAAAACTAATAACCACTGGTTATGTATTCAATTATCTATTCAATTTATGGTTGAAGTGTTCTGTGTTATTGGCCCTCAATAATGGGTGAAAGCTGTAAACATAAACCAAGAAAATTCAAAGCAGTGTTTTTTGCAATACAAATGCTCAGGTGTTTGTTATGCTAGTCACATTATATTTAAAGTTAAGCCATCTTTTTATATATTTTTGGAATTTGAAAAAAATAGGCTACTTGGGTGGCCCATACTTGATTGTGATTTCCATTGCTGTTGTGGCATTCCTGATATCTATACTTGTACATAAATTGAGCACATGTGCTATAGATACAACATGGTAAGAATAAAGTTAATTGCAAATGAATGTTGAAATTAGTTTAATTTCATAGACTTTACATAACTATTATAAGTATCTTATTCTTGTTTGTATTATGTGAGTTCAAAATGTGTATCATTAAAACGTACTCTGGTTGAAATACCCATTGACAGATTCTAAGTGGAAAATATATCTGTTTCAAAAGCCGTAGACCACCCAACTTATAATGTTACAAAGTCTATGTTAACTTTGTTAATAGGCTTGTTTTCAGAGAAAACAAACTGAAGTTTAAAGTCATAAAATTAATGTGTGTTAAACCCATTTTCTTTGATACTGATAGTCATCGTGCTAATTTATAGAACTTTTGCTTGCGGGATTATCAAAATCTGTTTTGCTTGCAGTAACCAGAACAGACTCCAACTGTACAGCATTAATTCTTTCAGGTTTATAGTGACACTTATTTGAGATGATTCCAAGTGCAATTTGATTTCAAAGCCAATGTCCAAAGCTTTCATTAGGTGGTGCTACGATATAAATCGCTGGTGCTGTTGAAAGCACCACACAATCATTGTGCTGTGTGGTTATGCAGTTATGCTTGTCTGTTTATGTAGTTTTCGGTGCAGTGAGTTTCCAATCTCAGACAGCCATCAAGGAGCTGGCAAATGGGAGCAAGGCAATTCCTCAAGGCAGAAAGCACATAAAATAGTCAGACCTTGCTTACTTCAGTTGAGGAGAATGAGATTAACTGAGATTGTTATTAACCGAGGAACAACAAAAGGAAAACACTCCCCTCTCATGTCAACAACTAAATAGTGGTGAGTTTGAATAGAGTGGTCATTTCTGCGGGTGAGGCAAAAGCCTAACTGAGGTGAGGGTCTTGGACAGGGAGTAATAATCATAAAGATAATCCGTGCATTTGATATAGCACGTTTCACGTCAGAAGGACGTCCCAAAGCGCTTCACAGAATATACTGTAAAGTGAATTGACTGTATATTTGTGGGCGAACGCGGCAGCCAATTGTGCACAGCAATGTCCCACAAACAGTTGTAGATTGAAAATGACCAATTTATTATTGTTTTTGGTTTTTGGAGGGATTATTATTAGGCGTGTGGAGTAAGGAAACTTGCCCAAGGTTTCGCCCTGCCCGGAATTAAACTCAGGTCTCTCACTTGCAAAGCGAGTGCTCTAACCACTGAGCTACAGGACTCCAGACAGATGAGCATTAGGTTGTGTGACAATAGCTCAGTCCAATATCTTGGCAAGAAAAGACAATTTAAACATCGGATTGTAGTTTGAAAAGGTATGAGGGTAAAGGTTAGCTTTTTTAAAAAGATGTTAGTTCCTGAGAATAAGAGGTTGATAATATCTGTGAGTTCAAAGATCCACAAAGGGTATTTGAATTCTCAGAAGAGGGTCAAGGTGTCACAAAATAGGTTAGTTTCATGAGATTAGTCTTTCATGTCGGGACGACGTCCCAAGGCATTGGACCGTCAGGGATTTTGACCCAAGCGGGAGGGTTAAGGGAAGATGGAGGAAAGGAGGATGGCCAAAGGCACGGTCAGAGAGGAGGGTCTTGAGACATGCCTTGAAGGAGGCAACGAAGTGAGCAAGGTGAAGGGGCTATGGGATGGAGTTCTGAAGGCTGGGGGCAGAGAGGCTGAAGACTCGACCGCCGATGGTGGGCCGGGCAGGGGATGTGGAGCAGGCCAGAGCCTGCTGAGTAGAGGGAGCGAGAAGTACAAAGTATTCGGAGCTTGAGAGAGTATTAGTAAGGGATCTTTTGATAATGCAGGAATTTTGAAGTGTAGAATTGAAGTATAGTTGAGTTTGGTGTAGTCCAATAAATGCTACATCAAATCCAGTTGTGTTTTATTCAGATTCCAAGAGAGCGAGAGACTTGAGGCACATTGCTGGAACATGTTTTTACAAGTACTTCCAAGTAAAAAATGTTGTCTCAGAAGTTTCTTGCTTATAGGTCATCACATTTATTTTCAGATGTGACTTGTGTAACCATGTAGGAACACCTAAAGGATTATCACTTGCTCAAATCGATTTCATTGTGGGAACCAAGTTGAGGGAAAGTATTTCTGCCAAAGTCCATGGAATTAAGACGGAATCTAATTTTTGATCTGCCCTGAGCTAATTGGAGTGGTGGTATATGGACTGATCAAGGATTTAATAAAAACTGAAATAGAAGAAGGAAGTTAAGGTTGATTTTATGTACAAATATAGTCACTACACTTTACAGTAAATCCCGTGAACTGTTTCGAGCTAATTTAATGATGTGATAAGGCGCTATATCAAATGCAAGCATTATTTGGAATAGTTTCATTTTCATATAAAAATGCTAAGGACTGTTGAGATTTAAAATGCAATGACTGTTGCATGAATATCCTGACCACTGTGGTATAAGGTCACTTGGTTCATTTTGGAAATTATTTTTAAAAGAAGTTTCAGTTCTTCTTTCTCAGTTTGTCTCTTACACCAGGCAGGTGTTCTATTTGGCTGTTGGGAGGGCATCACAGTGGATCATAATCCTGATCCTCCTTACAGTAGGTCTGGGTAGCGATAAGGACCAAGAACCTTGTCTTTGTGCTCAAGGGACATTGACGATAATAGTAGTGAAAATAATAATATCGACAATTCTTGCATTTGTTAATAATAATAATCCTTACAATTGATAAAGGGGCTTAGATTATGTGATTCTGAGTGCCAACATGGGGTTTGAACCCACAACCTTCTAACTCAGAGATGAGAAGTGCTACCACTGAGTCAGGCTAACACACAAATCAACTTGAGCTTGTTTATATTAATACTTCAAGTTAGGGTCAGTTTTGAGTTGAAAGTAGTTGAATATATAAAAATGACTGTAAGTTATCTTCAAATCAAAGTTATCAATAAAATATTTCTGAACATAGTAATCTCTGAACATACCTTGTTAGTTTTGATAATTGAGGGATATCGAACATACAAGAATACAGTAAAATAATCAATATATGAATTAATTTCAACAAAACCCTTAGGATTTCTTTGTCTTATTTGTATCAAAGTGTGTCAGAGGATTAGAAGCAACAGTGTAAAGTGATAGTTTTAATGTTGCTATAATTCTGCTCTTGGATTTTATATCCAATTGGGGATAGCAGAAGCAATGCACAATGGAAGGAAAATATATTATAAAATCGTCTAAGCAAAATACTGAGCAATAGATTGGTCAGGTGAATGTGCGGTGTCTGGTTGGTCTAAAGTGTAAGCTCATTATACCTTACACATGCAACTAGAAGATAGCTTTCTGGAAGTTTAATTCATGTTGTTTTCAAATATTAAGTTTTGTTTTTATTGAGGTTGGAAAAGTCTAAATGCTTTAGTACTTTGGTTTCTGTGTATGTAACTGGCTGGTAACAGCCACATTATTCACCTATAAATAAATTAATATAGTTATGATACCTCGATTGGAAATTAATTTGGGTATTTTTTTAAAAATTAAACAAAACACATATTCCAATCTATTCTGCTTTCAGAATCCATTCTGATTACAAAAACGATTCATCTATATGTTTCTAACATTTTATTTCTGTTCTGTTGTACCATCACCATAACAATTCCAGCAATTTCAAAGAAAGCACACTTGTGGTCAAATTAAATTTGTATCGTTGAATAATTGCTAATCTTTGTGTAATATGGAATGATTCATGGAGGCATTTATCATTGCTACCACAAACCTTTCTATGACAAATAAATCAGTTAGAGTATCAATTTTTAATCTCTTTTCGCAATATAATTTTACAAGTATGAAAACTGAGGAGTGCTTTTCGTACAGTAGACACTCAACTGTTTACACAATAAATGTATACTCATGTTTCCAAATTGCCTGCAATGCAATGCATACAATATTATTAGTGGGGAAAAAAAACACATATAGGCCTCCTAATATGACACCCGCCTTCTTGTCACATGTAAAATGCTTTGAATGCAAGATTTATGTTTATTTCTCATTGCAATGCTCTGAAAGTTGTCCGTCAAAAATACACCTGAAACAATTATCGTATTCATTCTGAGATTCTGTTGTTATTCAATAGCACAAACTCTGGGTGGCACCAGAGTACCAGAGTTTAAACATTGGGCATTTATGATTTATAGTGCATTCCTTGTCAAAGGTACAGGATAATGTATTTAAGATTAAATGTATGTTCACAATAGATTCCTGCTCAAGGGCAATTCATAGAGTTGCTTTAAGAAAGGATCTGAAATGGACGCACCCCAAATCACAGCAATAAACCAGTTGACCTTTCTAACTTCAATACTACTGTGCTTTTGTAATAAAGTGTGGTGGTTTGGTCCCTGTGGCTGGGAGTTGGCTGTAGATCGGGAAGGAGAAAATAGTACATGTTTAGTGCCCAGTCCTTGATTGAAATCATGATAATTTTTTTTATGTTTATCATTCTTGTAGATCACCTCTGGTACTGCACTCATGAAATAATCTCAGGAGATCACATTTTTGCCTAAATTCTTTTGAAGACCTGTTGTTTTACAATGGAATGGTGCATGTCCTTTTTGGCAGAGAGTGCAACCTATTGAACACCAGAGAACGTTCTGTTTTGAAGTTCATTTTTTTTCAGTATAATCTTTGTTTTGGCATTGAATGGAATCCATTTGTATGCAGGGGAAATGACTCATTCTCCACATTATGTCTCGTTTGAGACAATTGCTGGTTGCCTGTAGCATGACTTTGCTGCAGAGTGAAGTTCTTTCTGGTTTACTCCAACAAATGGCATAACTAATCAACAGTCTTCCTTTTCCCACATCGTCCACCATAGCACCATAAAGTTAGTTGGTAAATTCCTGAATTATCTATGAAGAGATGGTTTGAGATTACACGGATTTCTTTAATTTTGAACATTTAAAAGCTATAAATAGAGGTGACTTTGTCCCATCCTTTTGGGTAGGATTTGAACACTCTCACTGTCTCCCAAAGATATATCCTTAATTTTTAGGAGCCCTGACCACAGTATTGGGAAATCCTAACTACAAATATGTCTTTTTACGATACAAACACATATCTTTTGAAGCTAATTTTTCTGCTCTGCTTGATTGGGTCCTTCTACTTAAATCTTGTTATTGGGCCACCTGAAGGTTTTTGAGAGAAACTAGCATCAAGTCTTGAGGGTTGTTCATTAGGGAAACGCCATTGTTTTGGTGCTTCCTCATGTAGACAGGCAAGATCAGAAATGGAGTAGTAATGTAAATTGTGCCCACAAAGTCATATCTCTGAAACTGCAGGAAATGTTCATTTCCACAGGTTAGTTAGAGGAATCAAATAGAAGGAAAATAATTAGCTTCAAAGGTATGTGTTTGTATAGTAAAAATACATATTTGTATTTCAGATTTAACAAATCTGTGACTGGGTCAAGGCTCGTGACTAATACCAAACTTTGTAAATGGCCATTTGACTGTGGATTCTGACGGGAGAGTGAATGTTTCAAGGGTCTGTCCTGGTTCTCCTACTGTTCCTTGTATTATATTCATATATTACCTGAATTGACAGATCCAGAGTACCTCACCATCTGACCTCCCCACATTTTGACCTAGTTTAACTAAAGAATACCCTCTACTTCTTCCTTTTAGTGAATTGTTATTCCATGTCCATATCATTAACACATATCATAGATAATGCTGCTAATTAAATCTAATAATGCTACACTTAACAACAGCAATTTTAATTCTTTTTATATGTCACTAAGAAGGTGTGAGCAATGGAATTCAGCGGTAGATTTACTCAATGAAAACAAAGGGCAATGCGAAACCCATGAAGCTAGGCAAAGAAGATTAGCAGGAGTTTGATTTAGCAGTTTGATGAGATCTAAAGGTCACATTCAGAGGGTAGCCTGGATGGATTATATTGCAGGATTTGGGACTTGCCATCTGAATTACTTGGCAGTGTCATTTTCTTAGATTGGAATATTTGTATGTTAATTTCTATATATTTCCTCAACCACCCACGTCGGGACTTTAAACTCAGTCTAGACCAGCGGTGGCCAACCTTCATCGTTGGCCCACAAAATAAATATTCTTGGCATAAATTGAGAAATATTTGATCAAGAAAAACAAGAACAATCAAATTCTTGAGGGCTACGAGAGCCACAGGGAGGTCACCACTGTTTAAGCTGGCAATTCGAACCCAGTGCTTAAGGAGTGCTGCATTATTGGAGATGCAGTCTGTCTGTTGAGGTGGCATTAAACATCCCATGACACTATCCAAAACTAGAAGGGAATTTCTCCCAGCATCTTGACCAAGAATCCCCCAAGTAAAATTGGTAATTTGTATCATGGCTGTTTGTGGGACAATGCTATATGGAAATTGATTGCTGTGTTCACGTACAAAATTTACAGAATTGACACTTCACAATAAAAAAAATCCTTTGAAGAGCTTTGAAACAACCTCCAAAAGTGAAAAGTGCTACATCAACTGCAAGGAGTATTATTCATTATTTTGTAGTATATCAAATAAATCAGAAATTACAATTTTAGATGCATTAAAATAAGGATACTATTTACAAATGTTTAACAAGTAAAAAGGTTCAGTGTCTGAGTGCTAATCTTTTTTACCACAGGGCGGGTTTTGTTGAGACTCACTGCTGGAAAATTGAAACGAATCGGTATTCATGAAGAGAGTCAATGTGAAGCTTTGCTTCAGGAAATACTACAATTGCGTATACAAGATGATGTGGGGAGTCTTACTGCCATCTTCGCAGGTACGTACAAAATGAGAGTTTAATGATTACTTATTTTTCTTTTGTAGTAAATTGGATCATCAGTCATTTTTTGCAGATGACTACAACAGCTTGCATTTATATAGCGCCATTCAGGCCAGATGGCATCTCGGAGTGACTACATGTTTTCCGATCTCAAAGAGTTAATAAAAACATCTGTCTGCTTACCTCTCCGACCAAATTACACCCCACCCCACTACCCTCTGCTTTCGTTTAGCTGACTCCAGCCTCCTGCACATCCCTCATCCCTCTACTCCATCGTAGACTGCCTGCTTTCAGCCACTACATCCCAAAATTATTGAACTCTCTTCCTCAATATCTCTTCCCCATCTTCAGATCGCACACGAAGATCTTCCTCTTCTGCTGTGCCTACGGGGCATCTCTCCCCAACTCGGTGTTAAGCTGTTAAGTGCTCTGAGACGCCTCCCCACGTGGAAGGGCACTATATAAATGCAAGTTGCTGTCATCTGAAAACGCAGCATTAAATTTGCCTGTTATAGTCTTTCAGAAAGTTTGATGTGTTTACCAGAAGGATCAATGCTCTACTCCCATTTGAAAGGCACAATACGAATGTCATCTGTTGTTGTTAAAATGGTTATTATGATAATGGACCTCTGCCTTTGAGAACTGAACACTTACCGTGTTTCCAGCGCTAACGGTTGTGATCGGTGGCTTCATGATGATAAGTCAACATATTTCATTTTTACAAGCATTTCCTTCTTCTGTGAACATAACTGATGGCTAGAAGTGTACTTGAAGGGGCTTTGTTACCCAATATTGAATTAAAGGTTGTGATTAATAACTTGTTTCAGAAGCACTTGGCACTTGATTTCCCATGACAGTGCAACAGTGCATCAAAGCATTGCTGACTTGCAAAAAAAAAGTAAATATACCTCTGAGGGAGCTACTTAATCAAAGCTGACAGAAAGAGAACTTGCAATGATCTGTAAATTATAAGTGCTTGAATTTTAATTTTTTTAAGGAATTGCATTTTTGCTAAAGGTAATGGAACTTTTATGATTGAAAGCTCCTGCACTTTAATGGAATATAATTTATAAATTGCCATTAGCACAATGATCAACAACTTTATCTTCAAACCTTTTACCTTTTTAATCTTGGTTTTTATTTCATAAACACATTCTGACCTCACAGTGAACTAATTGACCTAAAGGGGCAAAGGTTTTGAGGAATTTGAGCAGATAAAGCCTACATTTATTGAGTCTCTGGCTGTTTCAATCAAGTCAAAGTTTATGGAGTATCAGAAATAGCAATTTGAGAATAATTTCCTCACCTCATAATTAATATGTTGTCTCTATAATAAAGAAAATCTGATGGATGTAGGTTATATGGACTTCCAGAAGGCCTTGATAAGGTGTCACAAAAAAAGACTCATAATAATAAAAAATAATAATTGTTGCATTTGATATAGTGCCTTATCGTGTCCCGTAGAGACATCTCAAAGCACTTCACAGGATTTATTGTGGAATGACTGTATATTTTGTGGTCGAAATGCAGGAGGCAGTTTAGTGCACAGCAATGTCCCACAAACAGCAATGGAGTAAGAGACCAATTTTTTTATTTGGGGATTGTTGGGCAGGACATCAGGAGAAACTCTCTTCTCTTTTTGAATAAAATGCAATAAGATCTTTAACCTCCACCTGAAGAGGCAGATGGGACCTCAATTTAACGTCTCATCTGAAGGGCTCATGGCTAAAACCAGGGTGGACAAGGCTGTAAAAAGTGCAATAAAGTCTTTGGCTTTCTGACCAGATGAATAGAGTACAAATGTAGAAAAGTGAAGTTACATTTATATTAAACCTTGATTAGAGTACTAGATGCAGTTCTGGTAGCTATACTGCGGAAAGGTATTGTAGCATTGGAGAAAGTGAAGTTATGTTACCATGCATAAGTGATGCAGCTATCAAGAAATGTTGGACTAGTTGGAGATTTTCTCTCTGCAGATGATGATTGGGAGAGGACCTGATAGAGTCTTTGAAATTACAAAAGGATTCAATGAAGTGAACGTTAATAGGCTGTTTCCACTTCTTTGTAAGTAAGGTGGCCACACCAATAAAATAAATCATGAGAGGATTTAAAAGGGAATTGAGGAGGATCATCTCTACTCAGAGGGTGGTGAGAATCTAGAGTTCACTATTGCAAGGTGTAGTTGCAGCAAAAAGCATCAATGTATTTAAGAGAACTTGATGCATACATGAGGGAAAAGGAAGAAGAGGAGAGGGAATAAGAGGGACGGAAGCCTAATAACAATCCTTGCATTTGATATAGCGCCTTAGTGCATCTTTGAGTAATCTCAAAGCGCTTCACAGAATATGTTGTAAAGTGGATTGACACTATATTTTGTGGGTGAATTGTGGCAGCCAATTATGCACAGCAGTGCCCCACAAGCAGTCATGGAATGAGTAACCAAGTTATTATTATTAGCCATTTGATCCAATTAGCCAGACCAGCTCTGGCTAATTGGGCCAAATGACCTGTTTCTGTGCTGTAGAAGTTGGGACACCGTGCTTAATGATGTTATGGATCCCACAGAATGCCTTTTGAAGCATACAATACGGATGCTGGAGTGTCAAATGTTAACACTATAATATTATTCAAAAAGAGGAATTCCTCTCCATGTCCTGACAACAATTGAGTGTGGCATCCCCATCTCCCACCCTGTGTGGCATCCCCATCTCCCACCCTGTGTGGCATCCCCATCTCCCACCCTGTGTGGCATCCCCATCTCCCACCCTGTGTGGCATCCCCATCTCACACCCAATGGGGCATCCCCATATCCATGATTCATAATGCCACAGCACCTTCAAGGATGGTAAATGCGCATTTTGGAGCTTGTGCATGCCAACGAATCTAGTGGTGTTCAGGATGCTGACAATGAAATGAAGAAAACTCTTAAGAGCTAGGCAATCTTGTTTTAGCATCCCATGCTAGCCACAGAGTGTCTTATGCATTATTGCAAGCAATACCATGGTTTGTTTCACTGCTCATCTCTCTAGTGACAGAATAGTTGATAAAGCTTGAGCAGCTTTTATTCAAAAAGGGATAAAGAGAAACTGCACATCATGTTTTCAGAACATAATCTATTTCAGTCTTGCTTTTGTTTTTAAAATATGTATGACTGAATCTTCTTCCTGAGAAAACAAACTCTTGAGAGGTTGCTGATCTTGCAGCTTTTAGCTGAAGGAGCTGCATTGTTTATGGAGAGCCATGACCAAATTGCTATAAAAATTTCCAATGTAATAGAAAAAGAATTGCATATATAACCAGCTCCTTTCCTATTCATTCATCAACACGTATGAGTTGTTTGTCACTGCCACATAATTTATTCATAGCTCTGGCTGAACTAAGGAATCAATAAAACTGTCTTACAAATAAGGAACCGCAGAGGGTTTAGATTTATCAGCTTTACCACAGTATGGAAATGTGGCTAATGTCCCCTACTCTTGATGCACATAGGAGGTCAGCCATGCTGATGGAATCACTGTAGCTTCTATGTTCTTGTAGAGCAGCGACGACCTGCTAAAGAATGGAACATTGTTCTGTGATTGAATTTTAACGATGCTATGCATTCTGGCATCCTAGGAAAAAAGTCGTCTCTTGGGTTTTTTTTTGTGAGTGTTTATTAATATGTGATTTTAAAGGAGTAGTTTTTTTTAAAAAAGGCTTTAGTGAATTTTTAATTAATGTAAAAAAATTCTCGAAGACAATATCTGTGAATGTTTTAAAACTACGTGATGAAATTGTGACTGTGTGTGTGTGGCTGATGTGCTCATTACAATATGCAAAGGTCAACAGGCAAAAGTGTGCATCCGAGAAGGACAAATCAACAACCAAAAATGTGTGATGGAGAGGGTGTAGGAGGATACAGGATTGGTAAAGTACTTAGAAACAGTTTTTTAAATCACAAAAGGTTTA
This sequence comes from Callorhinchus milii, assembly GCF_018977255.1. NCBI lineage: Eukaryota > Metazoa > Chordata > Chondrichthyes > Chimaeriformes > Callorhinchidae > Callorhinchus > Callorhinchus milii. The sequence continues at coordinate 24,319,073 of NW_024704744.1, forward strand.
TCGCATCTGTTGCATTGCTACTACCTCTGTGTTTTTCTTAAATTGTCCTTCTTGTTGGTAATAATCCTTGCATTTGATATAGCACTTTATCACGTTGTTGAGTCGTCTCAAAGCACTTCACAGAATATATTGTGAAATGGAGTAACTGTATATTTTATGGCCCAAATATGGCAGCTGATTGCATGCAGCAGTGTTCCACAAACGATCGTGGATTGAGTGACCACATTTTTTTCTTGTTACTTTCACTTGTGACTCTTACCCCATATCTCTTAATGTTTTTACATTTCTGATGAGTCTTTATCCCATTCCTTTTTGAATGATACCATTGGTCCAGCCTCAATAGCCACTTGTGATAATGAAATAACTACTTTTGTGCCCTAACCACTAGTTGGGTGAAGAAATTCCTTCTAACCTTTTTCCTGATTACTCTGCCCAAACTCCTGCAGCTACATTCATCTTTCACTAAATTGACCCAACAAAGGAAGTCATTTTTTTTCCCTATTTAGCCATTTTACCTTTAGAATGAAACAATTATATCTCTTCTCAATTTGCTCTGTTCACTGTAAAAAGATGCAATTTAGTCAGCCTACAATGATTGTGGACGATGCTTAATGAGGGACGTGAATGACCATGAATAAAAAGATGTCTGGTTTGATTGGTTCATTATCACCTCTGAAGCTTTTGGGTTCAAGCCCCATGCAAGTATTTTGAGCCTAATGTCTAGACTGACATTCCAATGTAATGCCAGAGAATTGTTGGAGGTACCGTCCTTGCAAATGAGATGTTAAACTAAGATGTCTGCCTATTCAGTTGGATGTTAAAGATCCTGTGGCATTACTTAAGAATAAAAGGTTTTTGCTTTGGTATTGTGGCCAACAATCCCACAGACAAATTGGTCATTCGCTTCAATAATGCTGTTGTGCGCAAGTTAGCTTCTGCATTCACCTACAAATAGTCACTACACTTTACAGAAATCTTTGTGAAGTCCTATGAAATATTGTTATGTGATAACCTGACATATTATTATATGTATTAAAACCAAACTTCCAAGCAGATGAAAGTCTGTGAAACATCTCCCTGAACAGTCTAAGATAATTTAACAGAATTTCTCAATTTCAGTTTGCATTATTCAATGGTGACTTTGTTATAATTTCCATTGTTTCATTAGCACTGGAACCATAATCTTTCTTCCATAGAGTATTGATAGTCTTAAAGGTGCCCTTATAATCTCAAATTCTGTGCCTAACAAGATATTCATCCGGTCTTTTTTCAAAAAGGAATTAATCAACATAGCATTGATTGATGAGAGTGGGTATTGCATTGGTAATTTGATTTTTCTTCCAGTCCCTTTTGAGAGTTGTTGATTTTTGTGCTATGGCCTCTAGTTCTGTTTTGAGAATAAGTTAAAACCTGTATCTTGTCCTTCTTCAATCTTCTTTGTAATTAAATCAAACTGAATTTTTGAGTCTCTTTGTGCCTTTGAGCCTTGAATCAAACTTGTCACTCCTCACTAAAATCACTGCAATATATCAATGTATTTTTGAAATGACAGAGCCTAAACTTTATTCAATATTCCAAACAACCCCCTTCAAATCAGCTTTCTTAGGTTTTAATAATCTGTTTTAACTTATATGAAACACCTACTAGTGTATTGCCCTGACAAAATCTCATCTGGGCGATTGGGAGTGGGCAGGCTGGAAGAGAATTTATTTATCTGTGCAGAGAAGCATGTCAGGCTTGAACAGTCAAAGTAAGGCAATGGGATACAGTACTACTTTTAAAGAGGTTGAGATTGAATGATAGTGATGTGGAGGTGGGTGTCTGTTATGGTTGTCATAATAAGGCCAGGGTTGAACAGGAGAATTGTTGGGATGGTTGACTTTGCAGAGTTTGATTGATTAATTTGAGGTTATGATATTTGCCCACTGTTTGATTGGACTGAAGTAACACATTGGGTAGATATTGGGTCACTTCATTATGTAGCTGTGTTTCATATTTTGTGTTCCAATGTGCATTATCTTGCATTTATTCACATTAAATTCCATTTGCTATTCAATTAATGTTACATGTCACAGTAGAATAATAGTGACTCTTAATAAGGAATAGAATTAGAGGATTGACAGTATTGCTGTCATAACTGTTTTCTATTATTTGCATGAAGATTGTGCTTAAATAGTCCTGGGACATTTCTGGTAGAATTTGGTTGGAGCTTTGCAGGGTTTATTTTTAATTAAATGAATCTCATTCCCCACCTCCAGTAAAGTGAAGAATTTTTTTAATTGTAAGAAAAAAGTGCCAGTTAAATGCTAACACACAATGTATGAAATATAGCCAATTGGAGAAAACATTTTTTTAAAAAACATGTGCATTTGCTTGCTGTTAGAGTTAAATACCCAGTCAATCCACGTGCAGGAAAGCTATGGGGTTCTGAAATAGTCCCAAGTTGACAAGGAATAGTTGCATTTCAAATGTGTGTTGAGAAGGATCTTTATTATAATAATAATCCTTAATTTGCAAATTATTCCATTGTCTCAAAATGCTTCACAGGATTTACTGTAAAGTGTGGCGACTGTATTTTGTAGATGAATGCAAAATTGCACAGCAGCAAAGTTAATGATCAATTTTATCTGGGTGATTGTTGGCCAGGACACGAGGAATAATTCCCTTCTCTTTGCAAATAGTGTCATGTAATCTTTAATGTCCACCCGAACAGGTTGAATGTCTAATTTGAAGGATGGCACCTCTGACCATGCAGAGCTCCTCCAGCATTGCCCTGGCATATCAGCCTGGACTGTGAGCTCAAAGTGCCGACATTGTGCTTGAACCCACAACCTTCTGACTTAGAAGTGAGAGTGGTACCAACTGTGCCTGTAAGCATATGATGATCTCTTAACTAGAGTATTTCAATCTCAAAATCATTTTCTTCAAAAAAACTTTTGAAAGTTTGGCATAAATCAAGAAATATTCAATCAAGAAAGTTTATTTTCCTGGCCAACTATCAGTGTAGGAAGTATTTCCTTATTTAATAATGAAAGACAAAGCCACTGTGTTTTTCTAAATGCAACAAAGTAAAGTGTACTCTATTGCACTGACAACCACTATGTACAAGAACTACCCTTAGGATTCAATTTCAAGTTGAAGGGTAAATCAGACTTAAAATCTATTTCCACATTTTCACATTGTTTGCAATGTGTAAATATTTATCCCCTCTAACTAAGGTAAACTAAACTTAAATCTACATTTGAGAGGTGAACATTTCTTTTCAGACAAAATTATTCAGTCTGCATTAACCTGTACATAACCTATACAGCCTATATATATCATCTTGTCCATATTCAAAATACTTCTAGCATTTATGATTTTGGAAACGGTATGTATTGTTCCCACATTGTTTTGTAAATCCTGTGGAAGAAAGCATCAGTAAAACCTGAAACTTTAGTGCAGATGGGTACCTATTGCGCAAACTGACAGGCTTTCATTTGAATTCAAGCCTTATTGTCAAAACCAAGGAACATCTTTAGGTTCAATATGGCTAATGTTATTGGAACGCTTAATTTGTCAAGTCGAATGAGGTACATAGCCCTGGCTGTGATGGGCTTGCTGCCAGAAAGGCCAGAGTGCCATGTAGTTTATTACCAGGGCATGAGAAAATCAGTTTTCCATGAATAGTGCTTGGTATGAGTAATATATTTTTTGACAACAACAAACCTTTGGAAGTTGATTTATCTTTGCCTTAAAAGAGCGAATCTCATTGTAGCATTTACCCTCAGATGGCAAAGCATGTCGGGAAGGCCAGTTACAGGTTGAAGTGATGTATCTGACCTAATTTACTCCATGTTATTTATGATTTGTTGGTACTGAAACCTCTTTTTTCTTTTTTTTGATAGAAGATCTAGCGTTGTAGTAATATAAATCATATACTGCTTCTACCTAAATTTAATTTTGCAGTTCTCAGTTTTACTTTTTGCTGAATAACTAGATTAGTACGATGATAGATGACCTTTAAGGTACAGTATCTCTTTCCCTTGCCCTTTTGTGGACGTCCACCAAAAAATATATTCCTCATTGAATTTCTGCATTTTAACCCAATTATACAACTTTTAGGTTTATCATGAAAATCAGTTTATTGGACGGTCTGGATTTTATGCCCATCCTATTTGGGGGGTGATTACTTTATTATTTTCACTTTAAACTAGTGTGTAAAATTGAGAAGCACAGTCATTTGTATATTTTTCAAGACTTCTCCCAATCCAATATAGTGGATTTGGCCCCAAGTTGGCTTTCCAAATAGGAAAAGTATGTGGATACCGATATGTGCGTTTGCGCCACACACTAACCTTTCATACACATTACTACAGCTTCTTTTATCAGTATTTGTGTTCTATGGCAGGTTGGTCCAACCTTCTGGCTGCTGAGGACTGGATGCTGGATTTGAGAAACATCCGCAAGCCCCATAAGCAGTATTTTGTGTTTACCTTCCAGAAATATAATTCGTAAGAATCGTATAGAAATCATATAGAATCTATGGCACTTCATGCAATAAATCAGCTATTTTATTCTTCTTGCCTTGATAATAAAATGGTTGGAATTGTCCAGATCCAGCCAGGATCTCCACAAGTAGATTTAAGCGACTTTTTACATTCAACAAAGACAGTCTACATGTATACTACTTGGCAGGTTCATGATTTGCTTTAAGTAAAAGAAGACATGGGCCATGTCCATGCTGGGACTCAACACATAGTCCAGGCTGATGATACCTGAGTGTAGTACTGAGGAGTGCTCGATTGTCGGAGGTGCCATCTTTGGAAGAGACATTTAAAATGAGGTTCTGTCTACTTGTTCCTTAGGTGCACATTAAATTAAACAGTAATGATCCTTCATCCTCCAGATATATTGGTCATTCACTTCAATTTTGCTTTTGGGACATTCTTGCATAATGGTGGTTGGTTTATTTACAAATGCACAGTTACAAAACTTGTCAGCAATTTATGTGCGAAGCACTTTGAGACATTTTGACATTTTACATGCTGCATCAATTGTAAGGATTGTTCAGTCAAATAGACAAACATGATTTAGATGCTCCTTTGCATGGGGGATTATGGGTAAACCAAAGGCAAATGGAGAATTTCTGAAAAATTGAGTGACTGCAACAAGTTTGTTGTTTTCGTATATGCTCCATCCCATCCGACTAAAGTAGCACAATTGGACACCTTTCGTGGTCATCATTCTACACTTTGCTGCATAAATCTCCAATTCGGAGAAATGCCTTTCCCTCTGACTGTTGATAGCTGCTAAATATTTACCAATGCCTCTCAGAGCTGGTGGGTGGTGCAGGCCATCTAGCTTAGGCAATGCTGTAACTTTGATCAAACCACACAATGGCACTTTTGACGGGTTAATTTGGTGGAAGGTAATTTGGGATACAGGATTCTTGATGCATCCCATTGCAGAAAGACATGTTTACTGCATAAGTGCTCCTCCACTCTCAAATCCGATAAAGGATTGAGCAGAGCCAGGGGATGCTTGCTAGCCTGCTCTATTAAAAATGTACGTATCATCACATTATACCTCAGTTTGCATAGCCTGGTATAGATCTCAGGTGCATGTTTCTGGGTCCAGCTCTATAATAACAATAATCCTTGCATTTCATATAATGCCTTATGTCATTGAGACGTCTCAAACCACTTCACAGGATATACTGTAAATAATAATAATCCTTGCATTTGATATAGTGCCTTATCACATCATCTAGACATCTCAAAGCGCTTCACAAAATATACTGTAAAGTAAATTGGCTAGGAATCTCATGAAATAAGAGGGTTTGGGTTTACAAAATCTTCTATACAGTTTATTGAACACTTTATTATAAGCTTTATTATCGACTGTATAAACAATATTTATTGTAAACTGTATTCTCCTTTAAACCAAACCCCCTCAATTCCTGAGATTTATAGTGCAGACATGGCATTGCTTTAGCTGTGATTACAATTTTATAATTATAATCTGTAGTAGGTTTCCTCTTAAATTCTAATTTGTTCACATTTTTGTTGCATTAGATCGCCTCTGCAAGTCTCAAAAATGTTAAAAATTATACATTAAAGCACACCCTTGTTAAATCTTCCAGATTTATTTATGACAATAATTGCAGTTTGGTTACACAGTAGTGCCCCCGCATTTACGTTTAGATTTGAAATCAATTTTTTTTCCCATTTGTTGAAAATGATTAATGCTAGAATTTGTGTTCTATGGTGTTAAACCGAAGGATCATTTCTTATCCGTAATTAACCCCTTGAGATCTAGAGCGCTGCTATTTTGTAATCTATCAACTCCTGCAGCCTAAAGTATTTATATTTGTTGCTGGAAATGCTATTGCCTCTCAAGGAGCCCTGAAAAAAATCATTTGATTTTGTCAACTCTCAGGCAGCACTGCTGCTCCTTTTACAACACTACATGTAGAGGCTTAAACAGTATAAGGGATTGGTCAGATCCCATCTGAGGTTGGTCACCACATCATTGGACTGTCTTACAGAAAATGCAGAAGTGAGTAAACATATTTATTCTAGGTATTAGGAATTTGTGTTAAAATAGGAATGGTCAATGAACTGGGTTCTGTTTCCTTCCCAATACAGAGAGTTACACATCACAAAAAAGACAGTTCATGAAATTATAAGCAAATTATTCTTGGAGAATAGAACTATTGAACCATAGACATTTATGACACAAAATAAGTCTCAATGTTGAGACCCTAATAGCCACTACACAATCTTTCACAAGCAAAGAGAAAGGTACCATGGCCAAAAATCATACAGATTCATGGTTCATTTACCTCATGGTTGACTGTGGCACTTTGCTTTGAGAAAAATGGCTGCTGCGTTTGCCTACATAAAGTCATTACATGTTGCAACAATTGCTGTGAAACTGTTTTTGAATGTTTCAACATTACAGACACCATAAACGTACAATTTATTGTTATGCAAAATGGAAGATATTTATGATTTCTTGAACAATATGATTAAAGGGTATGGGGAGGGAACATATGATCAAAATTAGAGTAGACGGCTCCAAGACTGGAAGTAACAGCAGAGCAGACCCGAAGTTCTGAATGCTGTAGATATTCTATCATTTTATGATTTAGTAGCAAGATTAAGTCATTGGTTTGTGCTCTGAAAAAATCACAATCTTATAATATCTCGAACAGCTACAAGGTTTTGAAATCAAATGCGATGTGTGTTTTAATTACTTTAACATTTTTCTCCTTGTGGAGGGTTCAGTGAGGAAGTATATTCTTACATCTGACTTAATAAAGGTAAATGTGAAGGGAAATTTACACATCGTGAATCTGGCCTTTTCAAAGCATTGCAATCTTTTTGAGAAAAAAAGACGGCTCACAGCTTCATTTAAAACTGGGGCATTTAGTGCACTCCAATTATTCAGCCCTGTCTCATCTGATGTGAAGAGAATGCTGTTAGATTTCATTCTATTTGTGCTGGGAAGCCTCTGAATGTCATGCCTGGCAAGACATGGAATGGTATCACTTTATTGGCAGAGCTAAGCCTATTTGTAAACCCAAATTGTTATTTGTGTCCTGTATCCTGGGGATCATAGGCTCTTGGGACTGCTCCAAAGAGAGGCTATTAAACTGATTTGAAAATCTACCTCCTTGGGCTAATCTCAAAAAGTTAATTTAGAGAGAATATATAAAGATATCACTTGGAGCAATCTTCACCCCCTGACAAAATGATTTTGTCTGAATCTTTCTGAAAAAGAGGAATTCGGAGTTTTGTTGAGCTGTTTTGACTCCACATGCCATTTGTTCCGAAAAGTCCACCCTATTAGAATGTAGAGGCTGCCAATGGGAAAGAAAGGATTATTTGCCTTGTAGGGTCGTTTCCACACTTTATTTTGAAGCATCTATATTTTCAGATTTCACAATATGTGGTAGGAAGTCTTTACATACTTCAAAATGTATTGAGCATTCAAAGGAATTATTCATGTCCTGAGAAATAGTTTTTGAAATGTGAACACTTACACTAGAACTCTTCTAACTGCTTCAATATGATTACATTTCACTACAAAAAATTGTTAATCAAAATCTGCGAAATAAATACATGTGACTGTCCCACAACTATACCAACTACACTACAGAGAAAGATAATTTGTATAATGCATAGCATAAACTGGAGCAATATTAGATTTGCGGTTGTTCCAGTGTTTCTGCTAATCAATATAACTTGGGTATATAATTGTATTGCATACATTGCATAATGTACTTTAGAGATGTTCATTTCATCACAACTGATTTGTCCTTGAATAATGCTTCCCAGTCTAGTCTCTCAGCCCAGCCCTCACACCCCTGAAGTTTGCCCACCTAAAGAGTTTAGTCGTGTGCTGATTTCCCAAGTTAAACTGAAGGTTATTGAGTTGTGCTCACTTTCCCTGAGTGGATCAACCCCTATTTCCACTTCCTGAATAGAACTAGACTAGAACTAAATCAAGAACAGAACCTCCTTGTGGTCTCTGTGACACATTGAGTCAGGAAACAATCAGAATCTGTGTCTCAAATGATGATGAATATTATTCTTCTGGCTTTGCAGATTTCTTTGCCCAAGGGTTTAAAAATGACCAATTCTGCATATGAAAATTTTGCAAAGCACTCATAAACCCACTTTGTATAAATGGGGATTAACACAGAGGCTGATGAACAAAAGCTGTTAATGTTATTTACAGCAATCTCAATAACAAACAGCACAAAACCAACAATCACTGAATCAATCGGAATGTTCTTAGCTGGTACCTCCCTTTTTTAAAGAGTTACAATCTTTTTGTTCTGCGTTGCCTTAAACAGCACTTCTCTTTTTCTAGAGAGTCTCTATCTCCCTTTTCGTACTTTCCTCCTGTTCAAAATCTTTCAGCCAAATGAACGATAGCATCTTTCTCTTGTCACAACTTACTGTGAATCTTCTTATTAAAAGGTGACTGAAATGCCACAAAGAACCATTACTACTTTTATATTTCCTGAAGTTACTAGTCAGATGCCTAAATGATTGAATAATTCCTTATCAGTCTGACTAGTGAGGCCATTCTGCTGACCAATCAATTGTGCCTTCCTGTCTCCTCATCTGCTCCCACATCTGCCCAACGCCAAAATTCTGATGTAAAGTAACAAAAATCCAAGCACACGAGTGAATAATTGAGCAAAACAAGAAACACCAACAAAGTACATACAGAAATTGCCCAAACCATAAAAATGTTTGCAGGAAAATATTCGGTAGATTGCATTTTGTGTCTGAGCTGCATGTCAAAGCCCATGTCCAACTTTCTGTTGAGAGGGAGAGGGGAAAGAACACCGTGTTTATTTAGCTAAGTAAGTCCTGTGCAGGACTTGGCTTACAATGCATGCATCTCCAAGTTGATTTTGGATTACCTCAGCCAGCTCTGCCTAATGTTTTTGTACCTGTCTTCTTGTAGTCAATTCCCAAGGAGACTTAATTCCCCTGTAGGGTCATCAGCATGATCTGGCAGAGATGAGGGGAATTGACATGTTAGATAGGGAATGATAGTTACCTTTGCCTGAGAGATCCCAAACCAGGCAATCTCAGAATTAGTCATGCAGGTTTACATACAAGTTTTAGTGCCTTTCAAATTAGGAGGACTTCCCATGTTTGACAATTCTGGCTGGTCACCGGAGGTGAGGGTGGGAGCTGTGAAAGGGTTAAAGCAAAATTACAAAATATTTCTTCACACAGAATTATGAAACACATAGAATGTGTGGCCTAGGAGGCTATAGATACATAATTGATTGAGTGTTTAAAAGAGTTCGGCGAGATCCCAACACCTTAGGCAAATTTCCTTACTACACACACCTCTGGTTACCTAGCAGTAAGTAGTGTGATTACTGAATCCACGACTGTTTGTGGGACATTGGCTGCCGTGTTTCACCCACAAAATATAGTCAATTCACTTCACAGTATATTCTGTGAAACTCTTTGAGATATCTCAAAGATGTGATAAAGCACGATATCAAATGCAAGGATTATTATTATTGATACATGGTTGGGAAGAAAAGTTTGAAAGATATGGAGAAAACCAGGAAAATGGGATTAAAAGATATGCCACAATGAAAGAAACAGGTTTTACCATACTAATTTCTGTTCTTAAATCACTTTTAAGGTGATTTTAAGAGCTACCAACCATTGATAGATGTTGCAAATAGGGATAGGTTTTCAAACTGTTTGGCTCAGGGAGGAGGAGGAGTTCTTGTGATCTGGAATCAGATATGGATGAATTGGGTTTCTGGGGGTTTCTGGAAGGTCAACCGTCTCAACCCCAACTGATTTTTACATTTGTTGATTCGATTCTTACTCACTGTAATGAAAGACAATGGGGAAGAATCTGTGTTTTATTTAAGTTAGAATAAATTTGGTTTGAAGTAAATGTTAAAGGATAAACGGGAATGATGGTGATGGTGGTTGTGGGAAATGTCAACAATATCAAACAAGCAGAATTAGAGTTTGATTACTTGAACAGATTGCAAATTCAGTCATATTTCCAATTTGTGTTTGGGTTGTGTTTGGTCCTAACCAGCTCAGGCACTTATTCATCACGAATCTTGACTCTTACAATTGTCTGTCTTTTTAAAGCAAATTGTAAACCTGGATGCTGACTGGACATTGAATGCAAACAACACACAAAAAACACAAAAATCCAGAAAACAACTCTTGAGATGATTTATTTTCATCTTCGGGAATTGCATATTGTTTGTGTTGCTGCCTCTGAATAAACTCATCTTTCTGACAGATTGTACTGTTCTTTATGTAGGAGCTAAAATCTTGGAATAGCTGTTCATGTGTTTCAAGGTACATGTCTTCTCCAGTTAGTGGATGCCAAATACTTTTGGCAACAACTATTTTTTTCGATATGCCAGGATTGCAAATGGATGTAATGCTTACTTTTTTTTAAGAGTGTATGCAATTTTGGCAGAAATTGACTGAATATTATCCCTATATTGTGATCAAACTAAGGTTCAATTAGTGCATTAATTATCAATCACCTTAAAATGTATGTCCAAGTCCATGATCACTATGATTTTTAACATAGCCTCTCCACCGGTGAGGATCTTGCCAATGTTACACAGCTCTGAAGCTGTTCTCTTGAACACTTTGGTGACTCATTTGTCATTGCTTTGGATACATTTTCACAAGGTCTCTGGTCGTGCATTTATAAATAAGTTGCGCTCTGCCAACCATACAGTTCTTCAGTATCTTCAGAATATGGCTTAAAATGGAACTTGTTTTTCACTAAAAAGGATGAGTTTTTAAATAAAAACAAAAAAGATTGTTTTACTGCATGCTTCAACACCTTCTTTGACTAGAAAGAACTCACCAGAAGATCCAGTGATGCAACTAACTGTATTAAGCTACGGATTATTATTATTAAGCTAATAAAGATATCTAAAGGAAATTAAAGCAAAATTAACACGTGTTGGAGTTTTTTAGGTGGTTGCTAAGATTCGGAATATTAGCAGAAACACAGCACTTAACTACAAGATTTCAGAATTACTCACACTCTTGTAATGCCAGTGTGACTTGGCAACTGAAGAAACAAAATGAAAATAAAGGAGATTATTTTATCAATGTTGAACCAAAGCACCAGATGGCAAGCAAGCAGTTAGTAACGACATCAGAGAAGAAGGCCTAAGAAGAAGTGATACTCTCTCTCTTACCCTGGATTGGATCTCTTCATTTCTCTTGTATCTCCTATGTTGCCATTTCTAATTTGGGAAAAACTGTGTACTTTGCTACCTAGTGGGCACAACTAAATATTTTTGCCAATAAATTGATGTATTTGTTGTCAGTTGGGAACCTCTGTCCTCAGGTTTTCTCCTTTTAGTTGTGGATAGTAATTAGATTAATAATCCTTGCATTTAATTTACTGTCTTATCACGTCATCTAGACATCTCAAAGCGCTTCACAGAATATATTGTTAAAGTGAATTAACTGTATAATTTGTGGGCGAAAGCATGAGGTATCATCCTCGTAAACCTACGCTATCTTCTTTCCATCACTTCTATATCCTTTATAGCTTCATATAGTGTGGAATCCAGAATTGGACACAATACGTCAATTGTTGTCCAACTAAGGCACCAAATCACTTCATTACTTTTACACAGTTAGCATCTTATTTTAACTCCTTATAGTCCTTAGAAAGATTTTTTTAATATAAATTCAATATCACTTCCTCACTTCCACTAGCCAGTCTCCCTTTAGATATAAAACCCATCACGCCATAGACCGTTTTTTATATAGCATTATCTGCTTGTGTCGCTACTTTTAGAGATTTGTGAACCTGAATCTCCCGATCTCTTTACTTTCCTTTATTTTTCCTGCTGGAGTGAATTACTTTGCATTTTCCTACATTAAACTCAATTTGCCATCTGTTTGTCTTCCTGCATTCTTCTGCAATCCTGTTCATTGTTTGCCATGCCCCACCAGTTTGGCGTCATTTCAAATTGTGACACCACACTTCTATACCTGAATCCAAATTATTTATGTGTATGGTGAACACTAGGAGTCATAACGCGGTTTTCTGTGGAACACCACTTCCTCTTGGCAGGCTGAGAAAATGCCCTTCTACCTTTTCTTTTGAGTTCCCATCAATTATTTCAACCCATTCTGCTATCTCTCCCAGCTCCAATACTGCTATGAATCTCTAACTCGAGGGGCTATGATCAGGTGAGCACATCTTTTTCACTAACGCTGTACTGGCCCAGTTCTGTCCCTGATCAAATCTGGTTGTGGCAGCAAGTATATTGCCTGTATGCCAAAAACTTAATTTCTGATATGAATAGGAAATGCTCAGTGGCACAAATATACCTCGTAAATGCACCTGGCTCATTTCAGACACGAACAGCAGGTAGAAAACCAGCTGTGACAGTGTGTCCTTGAATCAAATTTTTGAAAGTCAAGATGTTAGAGAAGTTTTTAAGAATAAAAATCTTAAGAATATTAACCCCATGAATTTAGAGAGTATACAACAAGAATCTGCTTATATTTACATCCCAGACTTGAGTTTTCTCTCTTTGTCTGAAACATTATGTTTCTTTTAATAAATAAATAATCCTTAGATTTGATACAGTGCCTTTCACAGCATGAGGATATATTAAAGCGATTCATAGGATCTACTGTAAAGTGGAGTGAATGTATTATGTAGGCCAACAAAGTTGCCAATTTGCGCATAGCAGTGTCACCAAACAACTGGCTCCCATTACCAAACGGATCGATTTCAAGATCTTTCACTTGTTTTTAAATGCCTTCATTCCCTCCCACCTCCCTACATATCTGACCTTCTTACCCTGCACTCCACCACCCACTTGGCTGTCTCCAACCTCTTGTTTGTCCCTTGTCCCCTCCGCTCCACCATCGGTGCCTGTGTCCCCGAAACTCTCTCCCTCAATTCCTCTGCCTTGCCCACTCCCTCCCCACCTTCCTTTTTGATCGTGCTTATGGTCAGCTCTACCCTTCCTCTCCTCCTGGCTCGTTGACTCCGCCACTGTCAAGTGCTCTGCGACGCTACCCCACGTGAAGGGCGCTATTTAAATGTAAGCTGTTGTTGTTGGATAGTGGATTCAAATTTAGGACTAGTAAGGTGTGATGTTTAAATAAGAAATGGATTGGCACAAGTAACAAAGTTACGTGATAAGGGTATATGGGAACAAATATGCTCATCTGATCATAAATCTTAAATGAACAGCTAATGATTATCTTTCTTAAGGTAAGGTGGAGATCTCCTTGGGGCCAACCTGTTATTTGTAACAGTATTTTGTCAGCAGGATTTGGAGGGGGAGAACAGTCACTGGGTCAAGGAACAAGCAACTTGGCTCCTACTAACATTGTAAATCAAAGCCCTAATGGGTAGGGTGTTCCTAACAAGACAAGTAGCAGGAAGCTTGCCAGACGGTCCTCTCATTGGCAGGCTCCATGGTCTTAGCTAGTAAAACCGAAGCAATACCCTAACACAGACTCTGGGCTCCCCAAACCTTGCGTCTTGAGAACCTGCACCTAATACTTATCAGAACTGAATACATATTTCTGGAGAGCCAAGGTGCACTCCAATAAAGACAGAAAGGTGGCATGCATACTTGGAACTCTGATTTCGATACTTATAAGAATGGTGATGGGTTTGCACATCTATGAGTTAGTTGTCTGAATATATATACAGTATATATGTTATATGTCTACATGTGTTATGCCAAGTGAGGACTGAGAATTATGCTGCATAGGCATATATAATGGCTGGCAATGAGGACACTTTCATTCTCTACTTTGTTTTGAATACTAACTTGGTTCACGATGGCAAGCGAATAAATTACTGACATCCTGAGGTGCATTGAATAATAATAATAATCCTTGTATTTGATATATAACATTTCAACGCCTTATCACATCGTTGAGATGTTTCAAAGCGCTTCACAGGATATACTGTAAATTGTACTTTGTGGCCGAAACACGGCAGCCAATTGTGCACAGCGGTGTCCTACAAACAACCATGTAGTGAGCGAATCACCAGGATGCTACAATAAACTCCCTTTTCATTTTAAATAGTGCATGAGATCTTTAACATCCACCTGAACAGACAGACCCACCTCATCTGAAGGATAGCACCTCTGACAATACAACACACCCCTAGAAATGCATTGGAGTGTCAGCTTAGACTATGTGATTCCAAGTCCTGATGTGGGATTTGAACCCACATCAGGACTTGGAATTCATTCATTCGGGTATAATGCTGACCCATAGCAGGAAACAGAGCAGGACAGCAACCAAATCATGAGAGGAAGATGTATGTTAAATCAAGACTGACGAGATTGCTGAAACCATACTTCGAAAGTACAGTAAATAATTTCTGGAATTAAGGTGTTTTGTTTAATTGAGTGAGTTACACAGTTCAGCCAGCAGAGGGCCAAAACCTTGAACAAAAACTGCAGTCAACACATTAGTACAGTGGGGAAAAATGATAATCCTTGTATTTGATATTGTACCTTTCTCGTTGGGAGGATGTCGCAAAGTGTTTCACAGATTTACTATGACGTTATTGAGTGTATTTTGCTGGCAAATGCAGCAACCAATTTGCGCTCAATCAATATCCCACCAACAGCCATGAAGTAAATGCTCATTTTTTATTTGGGGGATTGCTGGTCAGAGCACTGGGAGAAACTCTGTTCTGTTTTCAAACAGTATCACGGGATCTTTAACATCTACCCAAACGGGGACTGAGGAATTTTGCCACATTAGCAGATTGACTTCACAAATTAATTTATATTTATATATATATTTATAATTTATATAGTATGTTTATACTATATATGTAAAAGCTGACAAGTTATTAGCCATTTGGCAATGTTAGTGGGTGACTGTATTGTCGGGATTCTGACCGGCACCATTTATTATACCGTTTCCACTGTACATTATTTACTCGACATGGTTTTAATTGCACATTTGTACGATTATTTCGTTAAGAGTTGAACTTTTACAAAGTACTTTAGTCCTTTTTCGCAAAAAGCAACCTTAAAAAGTCGGTGTTGGTAATTGAACATGTTTATTGTTTTTTCTTTTGTTAACCAATAATAATCCTAAACAACATTTGCGCAATAGAGTTTGCAATATTACATTATCTAGTATTAGATTCTGAAAGAAATTTTAATATCCAATTATAGGACTAAAAGAACATAAATGCCAATATAAATAATTACAAACAAAGCATTTTGTAATGGGTCTGCACATTGATTGTAGTAAATATATTGCTAAATCTAAACATAATGAAGACATCTAATGATAAATGCTGTCATAAGAGTCTGGATTAGTCAGTCAGAGCTTTGAGGGAAATAGTGACTTCTTGACATTTCCCATCATTAGCAGACAAATACCCAGAGACCAGTTGACCTATTATGGTTGCATGTCATTGAACGCTGACCCTAAAAGCTCTTCAATTGGTGCACTTCTTTGAGAAGATGCCAAAGTCTGATTTTCACGTCCAATACTGATTCATCATCAATTTTCTGATATTTGAATGATTATTTATTTTCTTGGACTGTTCATATTCTAGAATATAAACAATGTGCTTGCATCGGATAGTTTATTACCAGCAATCAGGCAGCTATTCTGCATGAAGGGTGCTATATAAATGCAAGTTGTTGTTGTAGCAATCACAAAAGATAATTCTCATGAGCACAAATTAAGCCATTTCTTGGGTAACTTTTCTACACCCTATCTGTAAGCAGTGCACTAGAGTTGAGTCCTACTTAAATCCATACACCAACCACTTTGATGGTACACAAAAATTAAACTACAATAACTCACCTTTAAATTAAAACGGAAGTCGCTGAGAACATGCAGCAGATCAGGCAGCATCTATGGAGAGAAGAAAATTGAGTTAACGTTTCAGGTCGATGATCTTTCGTCATAACATGGTTGGTACTCTTCCATCCATCTTTTATAAGAAAGTCTACCTATTAGAAGATATCTCATTATTGTACTGTTTGAATAACATCTATATTCAAATATGTTTCATCTATACTTGGACTCATCCAGCGGAGGAACCAGGATTTCATCTTTGTTGCATTGTCGGGGTTCATGACCTGCACCGTTTATTACAAAAGCGAAATGTTAAAATTGTTTAAAAGGCAAAAGTTTAAATAACAAGTATTTAAAATCTAAAAAAATTTAAATGCATATAAACATATACACAAAGTATTTACTGAACGCATTCACAACGTATTCTCAATGAGTAGGAAAATAGCCTACGTGAGTTTATAATAAACTGATCCACAGCTTGATCAACATCTATATTCATATATAATTCACATCTATTTGAAGTTCCCACTGTCTGTAACGATGCCTGTAGCATTAGGGCCTGATTAAAGGATCTGGGCACTACACCATAGAATCACAGAATATTACAGCAAAGAAGGAGGCCATTCAGTCCATCGTGCCTGTGCTATCTCTTTGGAAGAGCTGCCCAAACAGTCCCACTCCCCTGATCTTTCCCTTTCTCCTGTAATTATTTCTTTTTCAAGTATCTATCTAATTCCCCTTTAAAAGTTGTTATTGAATCTGTTTCTGCCACCCTTTCAGTCCATAAGACCATAAGATGTCGGAGCAGGACGAGACCATTCGGTCCCTCGAGCCTACCCCGCCATTTAATA
Source organism: Callorhinchus milii (assembly GCF_018977255.1). NCBI lineage: Eukaryota > Metazoa > Chordata > Chondrichthyes > Chimaeriformes > Callorhinchidae > Callorhinchus > Callorhinchus milii. The sequence goes on from NW_024704744.1 coordinate 24,336,273, forward strand.
AGATCATGGCTGATCTTCTAACCTAATTCCATCTACCCGCCGTATCCTCAAATGCCTTAATCCCTCTATCCTTTAGATAGTCAGTGCATTCTGGATCACATTTGGGGGCTCTTTGAACTACACAGGCAAAAATATAACAATACTTTTTTAAAATACTTTCTTGCGTGACTTCATAGTTGCAAACATGTCAACTGCATGATCAAAACTCAGCGTACATATCAAATCGTGCCCAGTAGACACAACTGCATCCAATGTAGCCTGCCTAGCTCCTGGAGCAGTTTAATGGATTTTGTGGGAGCCAATGCTTTGGACTGGTCTAGGATAGCCCCAAACTTCTTAACTTTACAATATCGATCCCCCAGTTCTGTGGTTGCCTCTGATTGGCCCCAGGTCAGTCTGAACTAACATCTCTCATTGAAATCATTGGAGCCTTTCTCGAGGTCATGCAAACCATGTACTCGCCACATCCAGGTTGTTGGAGGAGAATGGAAAAGTGATGTTCACATTGAAAAGGAAACTACAGTACAAATGTAGAAATGTTTTCCGATTTCCAGGGAAGCATTTTTGAAAAACTCCTCTCCATAGGAAAAGAAATGTGCCCTTGATGAGGTAGAGGTAAGCTCTCTGGTTTGAGCTAAACTGATAGGCCAGCCAGCCTGGCTCATCGGCTAAAACTTGGAGGGGTAGACAGAGCACAATGATTCTTCCCGCTCAGCTCCTGTTAACCCTGCAAGGAAAAGACCTAACTGATAGGATGGTTTTAGCTGCACAAGCAGCATGAAGCTTGCCAGACAGTCCTTTCGATGGAAAACTATGCAGTTTCAGCTGGTTGAACTCCAGCAGTATTTCCAACACCTTGGGGTTCTCAATCTTTGGCTCTTGCCAACCTAATAATCTCTAGAATTAGGTAAGCATCCCTCCAGGGAGAGAGTGTATATTTAATTCCAGATACAGAAACTTACACATGCAAGGAATTATGTTTGGTTTGGATACTCAAGCATGGTGAAGAGTTTCTGCATGTGTCAGGCAGTTGGCTGACAAATAAAAATAATAATGATAATAATCTTGCTTTTGATGTTGCACCTTATCATGTCAAAAACACACAAAATATTTTGCAGAGTATTTTGTAATGTATAATGACTGTATAATTGTAGGTGAACATGGCAGCCAATTTACACTCAACTATGTTCTATAAATGGCCATTAAGTGAATGGCCGTTTTCTTTCCATATATGGGGACTGTTGACCAAACCACCAGGTTTTAAACAGTGCCATGGGATCTTTATCAACCTGTAGTAAATTGTGTAGATAGGAGCAGGAAGTTACAAAGGGATATAGACAGGTTAGGTGAGTGGGCAGAGCTATGGCAGATTGAGTTTGATGTGAGGAAGGAAGTGTGAGATCATCCACTTTAGATCCAAGAATCCCAGATTAGAATATTTTCTTAATGGTTAAAGACTAAGAGGTATGGGGAAGCAAAGGGATTTTAGTTGTTCAAGTACATGAATCACTGACAGCTAGTGCGCAGGTACAAAAAGGCTCATGGAATGTTGGGTTTAAATGTAATTTTGTTGTAGTTGTTGTTATCGCAAGGGGGTTGGAATACAAAAGTGAGGAACAACAACAAGATTTCATTTATAGAGCGCCTTTCACGTAGGGAGGACATCCCAAGGCGCTGGACAGTTGGGTCGGGTTGAGCAGGGGGGAAATGGTCAGGGTGAGGGGAGGGAAGGGAGGGAGCGAGGAGGCAGTAGAGAGTCAAGAGGGGAGGTGAAGGCACGGTCGAAGAGAAGGGTCTTGAGACCGGCCTTGAAGGAGGAAAGGGAGGAGGCAAGGCGAAGGCACTGGGGGATGGAGTTCCAGAGCCTCGGGGCTGAGAGGCTGAAGACCCGGCCACTGATGGTAGGACGGTTGGGGCGGGGAATGTGGAGCAGCCCGGAGCCAGAGGAACGGAGGGTACGGGCAGGTAAGTAGGGGGATAGTAGGTCGGAGAGGTAGGAGGGAGCGAGGCCGTGAATGGCCGTGTAGGTGAGGATGAGGAACTTGAATTCGATCCTCTGGAGGATGGGGAGCCAGTGGAGGCGAGCGAGGGTGGGAGTGATGTGGTCGCGAAGCCTGGTGCGGGACAGTACACGAGCTGCAGAGTGCTGAATGACCTGCAGCTTGTGGAGGGAGGTGCCGGGAAGGCCGGCGAGGAGAGAGTTCCCGTAGTCCAGCCTTGAGGTGATAAAGGCGTGGACCAGAGTTTCAGCAGCGTGAGGGGTGAGGTAGTGCCGTAGTCTGGCGATATTCCGGAGGTGATGGAAGGTGGTGCCAGTTGTGTCATAGATATGAGGAAGAAAGGACAGCTCAGGGTCGAACAGAACGCCGAGGTTCCTGATGGCTTTGAGAGGTGGAGAGTGCAGCCTTGGATGCTGATGCTGTCAGCGCCTGAGGTGCGGAGGCGCTGACGCGAACCAATCAGGAGGGCCTCAGTTTTGCGCACATTGAGCTGAAGAAAGTTGTCTCTCGTCCAGGACTCGATGTCAGACAGGCAGGCTGTCAGGACATCGGTGGTCGTGGAGTTGAGGGTAGAGGAGGAAAGGTAGGGTTGGGTGTCATCCGTATACATGTGGAATTTAACCCCATGTCTGCGGATGATGTCACCAAGGGGGAGCATATAGAGGGTGAAGAGGAGGGGACCGAGGACAGAGCCCTGAGGGACACCGCACGAGACAGTGCGGGGGCTGGAGGAAAAGCCGTTTTTGGAAACAAAATGAAGACAGTGGGAGAGGTACGACCTTGAAGGTTGTGGTGGGAGGACAAGCAGTGGAGGAGTATAGCGTGGTCGACTGTATCGAATGCGGCCGATAGGACGAAGAGGCAGAGGGAGCCCTGGTCGCAGATGGTCAAGATGTCATTGGTGACCTTGACCAGGGCAGTTTATGTGCTATGGGCAGCACGGAAACCTGACTGAAGGGGTTCGAATAATGAATGGGTGGAGAGGAAAGAGCGCAGCTGGGAGGCGACAACTCTTTCAAGGACCTTGGACAGGAAAGGGAGGTTGGAGATGGGCCGGTAGCTTGATAGCTGCGACGCATCAAGGGAGGGTTTTTTCAAAGTGGGAGTGATGGTGGCAGTTTTTAGGGGAATGGGAACAGAGCCAGAGGAGAGGGATAGGTTGATGATGTCTGTGATAGGTGGAGCAAGGAGGTGGAGCTGGGAGATAAGGAGTGGAGTGGGGATGGGGTCCAGGGAGCAGGTGGTAGGTTTCAAGGACAGGATGAGTTTGGTGACAGAGGGTGGGGAAACAGGTTCGAAGGTGTGTAGGGGAGGATGGGTAGGAGTCGGAGTGTGGGAGGGAAGGGGTGGGGGGTGGGTGGAAGTTGGAGGGGCAGTGACCGCGGAGCAGATTCCCTTGATTTTGGATTCAAGGAAATCCAGCATCTCCTCGCAGTGAAGGTTGGAGGAGATGACCTGCGCGGGGTGGCCGGGGGGACGGAGGAGTCGGGATGTGGTAGAGAACAGAAGCCTGGGGTTGTTCTTCGCCTCCAGGATTATTCTGGAGTAGAAGGACGACTTGGCCGAGGCTAGAGTGGAGTAAATGATCTGGATAAGTTGCATAAACACGGTTTGTATTCTCTGAAATTAAGAAAGTTGATGGGTGTTCTTATTGAGGTGTTTAAAATGATAAAGGGACTCAATAGGATAGATTCAGATAAACTGATTCCTCTGGTGACTGAATCCAGAACAAGGGGGCATACTCTTAAAATTAGTGCTAGGCCAATTAGGAGTGAAATCAGGATGCACTTTTTCACACAAAGGTTGTAGAAATTTTATATTTTCTCCCCCAAAAGGCTGTGGATTCTGATCAATTGAGATTTTCAAGACTGAGATCAATAGATATTTGTTAGGTAAGGTATCAAGGGATATGGAGAAAGGGCGTGTTAATGGAGTTAATGTGCAGATCAACCATGATCTAACAGAATGGTGGAACCAGGCTCGAGGGGCTGAGTGGACTATTCCTGCTCCTATGTTCCTTTCTAACTGAACGGGTAGATGGGGCCTCATCTTAACATCCACATTTACTTGAACAGGTAAATGGGATCTCTGTGCTTAAGGGTCAATGAAATTGTTAAATTAATCTGTTGCTTCCCTGGTTATTTAAATTATTAAATATTAAGCACTTTTAGTAAACTAAGGGGCAAAAAAGGGAAAAAAAATGTGGATGTATAATAATAATAATCCTTGGATTTGATATAGCTCTTTTCACGTTTTCTAGATTCTCAAAGCGCTTCACAGAATATACTGTTAAGTGAATTGACTGTATATTTGTGGGCGAAACCTGGTAGCCAATTGCGCACACCAGTGTCCCACAAACAGTCATGGAGTGAAGTGACCAATTTTATTATTGATTTTTTTTCTTGAGGGATTATTATCAGGCGTGTAGAGTAAGGAAACTTGCCCAAGGTATCGCACTCCTGGGAATCGAATCCAGGTTTCTCACTTGCAAAGAGTGCTCTAACCACTGAGCTACAGGACTCCTGCTGTATCTCCTAACAGTGTGTGCAAAATCACAATGACTACGTAATCTTCCAGCCTTTTTTTTTACAAATGTGTATGCTCATTCTGCTCGGTGCATACATTGAATAATTTATTGCTACACAGAGTACACTGGACCCATTTACCATATATAACCAGGAGAATTGCCAGCCTTTCAGTTTTTTTCTAAGCAGGAAATCTGCCAGTTCATTTGTTTGCTGTCTGTACTGTGAAGACTGGGAGAAGAGATTGCCAGTTTGATGCTGCCAAGTTCCAGGTATTTATACTGCATTGCGCTTCGCAGTTGCTGGGTGTTTCAAATAGTTGCTGCTGATCTAATTAAGATTCTCATCTTCAGAAGACACAAACTCTCTTTAGTGCTACCTAGTGAAGTATATGTGTCTCTATAGACCTTCTTTCACAGGATTTTTTATGTTGGAAAATAATTCGCCAGCATTAAGATTAATTCATGCTACAGAACAATTCTTTTCCTACAAAATCCCAACAGCAGGGAGATAGTAAATAACATGTTTACTGTTACACCAGAAAGGAGTACCAAGCTACTTGTTTGCCTTTTTTTCCCCAAAAAAATATTTTCACCTCTGTCAGTGCTCTAGTTGGTAGTCAAGGGCTCAAGTCAATGAATCCCAAATGTCCCAAAGTTTAAATGAGATGCCTTGTGAAGACCAGACACTTCCCAGGGGAAGACTAATCTTGTATTTACATCTTTTCTAGCAACCACCTCGAGAGTACCTTCCTCTCTCAGCTGGAATATGGCACACAGTGAAAGAGAAGCAAAGGAGTCGGAATGACATTTTTGGTTTAATGATGACATTTTTCAGCAATGGATGTCTGAAATCAGTAAAGATAAATCAAACAGAAAATTGCCGTTATTAGAACCCTACTATGGCCTACTCTAACTCTTCATTTGTGGTGGTAACAAAAGCCTAAAAGTACCAGAAATAAGTAAAAGCAGAGAGGTAGATTTAAGAGGCAATTGCACAGGACATGTGAATATCAATTAGAGAGAGAGATTTTGTTTCAGAAGATTAAAGTTTATTTTGCGTCATATTTTAGTCTGAAGTCTAGTCAGACCACATAGTCTGATATTGGCTGTAAATGTTACTTTGGGTTCAGTGAGCAGACACAGGGTTGATGCAACTAGATTCAGCAATGCTGAAACCACAGGAAAAACAATTTGTCAGAATTTCCTTGTTAGTTTGCAACAAGTAGTTGCCAATATTCTGCTAACTGTCTCCCTTTTAGAGTGGCCAAAGCAACCATCGCAGAATAGACTAGTGTCCAGCCTTGTTCTCCATTAATGACAGCGATTCAATTACTGGTTGTGCAGCAATGTGAACTTTCAGAACTCTCAAATAATGTTCTCTTTTTTTTATTACAAATGTGTCATTTGGGGAATTACTTGCATTCCTAATGTTGACTGTGAGAGAACTATACTGACTTCACTGTATATTGTGAGTTGAGCTGGAATTCATGCGGTTGTATTGGGGTTAAAGTAGCTCTGCCTCAGGCAAGCTGTTTATGCTCAATTCCATGGTGAATCACATATGGCTTCAGATTCTGAATGAGACTGTCACTGATCTGTAGCTTTGACGTTTCTTTTAAAAAAAACGTTTTATATTTATAAACAGTCTGCTAGAGAAGTACTATTGCAGGCTTCATTCCCACAATAATATTACCCAGATCTTGGCGCAAATTGAACAGAAGGTGTGAAGATCTACACACCACACTCATTTCATATGTTAATTGCCGTGTTGTATTAAGCATTTATAATTAGTAGGAGTTTGGAGAGCTCCACTTTTAAGACAGTTAAACTATGGAATGAGACTTCTAATGTAGAAATTTTAATGTGACGAATCGTAAATGATAATTTAAATATACCAACCTACCTTTTAAAATTGGTTCCATAGCAATTTTAAACATCTTTGTACTAAATCAGGTAACTATCAATTTGTTGAGTTGCTTAAATGAATTAATTGGCACACCTTTTGCTTTGTAGTCTATTTCACAAATTCCCATTTCTATGGGAATAATTTTTTTTCTAGTTTCACTTGAGGCTATGAAGTTTTTTATGTGTGCTCTCCATTTCTGTACTCTCTGTCCAAGTAACTAGACGTAGTCCTCGCTTAATCTTTGTTTCTCTAAAGAGAATAACTTGTATGTATATAGCACCTTTCATGTAATAGAAATGTCTTGAAGCAATTTAGAGGAATTTAATTAGAAACTAAGTGAATCTTGCTATGCAGGCAAATTCGGCAACTAATTTGTGCCAACAAACATCCTATAAATAACAATGAGACAAATAGCCAATTAATTTGAAGTTTGAGGGTGAGTTTGGATGAGCAGGGAATGTAAACGAGTATAGCAGCACGAAAAAGGCTGGTCCTAAGCACTCAGTCTTATTTAAATAAAACCACTCTAGGACCCACGTGAGTTCATTCAGTAAGTTACATCACCAGGCAGCCTTGAATTGAGGTAGGTTCCAAGTAATGTAGACTATTAAGGATTTCTCTATACAGGCAAACCTTATTCTCATAAAATCCTTTAATGCTCTACATTCAAAGTTTCCTTCCTCTTCTAATATTCTTGATTCCTTTTGAAAGCTTGTACTTGTTGAAAAAATATTACTTTGTTATCTTGAAGATGGGACTCAGTTGGTTATTGTCAGCTTGACTGGTAGCTTAGTGGTAGCTTTCAGTTTGGCTCAGTTGGTTCATATCAGCTTGGCTCAATTGGGAAGTTTCATCTTGGCTCAGTTGGTAGCGCTCTCATGTCAAGGTCAGAAGTTTGTGGACTGAGCTCATAATCTAGGCTGACATCCAGTATTAAGAAAGGATTGCATTGTAGGAGGTGCTGAACTTCAGATGACACATTAAACCATGTTCTTTTCTGCCTGTTCTTCAAGTGGATATTGAAGATGCCCTCATACTATTTGATGTGCCCAAAATGACTGCTTCATTTGCCTTCCAAAGACAGCCACCAGAAACATTTAACTACTATTGTCAGAGTACAATTCTTAAGATGAGATCCCATTTCCCTGTTGAGGTGGTATTAAAGATCCCGTAGTACTGTAGTATTTGAAAAGAGAAGGGAGTCTCTTCCAGTGTCCTGGCCAAAAAACACCCAGAATAAATTGGTCAATCACTTCATGTCTGTTTACGAAATATTGCTGTTATAACAGTTTGTGTCACTTATTGCTAAGTGGCCTCTGTCACAATATTTCCCCTTTCACGGTTCCTAATGGAACTATTTATTTAGTCAATTGACCAACACTAATAGTAGCAGTGTCACCTCAATTGATTCATTTTGCATCAATTGAGCCCCTAGCTCTTCAAGTGAGTTGATGGTACTAAAGCCGATACTATTTATTCCCCTCCTTTTACTATAACAAAACTCAAGGAGACTTTATAGAAATTCAGAAGTAGTTTTTATTGAATGCCTTTGCCCTGACTTAACTCAATTGCGATAACATAAACAAACTGTCGCAATATTCAACAGTAAAATTTCTATCTAAGAACCAATATGACACTACTCAAGACTAGCAGCAATTCCACAAATAATAATTAAAAGAAACCAATCTTGGGTGGGAGTTACACACCTAGTCAGGAGCGTACTTTAATCTCTACGTCAATAGATGGAAGTAAGTCCAAAAGAATCAGCAAACTTTAATCCCTTCCAATCCACCAAATTTATACCCCCTTAGTCCCTCCCTCTTTTGGCTTTTTCCCATCAAAAAGACTTCAGGCTCCAGGCTGCCTGCTCAAAGTATGATTTGAATTCTGGTTAGACAATGCCTTGTCCGAATTAACATGTCTTCCCCTAGCTTTTTGTATCTATTTTACTTAAACGCCATCTAGTCTTGATTCGATTCAAGTTTATTCCTGCAATTTATAGCAACCAATCTCTCTCTTATATATAATATATAGGTCTTGAGACTGAAAACAAATAGGCTGCACAACATCGCTTCAACATGTATCTCGTTACAGTCATTCAGTGATTCCATATTACACAATCAATATTTTCATGCGAGTTTGAACATGAAATGCATGATAGGTCAGTGTGACCCATCACACTGCACAAATTAACTGCTGTGCCTTCTGCAAATAATCACAGTCACTCCTATGAAGCCCTTTGAGTCGTATTGACGATATGAAAGGAACTCTATCAAATACATCATTATTATCATAAGAGAAGGATCATAACCCATCATCACTTCTTCCACTAACACCCCCCTTCATGAAGATTTGTACAAGCCACTCACTTGTTTCTAGTTGACTTCAGCAGTAAATTTAAAACTGACATAGAGAAGTAATGCTGTCTTTTAAAAGTGAAGATCCTTTGAGAGTTTTATTATGCACTGCATGTAATTGTTGTTTTTCATTCTTTATTATACTTAAAGATTGTGAAACCTAAAAGTATGTGCATCATTTAAGGCAGTATACCTCCTTGCTTGTTCTGCATGGATTTTTTTTCACTAGCAGGACGAGCAGCATACATTATTAGACAAGGCAACAAATCTCAGCAGAAATGGCAATGGATAAACAACATTTGCTGGATACTGCTGTATATTACCAATTAGTTTGCAAGTAGTAACTGCTTCAGAGATAAAGAAACTGACAGCTATTCCATAATAATGCCCAAAGCAAAAGAGCAAGCACTGAAACTGCTAATAGATAAAATATTCTTTTGTACTTACCTGAATGTCAAGTTTTTCCATTGCTTTCACATTCACTACAACTGAATAATTTAACTTATGTTTCATCAATAGGATTTTTGATTTATGAATGGTTGCTGTGTAGCAATCTTGTTTCTGGTTGCCGTGAAGAATAGCAAATAACTGTGTTTATTATAGCGTAGAAGTTGCAGGTTCAATTGAATGGTTGCCTGGCATTCACAGCTGCCAAATTAGTTTTATCCATTCTCAGTAAGGCAACCAAGTGGTGAAATTAGCACTGGTAGAACATTCTATACTATTATGAGGATTGGGAAGCTTATAGTTTGCCCTGATTCAATTTGGACTAATTAATTTTAGAACAAGTACATGCACATCTTGTATCAATCCAGCAAAATATTCAGGTTCAATATTTTGTGCCTTTCGTATCATATTTCTTTATGTTCTAAGGAATGCTCATATTAAACTGTTGGATACACATCATTTGGATTAGTCGTTTAGTTTCTGTCACTTTAATCCACTCAATCTGTCCACTTCATCCTTGTGGCATGCCCTTCAGAGGGCTATTGCATCTTATTCTGTAATTGGATAACACAGGGTTTAAACATAGAAACTTCTTCCCCTCACCCTTTGGAAAATATTACTTTGCTGTGCGCAATTGGCTGCCGCGTTCGCCCACAAATATACAGTCAATTCACTTTACAGTATATTCTGTGAAGCATTTTGGGACGACTAGAAGACATGAAAAGCGCTATATCAAATGCAAGGATTATTATTATTACAGTTCAGTCTCACTACAAGGAAGTAAGCTTTTTTTTAAGAGTTCAATATTTCAGTTAAAGCTTGCTGTGCCTCAATGTTATGTTACAGCTTTTGCTGTCCTTATATTGTATTTGCAAGGTAAATCATATTTGCAAACTAACTCTGGGCTATAACAGTCAGTAATAAAAAAAATTTCAAATTTTTCTTTGTATTTGTTGGGCCTATTATCATATTTAGTCAAACGTATTCCATCCATGTTTGCCCTGACTCAATTAGTAAGGTTAATGTTTGCAGTGTGTTTAGGGCAATATCATCCGTCAACAGTTTTTGTCAATACTTTCCCTGGACAGATGGTGGCAGGGATGTTTACAAAATAAATAGGACATCTGTAATAATCAAAAGACAGGATTATTACTGTACTGCAACATTAATCTTTGTTTTACACCAAGCAGACATTATGCACTGGTTGTAACCCTGAACATGTGCTTCACAGTTCAGAGGATCTTGTGTTTTACCACACAACAGGATGAACAAAAGACCTTTTGCTTATGTGACCCCTTATAAAGATTCTGACTGTGTTATAGCCTGCATTTCTTTAGTTTCGAGACTGTAAACAATGCCCCTGTAATGATTTTGGCATGGCACAGATTTCAACCCTATTATTCATTGTTTGATGTTTCCAGTGGGGAAGGGGGAAGAGTACTTGGTAATCAAACTCATTAAAATCGCAACATTAGTGAAATCCTTCAGAGGCTGCTGTAGAGAACATTGATGTCCACATTAATGAAGATTGATCCTTACCGTTGTAAAAACAATGTAACTATCAGCGAATCACTGTATTCTACAGATAACATAGTTTCATCAAAAATGTTCTTACACAAAATACTTACGGTGAATAATAGAACTTGCATCAGTATGACAAATGATAGAAACCAGTGAATTATATGCCATTTTCAGAGGTAATTACAGCTCCTGTTTAGAACTGCACCACTTGCACAGTCAATGCAGGTTTTGCCCTTGATAATAGCATTGAAAGGTCACAAAGTAATTTTGTATTTTTTTCCTTTGCAAAGGAACTAATTCACACCTATTGCTTGAATAAATTTTAATATCTTTAAAATTGAGCTAATCAACAACAAGTCATCAAAATAAACATAATGATTATAGTGCAAAGTCTGAAAGGCAGTGATTCAAAAGAACTTTTATTTTAACATAAATTTTGGATACATAATGGTACATTCAACACTATTGTTTGAACTATATACTGTAGATGATGTTTAAATATGGGTACAGTTTACAGATAACTGTAAAAACATTTTGCCCACAAACATTAAATTGTAGTGGTTTTGGTTATAGTCTGATAAAAGTTATATTTTTATTTAAACTTTTAAAGGTGTTTTTATTTAAATACATTTTGGCTCATGTTTATTACACATAAAGCTGACTGATCTGAGTTCAAAGGCATCAGGGAAGCAAATCTTCAATCAGCAGGTTGCTCAATAATGATTTGTTTATTTTGCTGAGGAAGCTCATGAAGAGCTTGAAAATTGTAAGAGTTACCCAATTATGGAATAGAATGGATTTTCTCCCAGTATGCTGGCCAACAGTGCCGGAAATAATGTTTTATTCCTGGCTGTTTGTGAGACATTGTGCAAATTGGCTGCAGCGTTCATCCACAAAATACACAATACAGTCACATCACTTTACAGTATATCCTGTGAAGTGCTTTCAGACATCTTCATGACATAATAAGGTACTATATCAAATGCAAGGATTATTATTGTATTATAATTGAGCTTTTCAATCAAAAAATGTTGTGGTGTCTACTTCATGTTGTGTCTTTTAGAGACAAAACCCACAGAAAATGTGTATGATGGATATGTGTGCAACAGCTTTAAAACACTTTTGAAAAGGCCTGTGACATGGTGGTAAGAGAACAGAGGAAGTGTGGATATTGGGAATTGTAATGTAATAGTGACAACTTGTTTGTTGTTGGTAGTACCTGATGAACATGGGCAGTAAAGAAACCAAATTTATAGAGGTAAACTTCCATTGTTCTTCTTTGGATACATAATTCTGTTTTATAGACATGCTATAAATTACATTTGATAATGAAGGTTATACGCAGGTGTGACAAAGATAGAATATTTTTTTGCTCTGTATTTGACTTCCACTCTAACGAGAATGTTTTTTCCCTCACAGAATTGAATTGTTTCATAACTGAATTGGAAACTTGTATTTTTTTCCTGGAAATAGAATTTGACTTTCGAATTCTACACACTAAAATGGTCCTTTAACTTGATTTATTGTTTAATTTTAGACTTATTGTTAGGCCACTGTCTGGCAAAGAAGTGTAAAATTCACATTCACTCTGATCTATCCCCAAAAAATGATATGGTAATATTGTAAAAAGTATTTTACGATAATAACATATTTTACTTTAATTTTCCCAATATTACCTGAGTAGTACAGTATTTCAGACATGAGGGGATACATTTATGGAATGAATGAAGCCAATATATGGTGAAGGGAGGTGATTTTGAAACTGATTGCTATTAATGAGACAGATATGGTAAGCAATATGAGGGTAGAGGAACAGTGACCAAAATATGGTGAAATTCAATATAAAGTTGGAAGTCAGAAAACTGGTACTATATCAAATGCAAGGATTATTATTTATTATTATAATAATAGGCTAGTACATTTGACATCAATGAAAGAGCCGTTCTTGGAAACCATCAACAGTGATGCATTTTTCACAAATCTAATTGATTTCTTTGATGGAGTCTCAGAGATGGTAGATGAGGGGAGGGGGCAGTGTCAATGTTATCTACATGTATTTCCAGAAAGTGTTCAATAAGATTCCTCAAAGGAGAATGATGGTAAAAATTGCAATGCATGACATTGAAAGGATACATGTGACATGGGTGGTGAATTGGCTGGAGAATGGAAGCCAAAGAGTTGGAGTGAAGGGGATATCTTCTGACATTCTGTGACAAGTGAAGTTCCCTAGGGATTGGTTCTGTGTTCTCATTTATATGTTAGCACTTGACTTGGGTATAGAGTGAATATATCCAAGTTTGTGGATGATAAGAAGTTGTGAAGGACAGTACAGAAGTTTGTACACATCAATTGATAGATTAGGTGTGTCAGTGGAAATAAGTCAGATGTTATTCAATGAGGCCAAATGTGAAATAATGGATCTTGCTCCTTAAAATAGTCATTGGAAATATGTTAAATTGTGGAAGTTCTAAATGAACAAGGAATTTTGGTATGGAAAATAAATCATGAGTGCACAAGTACATGGATCCATCGGCAAGGCAAATGGATTGATCTAGCTAGACATAGGATTTAAAAGCAGGAAAGTAATAATAAAATAACCCTTGCATTTGGTATAGTGCCTTTCATGTTGGGAGGACATTTCAAATTGCTTTACAGGATTATACTGTAAGGTGGCATGACTGTGGGCAGCCAACTTGCACACAGCAATATCCCACAAACAGCTGTTTGACCAATTTTATTTGGGGCTTTCTTGTCCAGGACACTGGGAGAAATTGCCTTCTCTTTTCAAATAGTGCCATGGGATTTTTATGTCCATCTGAACAAGCAGACAGATTTAATACCTCATCTTAAGGACAGCACCCCCAGCAATGAAGCAAGTCCCCAGCATCTCACTGGAGTGTCAGCCCCTAGACTATGAGTTCCAAGTCCTGAATGGGGCTCGAGTCCACAGCCTTCTGACTCGGAGGTGAACGTGCTACCAACTGAGCCAGACTAACCCAAGTACTGTTGAGGGTAGTACAGGTCACTGGTGAGACAGTACCTGGCAGACTGTGTACAGTTTGGGTGCCTCATTTACAAAAAGCTTTGGAGAAAGTACATTGAAGGGTTGGGATGGGGTTGTTAACTATTGTGAAAAGCTGGTTTGGGTAGGAATGTATTCTCTGTAACTAAGGAGCATCTTTGATGATTTGATCAAATGTTAGAATTATGAAAGAGCTGGGTAATATGAGAGTGAGCGATCCCCCCAATCAGTTACAGGAAGACATAACCTGAAAATAAGGGCAACATGAGTTGGGATCAAAATAAACAAAAACATCTTCTCACAAAGAGTAATAAGAATGTAAGTCCCCACAATTTCCCCACGTGGATGAAAATCCATCTGAATGTATTTAAGAGAGAGTGGGACCAATAAGATATTAATGGATATGGAGAGAAAGTGGCAAAATGTTTCATCACTATTTCATCACCTTTTGAGATTGCTGAAAAAATGTGAACTCGAATTGCCAATTACTATTTTCGTTTCCTGCTACTACAGCAGCAAATATAATATATGGAGGTTTGTAGTTATGTGAGCTATGTGAGTCTGTGGTGAAGCAGGCTCGGTGGGCTGAATGGCCTTCTGTTCCTATGTTCCTGAATGTGTATCCACAACCCCACTACATAATCCTTGAATCATTTCAACTGTACAACTTAAAGCTGACATCAGAGAAGCAGCGTTTGATTAATGAGCTATTTTTAATTCTTCACAGGATTTGCTGCTGGTACGATTATTGTACTAAGAATGTGTTTGTGCTGTAAACCTTTGTTCTGTACGAACACCATAAGATTGTCAAAAATATATCAGATCTGACCCTTAATAGGCATCACTGAAAGCAAGAATTAATTATTGGATTTATTTTATCTATTCTCTTGAAGTACATGTCATTTTCTTAGACAGATGGTTTAGTCCTCTGCACCATTTAGAACCTAATAGATCTAATGTAGCATTAAAAAATGGCTCTCCCTCCAACCATAAGTAACAATTTGATCACCAAAGTCTTTTGAGATAGCTAAAAAATCATGAACCTGAACTGCCAATGACAATTTTCCCTTCCTGCTACTCCAACAGCAAATATAATGAACATTCATTAGTATAAGTTTAGTATACATTTGTATAAGTGAGTTTATGTATCAAGTCCAGTAAAATTTAATCTTGGATTCATGGTATTCAATTTAGCACTGTTTATGACCTGTCACATATGCTGTAATAAGGTTACATTTTCACTTCAGAGGTACAGCCCCCCAAAATGGCTTTTTAACATTATAACAGACTTTTTTTTCAAAACCTGTCGCTTTGCAAATTCCCACGTGTTACTACTGCAAGGTCTGGTAATTTTTCTCCCCTTTTGGTTGGTTGGTTGCACATTGTATATCCTCTTATGGATTTTGCTTAAACCCCAGGCTGACATATAATATTCATGCAATGATAGAGATGAATAATCTGCTTTGTACATGACAAACTCAGTTTCTGAAAGGTGCGCGTCAGCATCAGGCATGTCCTGTGATGCAGCTTTTTTTTAGCACTTTCAAATCCTTGTTTTTCATCAAAAAGGTTAAGTTTAGCACACATATGTCTGTCTGTTGAAGCAATTTTCCAAAACATTTCATAAAAGCCTAATAGAATTTATTACATAAATAAGCAATTTTGGAAGCAATTTTAAGGCAGGATCTTAAAAAATGATAAAAATAAGGGGAACTTTTCCCCGAACCGGACAACTGTTGATTGATGTGTCTTTGAGTATATTGGACTACAACTACAACAACAACAAAATTACAATTGTATAGCGCCTTTCACATCGGAAGTACATCCCAAGTCGCTGGACAGACAGAGTTATGGACCTGAGCTGAGGGTGGGGTGGGGGGAGGGTTGAGGGCAAGAGGGGAAGCAGAGAGATCGAAAGCACGGTCGAAGAGGAGGGTCTTGAAGTGGGTCGTGAAGGTGGCAAAGAAGGGAGCAAGATGGAGGGACTGCGGGATGGAGTTTCAGAGGGTGGGTGCAGAGTGGCGGAAGGCCCGCCCGTACATAGTGGGGCGAGCACGTGGGGGATGTGAAGCAGGCCAGAACCCACTGAGCGGAGGGAATGAACAGGATAGTAGGGGTTTAGGAGGTCGGAGAGGTAGGGAGGAGCAAGACCATGGAGGTGAGGACCGGGCTCTTGAACTGTATCCTCGGTGTGATGTGAAGCCAGTGGAGTTGGGTGAGGATGGGGGTGATAGGGTCACGGAACCTAGTGGGGGAGAGGACACGGGCTGCAGAGTTCTGGATGATCTGCAGGTTGTGGAGGGAGGAGTGGGGAGGCCGACAAGCAGTGAGTTTGCATAGTCAATCCTCGATATAATGAAGGGAAGTCCTGTAGCTCAGTGGTTAGAGCACTCGCTTTGCAAGTGAGAGACCTGAGTTCAATTCCAGGCAGAGGGCGAAAACTTGGGCAAGTTTCCTTACTCCACACAGAGCCTAATAATAATCCCTCCAAAACCAAAAACAATAATAAATTGGTCATTTTCAATCTACGACTGTTTGTGGGACATTGCTGTGCGCAATTGGCTGCCGCGTTCGCCCACAAATATACAGTCAATTTACTTTACAGTGTTCTGTGAAGCGCTTTGGGACGTCCTCCCGACGTGGAAAGCGCTATATCAAATGCAAGGATTATTATTATTATTAAGGGGGTCTGCGGTGTGAGACAGTGGCGGAGCCGGGCGATGTTGCGGAGGTGGAGGAAGGCAGAGCGGGTCATGGCGCGAATGTGGGGTAGAAAGGATAGACCCCAAGGTTCCGGACTGGCTCAGCAAAGTTGAGTGTACAAGGTTGAGTGGATGGTGATACTGTCAGCACCTGAGGTGAGGAGGCACTGACGGGAGCCAATCAGGAGAGCCGCGGTCTTGTTCAATTGAAGAAAGTTAGCTCTCATCCAGGACTTGATGTCTGACAGACATTCTGTATTAATATTAAATAAAGTACAAGTTTAACTTTCTTGAATGTAAGTGAAGGTTTGCAAAATAATATTAAAAAAGTCTCTGGAAAAACATTTTGTAAAGTACATCTTTATACATTTTGGTTAAAATGGTATAGTTCTATACAATTTTTTTATCTGTAGTTGTCAATGCTCAGGAAACACATTGTAGAAGATATTGTGCTTCAAATGTTTATGATTTTTTATTTGCCTTAAAAGAGCACAATATTGGTAAAAGAGTTGATTGAATTTAGAACCTGCGAAGTAAAGAAATTGTGGAGATAATAAGAGCCCTGATGCCCTTTCATAACTTTTATAGCTTTCTGCTTTTGACATCTCCAAGCCCACTTTTATCAATATCTGTTAGAATTTCAACTTACAGAAGATGTACCCAATCTAGTAGTTTTTTTGCACACTTGGCCATCCACCTACTCAAACCCATAATAATAATAAAATAGGACCTGTGGAAACAACAGTAGTGTCTTTAGAAAAATAATTCTAGCTATGGTAGTAGATTATGGTGTCAAATAATTGTGGAGTCAATTGTAACCACAGAAATGTGAGACCACGGAAACTCACTTCCAGAAGAGATCTCTTCACAAGCAGCACTGTGTTCTGAAGATGAAGATCTTCCACCCACACAGCGTTCCAGATGTCAATCTCTTGAAGGGAAGACTGGCTTGTGGAGCTTGCAAACCGCAACTTTCCAACTGCTGGTTAGTAGGATGGTGGCTTTACTCTTCAGCTTTAGTAAAACCACAATTCATAACTGGTAGTCAATGTGTGTGGCAGTTCTCATTTAAAGCCCTACGTTGTATAAATTCAAGCACAGTAAGCTTTTAGCTTCTACAGTACTGCAATATGTATGTGTGTTGAGTAAGGCTGTGTGAAAGGTTTGGTCAGAGTGGACAATGTAACCAATGGAAGAGATGGAGCTGGGTCATATTGTGACCAGCTGTTCCACCACCTCAAGCCTGTTGACTGGGGCTATGGGTAAAAGTCTCGCAAGTGTAGATGGCATGTAATTGTTCCCAAGGTTGAGATCAGCTCAGACAAGGGTGGTCTAACGCAACATGCCAGCTAACCTTGGAGCCCTAAAGGATGGACTTGGTAAAGAACAGAGGAAGTCATGGACAGCCTTCTGCAACAGCCCGACAAGGTGGTCCAACTGGCGGCCCCTGGGCCACATCCAGCACTCTCCCTCCCTCCAATTCATCTGGCACAACCATTTCCTCCATAATCCGTAAAGGTTATGTTTCTGAAAAGGAAACACAAAAATATTGCTTCTGCAGCATACAGACGTTTCTCAAATAGGGCTTACGGGCCTCAGCAGCCAAAAGATTGGTCCTAGGGAGGAGCATAGTGGGTATAAAGAGAATGCTAAGTTTGGCCAGGAGCAGGTATGAGAGCTGGTGCCCTCTGCACGTGGTTGAGTTGGTTTGTTGTGTTCAGTAAAGTTGGTTGTTTTTCCAACGATAGTTGCAGTCGTCTACAGTACATCTTCTCATTGCCCCTGTACCTGCTGCAGTACTATAAAAATGTATTAGCTCTAAGCTTTAATGTGCCACATAATAATAATAATAATCCTTGCATTTTATATAGCGCATTATCACTTCAGCGAGACATCTCAAAGCACTTAACAGGAAATACTGTAAAATTCAGTGATTGTATTTTTTGGTTGAAACGCACAGCTATGTCCCACAAACAGCCATCGCGTGAGTGACTAATTTTATGTTGGGGATTGTTGGACACATAATATCTGAATGTTTGTCTGCACACACATATTTATTTAAAGTGGAGCTATTTAGAAGGGTAGAGATCCAATGGCTCTATTCTCCTCCAAAAAGATGATGACTGTCACTGATAAAACTGAAATATTTTGCAGCGGATTCTGTATTGGGCACCAGATAAATAGTTGAACTTTTCATCAGTGAAATAGTACCATAGAGCATTAAATCAATAAATAATTCACTGAATCAGGAAAGAGTCATATTATCTTATGTGATGAAATTGTTTCGTTCATACTAGGTCCTAATAATGATAAATGAACAGCAAAATGCCTTCCAACTGTATGTTGACTGTTTGCATTGGGTCTGGTGTACATGTGAAGTCAGGGGTGCAACAACACATCAGAGCATGAGGGTCAAGATCAAATATTGGTAAGACATAAATGGCCACAGACAGACAAGTAAGAGGTAGATGATCGGAGAGAGGGAGAGTTCAGGAAGAGTCATTGTGTGGGGAGACAGAAAAGGCATTATGTGAGCAGACTTGTGAAAGATTGAGGAAGAGTACAACAGAATGTTTGTTGGTTTGGTTAGTACTATATCTTGTGTTTCACGTAATGACCCGTTATCCATACTGCTTTCATATCTGTCATGGGGATGGCCCCAAATAGTGCAGATACTGGGTTCTCTACAATAGAACACTAAGTTTGCAAGTACCAGATGACCAAAAAGTTGTAATACCATTACAATGTCTAATGAGTCTTAAAAAAATTATGATTTGTTTTTAGATAAAAGGATAGTGCGACGGTTCGCACCCCTTCATCTATTACCCGTGTTATAAAGCGCACGTTGTACTAGGTGGCCTCTGTATAGATTCTGTGACATGCAAGTTCTCTCTCTGTGTGAAACTCCACTATGTGAGAATTAACAAGTATGTCAGGTAGTCCCAATGCTTAATAGAGTAACAATGGGATGCATCAATCAGTGTCCTTCGCACTAACAGACAGCTGATGTCAGCAATAACTTGCTTGTGTATCTCTCTCCCAACTGAATTTAACAGAGACTCGAGATGCACTTTTTAGAAAACACAACAGTATTCTGTTGATCCTTACAACCTTATGTCTCACTTGCCCTGCCCGGTAGTATAATGAACGGTTGCAGCATTCATTATATAATTATTATATAATAGAAAACCCTGACTATGATACTGGCAGCTTTATCTAAAGTTAGTAGACTTAGAAAAAACAATTATGAACTGAAGTCAAGACTCCCAGGTCAGCATGTATCTCCTTGTAGACGAAGATAGACATGTAGACATAGCCCAATCACCCCGGGCATTGCCAAGCTCCACTGGCTCGCTATTACAGAATGGTTCGATTTCAAGACTCTCGCACTCGTGTACAAGTCACTTCATGCCCTGGCACGTCCCTTCCTTTCCGACCTGTTTACTCCCCACTCCACTACCCATTACCTTCTCTCAGCTGCCTCCAGCTTCCTGCATGTTCTCCTCGTCCCCTCCATTCTATCATCCGCAGCTGTGCTTTCGGCTACTCCACCGCAAAACTATGGAACTCTCTTCCTCACTCCCTCCGCCTTGCTTTCTCCTTCCTCATTTTCAGATCACGTCTGAAGACCTTCCTCTTCAACTGTACCCATGGTCAGCTCCAATTCCTCCTGGCTAGGAGTTAAGCTCCACCACTGTTAAATGCTCCAGACACTACTTTGCATAACGGGTGCTATATAAATGAAATTATTGCTGTTAGTGAAGTTCCACAAATATTTATGAAGTGAATCACCAATTATCCAGAGGAATGTTGGTCACTTGAAGAAACTCCTCTTTTAGATAATGCCATAGGATCTTCAAATGTCCACCTAAACAGGCAGATGTGACCTTGGTTTTAACAAGACAGCCTCTGGGACAATGGAGTATTCTCCCTACTCTGAAAGGCCAACCTACACGTAGGGTTGAAACTCCCAACCTTTAGACCCAAAGAGGAAAGTGCCACAACTGAGCCAAGATGATGTGCTGAAATTTTTTAAAAGTGACACAAATATTGGTTCAAATTGTCAACACAAGAACAGGCTTTGGCTTGCAGGGTTAACAGGAACCAGGTGGGGAGAATGCTCAGTCACGGCAACAGCATTATCAGCACATCAATGCCGAACAAGTTGTCAGTGTTGCTTGTGATTACAGGTTCACAGCCAGTTGACATTAAACAGCACATTAAAAAAAAGTCTGCAATGAGAAAAGCCCATCTGTTGTGTTCATTCTGTTCTCAACACCAGATCATCATTTACATTTTTTTTAATAGAATGTTGCACTTCAGGACTCAAAGATGTGGGTATCACATGGACCACATTCTTGGAAGCAGATCCTGTCCCTACAATGTAACAGTTACACTTTTTCCATCAATCATTACTTTAGGCAGCCAGGGGTCCAACAACAAGTGTATATTTATAATAACAATAATAATAATCCTTGCATTTGATATAGCGCTTTTCATATCTTCTCGACGTCTCAAAGCGCTTCACAGAATAGACTGTAGAGTGAATTGACTGTATATTTGTGGGCGAACGCGGCAGCCAATTGCGCACAGCAGTGTCCCACAAACAGTCGTGGATTGAAAATGACCAATTTATTATTGTTTTGTATTTTGGAGGGATTATTATTAGGCGTGTGGAGCAAGGAAACCTGCCCAAGGTTTTGCCCTGCCTGGAATTGAACCCAGGTGTCTCGCTTGCAAGGCGAGTGCTCTGACCACTGAGCTACAGGACTCCATATTTATACAGCTCTTTTCATTTTGGGAGGACATTTCAAAGTGCTTTGCACAATTTGTTTGGCACCCAAGCCATGATGGAGTTGAGGAGGGTGGGGGGACGGGACAGGTAACCGAAACACAATCAAACTGTAGTTTTGGGATAGGCTTTAAAGGTAGAGATGTAGGCGGTGAGACAGAATGACTCTGGGAAGGATTTCCAGAGAGCGGGAGCAGATTAACTGAAAACTCAAGCACTGATGATGGGATGGATTGGGCCGCGGGCAGCAGATATGAGATAGGTCAGTGTTAGTTAAATGAATGGAGCAACTAGGGTGGTTGGATTGCAGGACATCACAGAAGTCGGGTCGGGGGGGTGGGGGGGCGATGTCTGGGAGGGATTAAGTGTAATCTTCTGATCCATCACTATTCTAATCGTGAAAGATTAGAATATTACCATTAGATAGATCACAGATTTACATTTCAAAGATAATTGAATTGAATTGCCAGATTAAATAAAATTAGAACACAAACACAAAGATACAGTAATACAAAAAATCTATTTTTAAATAATTGAAATTATCCTATCTATTGTTTCCTCTTAGATTTAGTAATACGTAGAGTCCTGTAACTTAGTGGTTAGAGCATTTTCCTGGCAAGCAAGAGGTCTTGGGTTTGATTCTGGGCAGAGCAAAACCTTAGGTAAGTTTCCTTACTCCACAAACTTCTGTTTACTGTCTGAGTAAGTCAGAACCAGCTTGATGGTCGATTGGTGGATTGCGTTCCTGGGGAGATAATTACTTAAAAAAAATAATAATTTGGTCACTCAATCCACGACTGTTTGTGGGACACTACTGTGCACAAATGGCTGCTGTGTTTCACGTACAAAATACAGTCACTACACTTTACAGTGTATTCTGAGAAGCCCTTTGAGAAGTCTCTACAACGTGATAAGGCGCTATATCAAATGCTAGGATTATTATATTATAAGGATTTTTTCTGACTGGCATGCTTGAGAGGGAGAGGCGGAGGTGAATATAAGGGAGTCAAGGATGTGATTTAAGATGTGATTTAAAGATGGAAGGGATGAGGCAGGAGGATTTTGGCAGGGAGTTCAAGGTTGGAGGTATAGTGGTTGATGGCATGGCCACTGATTATGGTACAGAGGGGTCAGAGGATTCACGTGAGGTGTGTGCCAGCTGCGCAAAGGGATTTGACAGAGGAGTGGGGTAGGTTAGAGAGGTGCGAGGGCGACAAGGGATGTGAGGATCTTGAAATCAATCCTTTTGGAGACGGAACCAGTGGAGCCTGGCGAGGATTGAAATAACAAAATGCTTTGCACCTCAATATTAATTAAATTGTGATTACACAGCACAGGTGGGGGGAGGAGAAAGGAGGAGTTGAGGAAGGGCAAGATTACTGAAAACACAGTCGAGGAATTGGATTTGAAGTTGGGTTTTGAAAGTGATGGGCCGGAGTGGTTAGGGGATGTGAAACAGCCCGGTGATATTTTAAACAGAAAGCTAGCCTGCCAGTCATTATCTCTGGGGGCATGTGGAGCTGAGCTGGAATGCTTGGCAGCAGAATGTTGGAATTGAATCAATCCTCTGCGGATGTCTCAGTAGTCTGATTCATGAGCCAGCTGGGCCCACAGTCCGGCTGATGGCAGACCAGCCAGGCTTGATCAGCAGTAGGACTTGGGAGGGGCACTGCTAACAGTGATTCTTTTCCACTCAACCCTGGAAGCCAAAACCTTAATCAGTAGCATGGTTCTCGCTGGACAAGCAGTAGAAAGCTTACCAGAAATAGTGTTTTCAATGGCAAGCTATGCAATTTTAGCTGGTTAAACTCCAGCAGTACCTAAACGGACACTGCTAGCTGAAGGTGGGAGTAAAACTATGTCTGGGACCCCACTAGTGCTGCCCTTGATAAGCTAACAACTGACTTTCCAATTTATCTCTTCTACAATGAAAAAGCCATAGCTCACTGCCCCCACCCCCATCCTCACAACAGTGATATGACTTTGATTGAGAACTCAGTGGGATGAGAAATCAAATATGTATCTCAGCACTTTCTGATACTGCATATTGGTGTTCCAGTCTGCTACACCACTCTTTCATTATGTTGCTGTGCTGCTATTAGAATAGTGCTGCGTTGTCTTCTTCACTAATAAGAGTTTTTTTTAAATGACTTTAGACACTCCGTTTAGTCAACAAAACCAAAACTGCTCAAAATACAAATGAGAAACTGTTTTTGCCATAGGTGATGTTTTAGGAGTATCTATTGGGATGTTTATGATCTAATTGGAATGTGTCAAACCCAATGCGCCATTGCACATTTAATTTGAATGCAGACTATGTCTCAACTTCAAACAGTTTTCAGCCAAATGGCTAAATTTACAAGCTTGTCCCTATCAGTGCTAACCTGTGACTGATGTCAACTGGAGGCATTAATTTCCTGCATCTAAAAATGATAAAGTGAGGATGAGGACAAACGTTATACCAGCAGCGAGCATGAGCAACACTATCACCTCACAGCAGTGCAGATCCAGATGTGGACTCATCTGTCACCCAGAACCTTTCCCAGTAGGCCACTTTCTGAAAAATTAAGCACTTAAATCCCAATGGGGAATCCCATTAACTCATTGCTGAAGCTGGAAAGAAAACAATGTTAATAGTTTGAGTGCAGTGTCGAACAGCTTTCAATTCCACGCTAAGGAAATGGACATTTGCAGCCTTATTAAATTGCCTGTTCCAAAAGGTAATTACTTGAAATAGGTCTCTGAGGAGACCTTTGCACTGCCTCTGTATGATAATTTGCTGCTTCGAATACCCCTTCAAAAACTTTGAGTGATACACTTTTGTTTGCGTATTACACTAATCGTTTAATACACTAATCATATGAATGCTGTTCATTGCCTGAAATATGAAATGTATGAAGGCAAGAACCCTTTGTCTTGGTATTAGAACAAGATGAAGTTTGAGTGATGCCCTCATATTTTCTGCAGCTGTTATGCTCTGAACGCACAATCATTACAAACAGAAGTGATTTCAGGGCTCTGTTTGAGATCTTATTTGATGGCTTTAGGAATTACGTCAGTGACAGGCTACTGCTCTTTGACACAAAGTGAAACAAAAACTTTCTGGTAATCTATGATTTTGTAATTTTTTTCCATGAGTGCTAAATGTTTTCTGGGGTGAGTGAGTTGCTGTTTAATACAACATACACAATAAAAAAGTGATTTATAGGCCATTTATTATTGTACATTTAGAGTTGATTCAATGCAATTTTTGCATCCAATTGCCATTGAAAGTGTAGTATAAATCAGCTGATAAGGGCATCAATTCAATGCAGAGCCCTGCTCCTGAAACCAACTCAGAATGCAATCAATGCCATGACTACTGCATAAATCCAATTTATGATGCAGTTGGAAAAGAACTTTTAAACTTAAGTTTCTGTAATGTTATTAAATAGTGGTTGCACAGATAATCCCCCAAATCTCTCCTATATAAAATGAATATGTAGTGACTGTGTAACCATTCGGTAAAATTAATGGCTCCATTTGGAGTTGGTCTGAATTCCTGTCATAGGAATAACGTCAGTGAAAGTCAGTCAGAAATCTGAGGAGTTGAATTTCATTGGAAGCAATGACTGGTTTAGATTAGAGCAGATGATCTGGATCTGATTTGTTTCAACTTATGTACCTACCAGATGGACTGCAATGGTCTTTTCAATCCTGTATATTCTTATATACATACGATAACAAAATTGAAGACAATTTTTTTCTACGAATCGGGAGAGTTAATATAGCCCTCATCACACATTGATCACAAGATTTACCATAATATTCAATGACCTAGAGAATTAGCCTATATGAACATTGCTTGTCCTTTTACATTCAGAAAGTAGTTGATGTTTCAGCCTGTGTCAGAGCAAAGATGAACATTTCAAGCACATTAAGGTGAAGATGCCTAAGGCATTATGTTTTGATTGCATAAAGGGACAAGCTCTATAATAATAATAATAATCCTTGCATTTGATATAGCGCTTTTCACGTCTTCTAGGCGTCTCAAAGCGCTTCACAGAATAGACTGTAAAGTGAATTGACTGTATATTTGTGGGTGAAATAGTCCCAGATCAACATTTCCAACCAAGGGACAATAACCTAGACAACTGCTACTTGGTGAACTAGCTCTTCAGAAGCCCAATCTAGAACAGTTAACCTTCCAGAAACCAGTCATTGAAAATATGCTGGTTTTCTAGGAAATCTTCTGTTCTACAAAGGGAAGCACTTCTTGTCACTGGTGTCAGAAACATCATTTTAATCCTATGTCTGGATTGTGATGTGCTAGAATTTTTCAATCTTCACTCAGAGAGTCTGAAGTGAGGTAGAGTGAAATAATTGCAAGGATATATGGAGAAGAGCTAAATTAAATAGCATTACTGTATTTCTTTTATAAAAAGTTATTCCTACAATTTTCTCTTTTCCTGAAGATGGATATAGTTCAATGGATGCTGCAGCCTTCTGGTGGCTTGTCCACATGACAACAACAACAACAACAACAAGATTCCATTTATAGAGCGCCTTTCACGTCAGGAGGACGTCCCAAGGTGCTGTACAGTTGGGTCAGGACCCGAGAGGGGGGAAATGGTCAGGGTGAGGGGAGGGAAGGGAGGGAGCGAGGAGGGGTAGAGAGTCGAGAGGGGAGCTGAAGGCACGGTCAAAGAGAAAGGTCTTGAGACCGGCCTTGAAGGAGGAAAGGGAGGAGGCAAGGCGAAGGCACTGGGGGATAGAGTTCCAGAGCCTCGGGGCTGAGAGGCTGAAGGCCCGGCCACCGATGGTAGGGCGGTTGGGGCGAGGGATGTGGAGCAGACCGGAGCCAGAGGAACGGAGGGTACGGGCAGGTAGGTAGGGGGATAGTAGGTCGGAGAGGTAGGAGGGAGCGAGGCCGTGAATGGCCTTGTAGTGAGGATGAGGATCTTGAATTCGATCCTCTGGGGATGGGGAGCCAGTGGAGGCGAGCGAGGGTGGGAGTGATGTGGTCGCGAAGCCTGGTGCGGGACAGTACACGAGCTGCAGAGTTCTGAATGACCTGCAGCTTGTGGAGGGAGGTGCCGGGAAGGCCGGCGAGGAGAGAGTTCCCATAGTCAAGCCTTGAGGTGATAAAGGCGTGGACCAGGGTTTCAGCAGCGTGAGGGGTGAGGTAGTGCCATAGTCTGGCGATATTCCGGAGGTGATGGAAGGCGGTGCCAGTTGTGGCGCGGATATGAGGAAGAAAGGACAGCTCAGGGTCGAACAGAACACCGAGGTTTCTGACTGGCTTTGAGAGGTGGAGAGTGCAGCCTTGGATGCTGATGCTGTCAGCGCCTGAGGTGCGGAGGCGCTGACATGAGCCAATTAGGAGGGCCTCAGTTTTACGCACGTTGAGCTGAAGAAAGTTTCATTTGTGATTCCTGCCAGGCTACATAACAGTGAGGACAAGGATATCACAAGCGGGCATGTCCTGTCTACTCATGCACTTTCCAGCAGAGGTCACCAGAAAATGTTAAGAGACTTGAACATCTTACACGTTTTGCTTAAGACCATTGTTTTAAAAAAATAAGATTGTGCAATTCAGTCTTTATTTGGAAAACGGCCTCCAAATTAAGCCTGAATTGTATGTTTTCTGAAATTGAGCAATCTTAAATGTATAGATAATTGGTGGTCTTAAAGGTAAGGCTGTGAGAAATTGCAGGCATCAGGAGTTGATTTCGTCTGATTTGTTTCAGCTCTCTCTAGGCTGGGCACTGAGGCTACTCTATGGGAACCCTACAGCTGCTGCCCAAGAGTAGGCAACACAGTATGAACCACCGATTGCTTAATGTCAAAGCAATACCCATTTGAGTTCAAGAAAAAGAGAGTAAATTTAGATCCAGGCAAAATTTCTCCCTAAATAATAAATCAAATAAGGTACTTTCTGCAATTTCAAAAATTGTTGAATTAATTCTTAACTTTGACATTAGATTCTGCATATTTCTTAGAACTTACAGAAACCCACTTCTATATTAAGGCTGCATTGAAGGATTTGTTAAACTTTGGATGCTACATTAACAAAATAAATCTGGATCCAGGTGGAATTTCTCCTCTACATCTATGTTGTTTTTGCCTTTATTTTAGACTAGAGCTGAATAGAAAGCTAACACAAAATCCAAATGTACTTAAATATTTTATACAATTTAAATTATAAGTTGTGAATAAGACTAATATGTGATACAATTATTGATACTTGTACAATCACATCTATTTTAGTCCTGGTGAGTTTTGTACCTTCTTAAAATGACAGCTTCAAGAAAATTACAAAGCATGAACTATAACTATTTACTTTATTTTCTTTTGAGGTCTGTTTTGGAAAAGTGTCATCATCCCAGGGTTTTAGTGAAGAAAACCTTGGAAAATGAGAAGCTGTAAATATCAGTGAATGGTTTAACACCTTTTATGTTGCTGTTTATTTGTTCCAACATGGGAACAATTAGTACTAGCTGAGACTCCATCTCGGAGAATACCTAAGAAATTCTGGAAACAGTGATGATAGTGATCTCAGCTCAGCGTCCTCTAAAGTAGAAGATTGATTACAGTATAGTTCCAGGCAGATGGTAGTGAATAGTTGTATATAATTAGGATTACAACCTATTGACAGCACCTTTCAAAAAATCTCACTCTAAATTCTCTGTTGAAAAGCAGTTGCAGAAATACTTTTCCCACTACTTTGACAGCACTCATAAATTATCTGACAGGAATATCCGAATAATGGTAGCTTCACACCAGCTCAAATGACAGAGTATGCCTAAAGCAATCCAGACAGCAGTGTTCTTAGATATTCAAGATTTGTTACACTTAGACTTAATTATACCTTTTCTAAGCGCTTTTCTTTTCCATTTAGCTTCAGCACCTTTGGAGACACTTACTCTGTGACATTTTACGGTTTTCAATTTGCATTATCTATACAAGGTGACTGGCTGCTCAGACATCTGGCCAAACAATATGCTTGCCATTGCTACTGATAATTGAATTTAGGGTCTATGCTTTGTCATAACAATACAAGTCGCCAGTTTGCCCCATTGAGTCTCTACTAATATTTTATTAGACTGTAACACATCTTTAATTTCCACATATAGTTCACAATAGACTAATGCATTTTTATTTTCTTATATATCTTTAACGTTACTTGAAAATTTTAGGCATTAACTTGGTGAAGTTGTGAAACCAAAAGGAGTTACAAGAACATTGCTCTTTGTTGTGTTGTTCGCTTAGTCACTAAACAGAGGTTTGAAAAGTCAAAGTAATTAATTTGAATGCATTCATATCTTCTTGGCCCTCTGTTCATTCAGTCGACATGCGAGCACTAAATCTTTCCTATTATACTGATTATATTATACTATATTGACCATCTGATTTAGGTGGACAATACTGTGATAGAGCACTCCAATAAGATGCTCTGCAGCCGGTATAAATGTAACTAAACATCTTTATAGACAACCCATGTTGATTTTTTTAAAATTGCATTGCATAGTTATCTTAGATGAGTCTTGATTTCTTATCTTGGAAATAATTGGGCCCCAGTTGGCAAAGTAAAAAATGGATGGTGAATGAAGCCTTGATATTTAAGACCGAGAGTCTCAGCTAATGGCAGAGTACAGTTTTGTCTTTAAATATGTTTATAATAATAATAATCCTTGCATTTGATATAGCACTTTTCACGTCTGGAGGACGTCCCAAAGCGCTTCACAGAACACACTGTAAAGTGAATTGACTGTATATTTGTGGGCGAACGCGGCAGCAAATTGCGCACAGCAATGTCCCACAAACAGTCTTAGATAGAAAATGACCAATTTATTATTGTTTTTGGTTTTGGAGGGATTATTATTAGGCTCTGTGTGGAGTAAGGAAACTTGCCCAAGGTTTCGCCCTGTCTGGAATTGAACTCAGGTCTCTCGCTTACAAATTGAGTGCTCGAACCACTGAGCTACAGGACTCCACAAACAGGGATCTGTTTCTTTTGTTGACAATCACTCCTTATTGCAATACACAACTGCTGTATCTGGAAGAAAAATGACAATATTCAGAGGGTGAAATAGTCGTTATTCCTATTAAACCTATTAGTCATACCTCATTCCTTAAATAAAACAGAAAATATATTGGCTTTGAAAGAACCATAAACTGTTCAATATATTCTATAAATGTCAGAGTTAATTCTTCATAGTTCCTGGCCAACAAATAAAATTGGTACATTTCGACCACAAAATATGCCGTCAATTCACTTTGCAGTACATTCTGTGAAGCGCTTTTCCTCCAGAAGACGTGGAAAGCACTATATCAAATGCAAGGATTATTATTATTATTAACTTCATGGCTGTTTGTGGGTCATTGCTGTGTGCAATTTGGCTGCCGCATTCACCCACAAGTTAGTTACACAGTCGCTCGCCTTCACAGTAAATCCTGCGAAGCTCTTTAAAACGTGCTCCCACATGAACGGAGCTATATCAAATGAAAAGATTATTATAGTTCTCTTATTTCACTCAGTTGTTAGAGTTTCCTCACTCATGAGTATCTTATTATTCCCCACTGTTTTTTTTTATTTTCCTCTGCAAATTGGACCTTCCATTCATCTGGTTTGTCCTCCTGCTCAAAATCGTTTGTGCTCTGCCTCAACATGGTCACCCTTGATTTACCCCAAGGCTCTATTGTCACCCCCTCCCTTTTCTCATTTACTTGCTCCGTCTTGGTGATATCATCCACAGCTATGGGGTCAGCCCGGTTCTTGCCAGGCTCCATTGGCTCCCGGTTGCAGAATGGATTGCTTCCAAGATCCTCATTTTCAAATGAATTCATGCCCTGGCAGCTCCCTATCGCTCCGAACTGCTCACACCCACTCCACTACCCCCACTTCACTCAGCTGGCTCACGTTTTCCATTGTGCCCTCTGCTCCACCGGTTGGTGTGCTTTCAGCCATGATGTCCTGAATTTCTGGAACTCCTTGCCTCAATCCTTCCATCCTGCCCCTTCTTTGCCCATCTTCAAATCACACCTGAAGATTTTCCTGTTCGACCATGCCTTTGATCCCCTCCCCTGTCTTTGCAGTTCATCATCAAACCCCACTGTTAAGTGCTCCGAGATATTACTCGCGTCAACAACTCTATATAAATGCAAGTTGTTGTTCTACGAAGCAGATGGAAGATTCATTCGGTCCATCAATTCTTTTCCTTATCACTATTGTTGGTTAGAATAAGTTCCTCTACTTCAAGTTTTCTTTGCTGATAGATTAAAAACCAAATTGTGTGTTACTAAAGTTGAGAATACAGCAATTGAGCAGAAGGAAAAAGTGCAGCATGTAAAAAATCTATTTGGGCAACAGAGGCAGTAACACAACAGTATAAACAACAATTAATGTTTCATAAATGTACAGGTGGATCAGAGGACGGATAAGTCTTATGAATCTAGGACTGGTAAATGATTCTGAAAGAGTGGTGAATAAAATGAGATTTCAGGGAATATGAAATCCAATACAGGAGGAATTTCCACTAGGACCCTTCAATAGAATGCTTCTTCACTTATTGTGTGAGTCTACTGTGAACCCATGCTACCCAGAAGCATGAGTCCACTACTGGTATCATGCTGGACTCATCTAAAAACTGGCTTGGTACTATAATGGAAGGTCATTAAAGTGGATGTTCTGGAAATATGAAGTTGAATGGACCAAAGAGCCTTCTTCACCTGAACCTTTCTCATGAGGAGTCTAGTAAGTTGTGGTAAGTTACTTCATTTCTCTCATATACTATTCTTTCAGGGCTTTCGCAGCTTGGAAATTAGTACTATCAAAGTTGATGCCTACAGTATCTGCCTTTATTAAGGCTTTGAAAGACTTATTCAATGTTCATTACTCAACCTTCTGTTATTCGCATGTTGAGGAACCTTATTTGCTATAGTTAAAACTAGCGGATCCTTCTGGCATGCATTTAGAACATAAAAGTTATCTGAATTTACATCCCATCTTCCTTATCCAGCTGCAACATATTCCATTATGTTTTCATCAGGGACAACTGCATCGCTTCCAGCAATTAAAACAGTTAGAGGAATGGTGTAAGTTTCAGATTTTAGTTGGTATCTTTCCATTTACCTAGGTACTTAATAATCCTATTGTGCTCCCACCAAATCCACATTCCTTCAGGTTTTGCTTTTCGCCAGCTGTAAACACGTAAAGCTTTTCTCGAACCGCATTAAATACACCATCGCAGCTGCCACTCAGTATACAAGAACGAAATTGTAGATCTCCATTCTGCCTGGCTGCTGTGCTTATGAAGAGTACTAATGGCTGATGTCAATTCAGCACATTTATTCTTCTGAAATTACATTGAAAGTATTTCCTTCTGCAGTAGCCTTAGGTAATATGAAACTGAACTGATTTTAATGGTTAGTGGATGTTATGGCATTCAATGTGCATTCCCATCCTCCAAAATGTGATGATGGGTACAAATTTATATATATGAGTAAACACTTCTGCCCACACAGTACTTTAACAAATCATAATATGCATCACTTCTAAATTTAATAACAAACTGCAGAGGCACATTTTTATTTGTTTTACCTTTTGTTCTGCTACATACTCTACATACCACTTTTTTTTATAATTGTATTGGGATGTTTAAATAGGTGTTGGATCAATACATGGAAATTAAAGGTAATAAAGGACATAGAGAAAAGGTGGGAAAATTGGATTAAAAGATCTTCCATAATCTGATAAAATATCAGTTAGTTTCTCTGTCAGATGGCTCCCTTCTATGTTTTTATGGTCCTATCATTGTGTAGTGCTGTTTATTGTTTTATATCTTGCAAAATATCGCCCTAATTTATAGCTAACAGTTCATGGAAGCATTTCCAAAAGTTACTTGGAAGACTCACCAAGAGCTCTCCGAATAGTGACAAATATCACTAAGAACTTCAAGCTCCTTACAACATCATTTAATTCTCGGTTCTGATTGCTGATGTTTGACATTTAGCTCAACAACAACAATAACAAAATTATATTTGTATAGCTCAAGAATTCAGTGCAATGTTTTCAATTACTTTTCAAATTGAGTGATTTTCTTAAGCGTTTTGAATAAAATATTGATTCAACTCATGAATTCTCATGTATAGAAATCATCATCCATTAATTGATAGCACAGTAATTGAGAAGTCAGTGAATTCAATAAACAAAAGAGCAGTCTAATACCTAAATTCGAGATTGCTGAAAATAGATTGCTGTCTTGCATTTTGTTCAAGCATATGATCAAACTAATTTAACTTCAAGGGTATAATTGCCAAGTTTTATCCTTAAGAGTTACACAAATGATTTGAGAGTGTATTATAATGCCCTCACCCAGTTCCAACTAAAGTTTATTTTATCTAATACGATTAACTATATTACACAATACTATTATGAAAATTGATGAACCAACACATATGATATTGGAGTTGAACCACAAGCAAGACAGAAAGACGTCTTCTCTATTACTGATAATACTGCGTTTAGCCAAACATAATTTCAGAATGGGGAAGATGGATGATATGCATGGCACTGTTTTTAGAAACCACAGGTTTAAATCATTAGATATTGATTTTTCAAAGAACCTTGAATGTGATTAATTACAATATAAATCTTTTTACATTCAAAATAAGCTAGTTTTTAGTTATGCTTTTTAAAAAAAAACTTTTCAAAGTTTCTCTTAATGATAATTCTTGCACCTGATATTGTTCCTTTCACATCAGGAGGATGTTTTAAAGAGCTTTAAAACAATTTACTACGAAACGAAGTGACTGTGTATTCTGTTGGCAAACATGACAGTCAATTTGCAAATTGCAATGTCCCACAAACCGCCATGAAATGAATGATCAATTTTATTTGGGAGATTGTTGGCCAGGACAGCGGAGAGACTCCATTTTCTTTTTGAATAGGACCTCAGTTTAACATCTCATCAGAAGGATAGCATCTCGAGCAATGCAGCATACCTTGAGACTGCATTGGAGTGTTAGTCTAGACTGTGAGTTCAAAGCTCCAACATGGGGCTTGAACCCAAAACCTTCTGAATTAGAAGTGAGAATGCAATCAATTGAGTCAAGACAGAAGCACATTTCTCAATATGAAGGCAGAATTAACACTTAACTTACTTGCGATGAAGAAAATTGTCCAATTTATCTGGTTTGGTTTTGCACTCATTTTGCACTCATTTTGCTTGCTGGTCTTTTTCGGGAGGTTGCGGACTTGGGATTCAGAGATCACAAATTTTGCCATGATATCCTCAAGCTGAAAGCTGTAAATAAAACAACAAATCCACTTTATGAAATTAAACCACATTCTGTTTTTTGTATTCTTTTATTTTTATGCAGGCAGCTTTTATAATCTGAGATACAAATCACACACCGTTACGAAACAGCACACAATGTAAAAGTACCGAATACCAGAAGTAGATACATTGTTCTGTGATATATAATAGGAGCTTTCAAAACAGTGCAGTCATGCAAATGTCTTATCATCAAAGTTTAGCTGACTTGAAAATAGTATCTTACATTACCAGTTAAAAAAAATTAAATCTCAACCCAATATAAACACCTAACGACAGACATTTCAAGATCATTTTGTCAAGTACTGAATTAATTCCTTATTGAAAATCTGACATTGAAACAGTATGAATTCTGCATCTATACATTTCCTCAACAGACTGTGTGCCATTGATTTCCAAGGTTGTGTTTTAGGAACTCTCCTCACATAATCCTTCAATTTTTGACATCATCTAATGGAGTTCTGTCTACTAAATGAGGAGAGCAAGGAAATCCAATAGCATTTAGTCTGAGTGTTTCAAGATTGAATTTTAATTTAAACTAGATTTGAAGTTTAAAGAACGCACACAAAGTGTGTGAAATAGTATACAACAACAGCAAATTGCATTTATATAATGCCTTCACGTTGGAGGAATGTCCCAAGACGCTGGTCATTCAAGGGTTTCGCCTGAGCTAGGGATTCGTCTTGAGAGGGGTGGTGGGCTGGGTTTGGGAATATGACTGAAGGTGTGGTCAAAGAGGAAGGTCTTGACACTGACTTTGAAGGAGGCAAAGGAAGGGACGAGACAAAGTGACTCCGAGATGGAGTTCCAGAGGGTGAGGGCAGAAAGGCTGAAGTCTCAACCACTTATGGTGGGGTGCACAGGGTGGGGGAACGTGAAGCAGGCCACAGCGCCTGCCGAGCAGAGGGAGCAGGTGGTTCGTAAGGTTTTAGAAGGTCACGTAGACAAGATTGTGATGGGTTTTAAAAGTGAGGAAGAGGATCTTGAACTTGATCCCCTGGGGGATGGGGAGCTAGTGAAGCCGGTTGAGGAGTGAGGTGATAAATTCACGGAGCTTGGTGCGGGAAAGAACACGATATGCAGGGTTCTGAATAGTCTGCAGCTTGTGGAGGAAAGAATCAGGAAGTCCAGCAAGCAGAGAGCGAGCAGAGTCAAGCCTGGATATCATAAAAGCATGGATGAAGGTCTCAGGGGCCCAAGGAGAGAAATAGTGGAGGAGGCGGGCAATGTTCCAGAGGTGGGGGAAAGCTGAAAGCATCAAGGCACAGATATGGGGTTTAGAGAATATTTGAGAATCAAACAAGGTATTGATGTCCCACACTGACACCATGATATTGAGTATGCATCCATGTATAGCGATGCTGTCAGTACCTAAGATGAGAGGGTGCTGATAGGATGTTGCGTCCGGCTTCACTATGCTCACTCTCTTCTTGCTGGACTTCCCAACTCTTCCCTCCGTCTTGTCAACATTCAACTGGAAAAAGTTAGCTCTCATCCAGGACTTGATAGCTGACAAGCAATCAGTCAGGGCAGCAGTGATCCTGGAATTGAGGTGGAGGCAGAGAGATAGAGTTGGGTGTTGTGTGCATACATGTGGAAGTTAACCCCATACCTGCGGATAACATCACTGTTGTAATAAAGAAGAAGGGACCAAGAACAGAGTTCTGAGATGGTGCAGGGGCAGAAGGAGAAGCTGTTGGCAGATGCAAAGTGAAGACGTTGGGAGAAGTAAGAATGAAACCAGGCAAGGACAGAACCATGAATGTGGTGCTGAGAGGAAAGGCGGTGGAGAATAGAATGATCAAGAGCGGCAGAGAGATCAAGAAGGACGAGGAGGCAGAGAGCCTGGCCACAGAGGTAGAGAATATAATTTGTGATTTTAACCAGAAATTTAATTTGTGACTTGTGACTGTACTGTGAACAGCATGGAATCCAGATTTGAGGGGCTCATGCAGGGAGTGACAGGAGAGGAAAGAGCGAGGCTGGGAAACAACGACTCATTCCAGGACTTTGGAGAGGGAGGAAAAGGGAGGATGAAAATGGAGTATAAGAGCAATTCATAACAGAACATTTTGCCTAGTAAACATTAGTTAAAACTTGTCTCACTTCCAAGGCCTTGTCCCACCCAACCTCTGTGACCTGTAGTTATCCTCCTGCCCTGCCTACTCTCTTTCCCCAGGAAACACTGGCCTGCTTTACATCGCTCTCCTGATCCGCCTCACTATCGATGGGTCGATTTGGCCATTCTGCCCCCACTCTTTAGAACTCCATTCTGGAATCCCTCTGCATTTTCCCCTTCCTTCTCACCTTCCAAATAGGCTGACCAATTTGGGCCTATATTCTCTAGAATATAGAAGAATTAGAGGGGATCTTATAGAAACCTATAAGATCATCAAAGGGCATGATAGAGTAGATAGTGGGAGATTGTTTCCCCTGGTTGGAGAAACTAAAACCAGAGGTCACAACCTTAAAATCAGAGGCCAGCCCTTTCGCACTGAGTTGAGGAAGAACTTCTTCACTCAAAGGGTGGTGAATGTATGGAACTCACTACCCCAAAGGGCTGTTGACGCTCAGTCCTTGAACATATTCAAGACTGAGATAGATAGATTATTGCAAAAGGGATTAAGGGATATGAGGATAAGGCAGGGTCAGGTTATTGGCTGGAGTTAGATTAGAAGATCAGCCATGATTGAATGTCGGGGCAGGCTCGAAGGGCCGAATGGTTCTGCTCCTACATGTTATGTTATGTTATGTTATGTTAAAAGAGTGAGTGATGATGTTCATTCTCATGTAAAATAAACTAAAAACTGTGAGGGAAGATAAAGAAAGCATTGTGTTGAAAACTTTTTCTTATTCTGCTTAAGAGCTACAGGTGTTGAAGCGACAGCAGTCAAAGAACTATGTGGTTCAAACGTAAGGTTTAACATGGTAAAATCTCAAAACCATAATTGTGTGATAATAATAAAATAATAATAAACCTTGCATTTGATATTGCGCTTTTCACATCTTCTGGACATCTCAAAGCACTTCACTCTAAAGTGAATTGACAACTTTCTTCAGCTCAACGTGCGTAAAACTGAGGCCCTCCTGATTGGCTCGCGTTAGCGCCTCCGCACCTCAGGCGCTGACAGCATCAGCATCCAAGGCTGCACTCTCCACCTCTCAAAGCCGATCAGGAGCCTCGGCGTTCTGTTCGACCCTGAGCTGTCCTTTCTTCTTCATATCCGCGCCACAACTGGCACCGCCTTCCATCACCTCCGGAATGTCACCAGACTGCGGCACTACCTCACCCCTCACGCTGCTGAAACTCTGGTCCACGCCTTTATCACCTCAAGGCTGGACTATGGGAACTCTCTCCTCGCCGGCCTTCCCGGCACCTCCCTCCACAAGCTGCAGGTCATTCAGAACTCTGCAGCTCGTGTACTGTCCCGCACCGGCTTCGTGACCACATCACTCCCACCCTCGCTCGCCTCCACTGGCTCCCCATCCCCCAGAGGATCGAATTCAAGATCCTCATCCTCACCTACAAGGCCATTCACAGCCTCGCTCCCTCCTACCTCTCTGACCTACTATCCCCCTACCTACCCGCCCATACCCTCCGTTCCTCTGGCTCCGGTCTGCTCCACATCCCCCGCCCCAACCGCACTACCATCGGTGGCCGGGTCTTCAGCCTCTCAGCCCCGAGGCTCTGGGACTCTATCCCCCAGTGCCTTCGCCGCCTCCTCCCTTTCCTCCTTCAAGGCCGGTCTCAAGACCTTTCTCTTTGACCGTGCCTTCAGCTCCCCTCTCAACTCTCTATCCCCTCCTCACTCCCTCCCTTCCCTCCCCTCACCCTGACCATTCCCCCCTGCTCGGGTCCTGACCCAACTGTCCAGCGCCTTGGGATGTCCTCCCGACGTGAAAGGCGCTCTATAAATGGAATCTTGTTGTTGTTGTTGTTGTTGTATATTTTGTGGGCGAAACGTGACAGACAATTGTGCACAGCAGTGTTCCACAAACAGTCGTGGATTGAGTGACCAAATTATTATTACTTTTTTTTGAGGGAATTATCATCCCCAGAAAAGTGATCTGCCAATTGACTAACAACCGGGTTCCTACTCATTGCTAGTTAAACAGAGGCATGTGGAGTAAGGAAACGTGCCCAACATTTCGCCCTGTTGGGTATAGAACCCAGGTCTCTCGCTTGCGAGGCAAGTGGTCTAACCACTGAGCTACAGGTCTCCATGACAAGAGCCTGGCAGCCTAGCCTTGCGTGAAATCATTTGTGAACCACAAGTTATAGTCTTTTGAGTGGAAAATAAAATAAATTCATGTAGGTGAGATGGCAAACTTTGAGGAAATTATCACTGAGGAATAAATTGGCGAACTGATCTGTCTACTCAACCATAGATTGTTTTCCCACTATTCAGTGACTCAGTGTTATCTTTTGATTGTTTCTTTTCATTTCAATGCTTTTTTATAATATTGTTTTCTCTTTTTTCTACCTTTTACATATGGTTTCCCCAATAACACATGATTCCTGTATCTTCAGTTTTTGAGATGAAACATTGGGATTGTGCAATATACAATTACATTCATTAATAGAGCATTACAGCCATTAATTCTGCATGTTTAGTGTCAATTAATACAAAATACAGTGAATCAACACTGAAGGAACAAAAAAAATCAGAATTCCTAAAGTTAATTTGATATGCAGCCCTGCTCCTTGAATTGCTTCGGAAGGTAATTTCTGCAATTGTATCGATGCCTCAATTGCAGTTTCAAAGAAATGTACACATTTAAAAAATCATTTTAAAACCTCTTAAGCTGTTAATATTGCTGTGCAATTGCCTGTCAAATAATTTTGAAAACCCAGCATGTGTTCGGGCTGGTGAATGGAATGTTACATGTGCTCTTTCCTCAGCCACAGTTAATGTGATACAAATTGCTGCAGCATCCATGATAGGGGATGAACCTCGGATTTTTATATGCTCAAAGCAGTATTACATGTGTATGAATGGGATGTGCGAATGGTTCATTTCAGCTCTGAGATCTGGGTCCTGAGTTTGATCCATTTCAGAGGAATCCAGAATGTTTTATTAGGACAAGCAGGACAATGGTATGTCAATTTTGTACTGACCACTTACGTAGATTTGCTTGACTTAAGTCATCTTTCAATGTGTTCTCAAACACATGGAAAGGATTTAGCAATACTTTTTCATGAAAACATGCACATTGAACAGGCCATCCAAGAAATTATCTAAAGCTAGAAGACCAGATTTGACCCATTTGTTGGTGTTAAAAATCCCCCAAAATATAAAATCATTCATTCACTCCATAGCTGTTTGTGGGACATTGACTGCTGCATTTACAGTATATCTTGTGAAGCTTTTTGAGTACATCTTCCTGACATGAAAGACGCTATACCAAATGCAAGATTTATTATTATTTTCTCATTACTGACTGAACGACCAGTGGAAATGTATTTTGTTGTCACTATCTATTGTAACCTTTCACAATCGGAAACCTCTTTCAGATCAAAGCCTTCTATCAGGTTAGTTCTAATGAAAAAAGTCTTAACTTCTCAACTGTCTCTTTTTTAGTAAATGAATGTTGCAATGTTCTATACAAAATATCTCTCTTTTCAGCAGTTGAAAGAAAATAGTTTCGTGAGTCCACCACATTCGATCCACTGATTTCAAGAACCTGTGGCTAGTGCTGTAAATGTGTTACAAGTATCATTCACTGGTTATGTTCACCTGGAATACAATGACTGACTCTGCTGACTCATTTGCAGTGTAACTGCTGAAATCAACTTGACTTGTCGTGGAACATTCTATCAATATGGAGACAGTGAGACTGTAACCCTGGAAAGTGACCTCAATATGTACGTTCCACCTCAGGAACTATCACTCTGTCTGGTAGTTGTCTGATGGATAACGTGTTCAAAGGAGTTTACATTCTTGCTGGATGCTGTATGAGCAGTTGGTGTTTCCCTCTTTTCTTTCAATCTCTAAACTTATGAAATCAAACCTATGGAGTGGGTGCTGTAAATCTGTACAGACTTTGCGTAGTAAATCTCTATGATTATAATGCATGGGGCACCTTAAGATGAAGTGGGGCTTAAAAGGCAAATTGAAAATAAGATGGCCTTCTTTCACTGCCCATTCCTAGTCAAATTGAGCCAGTGTGGACATGTTAGGAAGTACCTCATGCTCTACCCCAGAAACCATTCTTACAATAGAAAACCACGCAAAATCGTAACAGATTAGTAAAAATACGCTTAATTTGAAAGTTAGTTCTTTGCAGTTCTTAAAAAAGACTGTGGAAACCATCTTCTATATTGAGACACTTTGTGCCCCCTTTATCTCTATAGCAATATTCTGTTTATTTCCGGTCAAGGATGTATTTTACATGAATGCCCTCTCTAAATGTAAGTTGTTGTCAGGCCACAATTATTATTCTTGTTTTTTTTACGCAGCGAGTTGTTGCGATCTGGAGTGCACTGCCTGAAAGGGTTGTGGAGGCAGATTCAATAATAACTTTCAAAAGGGAATTGGATATATACTTGAAGAGAAAACATTTTGCAAGGCTATGGGGAAAGAGTGGGGAGTGGGACTAAATGGATAGCTCTTTCAAAGAGCTGGCACAGGCACAACAGGCTTTGTTCTGTGCTGTCGATTCTATGATTCAATGATTAATAAATTCTAAGAATATTGTTTTGGAAGAATGCAAAGTCACTCTCACAAGAGGCATTTCTATGGCATCCATAGAAACTAGAAGATCATTCAGTTCATAAGATTGGAGAAGAAGGCCCTTTGGCACATTCCAATCTCACCCCTTCAAAACACCCACCCATCCCATCGATACATCAAGCTGCTTTTTAAATGAGTCCAGTGCCTGGCCTTTCCCACCTTTCCTGGCATCCAGTTCCAGCAATTGATTACCTTCTGCATAAAGAAAAAAATCCTGTTATCTGTCCTGAAATTGCCTAGGTCCCTTTTGCCTGCTCAGGTGGATGTTAAACATCCCTTGGCATTATTCAAACAGAGAAGAAAGTTTCTCCTGGTGTCCTGGCCAACGTTCTCCCAGATAAAATTGGTCATTTACTTCATGACTATGGGACATTACTCTGCACAAATTGGTTGCTTGTTTGCCCACAAAACACACAGTCACAACACTTTGCAGTAAATCGTGTGAAGCACTTTGAGACATCCTCCCAATGTGAAAAGCGTTATATCAAATGCAAGGATTATTATTAAATTTTATTACATTATGGAGAAGCAACAAAACGTATTGTCATAACTGATTTTAAATTTGTAGCAATAAACTTTATGTGCCTAGAAGGTACCATGCAATAGCTGCTATTAGAATTGATTTTATTTTTGACCTTTCCCATTATAGTATATATTCACAACCTTTTAAATTCAGAGATTCAAATGGCTTGACAAGTGCAGGCGATACACTGTCAGCTTTTCATTATATTGCATTCCAAATCAAGCCGCTGCTCTTGACAACAGTGATAAAAGCTAACAGTGCACTTATATGCACCTGCTCGAAAAGATAGCTGTTTGAAACGTTTGTAATGATTTTAGCGTTCAGGCTTCCACGTTCAAGAGCGAATCTAGCATACAGTGAGGTGACAGGTGAAGCTGAAGTATGGGATGAGGTAGAATGAAAAATAAATGCAATATTCTTTAGTATTCTGGTCTTGACACCCAATTACTAGTGTCAGGAGCAGAACAGGAGGCTTTGAAATGAATCCAAGAGACACTATTCATGTGTTTGGTTTCAGAGGCAATATTTCCAAAGAAAAATGCCTAAGATGAAATCTATCCAATGTAACCTTATAAGATGCTCTGGCTTCCTTGAAATATTCTCTCAAAGGTGACATGGAAAGCATTGTAGATTGAAATCATGACCTTTCCAAGTATAAAATTCACATAACTTTTTGTGAGTTTTATTACATTCAGGATTTGTTATTGGTATCAGTTGTGTCCTTTAAGTCCGTTGAAACATGTAGCAATGTCTTTAGAAATGCAGTGTTCTTGCAATGGACTCTTTAGTTGGGTATAAGGAGCTTTTTGTTACATTGCTTGATTGTGAGAGTTGTGCAAGATATCTTTCGATCATAACTTTGAAATTGTTCAAAACCATTTTGGTTGCCTCATTGCCTCCTTTTGGCCCGAGAGAATTTTTCATGTTGCAAGATTATCTGACAAAATGATATAGCCTTTTTAATATGAAAGCTGAATTTCAGATTGTTCAAACTTTAGGCTTGATTGTTAATATAAAAATGTTGCTTTTGGAGGAAGGAGGATTAATTTTAGTGTCTTAATACAGTGAAAGGTTGTTGCAAAATTGATAATAATTCTTGCATTTGATTTAGCTCTTTATCATGTCTTTGAAACATTTCAAAGCGCTTCACAGAATATACTGTAAAGTGAATTGACTCTATATTTTGTGGGTGGAATACGGCAGCCAATTGCACATAGTGCCTTGGGACGTCCTCCCGATGTGAAAGGCACTTTACAAATGTAATTTTGTATTGTATAGCAGTGTCCCACAAACAGTCATGGATTCAGCGATTTACTTATTTATTTTTGAAGGGATTATTACCCTCAGAAAAGCGATCCGCCAATTGACTAAGAACCGGGTTCCTATGTACTGCTAGGTAAACAGAGGCTTGTGGAGTAAGGAAACTTGTCTAACGTTTTGCACTGCCCGGGAATCAAACCCAGGTCCTCTCGCTTCGAGACAAGTGCTCTACCCGAAACACTACAGATTTGTTTGAAGTATCAAACTCACTGATGCAACAAGCATTTTTAGTACTAATTCAAAAGTTTCCTTTCCTAACTCATTAAAGCTATAGTGTGGGGCCAGCATTCAATGGAATCAAAACCTTTTTGCTAGTCAGTCATTATTATGGAAATTCTAACATGTTGGTTCTGAGTATTTATGCAAATTGCACCAGTCTGAGTGCTTTTCCCTTAAAACA
This sequence comes from Callorhinchus milii, assembly GCF_018977255.1. Taxonomy (NCBI): domain Eukaryota; kingdom Metazoa; phylum Chordata; class Chondrichthyes; order Chimaeriformes; family Callorhinchidae; genus Callorhinchus; species Callorhinchus milii. The sequence goes on from NW_024704744.1 coordinate 24,378,841, forward strand.
TTGTAATAATAATAATAAACCTTCTATTTGATATAGAGCCTCATCATGTCATTGCGACGTCTCAAAGCGCTTCACAGAATATATTGTAAAGTGGATTGACTGTTTTATTTGTGGCAAAACATGTTGTAATGGCACTTTTATTGCAACAAGCCTAGTAATACAAATCACACCCAGCTGGAGGTTTTATATTCCATCAAATGTTCCAGTCTAAATGTCACTGGTATTTCTCCACTTGAGTGTTATAAAATGAGGGCAGTCTTGTTATATGGAACGGAACAGCTTGGGTAGACTTTTCATTGAGCTACTGAAAATATTGAAGGAGATGCTGGAAGCCAAGGTTAAGCCAACAAATATCATATTTCAATATCCCAGACTCAGAAATAAAGTGCAGATGGTACCCCCAATGGAGGCTTCTTGTTAAACATATTTTTCCTTTAAAATATGTGTTTAGTAACAGCATATTTTATTTACATATTACATGACTACACAGTACTCTGTCTCTATGAATAGTAAAGAAGGCATAACTTACCTTTAAACAGAAATAAAAAGCAAAATAGAAACAAGCTCAAAATTTTATAGCACTTCGATCCGCATCTGAACGAAATGGTTTAATGTTTTGGGCAAGACCCTTCATCAGAATTCCCTTAAGCGTCTCAAAAGAACTTGAACATTATTTTTGCTCATTGGATATACTTCCTTCTAATATTTTAACATTGGACTATAAACTATTTTAAGATATTTGAAATCTACATTCCAAAGCATTTAATGGGTTTCATGTCAAGTGAGCTCACAAATTGAGTCATGCTATGTACTCTGTGTAGTCAGTTTGGGAAATAATCAACACGGCATGCAATTTCCCCATTCAAAAAATATTTTCTTACTTATAAATGTTTCTGCTGAACTGAAGGGCAGTAAATTCAGAACAAATGCGGAGACACTACCTCAATGAGCGAGTAGTAAATTTATGGAACAGGCTCCCTAGGGAGACGGTGGAAGCAGAAACTGTCGTTTGTTTCTGCTAGAAAATAATAACTTGGGATTACAGTGTATAGTTTGGGACCTGACATGTCAAGCGACTGCCAGAATGGTGGAAGGTGAACTAGATGGACCTTGCTAATTCTTATGTTCTTAACTGCCTCCCCAAAGCACACAAAGTCCCTCCAACTGCCCCTGCCTTACCTCTTGCAAGGTCTGTGTTCCTCTTCGACCACTCCTTTGGTCATCTTTCCCCTCCTTACCCCTCTCAACTCATTTCCTCAGCTTGGATCCCAAACCAGGAATGTCAAGTGCCTTGGGATGTCCTCCCGATTGCTCTATACATGTAAGTTTGTATTATGTGTAATTAAAATCAGACACTTGGGAGGGGACATTGCTGTGTGCAAATTTGCTGCTGTGTTTGCTTAAAAATAAAGTCACTACACCTAGACTAAAACTTATGTGAAATGCTTTAAGGTATTTCAACAATATGATAAGGAACAAACTATATTGAATGCAAGGATTATTAAATTATTAGTAACCATATAATGCACCAGTTGTTATTTAAAATGAATAATTTGAAAGATAACGTAGCATTTTTAATAACGATAGAGGTTTTTTGTGAAAGCTGAATGGATGGAATGGGATTGGTTTGATATGATTTCAAAAATTACAATTTCAAACATTTGTTGAAATAAGTGGAAAATCTTCCATGAGTAATTCATTTTTCCATCACACTAAAGTCCCGTTTTCTGTTAGGGTGTGTATTTCATCTTTTTAAAGATGTGGTTTAGATGGTGATCAGGTAGCAAAGGGCCTGAGGTACTGGGTTCTCTCCATTTCAGAATTTAAAAATGGTGCAATATGTAACAAAACAAAAAGACCACACATGTAGTTGAAGCTGAATGGTGGGCCTGTGAATGAGGAAGAGATGTGGATGGAAAGTGATAACAGGACGAAAGCTGGGTTAGAGGGTAATGCAAGACTTTGTTGCATCTATGGCCAGCCTGGTTGCAACAACAACAGATTACATTTGTATAGCGCCTTTCACATCCACCAAGGCGCTGGACAGTTACCATGACTGAATGAGTGGCGATGGTGAAAATGTGAGTACTAAACAATTGAAAAATGTACGAAATCGTGGAATGAGAAAAAGAATTTAGCGCATCAAGCTCACTCCTTTCACAGTTGTTCAAAATCTACTCTTTCACAGACCATTTAATCTCCTGAGTGAAAGTAAATTTCTTTTTACAGATCTCTAAAGTGTCTGTGAAAATACTATCACCTTCTATATAGGTTCATTCCATTTAAGGCCAGTTTCATCTCAGGAGCAATTTACCACATATAATAGTTTTTGGATCAAATTGTAATTCTTTCTTTTGTTCATCCTCCAAACAATTTCCCCTTATAAGTATAAGATTTTGTTTGACAATCTTACCACCTGCTCCTAAGTGAAATAGATTGCATTATTTATTCAATATGTCCTTAATCTTTATTGGATTGACTGAGCTGCTTACAGTTGTAAATAGCTGTGATCTATTCACTGTTGGAAGGTCTGGCAATAACTGGTGAACAGCATTTCTTCCAAAATTCATATTTTTAAAAAAAGATTTCTGCCGCTTTTTTCCCCACAACTTTCTTCCCTCCTTTCGCAATGGTGTTTGACTCTTGGTGTACATTTCCGCGGAAGTCCAATACCATTTCCATAGTTCAGTACCTCAGATGTTAAAAAAAATCATTGCATTTGATATCACGCCTTATCAAGTCGATGAGTCAGAATATACTGTAAAGTGAATTGACTGGCAAAAACGCGATTGTTCCCTCCTGCACTGTATCCGCATTCAAAGCACATCTCAAAATGTAACTCTTTAAAAATAGCTCTTTTCCTCGTCTTTCCCCTTCAAATCCCCCTCGGCTCCCACCCCCAATTCGAATGCCCATCCAGCATTGTTGAGTGCCTTAAGACATCCTCTCGATGTGAAAGGCACTGCATAAATGTAAATTATATTGTTCATAGGTGAGCCTTGATAGCAAGTGTGATAGATTATTCCTCCTTGGGACCATCAATGTTGAGCTCAATCCTGTCCTTGCTAACTATGGTACCGACCCAGGCAGTCCTTCCAGGAGGAGTCATTGAAAGTGAGCAGGAGTAGTTAGTGTAGTTGATTTTACCACCACATCCTCAACTTAGAGTGCTGAGGCAAATTGTAGCACCTCAGTTCCTGCCCTAAGATTGGCTCATTTAGCGTAAGTGATGATTCAAACTTCTATTCTCAGCTGTATGGTTTACTATTGCCTCGAGCAACGCTTTTCTCCAACTAGGCCAAGTGGGAACTCAAAATGTTGATATAGGCTATACACTGCAATACAGTCATAATGAAATAGTTGTAGAAATACAGAAAATGCTGTTTACCAACAGAAAGATAAATAATAATAAATAATAATCCTTGCATTTGATATCACGCCTTATCACGTCTTTGAGACATCTCAAAACGCTTCACAGAATATACTGTAAATAATAATAATCCTTTAAAGTGAATTGACTGCATATTTTGTGGGCGAAACGCAAAACATGAGAAGATCATATACTGCAGGATTACTAGAGGATGGGCTTTTAGTGTAACAACTACAATGTGGTAGAAAATCTTTACCACAGTCATGTTGATTTAAAGCTTAACACTCTAATGCTATTGTAGTCTTTGATCCATAAGAATGACATAATGAGGATCAAGACCAGAAATATACTATATTAAGACGTAAACAGGAAAATGGGCGTTAAGAGGGCCAATATTTAATTAATGGCTTAAGTGATATACAGAACTAAATCTACCTGGAACAATTTTTGAAGTTGTAAATATTGATGAGTGTGATTGAATATGTATTCCCAAAGTTAATTTAAATGTTTTCTTCTATAATACTGCAGGACAGTAGAAGAGGGAGGACAACGGTGGTAGAACAGAAATCCCAGATTTCTACCTAGTTTTAATCTGTAAAAACATTTTGTCTTAAAATTTAGGATCACTCAGAATTATCATTCTTAAATTCAGCCTGAATTGACAACCTTTGTTTATTAAGACTTGTGGGAAGCCAATTTCCAAATGGAGAATACACCCCAGAATTAGGCAATTGGGATACGTCCCTCCAGGGAGAGAGTGTGTATTCCATTTCAATAAACATCTCTGGAATTGCCATGCATAGGTGGAAAATATGGAACTCTCAGTTTGGTTTAGATAGTCTTACACATGATAATGGATTTCCACATGTGTCAGACACCCGGCTGACCAAAAAATAATGGAGACTGAATTTAAGAATATTCCACAATTATGCACAATATTAAATCAGAATAGGCTTTGAGACCATGACTATGTGGAATTTTGGGCATCAGATATTATGTGAGTCTATAGCAGAGATGCCACGTTGACTATTTTTTTAAAAAATCCACAACATACACAGTCAATCCACTTTACAGTACATCATGTGAAGTATTTTGAGACTTTGAGTCCTCCCAACATATCAAATGCAACGATTATGATTATTATAAGCAACAAAGCTCCTCATCTGAGACAATTTACTGGAGAGCCAATAAAGCAGATATGTGAATTGTCCGTAGCATTTTTTAAATTTAAGAAGGATTTCTGCTAATTTTATAATAATAATATTTGCATGTGATATAATGCCTTATCACATCTTTGAGATTTTGTTTTATAAGTGCAGAATTGTATGTCAACAAATAATAACAACAATCTGGGGAGAACAAGCTTGCAGGGCTATGTAGAGAGAGCAGAGGAGTGCAATTGATTTGGAAAGCTCTTTTCAAAGAGCCGGCATAGACATGATGGGCCTTCTATGTTGTATAATTCTATGATCTATGAATCCTTGGATTTCATATATGCCCTTTCACATCAAGAGGGCATTACATGATTCACTATAAAGTGTAGTGACTGCATTTTGTAGACCAACACAGTATTGACCAAACTGACTTGATATAATAGTATATATACTGTATTGTACAGGAACATAATGACATAGCAATCCCTTGGTCTTTTAGTTTTGCAGTCTCTCGTGTTTTAAAAAATAATTATTACAATTCATATTTTTTTAAACTGTGCATCTTATTTACATTTGAAAAGCTCAATGTTTCAGTTGCACTGCATCTCATACCATAAAAATGAATTGATCTATTTTGAATACTGAAATGGTTTTAGGTTCTAAAAAACTGGGATTTTTCTAATTTTACTGAAAAATATAAATATACTTGATGTCAATTGTAATATTATGAAATACTGTGAAACTCAACAATAAAGTTACCACTCACCTTCTCTTAATGAAAGTTCTAGTTTAACCATGAGTATTTCTGGATTCTACATAACAGTTCAATGGGAATCAGTAATAATGCAATACAATTTCCATATTTATATGGTGCCTTTCATATGGGAAGGATATCTCAAAGCACATCACACAGCTGACTCGGCACCAGAGTTGGGATGACACATACAAGCTAGCATACTTGCTCCTTGTTTATGTACAAATAAAACTAATATTTACAATTTCAAATTCCAGGACCAGATGTATGAATCAGGCGTGAGCAAGAAAAAGCATTACCTTCCCACCCCACCCGCACAACTCCCCCTTTTTGCATAATTATTTTAGTCAAGCACCAGGACATTGCTTGGATTTATTGTTGTTTGGTATTATATTGTAATATTGCTCTAAAACAACCTAGTTGTCTTGTTCATAATTTTAAAGAACACATCAAACACATTTTAATAAAACGTTGGGTTGTGGTCAGCTGTTTGAACTGATTCATTAGCAGTGTGCAATAAATCTGTTTTGCATGTTTGAAGATTTATTTGCAGGTTTGAGAATTCATAGCAGGACGATGGTAACAATATGTTTTGTGGTAACCCTGCAACTGATCAAGAATGAGTGAATCCCCCCTTTATCCTGTCAACAACAACAACGTGCACTTATATAGCGTCCTCCACGCAGGGTAGTGTCTCAGAACGCGACCCTCAGTATAAGATCAGTTGTATCTTATACTGTCCATAGTATAACCAAAATAACCTTGGTTATTTAAATCTGTTGTGTTCAATATTAAGGAGCGAACCCCTAGGTAAACCTTATTCCACACGCTTCTGTTTACCCAGCAGTAAGTAGGAACCCGGTTGTTAGTCAATTGGCGGAGCACTTTCCAGAGTTATTAATGTCTTCAAAAATATAAATAATTATTTGGTCACTCAATCCACCACTGTTTGTGGGACACTGCTGTGATTAATTGGCTGCCACCTTTTGCCCACAAAATATACAGTCAATTCACTTTACAGTATATTCCGTGAAGCGCTTTAAGATGTCTCAATGACATGATCAGGGGCTATATCAAATACAAGGATTATTATTATTAAAACTTCAAAAATGTTCAGTATTCATTCTAAATAGCATATTAATATTATCTGCAGTATTGCTAATATTCAATAAAATAACTGCACAAATAATAAAGCAACATCTCTCCACACCTAGAATCTAATAACATCCAGCATTTACAAAATGCAGTCTTTACATGTTGCAGTAAATCTTGTGAAGCACTGTAAGACATCCTCCTGACGTGACAGCCACGCAAAGATGATTATTATATTTAAGTGAACAATAATAATTATTTACAGTTTACGACAACAACAAGATTACAATTGTATAGTGCCTTTCACATCGGGAGGATGTCTCAATGCGCTGGACAGTGTGCAGCATTTCAGACCTGATTGGCCTCCACATTTCGCCCACAAATATACGGTCAATTCACTTTACAGTCTATTCTGTGAAGCGCTTTGAGACATCTAGAAGACGTGAAAACGCTATATCAAATGCAAGGATTATTATTATTATTTTAAGGCTCTCCCGCCAATGGTGGGGCGGGTGGGTCGGGGGACGTGGAGCAGGTCAGAGGGAACGGGTAGGTTGGTAGGGGATTAGGAGGTCGCAGAGGTAGAGTGGGGCGAGGCCATGGAGGTTTTTGTATGTGAGGACCAGGATCTGGAACTGGATCCTCTGAAGGATAAGGAGCCAGTGAAGTCAGGCGAGAGTAGGGGAGATGGGGTCATGGAATTTGGTGCAGGAGAGGACATGGGCTGCAGAGTTCTGGCTTATCTGCAGTCTCTGGAGGGAGAAGCTGGGAAGGCCGACAAGCAGGGCGTTTGCATATTCGAGCCTGGAGGTGATGAAGGCATGAACAAGAGTTTCAGCGGCCTGAGGGGTGAGGTAGTGGCAGAGTCGGGCGATGTTACAGAGGTAAGGGAAGGCATCTCATCTAAGACTTGATGTCCGACAGGCGGTCTGTCAGGACAGCAGTGTTCCTGGAGTTGAGGGTGGAGGCAGAAAGATAGAGTTGGGTGTCATCCACATACATGAGAAAGTTGACCCCATGTCTGCGGATGATATCACCAAAAGGGAGCATGTAGATATTAAAGAGGAGAGGGCCAAGGACAGAGCCCTGGGGTACGCCAGATGTGACAGTGCGGGGGCTGGAGGAGAAACCGTTAGAGGCAACGAAGTGGAGACGGTAAGAGAGATAGGAATCGAACCAGGCAAGGGCAGGTCCGTGAAGATTGAGTAAAGTGGGGAGGCAGTGTATGAGGATGGAGTGGTCGACAGTGTCGAAGGCGGCAGAGAGGTCGAGGAAGACAAAGAGGCAGAGGGAGCCCTGATGATAGATGTTCAGAATGTCATTAGTGACTTTGACCAGGGCTGTTTCTGTGCTGTGGGCAGCGCGGAAGCCGATTGGAGGGGTTCAAAGAAGTAATGGCAAGAGAGAAAGGAGCGGAGCTGGGACGCGACGACTTGTTCCAGGACCTTGGAGAGAAATGGGAGGTTAGAGATGAGGCAGTAGGGAAGGTTTTTTCAGGATCGGGGTGATGACGGCTCTTTTTAGGGGGGGTGGGAACTGAATCGGTGGACAGGGAGAGGTTGATGACATCGGACAGGAGGGGGGCCAGAAGGTGGAGTTTAACAAAAATACAGAAAAAAAACAAAGATTTAAATAAATTTCTGTCTCTGTGCTCAGATAATTAGTGAAAGACAAAACAAAGGCACCAGAGCAACAAAAGTTTATAGGTTGCAATCACCTAGATAGTGTTATTGAAAATATTGATACATCCAACGAACATTAAGATGCACATCTTTAAACCTGAATTTGTGCCCCTCACAAATCTGTGCATTTTTCACGTTTAACATTTGTTAATAACTGCACTTATATAAAATGCTGCACTTTTTTATGAAGGAAATATTTTCAGCCAATTGCAAATTTAACATCACAACATCGTGGAGTCCTGTAGCTCAGTGGTTAGAGCACTCGCTTTGCAAGCGAGAGACCTGAGTTCAATTCCAGGCAGGGCGAAACCTTGGGCAAGTTTCCTTACTCCACACGCCTAATAATAATCCCTCCAAAACCAAAAACAATAATAAAAATTGGTCATTTTCAATCTACGACTGTTTATGGGACATTGCTGTGCGCAATTGGCTGCTGCGTTCGCCCACAAATATACAGTCAATTCACTTTACAGTGTGTTCTGTGAAGCGCTTTGGGACGTTCTCCCGACGTGAAAAGCGCTATATCAAATGCAAGGATTATTATTATTATTATTATTATATTTGTGTATCTTTGTTAAATCTTGATCTCACACGTGAAAGAATTCATTCAGAATGGTAGTGATTGAATTGGTGTACATTGGCCCATGATAGTATATTTTAAATATGTGCATATTGAAATCCTTTGGAACCTTTAATTTTTTTGTCTGTAGTTCATCTCTGGAAAAGGTGTTCATACCAGGTAACACCAGAAGGTCCATTCCCAGCTGATAGATAGGGTTTGCTGAATTGAATATGTGAAATGAATGTAACTAACTTAATATGTTCTAAAAATAATGCCTCTGCACTGCCAACAAGTTTGTGGATATATTCTAAGCTAACTAAATAAATTTAAATGGTTTTGTTAAAATTGTAACAATGAGTCAGAAGGTTGTGGGTTCAAGCTCCACGTAGGGACTTTGAGCTCACAGTCTAGGCTGACACTGCAAATGTAGTGCTGGGGTGTACTTCACTGTTGGAGGTTTATCCTTTGGACGAGATTTAAACCAAGATTCTGTCTGTCTGGTCAGGTGGGCGATAAAGAATAAGGAGTTTATCATGTTATCCTGACCAACAATCTCTCAGAAATAAAATAGTCATTTGCTTCATAGCTGTTTGTGGAAATATGCTATGGACAAATTCTCTGCTGCGTTTGCCTACAAAATATGCAGTTACTTTGTCATAGTAAATTTTTATGAAGTGCTTTGAGACATCCTCCAGACATGAAAGGTGCTAGATCAATGCAAGGATTTTATATTCCATCTGGGGTGACTGATTATTAAAGCTTATGGGTGCGAGCAGGAGATTGAAACGTGACTAAATGGCTCAGAGGAAAACACAGTGCTAAAATTGGTGGACCAAATGGTTGGTTTCTGTGCAGTAATACAACATACGCGAGGGAGATTAGGCTGGAATGAAGGCTCATATGGAATATAAACACTGTAAACACCAACATGAACTAGTCAGACTGAAAGGCCTGTTCTGATGCTGTATAATCTATGGAATTCTATGTAACATTTTATTTTTAATTCTTTGTTTAGAAATATTTTAGGTTTTTAAGGGCTCTGTCCCCGGTCCCCTCCTCTTCAACCCTTCTATGCTCCCTCTTGGTGACATCATCCACAGACATGGGGTCAACTTCCACATGTACGCGAATGACAGCCAACTCTGTCTCTCTGCCTCCACCCTCGATTTCAGGACAACTAATGTCCTGACAGACTGACTGTCAGACATCAGGTCCTGGATGAGAGCTAACTTTCTACAGCTGAATGTAGTAAGACTGAGGCCCTCCTGATTGGCTCACGCCAGCTTCTCAGCACCTCAGGCACTGGCAGCATCAGGATCCACGGATGCACACTCCATCTCACCAAGGATCCTGGGTGTCTTGTTCGACCCTCAACTGTCCTTTCTCTCCCATATCCATGCCATGACCCACTCTGCCTTCCACCACCTCCACACCATTGCCCAACTCCGCCACTACCTCACCCCTCAGGCTGCCGAAACCCTCATACACGCATTCATCACCTCAAGGCTTGACCAAGGAAACACCCTTCTTGTCGGCCTCCCCAACTCTTCCCTCCACAAGCTACAGATCTTCCATAATTCTGCAGCTTGTGTACTCTCCCGCACCAGGCTCCCACACTTGCCCGGCTCCAATGGCTCCCCATCCCTCAGAGGATAGAATTCAAAATCCTCGTCCTCATTTTCAAAGCCTCCATGGCCTTGCTCCCTCCTACATCGCTGATCTGCTAACCCCCTATCAACCTGTTCGCTCCCTTCCCTCAGCAGGCTCCAGCCTGCTCCAGGTCTCCCGCCCGACCCGGCCGGGTTTTCAGCCTCTCTGCCCACACTCTCTGGAACTCCATCCCACGATCCCTTTGACATCATCACAGACATGGGTCAACTTCCATATGTATGCGGATGACACCCAACTCTATCTTTCTGCCTCCACCCTCAACTCCAGGACCACTGCTATCCTGACAGACTACCTGTTGTCCTAAACCCCTACCAACCCGCCCACTCCCTCCGCTCAGCTGGCTCATTCCTGCTCCACGTCCCCCGACCCACCCGCCCCACTATTGGCGGGAAAGCCTTCAGCCACTCTGCCCCCAACCTCTGGAATTCCATCCACCAATCACTCTGCCTCGCCCCCTCCTTAGCCTCCTTCAAGTCCCGCCTCAAGACCCTCCTCTTTGACCATGCCATCGGCCACCCCCCTTCCCCTCCCCTCCCTTCTCCCCCCCTGACCCCAGCTCGGGTCTGAAATGCTGTACACTGTCCAGCGCCTTGGGACATCCTCCCGACGTGAAAGGAGCTATACGAATGTAATCTTGTCGTTGTTGTTGTGGCTTTGCTCCCTTACCTCCTTCATGGCACAACTCAAGACCCTCCTTTTTGACCACTTCAACTGCCCTGCCCCCTCTGCCCTCCCTCATCCCAACCTTGCCCCTTGCCCCCCCAACTCTTGGGTCCTGATCCCTGACTGTTTAGCACCTTGGGAAGTCCCACCGACGTGAAAGGTGCTCATAAATGTAATTTTGTTGTTGTTGTTAAATTTTATTAAAGAACGAGTTCGCTCGATCTCCTAAGAACTTTAAGGGAACACTGAAGGGTAAAATTGGACTTAATGGGTATCTTACTGCAGTATGGCAGGCCTAACCCAGATTTAAACTGCACTTGAAGCAGCAACTTGCCCTGAATGGTGCAGTATAAAAAAATATAAGTGGCAAGTGGAACATATGCATAGCACTGCAGACTTAAATGAGTGCAATTATGGGCTGTTGAAGTAGACTCATTTCTTAAGTCAAGTAAAGCTGGTCGAGACAACAAGTAACAAGGTAATTCTACACAATGCTCTTCATCTAAGGTCACGATTGGAGCGCATTGATTCTTATTAAGATTTGTTTATCAGGGTCGCTAGTCCAAACCAAACTACAATCCATATATAAGTGCTCATAAAATCATAATGTTGCTAGGTATTTTTTGGGTCGGGTCTCTAACTCAAGCAATGCTGTTTCCAGCTATTGTTTTGTATTATGCATCATCCGTTGCTATAAAAGGAGCCATTTAGGTTCCTCCATGTCTACTTCATTGCATGGATCACACGCATTTCAGTAATTATTGATTTTACTGTCATAAAGTGTTCCAATTAGAGTTCCATTAGCTGATCCCAAGAAATATTGAAAAGCATGTTATTTTATTCAATAAACTGCCATCTGCACTCAAACATCATTTCTGAATCCCTTAGGCTCCAGTTAGTTCAGAGAACAAACTTTGTCTGGAGTTTGAAAAATGCTACGACAACAAAGATGTGGAAAACAATTATAAGTGGTACCATAAGAAGTGTGGCTAGGCTCCAGAACATAAATGATATATATTGGAATACTACAGACCATATCTGGATATGAAAGATTTTTTTCCCTATATTTTTAAACTTTAAAAAGGTGTATTCAATTATAGCAAAAAAATTTATCATAGCATATAAACTCAAAGGTAGCTCATGTTTTCAATATGCTTGTTATTTTAATGGCACATTTACATCTGTAGTTCAATAGATTTGACATGAGAATTCTGATTTAGATTACACTCACATAGATGGATTGAGCAGTGCATTGCTTTTATAGTCAAAATAGTGCCCTAACAAACCAGTGCCAGTGTTACAACAAATTAGGAATTTCTTACTGCCAGGTTAAAAAGAACTTTCTGTCAATCTTTTAAACTTCTCCTTGTCCAGCATTATAACCACTATTAATGAAATAATAGTGTTGGCCTTTAAATCACTCCTCTTTTGGAAAGAGGGTGGAGAAGAGTTGAAGTAAGAAGGGTCTCCTTGGAGCTGATCAGGTTGCAAGCCAAAGCTCTAATGGTGGTACAAAGTGGTCCTAACTGAACAAGCAAAGGGATGGCTACCGGACAGTGCTCTCAATGGTAATCTAGGTGGTTTCAGCTGGTTAAACTTCAGCAGTACCCCAACGCATATTCTGAGGTGGCCAAGCCTTGTCTCTTGCCATCCTGCACCTAATAATGTCCAGAATTGGGTAAATAGGGCTGTTTCTCTGGGGGGAGAGTATACATTCCATTTCAGACACAGGGATGTTTCCATGTATAGATAGTATACACATGTGGAACTCTGCCTAGTCTGGATAATCTTAAGCATGACCATGGGTGTTTACATGTATTAAAATAATAATAATCTGAATAATAACAAAGATTTTTGTGAAGGCAGTCTCATGCAATCAATACAAGAGGCAATGAAGACTTTGTGGGCCTTCACTTTTCAAAGGAAATTATAGCATCTTGATAAGCAGGAGTAGACTAGTTATATGGGGAAAAAGGAAATTTCCCGATCACCCCTGTGAACATACATGCAGCCTGATTCAGAAGTTCCATTTAAGCCCGACAAAGTTTGGATGTTTTATGCTTTTTCGCACACTTTCGGGGAGCCAGTCTGCAACTGTTGACAGGCAGTCATTCAGTGCAACTAGTGTAAGATGTTTCACTAACATCATAAGTATTGTTACATGATTCCCCGCCACCCCCTCCCAAGCTGACAGATACAGACGCACACATAGACTTTCTCACTAAATCACAGATTTAATCTCGGGGGGAAAACCTGGAACAGCAATACAACAACCGTGGAGGGGCATAGGCATTTGGGCTCGTGGTGGCGCCTGCCACTGCCCTTACAATCCCAACATTCACAATCCCCCTCTTCACCACCCACCCCCTGCTGCTCTAACCATTAACCAGTCTGAGTCCAGCCATATGCACTAGGCCTTTTTCCAGGGTCAGGTCAGCTCGCACCAAGAGAGAAATGGGGGGGAGGGCGGGGGCCATCACCTTCTTAAGAAGGCTCAGGCTCCACCCCTCAAGCCTTCCTATCCCCACTACAGTATAATAAGGTTGTAGAGGGCTTAAATGTCACATTCCATATGGCATCACCACTGGGGAATTTAGAGGCAGAATCAGGATTGGGGGCATCCTGCTTGATTTAAAAAAAACACCACTACTATAGTGTTACAAATGTTCCTGCATTTGTCCAATTGGTGAATGTTAGCAGCTTATTTCACATTCGCAGAAATAACAGCAAAGAAGGAGATTTGGCCAGACGAACCAAAGATGGCATTAGCATCGCCATTAGCAGTAACTCCTCTAATCCCAATTTCCTGGTCTTTCCCCGGAACTTTAAATTCTTCCTGTTCATATATTTCTCCAGTTCCCTCTTAAATATTATTTGGAAGACCTCAATTAGTTCACTTTCTGTGTTCGGATGGAAACAGCCTATCATAACTATAATAATAATAACAATAATCCTTGCATTTGATATAGCACTTTTCACGTCAGGAGGACGTCCCAAAGCGCTTCACAGAACACACTGTAAAGTGAATTGACTGTATATTTGTGGGCGAACGCGGCAGCCAATTGCGCACAGCAATGTCCCACAAACAATCGTGGATTGAAAATGACCAATTTATTATTGTTTTTATTTTGGAGAGATTATTATTAGGCATGTGGAATAAGGAAACTTGCCCAAGGTTTCGCCCTGCCTGGAATTGAACTCAGGTCTCTCGCTTGCAAAGCGAGTGCTCTACCCACTGAGCTACAGGACTCCACTGAGCTACAGGACTCCAACTATAGTCCTTCATTCCTCATATCAACCGCATGAACCTCAACCAACTGTTTTCCATGATCTTTATGTCTGCAATGGAGCTGCAATACCCAGAACTGCATCTACTCCATATGTGGCCCAGCCAATATCTAAATTTAACATCACTTCCTTGATTTTATATTCAGTACTCATTTATATGAAAAACAGAATTCCATTTGATTCTTATAATGTTTTCTACTTGCATTCCCACTTTAAAAATTTATATATTCCTCTCCCCAATCTCTTTGTTCCACGCCTGACCTGCTGAGTGTTCCCAGCGACTTCTGTTTTTATCTCTGTTCCTCAGTATCATTAAGAATACTAACTATGAAATGATATTCCAGCCAGTCCACTTATTTTCTCATTGAAGCCTGAGTATATCAAATGCAAGGATTATTGTATTATTAAGTTCCACCAACATTAGCCTGGAAAACCATTTTGTCTTAAAATAGAAGTTCACTTAGCATTGTGGAAATTCTTAAATTTAGTCTTAATTTGTAAGACTTTCTTTTTAAGAGCAGCAGAAAACTTGATGAATGAATTTAAGAATTTTTCTCAATCTGCACAGTCTTAAACTTCAAGGCAAAATGGTGTTTCAGGTTTATAGGAGGAGGAATTCAGGCAATGCTGGCAGGGTTTGCATTTATTGCCCATCCCTGGTTGCCCCTGAAAAGGTGTGGTGGGCCTTCTCTTGAAACCCCTGCAGTTACTGCATAGTAATTATGAGGAGAAATCCTTATTCACTTACCTCTTCCTATGATCATTGAGGAGAAATGTTCTTGCTGAGATCAGCTAACTCCACACAGACCAGATCTAGAATTTTACCCAGTGAATCAACCAGGGAGCCCTGCAATGCAAACTTTCTCAATATTTAATAACTTTTAACAAAACAAAATCTATGTGATCATGGCACTGTGACCACTTCTGTTTATACACAATGGCGTATTTTGCAAGACACTTCATCTTGTACTTTAGCCCTTCAAGACAGATGGCACAGGAATGGGAAGCTTGCAAAAAATAAAGTGAATGAATAATGGAAAACTTCGGGGCTTGATTGACTAGCAGTAATGGACTTGTTTTTGTTGCCACAAAAAAATGCAACTAGGTACTGAAAAATTCACCTACCCTTAGCAGTCTGTTTTGCTGCTCCCGATACAACTTCAGCACATTGAAAAGATGACATCTAATTTATGGGATTGCATAACAGGATTCTTTATAACAAGAAATTTGAGTCTCACAAATTGGAACGCCTTCTTCTCATCAGAAGTACATCATGTCGAACCCCAGGAACTCATCTCCAACTCGGTCTGCTAGTGAAGCAATATTCGCAGAGATGTACAGGAATTCCTTGATAAAGAATCTTAGTAAGAATCTTTCACCCACAAAATATATAGTCAATTCATTTTACAATATATTCCATGAAGTGCAATGATACGTCTCATGATGTGATAAGGCACTATATCAAATGTGAAGATTATTATTATTAAAAATATTGTAAATTAGATTTCACAATTACTACCGTTGTCTTTTATTTAAACTATCGCATACATAATTTGGGAAAGAATACCTACAAACAACCCCAGTTATTGTATTACCATAGTTGCTAAATCTAGCAGACAGATGTTTAATGTTGTAAAGACGGGTTCCTTGGCCACTTGTTCGAACTGTGCATCAGATTCAATACAGCTAAGGGCAATGCTGCATATTTTTCTCCCTCTGAAACTATCAAAGTTGCTGTAAAATTTTTGTCAACAATATTTCAGCCCTGGAAATGATCTGTTTTACACACCAAGATACAGCATTAACCATTATTGGGTCTAATAATCATCTTAACGGGTGTCAGTAATTGAATCAAATTAGATTGTTTATTTAAAAAAATACCCTCCCCAATTCACCATCTATCATCTTCTTATGCCTCTTATGGAAGGTTTGAAATTCTTAATTTTCAGAGGGCAAATAATATCTGGCATCTATACCTTAGAGCAGCAAAATAAATATAGCTAATTAAAACCTCGGCTGATGCATGCATTTACTGCAGATTGTAATTCTATAATAATAATAATAAACCTTCCATTTGATACAGTGTCTATTATGTCAAAACATCTCAAACCACTTCACAAGGCACTGCTATAGATGGTAGTGACTGTATATTTGTAAGCAAAAGTTATGTCCATTGCACATAGCAACAAACAGCCATTATATTGTTGGCTGGGACATTGTTAAACTGCTTGAACAACAATCCTAACATTATTGTTGTAGCTCTTTATTAGAGTCAATCTTTTTTGTGGTACTAAATAAATATAGATCTAAGGTACCTTTTTTCTGAAGGATAGAAAGTCTTAGTGTTGGCATTTTCTATATGTGGCAATATTTAGAAATTTCAACAGAACTTTGCTCAAAAAGAATTTTCCAGTTTTCATTCTCTTTCCTCAGAACTTAAGCATTCTCCTACAAAATACTCAGTTACTACACTCTACAGTGAAATGCTTTGAAATGTTTCAATAATGCGACAGACACTATAGTAAAGGCAAGGATTATTAAACTACTGACAGTAAAATGAATCCTGTTCTTGGCAACACATTGATGTCCTGACAGACTGGTCCATAGGGAGTGACAGGGACATTGGCTCATTTACATCATTTCACTCCTTTAATTTTCAGTCATTTCTGAGAAGCAGTTCTAGGGGGAGAAGAACACACAACATTATGCCATTCTGTGTATCTCCTAATGATAAAGTACTGACAGATGTCAAGAGACAGGTTGCCTGCCCACCCATGTTCATTGCAAAATACTGCTGCAAGGACTTGATGAAGGCCAGAATGCCTCTAAAAATGAAGCATAACAGAGTCAACATCAGCAAGAAAAGGTTGCTTGAATATATCAGGTGCTCAGAACATAAGATTGCTCATTTACTCTAACTGTGTTAAAATCACTGAAACTTTTAAACTGATCAAATACTTTACATCTGAATTGACTAAGTTGTAATTGAATCAGGGATTTGTTTTACTGAGAAATCTAGGTGAAGAGTCAAGGGCCACAGTATTGGATTCTCATGGTTGAAAAGAGGAGGCAAGAGGACGAGATGAATCAAGACATTTGTATGATACCAAGCTATATTTGGCCATTGGAGTCCTGTAGCTTAGTGTTAGGGCACTCGCCTCGCAAAGCAAGAGGACCTGGGTTCGATTCCCGGGCAGGGCAAAAAGTTGGGCAAGCTTCCTTACTCCACATTCTTCTGTTTACCTAGCAGTAAGTAGGAACCCAGTTGTTAGCCAATTGGCAGGTCACTTTTCCAGGGGGTAATAATCCCTTCAAAAAACTAAATATATAAATAATAGTTTGGTCACTCAATTCACAACAGTTAGTGGGACACTGATGTATGCAATTGGCTGCCGTGTTTCGTCCACAAACGATATAGTCAATTTACTTTACAGTATATTCTGTTAAGTGCTTTAAGACGTCTCGAAGACGTGATAAGGCATTATTTCAAATGCAAGGATTATTATTATTATTGATCGAGTCAATATGCTATGAAAGAAATATTCTGGGAGTGTCAGAAGATTTTACTGCAATATAATTTTGTAGTTACCAGATAATGAAATTGGAGACATCTTCACTAAAACTGATCCACAGAGCATTAATGCTCTGCAACAGCCCAATAAAAGAGAAAATTGGTAAACATTAAGCAAAGACTTACATAAAAGACTGAGATTGTTCAGTGGATTAATGCCTGCTCAGTGTGATACTGTGTTCCAAATTACATCCTGTTTGGTGAATCAGTCTTGGTAGGTAGCAGTAAGCATGCTTGGCTTTAGTCTTCTTGAACTGGAAATATCAGCCAGTGATCCTGTGTCTGACCATATCAAGTGAAAACAAAACTATCTTCTGCTGTGGCAGTTTCTGTGTCAATGTTCAAACAGCCTGCCCATAAACTTACTGCCCACGCTTATAAAGTGGCTTGAAGACACAAGCCTGCAACTGACCAGCAGGCCGTCTGTTGAGTAATCGGATCACTCTAAGGCAAATCTTTGACTTGTTCATTACACTCAGTGCAATTTCTCCAAATCTTTCTGTGCCACCAACAATTCTGAAGGACACAAATCCTCATTCCCTCTAGCCACACATTCATAGTGCTGCACTTGCTTGAGTTACCAGAAGCTGCTGGCATACAGAGAACCATGCCTTGTTTTGCGTATATGGCCTTAAGAGAGGATGTGTAAGAGGAGAAACTCAGAAAACCAAATGTAAAGGGGGTGAAATTTATACAGAAAATCAATGCTAGAGGAATGAAGCACTTTGCTAATTTGGTACATGACATGCTCTCAAGTCTGTTATCACTCAATAAGCATGGTGTGGCTGTCTAACTTGCTCCAACTAGTTTTATGTAATATAACAACGTGTCTTCAAACCACTTTATGAACATGGGCAGTGAGTGATGGGCTCTAACCTGTTTTATGTAATATAACAATGTGACTGAAAGCAGTGAAGACATATGTCCTTGGTGATTGATGGGAGCACATAAAGAATTCTGAGGAGTTGTATTAGGGTGCAAGTCCGTGATTTTCCCTAGCTTTATGCATAGTTACTCAAAGTGAGGTCTGCTACCCGCTTTCTGACTTTTAGCCTTCAAATCACTTTGTTTCTATTAGTATTAAGCTGCCCCCTTGCCCAGCTGCCGAATGTGGCTTCAACTCTTTTCCTATTTTATGTGCTTTGGTCTTTCCCCCAATCATCCACCCCAGGCCTCTCCTAGGTCTTAGGAGAGAACAGTGCTGTTTAATAATATACATAGTTGGGGAACTTATAAATGCTTTGAGAAAATGACACTAAGACATTAACGGCAAAGAGCAGAGATCTCATGGGGCATTACTTAAGCAACAATTTGTGTGAATAAAGATGAACATCATTAGTAGCACAGGAGCAGAAATCAGGTCATTGAGCCTGTTTGGCCTTTTTTATTAGAACATGGTAGATATTTTAATCTCATTTCCCTATTTTTCTGCATATCTGTTAATTTTACCAACTATCTATCTAGAGTCAAACTTGTTCAAGCAACCAGCTGCTTTCAGCAACCAACCCTATTAACAACCACCCCCAGAAGCCCGGTATGCATACCAACGAACCCTAGCTCAGAGACCACGCTTATATGAAGGCCACTTTGGCCCATCCCCTCAGTGGTTGTTGAAGAGAGGTTTGATTGTATTTCCCTTCAAATGTCCCAAACAAATCTGCATCTATGGCATAGTTTGTCAATTCCTCTTATTATTTTAAACACTTCAATTGAATCATCCTTTAACTTTCTCAGGTCTAGGGGCGTTTACCTTGCCTCTTACCACAGCTCGGTCCAGGGCTTAGTCATCGCTCGATGCCCTCCATAGCTAATACATCCCTCTTAAGGTTGGGCACGAAAACTGAACACAGTACTCCAGTTGAAGTCTTACCAGTGCACCATACAAATGTAGCAGCTTCTCTTTGTTTTGTAAGCCAATCCACTTGTTAGAAAGCCCAGAATCCTATTAACCTTTTTGATTGCTTTCTGTACTCGGTGCATAAAGCACAGCAAGCCAAGACTTAAGTTCAAAATTCAGACTGAACTCCTGTTAATTGACTGATAATTGAGCAAATATATAAGAATCTGTTCAAACTATTGTGTTGTGTGAACCCTGCATAAAGAATACTGAATGTAGCACAAGTCCTCCTGATTTCTGCACTGGGCATACAAATGAACCACCTACTAATAATTGAATATTCCAGCTCAATGAAGGGAAAAAGCAGTTAGTCGTTTATCCCAATATAGGTGTTGTTACAATGTCTGATCTGAGATAGCCTCAGTCTGAAAATACTGCATGGAACCAACGGAGGACAACATGAAACGGAAATAAGAAACGTCATACGCAATCCTTATGTGGCATGAAAACTCAAACAATATACAGTTATGCCACTTTATTTAATGAAACATTTTTGATTAAAAGCCAAGCACAAAGTCATTCTAAGTCATCTGCTTTCATTAACTACGTGGCAGAGAAATTCCAAATATCCCTTAGGATATAGTAAATGAGCTTTTTAAAAGCATGCTGTTATAATGGAAATTTGCACTTTGCAGTCTCTTGCAGAATGAATTGCAAATCAGTGCAGCACTTAGAAATGATATGCTGCAGTCAACTGCTGATGTCCATTTCATGGCTGCTTTAAAGTCTTGTACTATTTCAATGCTTCTCTCTGGATATCTACCCCATTGCAGAAGGGAGCTTCTCTCAGTGTTCTGGCTAACAATCCCCAAATAAAATTGATCATTCACTTCATGGCTGTTTGTGGGATGTTGCTGTGTTCAAAAATTGGCTGCACTTCCACCCACAAAATGCACCGCCCCTACCTTTCACAATATAACCTGTGACGTGCTTTGAGATGACCTCCTTTTAAATTTACAGGACAGAAGGAAATAATTGTGGACCATCTGGTTGATCTCATAGTTGAAAAAGAAAACAATATACAATGTACTTATCTCTGGCATTTCCAATGTGTAGGTGGGATGCATGGAACTCTGTTTGATTCAGATACTCTTAAGTATGGTGATGGGTTTCTGCATGTGTCAGACACCTGGCTGACCAAATAAAAATATGCTCTTTTACCCCCTCAAACATTAAAAATCTATTCAGCTCATTTGAATTTTCCTCTCGCATTTTCTAGCTAGGTAAGTCTGTTACATATATATTCCCTCTTCTGAGGTTTGAAATTCCACATGTACGACCGACATAGAATCGTAGAATTATACAGCTACAGAAGGAGGCTGTTCGGCCCATTATGTCTGTGCCCGGCATGTTTTAACCTTTAAGATCCTGTGGAATTATGGAAAATTCTTCAATTCATTCACAGTTGGTTGAACTAGTTTTGCACATTTCTTAAAAAGAACAGATTTCTTAACTTAAAACAGAAAGAATTTTCAGAATTCCACACAATAATTTGAGTGCAGAATGGTCTTACAAGCTAAAATGGTAAAATTCTGGGCCTCTGGCTTTGCTCTAAAAGTATTAGAATCATAGGAAGCAGAGGGTGAGTTTACAGTGGGATGTTTAGTTTACAGCAGCATGGTATTAATTATTTGCTTGGAATCTTTATTGAATTCACCAAAATAATTGCCATGCACGGACAACCAGCAAGAATATAGCTGGAACCATCCCTGTTGCAAACACCTTCTTAAAATCTTCAGTCAAGAATCCAACATTCTCATAGGATAGATACCACATTCAATATTGCACATTGTTCCATGCTCTAATGCAAGCTGATCCAGAGATGGTTGCGTTGAATTGCTTTGCTTCTCTTTTCATTTATTTTATCATTGTGATCCTGTTTTCACTCAATGCCAAGTATTGAAGTGGGTTTGCTAAATTTAGTGCAAGATTTTCTGACTTTATCAGCAAGTTAGATCTAAGTCATTGTAAGAGCCCTATAGTATTCAAACTGTATAGTTGTTAGTTGGAAAGGAAATAATATTTTCATGTTGAATAGACACAGAATATTCAATATAATTCAGGATAAGATACATTGATTTGATTCAGAGTCCCACTCCTGCAAGTACCTATAGTTAGTTGCTGAATGGAACTGATACAATTGGCTGCAGTAGAACAACAACAACAACAACAACAAGATTGCATTTATAGAGCGCCTTTCACATCGGGAGGACATCCCAAGGCACTGGACAGTTGGATCGGGACCCGAGCAGGGGGGAAATGGTCAGGGTGAGGGAAGGGAGGGAGCGAGGAGGGGTTAGAGAGTCGAGAGGGGAGCTTGAAGGCACGGTTGAAGAGAAAGATCTTGAGACCGGCTGTGAAGGAGGAAAGGGAGGAGGCGGCGAAGGCAGTGCCGGATGGAGGTCCAGAGACTAGGAGCTGAGAGGCTGAAGGCCCGGCCACCGATGGTAGGGCAGTTAGGGCGGGAGATGTGGAGCAGACCGGAGCCAGAGGAACGGAGGGTACGGGCAGGTAAGTAGGGGAAT
Source organism: Callorhinchus milii (assembly GCF_018977255.1). Classification (NCBI taxonomy): domain Eukaryota; kingdom Metazoa; phylum Chordata; class Chondrichthyes; order Chimaeriformes; family Callorhinchidae; genus Callorhinchus; species Callorhinchus milii. The sequence continues at coordinate 24,401,070 of NW_024704744.1, forward strand.
AGTAGGTCGGAGAGGTAGGAGGGTGCAAGGCCATGAATGGCCTTGTAGGTGAGGATGAGGATCTTGAATTCGATCCTCTGGGGGATGGGGAGCCAGTGGAGGTGAGTGAGGGTGGGAGTGATGTGGTCGCGAAGCCTGGTGCGGGACAGTACACGAGCTGCAGAGTTCTGAATGACCTGCAGCTTGTGGAGGGAGGTGCCGGGAAGGCCGGCGAGGAGAGAGTTCCCGTAGTCCAGCCTTGAGGTGATAAAGGAGTGGATCAGTGTTTCAGCAGCGTGAGGGGTGAGGTAGTGCCGTAGTCTGGCGATGCTCCGGAGGTGGTGGAAGGCAGTGCCAGTTGCGGCGCGGATGTGGGGAAGAAAGGACAGCTCAGGGTTGAACAGAACGCCGAGGTTCCTGACTGGCTTTGAGAGGTGGAGAGTGCAGCCTTGGATGCTGATGCTGTCAGCGCCTGAGGTGTGGAGGAGTTATGATTTCTGTTGCATGCATTACATTTAAAAGCTCATGATTGATTTGTTGGCCTTTAAATGTTATAACATTACAAACTGTTCACTGTTCAATGCTAGTCAGCAGAGATCTGTGCATTCATGATTTGTGTGTATCTAGATCTATGCTCAACCCCTGACAAAAGTATTTTTGGTTTGGGAAATGTGAATCCTTTCCCTGAATTGAATTACAGCATATACCGCTATAGATGAAGCAGGATTGTGTTACAGTGGATACTAAATGAGTTATCTTCCAGAATCCTATATATTTTTAGATAATTTCTTAACTTCCAAATTAATTATTTTGGTACAATGGGCAATGTATTGGATTTCTGATTTGTGTCTGTATATAAGGGTTTTGATGGATGCCAATTTTGGATCAAAACTTTCTTTGGTACCTTACTGAGAATAACAACAACAAAATTACATTTGTATAGCGCCTTTCACGTCAGGAGGATGTCCCAAGGCTCTGGACAGACAGGGTTTCGGACCCGAGCTGGGGGTCGGGATCGGGAAGGGTGAAGGGCAGGGAGGGAAGCAGGAAGATCGAAAGCACAGTCGAAGAGGAGGGTCTTGAGATGGGTCTTGAAGGAGGCAAGGGAGAGGGTGAGGCGGAGGGACCGTGGGATGGAGTTCCAGAGGTAAAAGACTCTTTTTGATCTTCTTTTTCTGCCTCTCTTTAAGTAAAGCAAAGCCTCAATGCAATTTTAAACATCCCAATTGGTTTCCACATTTCGTCCACAATAAAACAGTCAATCCACTTTACAATATATTCTGTGAAGCACTTTGAGATGTCTCAACGATGTGATAAGGCGCTATATCAAATGTAATGATGATTATTATTATGCACTCAAAAGGTAGCAACCAGAAATTGCATCTGTGAATTCTCAACAATTGGAACTAGAGCTCTTATGCAACTCTTATGCACAACAAGAGGGTCTCAATCTGCATCAGGTTATAAGCAGCCCACAGAAATTGACATGACTTGTGCCATGGACTCTTCCACTTCTCATCTGTGATCTTCCAAGCTTGCACGTGCATATGTATCAATGGATAATAATGAATGTTCGTAGCAGTAAATGAAGCAAAATTGTGTCATAATTATGCAGATGTGTGAGGTTGTAACTAAGGACAGATAGCTGAGATCCAGAAGTCAAATGTTTAAATTGATCCATCACATAGTTTTGCTTTGAGTGTATCACTTTGCACCGTCATGAAATCATGAAATAACAGCAACATCCAACTTAAAACAGAAAAAAACAGCAAATTGTATTTATGTAGCAATTCAGCCCTGTCCAGAAGTTCCAGTCCACCTGTTCAAGTGGACTTTGAAGATCCTATGTGTTTTAATTGGTGCTATGGCATAACAGTAGTCATGAGACTTTTCTTGCCTTTATCACCAGTGATAAAGTCAGTCCTACAAATATGTTCAGCTATTGGCAGTGTTAATGAGTCTGTACAACTTTTACAAAGTGAGTGTTGGTTTTTAAAACACTGTAGTTTCCATTTCTCATTCAAAGATATAGGAAAAGAATACCCTGCTGATATGTTTGCTGGACATTATCACTACTCATTTATCTAAAGATTTTGTCTTAATGTTATCTCACAATAACTTTTGATTATTTTAATTTAAATGATATGAAACTGCTGTTATACAGCAGAAATCAGGGGAGAATGATGATAGATGATGTGGAGATTTACTTGATTGCTCAAAGAAGATGTTTAGTAAATTCTACAGGCTAACTTCACACTTATGATGATGCTGATGATGATGATGATAATAATAATCCTTGCATTGATGTAGCACCTTTCATGTCAGAAATATGTCTCAAGCGCTTCACAGGTTTTAGGTTAAAGTGGAGTGACTGTATATTTTGTAGGTGAATGCGGCAGCTAAATTTCACCCAGCAATATCCCACAAACAGCCATGAAGTGAATAACTGATTTTATCGGAATTTAATATGTTTTCCGTCATAAAACTAATATCCTGTCTAAAATTTAAAAAGTACATTGGAACATTAAAGTAAAAATTAACATAAAATAGGTAACAGCTTTATGAAGAATCACATTTTCACATTTGACCAGTGCCACAAATAAATTAGATACAAAAGAAAATGGGTCTTTAATTAAAAAAAGTCCTTTCACTGTTGTAATTCTATAATGCAACATTGCTTCATTAGTTCAAAAGCCACTAACTACAGTTCTCTGAATTGTGGTTTTGTGGAGTGTGAAACATAGAATGATCACAATTAACTTATCTGAGATATTGGTCACTTTGCAATAAAAGCCCATTTGTATGGTGAAAAACAGAACATTGCATTATGCTTTTGACCAATAATGACTGTTTTAGTAACCTTCACATTGATGTAAATCAGACATAAATAAACCTTGCATATGATATAATTTAGATAATCTAAATTCAGAATAGCATCTTGCCGCAGTGCACTATAATGTAAGAAAACAAATAACAACAACTTCCTTTTATATAGTGCCTTTACACAGGATAGCATCTAGGAGTATTCGTATAGTACTGGGAATGATGGTGAGAGAAGCAATTGACAACAGCCATAGTTGGTGAACATAACAAAACAAATAAACTTTCAGAAGCCCAACACCAACAGATCAGGTAAAATGCTTGCTGATGAGATCTCAGCTTCTTTACTTCTCTACAATCTCCTGGATTCCAGGTATAGGAACCCTCTTATCTCCTCTCGAGGCTCCTACCATGGACTATCCATAGGCATTCCTTCTGCAGAGTCTGAATTATCTCACTGGGAGAGTACTGCTTCAGCCTATAGAAGGGAACAATGCTGGAGATCCAATTGACATCCAAGTTTCTTATTGTCCTTTTGGTACCAGTTGCCTCATGCTCTTTCTCCTTGTCACCTGGTTCCATCCCTGTACACTGCTATCCCCTCCCCAAATTGTTCATGTAGAGGCCTCAGAAAACTCCCTCTCCAAGACTGAGAGTTCAGGAGCATAGCCCCCCATGCTTGCAAACTGGCCACATGCAACCTCCTATCCAAATGCATAGCCTAAGAACATCATAAAACATTTCAGCCCAATTCTAAATTGTGTTGCCTTCAGAACATGTTTTTGTAAAGATGCAATCAGCAAACACCAGAGGCCCAACATTTCTCATAGCCTTAACGTTTTTGATTGTGAAGAATTTTGGAAGAAGGTTTTCTGCAGTGCTGAGAAATGTGTCTCAGAACTAGAACTAGAAATGGAAAGTCAAAGGCACAGTTATCGTAAACTACTTCTGATAAACCAATGTGACCTAATGCATAGTGACATTGATAAGTCATTAGAGCAGCTCTTATGAATTCCTGCCAACTAGTTGAGGTAGATAGTGCAAAGATACACCAGTGAGGAAAAGCAAGAATTTTTTAAACATTGTAGGAACAACACTTGAATTCTATATGGCTGTAAAATGCAATATTGACAATGAATGAAATAAATCTGAATTGCAAATATTTATTTTATAATTATAAATCATCCTTGCATTTGATATAGCACCTTATCATGTCTTTGAGATAATAATACAACAACAACAACAACAACAACAACAAGATTCCATTTATAGAGCGCCTTTCACGTCAGGAGGACGTCCCAAGGCGCTGCACAGTTGGGTCATGACCCGAGCAGGGGGGAAATGGTCAGGGTGAGGGGAGGGAAGGGAGGGAGAGAGGAGGGGGGAAATGGTCAGGGTGAGGGGAGGGAAGGGAGGGAGCGAGGAGGAGGAAGAGAGTCGAGAGGGGAGCTGAAGGCACGGTCAAAGAGAAAGGTTTTGAGACCGGCCTTGAAGGAGGAAAGGGAGGAAGCAAGGCGAAGGCACTGGGGGATGGAGTTCCAGAGCCTGGGGCTGAGAGGCTGAAGGCCCGACCACCGATAGTAGGGCGGTTGGGGCGGGGGACGTGGAGCAGACCGGAGCCAGAGGAACGGAGGGTACGGGCAGGTAGGTAGGGGGATAGTAGGTTGGAGAGGTAGGAGGGAGCAAGGCCGTGAATGGCCTTGTAGGTGAGGATGAGGATCTTGAAATCAATCCTCTGGGGGATGGGGAGCCAGTGGAGGCGAGCGAGGGTGGGAGTGATGTGGTCCCGAAGCCTGGTGCGGGACAGTACACGAGCTGCAGAGTTCTGAATGACCTGCAGCTTGTGGAGGGAGGTGGTGGGAAGGCCGGCGAGGAGAGAGTTCCCATAGTCCAGCCTTGAGGTGACAAAGGCGTGAACCAGGGTTTCAGCAGCGTGAGGGGTGAGGTAGTGCCGTAATCTGGCGATATTCCGGAGGTGATGGAAGGCGGTGCCAGTTGTGGTGCGGATGTGAGGGAGAAAGGACAGCTCAGGGTCGAACAAAACGCCGAGGTTCCTGACTGGCTTTGAGAGGTGGAGAGTGCAGCCTTGGATGCTGATGGTGTCAGCGCCTGAGGTGCGGAGGCGCTGACGTGAGCCAATCAGGAGGGCCTCGGTTTTTCGCACGTTGAGCTGAAGAAAGTTGTCTCTCGTCCAGGACTCGATGTCGGACAGGCAGGCTGTCAGGACATCGGTGGTCGTGGAGTTGAGAGTAGAGGAGGAAAGGTAGAGTTGGGTGTCATCCGCATACATGTGGAAGTTAACCCCATGTTTGCGGATGATGTCACCAAGGGGGAGCATATAGAGGGTGAAGAGGAGGGGACCGAGGACAGAGCCCTGAGGGACACCACATGAGACAGTACGGGGGGTGGAGGAGAAGCCATTCGTTGAGACGAAGTGAAGACGGTGGGAAAGGTAAGAGCTAAACCATTCAAGGACAGTGCCTTGAAGGTTGAGGTGGGAGGACAAGCGGTGGAGTAGGATAGCGTGGTCGACCGTATCGAATGCTGCCGATAGGTCGAGGAGGACGAGGAGACAGAGGGAGCCCTGGTCACAGATGGTCAGGATATCATTGGTGACCTTGACCAGGGCAGTTTCTGTGCTATGAGCAGCACGGAAACCTGACTGAAGGGGTTCAAAAAGAGAATGGGTGGAGAGGAAAGAGCGCAGTTGGGAGGCGACAACTCTTTCCAAGACCTTGGAGAGAAAGGGGAGGTTGGAGATGGGCCGGTAGCTTGATAGCTGCGACGCATCAAGGGAGGGTTTTTTCAGGGTGGGCGTGATGATGGCAGTTTTTAATGGAATGGGGACAGAGCCAGAGGAGAGGGACAGGTTTATGATGTCAGTGATGTGTGGGGCAAGAAAATGGAGCTGGGAGATAAGGAGTGGAGTGGGGATGGGGTCAAGGGAGCAGGTGGTTGGTTTTAGGGATAGGATGAGTTCAGTGACAGAGGGTGGGGAAACGGGTACGAAGGTGTGTAGGGGAGGATGGGTAGGAGTCGGAGTGTGGGAGGGAAGGGGTGGGTGGTGGGTGGAAGTTGGAGGGGAAGTGACCGCGGAGCGGATTCCCTTGATCTTGGATTCAAGGAAATCCAGCATCTCCTCGCAGTGAAGGTTGGAGGAGATGACCTGCGCGGGGTGGCGGGGGGGACGGAGGAGTCGGGATGTGGTGGAAAACAGTAGCCTGGGGTTGTTCTTCGCCTCCAGGATTATCCTGGAGTAGAAGGACGACTTGGCCGAGGCTAGAGTGGAGCGGTAAATTTTGAGGAGGTCCAGCCAGATTTGTCGGTGGACCGTTAGGCCAGATTTGACAAAGGTGCTCTCAGCAGCCCGCACCTGGCATTTCAGTGAGCGGAGGTGGGTGGTGTACCAGGGGGAGGAGCGGGAGTAGGAGACAGTGCGGGAAGTGATGGGGGCAAGAGTATCGAGTGTGGAGGAGAGGATATTGTGGAGGAGGGAGAGAGGAGAAGAGGGGTCGGTGAGGGTTGAAGGCCAGAGGGAGAGGAGTTCAGAGGACTCCAAGGCATCGGTTAGGGATTGTGGGGGTAACTTCTTCCAAGGGCGGTAGAAGATGGTGGTGGGTCTGGTGGAGGTGGGGAGGGGGGTGGAGGTGGTGAAGGAGATGAAGTAGTGGTCGGAGATGGCCGACCATTAATAATAATAATAATAATAATAATAATAATAATAATAATAATCCTTGCATTTGATATAGAGCTTTTCACGTCGGGAGGACGTCCCAAAGAGCTTCACAGACACACTGTAAAGTGAATTGACTGTACATTTGTGGGCGAACGTGGCAGCCAATTGCGCACAGCAGTGTCCCACAAACAGTCGTGGATTGAAGTGACCAATTTATTATTATTATTATTTAGATCCTGCAATATACATCCATCTATACAGATCATTTTATCTGAAAGCTTAGGACTTGCAGACTGCAATGCACTCTGGAAGAGCACAAACTCTTACATGCTGACTCTGAACATGAGTATTTATCAGAAAAGAGATAACCTGTTTGGGGAGAGACGGGCCTTGGTGTAATTTTTATAATTATTCCAAAAACTCCAAAATCTGCAGAATGAAATAATGAAATAAGTAAAATATGATTATCATAAGATAGCTTAGACATTACTGTCCCTCATAGGAACACAGCAAATAACCGCAGAGACCTGAACACTCCCATTAAAGGATCCTGAGAACGGAATCTTATTATATAGTTATTAGAGTTTTCTCTAATTGTGTGAAAAGTTTTATTCAGCACAAGTGAAATGGCTTTTGAGACTTTCAGCCTCATATAGGTTCTGTTCTTGAGGCTTTTTGATTTAATTCGGTAAATGATTTAATGATACAAATAACCCTTTATTGTTTAATTTGCTTAATGGGCATTAAATTGCCAATCAGGCGTTTTCCCCCATATGGTTCATATATTTAAGTTCTTGCTAGATCTCTCTTAATTTTTATACTTTTGGTTCATTAATTTGTCCTCTGTTGCTTTCATCACCCTGCCTCTGAGTCAGAAAGCTGTGGACTTAAACCCCATCCAGGATTTTGAACTCATACAGTCTAGGATAACACTCAAGTGCAGTGTTGGGAGTGCACTGGATTACTCAAGGTGCCATCCATCGGATGAGACATTAAACAGAGGTCTTATCTGACTGTTCAACTGGACACTTCAATTTTATCTGGGGGATTTTTGGCCTGGAGAAATTCCGTTAAGATCCCATGCCATTATTTGGAAAGTTTCTCCCAGTGTTCTGCCAACAAACACTGGGAAAAAATGATCATTCACTTCATGGTTGTTTGTGAGACCTTGCTGTGAGCAAATTAGCTGCCATGTTCACCTACAAAATAAATAGTCACTATACTTTACAGTAAATTGTTTCTGAGACATCCTCTCGACATGTAAGACACTATATCAAATACAAGAATTATTAAGGACATGAGAAACTGTCAAAAAAGAAAAAGCCATTCAGCCAATCACAGTCACTAATTCTGTAAATTATGTATAATTTGTAATGTGATTGATTCTATCCCATTTATTCAATCTCCTGAGGCAACGTCATTGAAAATAAGAATCACAAGAAAATACACCTCTGTAACTTCTTCTGATTTCACAGGTAATCAAGTAAGATGCCAGAATATACATTCTAACCTATAAATTAATCTGAACCTGTTAATTAATCTGAAGGCCGCCACCTCCTTCATAAACTGCAGAAAGCCAACTTCTTCGGGTTCAAATGGAAAGAGACTGGGATAGAATGAATTAGATTCATGTATTGGACCAGCATTAGTATAGGCTTGATGGGCTGAAAGGCCTTCTTGTGCTGAAAAATTTCTATGATTCCAATCTCATTTTTCTAATCTTTAAAGTTACAATTAAAGTTACAATTACCTTGGAGCTGAGGAGTACTTTTACTGAGTACTTTCTCAACCAATGTAATTAGTCATTTCCTCCAGGACTTAACTGAATGTTTGCTGAGGCCTTATTTATCCATTCCAAAATATGAAAGCAAGCCTATCACAAGATCAGTTCGGATGAAGAAAGCGCTTTAGCCCATCTGATTTCATCTATCCAGAATAATACCCTACCTTCCTCCCATAACATCTAGGTAGTGTGAATAGGTAGTGTTAGTGTTCAGAGGGATTTGGGTGTCCTTGTACACCAGTCACAAAAAGTTAGTATGCAGGTACAGCAAGGCTGATGCCATGTTGGCGTTCGTTGCAAAAGGGTTAGAATACAAGAGTAGGGAAGTCTTGCTGCAGTTGTATAAGGCCCTAGTGAGACCGCACCTAGAATATTGTATGCAGTTTTGGTCTCCTTATTTAAGAAAGAACATACTTGCCTTAGAGGGCTGCAGCGTAGATTCACTAGGTTGGTTCCTGGGATGAGGGGTTTGACCTTTGAGGATAGGTTGAGTAAACTAGGTCTATATTCTCTAGAATATAGAAGAATTATCAGTGATCTTATAGAAACCTATAAGATTCGTAAGGGTCTTGACAGGGTAGATGCCGTGAGACTGTTTCCCCTGGTTGGAGAATCTAAAATTAGGGGTCCTAGACACAAGATTAAGGGTCAGCCTTTTCGAACTGAGTTGAGGAAACATTTTTTCACTCAGAGGGTAGTTAATTTGTGGAATTCTCTACCCCAAGAAGGCTGTGGATGTTCAGTCTTCGAAAATATTCAAAACTGAGGTTGATAGATTTCTAAAAGATAGAGGGATTAAGGGATATGGGGATAGGGCGGGTAAATGGAATTAGGTTAGAAGATCAGCCATAATCTTATTAAATGGCAGGGCAGGCTCAAGAGGCCAAATGGCCTACTGCTGCTCCTATGTGTTATGGTCTTATAGCATCCAGCTCCTTTTTAAATAAATCCATTGTCCTTTGCTTCAACTATCCTTCTTGGTAATCCGATTCAGCCATTAATTACCTCCATGCAACTCAGTTGAATTTGGGAACAGTTCCAGGCTACTCCTGTTGGAGGCAATGAGTTGCAACTCCTATGAGAATGTCTCTGATAAGGAGATCTCAGAGAAGCAGTTGAGAACATTAAAAAAAAACACTATTTTGTCTCATAGCCACTGGCCCAATCCCAGAGACTTCCACGATTTCAAGTTCTAGACACTGAGACAGGAGCTCCCTAAGACCCATCAGACCCATTGTGTTTTGGAGTCATTGGGTACACAGCCTGGCTCAGTTGGTATCACTCTTGCTTCTGAGTCAGAAGGTTTTTGTGTTCAAGCCCCACGGCGGGATTTGGAACTCATATACAGTCTAAGATGACACTCCAATGTGCTGGGGTGGGGGGAGTGTTGCTTTATTGGAGGTGCTGTGATTTGGATTTGGAATGTTGAAACTGAACGACGCTATCGCAAATGCAAGGATTATTGTTATTATTATATTTAACTTTGAAGGAGGTGAATAATGTTAACTTTTTGAAGAGAAATTTATACTGGTTGAATGATGAAAATAAAAATGAATGACCTTTTAGTGTCCATTTGAGGTCAAAAAACAAATTTTCATCTAATTAGAAAATTGTTTCTTGAGGAGTAAAATTTGGTTTTCATCTCAACCTCACATATGTAGAAGCAGATTTTAATGTGTCACTTAAATAATACTGTACATCAAATGCCCTTGCACCTGGTTCTGACTATATTTGTTATAGTTTGTGTGCGTGGGAGGGGACAAAATTGCTTATTACTGTAAATTTATAATAAATCAATTAAAGCTAAATAGTTGATGTATGGAGGTGGATCTCGGCTTCAATTTTTCATTGTGTGAATTCCCAATCCAACTATATGAGAGGGGAATTCTAGCTTATATGCAGTGCAAGTCATCCATTTTTCAGTGTCCAGAACTGGCAGGCTGCTATGGGAAAGCTGTCTGCCAACCTAATGTTACACTTAAAAAAATGCTGCAATATAGCAACATGGCAAAGGAAATGCAAAATATCTAATAGGAATGGAGAATCTGATATCTTCTGTATTATAGGTTTTCCTTGGTTGGTTGTAGATTTGTACAGTTATTGGCTGCTAACATTGTCATTGAGTGATAACAAAATGGAGCATTGTTCCTATATGTTCTTACTTTATTAAAAAACAGTAATGTGTTATTCAAAACATGGCATTTTATACACAGTTATATGTTGGAGCCAGAAAAATTCTTCTCTTCAAGCATCTATTTAATTTTGTTTTAAATTAATTTGGGGTCTTGCTGTTCATTCTGTTCATCTCAGTTTCATCTAAAATTCTATACTTGTGGGTTATAAATAAAACCACACAAGTAAAAGATATGCTTATTTGTCCATGTTAATTGTACAGAAAACTGTGAAACTATATAAATTGTACACATTTAACATTGCAATTGCAAAATGTACTTAATGTTTTCAAAATTAATAATTGTGTCTTAACATGTTGACTTTATTAAATTCAAAACCTGTGGCCAAAGATATAACAAGCATTTTACTCTTTCGTCCAATATTAAAAACTGAAACACGGATAATAGGGAGATCTGTTCAGATCAAAATCCTACTTTAAGATGTTTTGTCTGGCAAACACAATTTGTCCTTAAGATAGATCCACTCATGCTGAAGACTTCAATAGTGTATTATAACACCTTCATTTTAGATCATTGCCCTCACTTCCAAATCCCTCCCTACTCCATTATCAGTGGATGAGCTTTCAGCCATTCTGCCGATACTCTCTGAAATTCCATCCCTCAAATTTATCTCTTCTGCCACATTTGCAACCACATTTTTGTCCTCCTATCCCTCCTGCCCCAGCTTGGGCTCCCAGTCAGTGGTATAAAACACTTTGAGGCTTCCTCCTGACATAAAAGGCTTAAGAGCAAATGTAAGTTGTTGTTTAACCAGTTTTAAACTTAGATCCCAGTGGATATAGCGCAAATATTGACTTGGCTAACATTTTGCCCTGCCGGGAATCAAACCCAGGTACTCTTGCTTGCTAGGCGAATGCTCTAATCATTAAGCTACAGGACTCCATTGTCAGATATATTCTTGTCAGAGCGAGATAGACCAGTCATTGGATCAGAGTGAAGAGAGGTTTATTCACAATCTCTACTAGAACTGACACTGCCTGCCCATACTGAACGTCCAAAGTGAAAAGCTCTCTTTGCTTAGCATCACTCGCTTAACAAAGAAAAATGAAGAGGATTCCTCTACAATACATTATGCTAGAAAGTCTATAAAATGACTGAAAATGATGATCGCTGCTTTCAACTGTTTCAACTTGGATGTTCGGTAATTAATATTATTTGGCATAAAAAATTAATGGCAGAAGGGTAGAAGTGTGATTGAAGCACTTTGAGATGTCCTCCCAACATGCGAGGCTCTATATAAATGTAAATTGTATTGCATCTCTCATTTGGAATGCACATAAAGAGCTGTGTGGCTGGCACAAAAGGATGGCTCAATTGATGGCACTCTCTCCTTCAGATCATATGATTGAAGATTGAAGCCCCACATCAGGACTTGAGTTAACAGTCTAAGCTGACAAGCTGTGCAGTACTGGGGGATTTTTGCAATGTCAGATAAAGATCCCATAACACTATTTGAAAAGAGAAGGGAGTTTTGCTTGCTGTCCTGACCAACAATCTTTCAAATTAATTGGTCATTCATGGCTGTTTGTGGGACATTTTTGTGGTTTCCTGAAAAAAAGTCATTACACTTGACAGCAATTGCCTTTGAGACATTTGGACATTGTACGGTGTTCCAAAACTCCGAGTTCTTTCTTTAGTATTCTGATGTGTGCAGTGTTCAGCAGTTGCAAGGGTATCTGAACAGTAGATGATCCAAACATTTTATCATTAAGAAAACTATAATGTCATAATCTGTTCTTTTTCAGATGATGATGAAAGTGATCTGTAGACGTCTCCCTTCGCACATTATCATTACCTGAACAGCTGCAGTGGCGTGACTTCTCCCACAAATGAATAATCGATGGCAGAAGTCTGTTTTAGTATTTATGCAAGAGCGACGCAACAGCTCAATCTCAAAACATTCTCTCAATAATTAATAAGTGCAACCTTAATCATTTCAGAAATCTTGGTTCTAAGATTTCCATTAATGTCATAGTCATTTTCAGCACTAGGGGAAGCCATTTGAGCACATTGAGTCCCTGCCTTTGCTACCTAAATCATCACCTTTTTTGTTATTAATCTAATTTTCTTGCTCTTTTCCTTCTATAAACTAACTGTGATACTTGGAATACTGGTCAGTGTAATGCAATACAATTTCTAAGTGTTTTTGAAATGAACACATTTATTCCAAGAACCAATTTGTTCCATACTTACTATGTAGCCAATATCTCTTATTCACAATTAGAATTTAAATATCTTTTTTGTCTCTTTCAGCACTCTTGCACTGCAAGTAATGAATGCTTATTGTATGATTTTAGTCTACCCTTTTTGAGTATTTCATACAGAAACATACAAGGTCCTAATTCACCAACATAGAAACAATCAGTACAAAAGAAGATATTCCCGTCATCATCAGCATTGCTCTTTAAAAGAGCAATCCATCTAGTGCCATTTACCTGTCTTTAGCACAGATACCTTACAGATTACTTCTTTTTGATATCTATTTAGTTCCCTCTTGAAACCTAATATATATTTTGCTTCACTACTGCACCCCACATCTTAACAATTCTTTGTGTAAAATAAATCCTCATAATTTCCCCTTTTCAAATTATCTTAAATTGATGCCCTCCAGTCACCGACTCACTGAGCATAGGAAATAATTTCTCCCAAATGCCTCTATCAAAACCCTTCATAATGGTAAAGACCCGCTATCATCTCCCCTCAGTCTTCTCTATTCCAGAGAAAATAGACCCATTTCCTCTAGTCTCTAATTATAGGTCAAACCACTTCTCCCTAGTTGATCTGATTTGATCTTCTCTACACTCTCTCTATCCGTTACTAAAGTATTTGCTGGTGACCCAAACAAAATGGTAGGTTCTCAACACTAACTTGAATACATGTTGTAATCCAATCCTGTTTAAGGCTTTGCTTGATCATTAAGGTGTGTTTTAAAAAGCAACCTCACCCATACCCTTTAAGGTGCTGTGTATAAAACCCAAAGATTGGTAAATGGAAAATGTCCTGTATTGCATGCTGTAATTCCACAAAAGCAGTCTAAATAAAATACCCTTTTCAATGATAGTGAACATTACATTATTTTTGCTCACAGGGGTTCTCTCATACTGTTAAATTTCATTGTAAAATGCTAATCCACTCTGAAGCTTGAACGATAGCAACATATTCATGATAAGAGAAATAAACACATCTAAACATGGTTTCAGCAGGCCTTAGCTTGTTTACAATAAATTTGCAGCCCTCATTGTTTCTGAATAAGTCTGCTGACGTCATTAAGCTTTCCGTTTGCTATTGAATGCAAAGACTCTCCAGAATGCCACTACGTATTGTCCCTATTGCCACAGTGAAACAATTTCTGACAAGACATTGACTTTAAAAAAATGTATACAATCCAAGTTTTACATTACAAGTTGACTGGAGAAATCGATTACTGTCTAACTTTGATTTAGTGAAAACAAAATGATGATGCCATGTCGCTCCTTCTTTCTTTGTCCTTCCTTCCTGTGTCCTGAACTGAAGGAAGAATTTTTTTTGATGAACAGCCTTGAAATATTGCTGAATGCAACAAAAAACAACCACCCAATATTTTCCCACATGGAACATCAACATTCCTCTTCCCAAAGGCAGTCTATCTATTATTGATGTTTTGGGGGGAGGGAAAGGGCATTCATACTGTCTGCCATTGTGTGGCAACTCAGTTGATAGTAGTGGACTCTCACATCTAGAGCAAAAGGTTGTGGGTTCAAGTTCCACTTAAGCTCATAGTCTCTAGACTGAGACTCCAGTGCAATGCTAGGGGAGTGCTATATTGTTGCAATCTGCTTATTCATGTGTAAAATATCCCACAATATGATTCAAGAAGAGAAGCAAGTTTCTCACAATGCTCAGGTCAACAATCCTCCAGATCATTTAGACACTCATATCATGGCTATTGGTGGAATCTCACTGCATGCAAACTGGCTGCTGAGTATGCCTATAAAAACACTCAATGGAAATTATCTTCAAGTATTTTGAATGATTTTATTTATATTGAATGCATCAATTACATGAAGAAAAGATGGAAAATGAGATTAGGAACAGTATTTCAGGTGCAGTCTGATCAGAGCACTGAACAGCCCAATGTCTATATTCAACTGATTTAGCAATTTGGTCCACTTGCCTTGTTTATTGCTGCCTCGCACTGTTTTGACATAGTGAACAACAAGTTACCTAACACCTCTAGATCTCATTCAGGTTCCCCCTTGGCAAATTCAATCTCATCCATGGAGTACTTGTGTTTCATAGCCTTGGATCCTATATGTAGCATCTTGCATTTATCAGTAATAAACTTCATTTGTCAGTTACCAGCCCATGGTCTTCGACTTTCAACCTCCCTTTGTAAGGCCTTTGCTGCCTCTTCTGAGTCCACAGTTACCCCTCAAAATGTTTGTACTGATTTAGCCAATTCTGGATCTTTGCTGACAATTATAAAAGGGATAATGTTTAAACATACAGTATATACAAGTAATAGTTTAGGGGGCAAAAAGGTTTCAATACTAATAGTCTCATCTACGCATCAAGCTATGTGACAGTATGCGATAGTAATGGTAACAAATTACTTACGGATTAATTTTAAAAGGTGGACACAATGGAACTGTATGTATTGACTATATTTTATTTACTTTTAAACAGTCAGATAAAGTGTAAAATTTATGTGATACTTTGATGTTACTATTAGTGGAAGTGCTCAGTTATCCAGAAACTAAGGTAGTGGCATTTGTGTGATTTTGGTATTAAGACAAACTATGATTTATAAATTATGGGGATAAATAATCCTTGCATAAAGTGTCTTTCACATTGAAAGGACATCAAAGCATTTCACAGGATTAACAGGACTGTGGGGGTGAACAGGGCAGCCAATTTTCACACAGCAATGTCCCACAAACAGCCATGAAGTGCATGGCCAATTTAACAGGGGCATTATTGGCCAAGACACTGGGAGAAACGTTGATGTCTCATCCAAAGGATGGCACCTCCAGGACTTCATTGGAGTGTCAGCCTAGGTTATGTGAGCTAAAAGTTCCAAATTGGGGCTTGAACCCAAACATCTCTCACTGAGAATGAAGCAAGGAGACGAAAATAGATACAATTGAGGGGAAAAGAGTGTATTGATAGAAGACAGGAAATCATGGTGTTAACATAGACATACTAGATCAAAATCCATACAGTCCACAAGAGGGGCACTTTGATGGAAGAACTGGGCAGAAAAACAGTTTAACAAAGAAATGAAACGTCAAAATAAAATTACCGGATGCAGTTCTGGTGAATAAAAGACAGGTAAAGAACAAGGGGAATACAGTAACTAAATTAGATGAGAGGAGAGCAAAATAGAGGAATAAATAGATATGTTTTAGAGATTTATTTTCATAAGAAAAGTGGAGATAAAGTTAATGTGACATGCAGAGAGAGACCTCAGTATGGTTTGCCATTAGTCTAGTTTGACGTGATGTCAGGGTAGAGCCAGAAACATTCATCAGTGACAGGAAGCTGACATAGGTCTATGGATCACAGGGATTCTGCCAACAGGTAGAGAAGCACACTAATAGAGGCTGATGAAGTGGCAAGCTAGAAAGTAAAAGAAAAACATGGATAAGCATCTTCAATGGCTTAGTTACTACAGTCTCTGCAAGATGTGGAGCAGACATACAACTGAAAAAATCCACTTTCACTCCTGGTTTGTGTTGACTTATCTGATCTCAGTCTGGGTAGCAGTACATTCACTAGTTGGCCTCAATCCCCCTGTTGTCTGACACACAGAAATCCATCATAGTGCTTGTGAGTTCCAAACAAAACTGAGAACTCCAGTTCAGCTAAAGGAAATCCTGCTTATCAGCAATACATATGCATTGGAGTGAATATTTATGGAGTGTGAATCAATTACAAATGCACAGAAGCTATTTTTTGCAATTTTTTGGAGTCATTCAGAAATCAAGGCATTCATGTGAATCTGTTGTAAAACTGAGCTATATATAATAATAATAATCCTTACATTTGATAAAGCGCCTTATTACGTCTTCTAGATGTCTCAAAGCTATGGCTTAAAGATTGTGGAGATGAGCCAATAGACAAAAATAGATCTAGCCAAGGGGGATAGAGTATATTGATAGAAGACAGGAAATTATTGTGTTAAGAGGAGGCAAGCAGAAGAGTGTGGTATGAGATCACAAAGGTAGGGAGGTGCTAGGAATTCATAGGTGACAGCCTGGAAGTTGATCCGTTGGGAATCTGGGAGATTGTGTATTTTGTAGACAAAGATAGAAGCTACTTTGCTCACACCTAAGTCCCACAACTAGTGAAGTGAATGTCCAATTTTATCTGAGGAATTACCAATAAAGACACCGGAAGAAATTCCCTTCTCTTTCTGATTAGCGCCATGGGATCTTTAATGTCCACCTGGACAGTCAGACTGGACCTCGATTTAACATCTAATCTGAAGGACAGTACCTCCAACAGTGCAGCGTTTCCCACTGTATTGGACCTGTCAGCGTAGACTGCGAGGTCAAAGTCTCGATGTGAAGCTTCAATGCACAACCTTCTTACTTAGAGACGAGAGTGCTACCAACTGAGCCAGATTGACAACTAATAAAATAAGTTCCACAGCCAGATTTTCTATTTTCTATTTTTTAATAATTGTAGTGGAACAGATGCAACCACAAGTAATACAACATTACTGTAATGATTCTAGCCTCAGATCTATTTTTCATCTTTTTCAACAAATAATGCATAAAAATAAATGTAATGTTAAATAAGGATGGGAAATGGTCATGCTATAATATCATTATCTTTACTGCTTCTGTCTTTGTGAAATAATTCCTAGGTGATAAATTCATCACACTGGGGCTCAGCTGCTGTGAGGGAAATTCTATATTTTTCATAATAGACTGCGGATTACAATTTAGTTTAGTTACTTATGGCAATCTGAACCCCATTCGTGCCCATGTTTCTTTAATCACTGCTCTCTTCATTTAATTACTGTTTTGCCTTGAAATCAGTAAAACTGTGGTTATGTAATGTCAATGGAGATTCATAATCTCTATGTAAAGTCACAATTGAGACATTATTTTCTTAAGGAATTAAACTATTGTTTAGGAGGCTGAGGCTTTAAATAGAAGCAAGTCTATGGTTACATTATATATCCATAATTCTTCGCAGAAGAAAAATTGCCTTGGTGACCCAGGTGGCTTAAATAAGATGGCATAACGTTGTCATAATAGAACAATAGAAAACAGCTGAGAAACATTCACAAGGAACAGCAAATAAATCAGGTAATGAAAGACATTCCTTCAATATTGAGAGAAATCTCCTCTTGAAGATATAAACCACAGCAGCATTTTGATTTTGAATAAATGATTTTATCACATTGCAAAATAGATTCCTATCTTCCTGATCAAGTTCAATAATTATTTATGCAAATGTTGTCCCAAAATAATTACATTGTAGTAGAAATAGCATTACTTTTGCATTGATATATTTATTCAAGTATTTAGAATCAATAATAATAATAATCCTTGCATTCGTTATACTGCCTTTCATGTCGAGGACGTCTTAAAGCACTTCACAGAATTAAATATAAGTGTAGTGATTGTATATTTAGAGGGTTAGTCAGGCTCAGTTGTTAGCACTCACATCTCTGAGTTAAAAGGTTGTGGGTTCAAGCCCCACTTTATACACTTTATATAATCATATAGTCTAGGCTGACAATCCAGTGCAGTGATGGAGTGTACAAATTGGCTACCCTAATTGCTCACAAAATAGTAATTACACTTTGCAGTAAATCCTCTAAAGGCCTTTGAAACTTCCTCAAATGTAAGGATTGTTATTTTATTAGTATTATTTTGTAGGCGAATGCGACGTGGGCCTTGAACCCACAACATTCTGAATGAAAGGCAAAAGTGAGAGTGCTACCAACTGAGGCAAGCTGACACCATTTTTTTAAGCAATAATATTATTGTTTAGGAGGCTGAGGCTTTCAATAGAAGTAAGTCTCGGATTGTACAGTATTATTCATCCATTATTCTTTGCAGAAGAAAGATGCCTTGGTGATTCAGGTGGTCACTCGACTTCAAGATCCTCACTCTCATGTTCAAATCCGTTCACTCCCTGGCACCTCCCTACCTCTCCAGCCTCCTCGCTCTCCAATTTACCACCCTGCGCCTCTGCTCGACTGGCACCGGCCTCCTGCTCGTCCCTCGCACCCACCGACCCATCGGAGGTCGTGCTTTCAACCACTACACCCCAAAACTCTGAAACACTCTCCCTCAATCACTCTGCTTTGCCCCCTCCGCTCTTTCAAGTCCCGCCTGAAAACTTACCTGTTTGCCTGTGCTTACGACCACCTCCCCCCTCCCTCTCCCCCAGCTCGGAGTCAGGCTCCGCTACTGTTAAGTGCACTGAGATGCTACCCTGTGGGGAGGGCACTATATAAGTGCAAGATGTTGTTGTTGTATCTCTGTGTATTTGTCATTGTTGTATATTCAACTTCTACAGGTTCACAATGCCACTTGTTGTTGCTTTTGGTAAGGCAAGGGACATCAGCACTGAAAAATAGAACATTTTCCCATTTCAGACACCAATGGAGCACCTACTGGTAGGTACAACAGTTAACTTCAGGGTAAAGCTCTGTCACATTATCCCCAATCTTTGAAGTTTACCTCCTACCTCAGAAGTATGACATTCCTTTTCCTGTAGCAGCTTTGTCTCACTGAGTAAAATTGACAATTAGCACTGAATTAAAGTAGACCTCGAGTAGGTTTTTTCAGTATAAACATTAAAATATGTAGTCTTAGGTTCAATTGTATTTTCTAAAAATTTTTTGAAGAACTTTCATTTTTCATCTATTCATAACAAAGTTATTCATTTTTAGTTAGAAAGCAGTGTTTCAGGGTATGGCTTCAATACTCCAGGCATTGTTTGAATGGATGAAGTTAGTGATAGTAATGCAATGTTAAAGATTCTTATTCCCTATTCCTACTTATTTTGGATGAGACGTTAAACCAAGGTTCACTCTGCCTGTTCAGGTGAGCACCAAATGTCCTCTGTCACTATTTGAAAAGAGAAAAATGGTTCCCCTGTTGACCTGACCAACAACCCCCTAGATAAAATTGGTCATCCAATTTGTGGTTGTTTGTGGGGAATTGTTCCGCACAAATAAGCTGCAGCATTTGTCTTCAAATACAGTCACTCTACTTCACAGTAAAGAGTGAAGAAGTTTAACATATCTCAATGATGTGATAAGGCATTGTATGAAATGCAAGAATTATTATATTAGTGGGAGTTTTTATCTGTCACATTGCCAGGTTCTTTAGTCTCTAACAGGAGAAAGAATAAAAACAGCTGTAATTGTTTGCTCAGAGAGAGGTGACATAACAATGTCAATTGTAAACAAAGTACTATCATTATATGTGTTAATTGGGTTTCCTGGTCTTAGCTTTACAATAATAGGTTAAAAAGAGTTCTGTTTGATGTTTTGTAATCCAAATAAGAATTCTGTAAAACTGTACAGTAAAATGCTTTGAAGTAGAAATAAGTTTGACTTATAAGACATGCTTTGAAGTTCTGTTTGTTTGGAATGTCTTGTGGGTTAATTAGTAAATTTAATTGAAAGACTCATGTTACAAATACATAAAAGAGAAAGAGTGACTAAACGACTGCTTAAACAACTAAAGAAAATCTCATTCCATACCAGAATACACAGAGGATCCAGAATCATATTTACCAGATACAATTGGGTAAATGCGTGAAATCTGTTTGCCAATTTTTTGTTTTGAACTATTTACCACACCATGACATTATTATTTTTATTCATCTTGATTTAAATATGTTGAAATTCTGACGCTTATTTAATTATTTTGTTATTCAATAAACTACTGTACTTGTTTTTATTTTAATTGGGTCTGTACAGTTGTCTTTTCTCTCAATGAAGATTGATGAAACAACTAGAGGGAACTGCATAGATATCTAAGAAGGAATAATTTGCAAGGGTATGACATCAATGGCCCCCGGTTTACGAATGGATCGACTTCAAAATCCTCACCTTCACATACAAATCATTTTGTATGCTAACATCTTTGTATGTCTCTGACCTGCTTGCACAGCCACAAATGTGGTCCTCTCACTGTAACCAGAGCTCCCTCTGCCTCCCTCTCGACCTCTCCGCTGCCTTCAACACAGTCGATCATGCCATTCTCCTTGACAGCCTCTCCTCCTTCATCCACTTCAGTGGGACTGCACTCTCCTGAGTCCTAATTGACCCATTGCCATCGTTACATTTCTGCAAATTGGTTCCCCTCGTGGCCCTGCTGGGATACCTGCAGCACACCCCAAGGCTCCAGCCTTGGCTCACTCCTTTCCTTCACTTATCTGCTCCCTCTCAGTCATGTCATCCACAGGCATGAGGTCAACTTCTATATGTTGGCAGCCAAATCCACCCAAATCTACTTCTCTTCCTTCTCCAGATACCTTTGCTCAGGTGGCTCCGGCCTCTTGTAGGTTCCTCATCCCCTCTGCTTTACCATCGGCAGCCATGCCTTCCGCCACTACACCACAAAACTAGTGAATTTGGTGCCTCAATCCCTCTGTTTTGCTCATCTTCCTCTTTGAGCTTCCCCTCTCCCCAGCTATGATCAACTGCCCTTCTTCCCCGCTTGGTATCAAACTTTGCCACTGTTAAGCACCCAAGATGCTACCCCTTGTGAAGGGAGCTATTTTAATGCAAGTTGTTGTTGTACTACACTCCTTTGCCCTCCTATGAAGTGATTTGTACACGAGTGTGAAGGCCTTTAAATTAGATCTGTTCTGTGATAGGGAGCCAGTGAACACAGGCTTGGTGCGTGTCCCCCAACCCCTCCATGCTATCATCGGTGGCTGAACCTTCAGTCACTATACCTCTAACCTTTGGAACTGAACAACAACACCTTGTATTTATATAGCACCGGTCAAGCAGGTTAGCATCCCAGAATGCTTGACAGTGATGGAACGTGCTGCTGAGCCCGGAGGAGGGGGTTGAAGAGGAAGGTCTTAAGGCACGGCGTGAAGTTGGGAAAGGAGGGGGCAAGGCGGAGGGATAGAGGAAGAGTGTTCCAGAGTTTTGGAACATAGTGGCTAAAAGTGCAGTCACCGACAACGGAACTGAGGGCACAACGGATATGCAGGAGGCCTGAGCCAGTTGAGCGAAGGCAGCGTGTAGTGGAATTGGGGGTAAGCTTCCTGCCTCAATCCAACAAAACTTGCAATTTGTGTAGCTTATTGTTCGGCATGCAAGAATCAGTTAGAAATTCTGCTGACTTGCTAAATGCCATGAGTAAAATCATTGTTTATGGATTGGTTTATGTACTTTACCAAATTTTACATTACTTTTTGAGTGGATTACGTGATTATTTTATGCAGAAATATTTTTCATGTTAGGCTACTGTATTGTTAAACAACATTTAACATGCTTGGTGACAATATAGTTTAATGATGAGCAGATGTTGGAGGATTCACCTATGGTATTATCTTCCTTTAGAAGGTTAATTCAATACGAAGAATCCATGACCTTGTCAGCATTAAATATCAATTATTTTGTTAGATTATGTCAGAGAAGCAGCAATTCTGACTCCATAGGATTAACTTTTCTATAGTTTCTGGAATCAAGAACCAATTGACACTATTCTAACCTGAAATGACTCCAATCAGCATCTGCAGAGGCAGAAAAACAAAATTGCTTCGACATAGGCTAATCTGCCACCTTATTAAAAAGCCATTGGATGATTCTCTGATTGTTGGTGCTTTTACTGTATTGTCAGGTTGTGATTTGTTGTGAAACGTTTAGTATAAACAGTGCATTAACTTTCTGCCAGCAACTGGTACATCTGTTCTAATCAACAGAAACAGAGTTTCCTTAGATTTGATTCTTTGTCACAGCTCCAAGTTGACAGCTATTGAAACTTGGCACAGTTCAGACAGGCATGTCAACTAGTTTGTCACGACATCTAGCATTGATTTGAGGATGTGCCTCTTAACACTGTTGAAAATGAAATAACTAAATTCACTTCAAATGAACCATTAGGTATCATAATTTGAAAACTAGAAATTTAACTACAGTAATAACGATTTAAATTAACAGCAAAATGAAAATGTGCTGTGTTCAAAAATTCTGCCGTTGATTATGAAGACGTTAAAATGGCAGTTCATTAGACTTCTGAGCAGATGGTCCCAAGTTTGAGTTCCAGGATCAATTATATTTTAACCCACTCGGTCACACCACAGACTTTGACATACTTTGATGAGATCAATTGAGGGAGAAATACTGGACCAGTGATTTATCTTGGGCAAGGGGATAGAAAAAGTATAGTTTGGGAAGATGAGTTCTATTCCATATGGTTCACCATATGCTACAATGACCTCATGATTGAAAACTGAAAATAAACAGATTACATAACCCAACTCTCTTATCAGCTGCCAGAGTCATACATTAAAACCGCAAGGAACTCACAGTGATCCTGTAATTATGTTTTCCACACCTAAAGATGCATACATCTGAAAAATATTTATAATAATAATAATAATAATAATCCTTGCATTTGATATAGCGCTTTTCACGTCGGGAGGATGTCCCAAAACGCTTCACAGAACACACTGTAAAGTGAATTGACTGTATATTTGTGGACGAACGCGGCAGCCAATTGCGCACAGCAATGTCCCACAAACAGTCGTAGATTGAAAATGACCAATTTATTATTGTTTTTGGTTTTGGAGGGATTATTATTAGGCATGTGGAGTAAGGAAACTTGCCCAAGGTTTCGCCCTGCCTGGAATTGAACTCAGGTCTCTCGCTTGCAAAGCGAGTGCTCTAACCACTGAGCTACAGGACTCCGATATATTTCTTCATATCAAAGATATTTTTGAGATTATTTTGAAGAATGCCTATTTTGTGTACTTTCAGAAGTGACCTCCACTTTTCCCAAGATATCCTACCAATCATAGAGCCAGAAATCAGTTTGGCTATGAATTCACAATTTACTCAGATTAATTCCTGCATCAAAATTTCCCAGGGAACACAGTTTGTTTCAGAAATAATCTTTTTCAGATTGTTCCTGTAACACCGTTGCAGCTTTACTTATGTATTTTTAAGAATCAGATACACAAACACAAAGAAATGCAATAATTTATTATACTTTTTTTAATATACAAAACTTGCAGGAGATTGTGTCCGTGAATTGGATTTGCAGGCATTGCATGCTGGGGAAATGCATATTTAAAGAATAGGCAATATATTTGGTTTTGCATCCCTCCCAAGTATGTATGGAAGGCAAGCCAAGAGATCTGTGCTGATTAATGGCTGTGTTGGTTTGGGAAGCACTGAAACCATCAACAAGGAAAAATACATATTATGCAAGGATTATTATTATTATAACATATGTATTGCTAACATGTGGTAGCAAATTAACATTTTCTACCACATATGTATTAACAAATTAACAAATTAACATTTGCTACCACATATGTATTAACAAATTAACAAATCAACATTTGCTACCACATGTTATGTGGTAGCAAATGCCATATTACCTATGCTTCTGAAATATATAAAACAATAAAGAAATATGTCTATTTGAATAATATTATGCAGTGTTACAATAGCCTACCACACCATTGTAATATTTCACCGAAATCCTTACAGCACCAGGGAGCTGTAAACTTGAGATGCTATCTTGTGTGAAGGGGCCTAGATAAATGCAAGTTGTTGTTGAGTAAAAGTGTGATCTCAACTGTTTGCTAACTGTGTTATAAACTCAACCATTGATAAATTTCAAAATACTAGTCTCTTGAGCTTACAGTTATGTGTATTAGCATCAATTGCAGTTAAAAAGGGGACTTTGATGCTGGAAGTTAGGACATAAGAACATGAGAAATAAGAGCAGGAGTAGGTCATTCGACCCCTCGAGCCCGCCCCGCCAGTTAATAAGATGATGGCTGATCTTCTAAGCTAATTCCATTTACCCGCCCTTTCCCCGTATCCCTTAATCCCTTTAGTTTTTAAAAATCTATTGATCTCAGTCATTCAATGAATATGTTCAATGATTGATCAAGTTGTTTAAATCGGATGCGCAATGAAGATAAAATATATTGCAGACCTGTCACTTGCTGTCCACTGCCTACCCAGTTCTCATTTACCAATGTCTATTATGAGCAAAGTGCTAAAGTTTTAGATGATTCAGCGGAATCCTCAATTATAGTAGTTATTACTCAGGTATTTTGAAAAGGTCCTCACAGATACTATTCCCATAACATATAAAAGCAATGGAAAATTACATTGAACTTATGTGGTCACATACTACAATAATTTCCAGAAAAGCGATAGAATTCATCTCACAAATCATCTGGAATTCTTTCAGGAGGCTACTAAATTAGTGGATGAAATTTATCTTGTATATAATATTTACTTGGAATTTCAGAGAGCATTTGGCAAAATTCCACACAAGAGGCTTTTAAAGATATTGAAGCTGGTGGAATTAATGGGCTATTACCTAGTTGGATTGTAAACTCTTGACAAAACAAGGTAGAAGATAATAAATGGAAAATCTCCATTTGGGGACAGTGACGTGTAGAGGACT
Organism: Callorhinchus milii; assembly: GCF_018977255.1. Lineage (NCBI taxonomy): Eukaryota > Metazoa > Chordata > Chondrichthyes > Chimaeriformes > Callorhinchidae > Callorhinchus > Callorhinchus milii. The sequence goes on from NW_024704744.1 coordinate 24,426,147, forward strand.
TTGACAGGAGTGTGTTCTAGATCCTTGGATATTCATACTATTCATATATGATAGGAGGGAGACAGTTTGAGTAATGGTATAGAATTTGCTCTTAACAATGTAAAATATGGCCCAGCTAAGAGAGTAATTCAGACATAGCATTTAAAGAAACCTTTATTCATCTCCAAAATACATAGGGATTAAACTTTGCCATAAATCTTGTGATGTACTTTGAGACATCCTCCCAACATAAAAGGCATTATATCAAATACAAGGACTATTATTACTGCATTTTCAGATAAAGTATAAAGAAAAAATGTATACCATTAATGAAAATATTTTTAATGTTTTGGAGAACCAGGCAGGCCATATACAGTGGGTTTTTAGGATACGAATATCCTGCCATTGGCAGTACTCGAGGCAGAATGCCTCTTAGATTTCAAGAGGGAATTTGGCAGATATTCAAATAGCAGCAATTTGCTTCAGCCTCTCTACCACCACCCTTTAAAACTCCATCTCATAGTCCCTTCACTTTACTCCCTTCCTTGCCTCCTGGGTATAGAAAGATGTTTTCACTGATTGGTGAGCGAGTAACAAGAATGTACAAACTAAGGATTGTCATCAGAAAAAGTTGGCAGAAGTTTTTTTAAACACAGGTTGTTATAATATGAAATGTCTTGCCATGGATGAACAAAAACAATGTTGAAAAGTATGGGGAAAGAACAGAGGAGTGTGATTAGAATAGATAACTCCAAAGGGGAACTAACACCAGCAGAGATATGATGAGCTGGTAGCTTACTTTTATGCTGTAAACATTCTTTGATTCTATGGACGGGGTGCTGGATTGCCACGACTCTTTGGAACGCCATACTAGAGTCCCGCCAACTCCCTGCCTCCCTCCCTCACCATGGTCTATCTCAAGGCCTACCTCTTTGATCATGCATTTTTTCCCGCCCCATCTCCCTTGTCTCTCACCCCTAACTTGGGTACCCAGCCAGTTCTGTTAAACGTTTTGGGATGTCTTCCTAGCGTGAAAGGAACTATATAAATGTAAAATTTGTATTGCATTTAATATTAACACATGCAATTTCATGCCATAGTGGAACATAAAATATGAAACATCCTGGATGAGGGGATGTCCATTCATAAAGAGGGTTTGGCGTTAAGTTCTGATCATTTACTAAAATTATTCAGGTAATGTGAAACTATTATCAGTGAGGCTATTGATCCACTTAGTGTATCTTTCAACATTACTTGATTAAAAGTCAAAATGGTACTCTAGTCTTCTATTGATTTTTGGCAAGAATACATTAGCATATTGTGTGTAGTTCTGAGCATTCTACCTTCAAAGATATATTAAGAACAGTGACTGACTAAATTATGAAGAGATTCACAGAACTGAACTTATTTTCATTGGAGAAAAGATCATGAAGGGACATAATCCAGATGCTGAAACTGTTGAGAGGTCCAGATAATGAACAAAGGTATATAATTTCAACAACAAATAATAATAGTAATTTTTGCATTTGATATAGTGTATTTCACCTTTGGAGGACATCACCTGACATATAAATGAAATTAAATTGTGAGATAATTATACAAGTATTCTCAGAACTTATATTCAGCTATTCAAAGTTCGGAAGTTAACATCTTATTTGTGTTGAAGTATAAAACGGTGTCCAGCAAATATAATTTCCTACGATATCTTTGAACTTATTGACCATGGAGTTGTGTGCTGACACTGTGAAGCAGTCTCTTGCTAATGTTATATTGCAGCAGATAGATTGGCTTTCCATTGGAGTTTTCAATTCTATTATTAATAAATAGTTAAATTGAAATGAATTTGTAGGGCATTATGAGGCCACTTAACTCTGTGTTACTGAATTATACATTGTATCAATAACAACTATCTGGACAACACCCTTTTAGGTGTCCTTTTCCCATTATTACTACAGGTGATTTTCAATTGAAACTAAATTAGGTATCAAAAGAATATTTTGCCTCCCACAAAACAGTGGATTTGTGGCAGAGACCTTCAGCTGCTATGCAATGCCAAGTCACTACTTTAAAGAGTTGGATAAATACAGTATCTAGATAGGAAGGGACTTGCATACCTAGATATGACTAGACATCATAAACCTCTCCTTGTCCATTGGTACTGTTCCCACCCCATTAAAAACAACCATCATCACTCCTATCCTTAAAAAACAGCCCTGATCAATGTGACAAACGACATTCTGTCCATCTGTTACCAGGGCTCCTTTTGCCTTCTCGCCTTCTTGACCTCTCTGCTGTCTTCGACACCATTGCACACTCTATCCTCATCCACTGCCCCTCCTCTCACCTCAACCTTCACAGCTCTGTCTTTGACTGGTTCAGATCATACATCTCACATCATCTCCTCATCATCTCCCCAAACGGTTTCATACTCAATAGATATAATTTTCTTGTTATTGTTGTTGTTGTTGACTGGATGTTCCATGGAACACAATGTATATTGAACTGATGGAGTCATAAGAAATCAATGTGAAATAATCATTCAGGTTTGAATTATAGAAATTCAAAATGATCCATATTGTTGAGTTTCACTTAATTACCAGAGGGGAGAAATATAGGCAAGATTTTTCAGAACATTCCCTCATGAAATCTAATCATACAAAGTGAATAGTCTATATTTAGGGAAGCAGAAAATGTAATTTGTTTCAAGAACGATTTAGGTAGATTTCTGCTAGAGAATAATATCTCAGGATACAGTATATAGTTTGGGACAAAACATCTCAAGCAACTGCCAGGATGGTGGAAGGCAAACTAGATGGACCTTGGTCTTCTTTCATCCAGCAAATTCTTATGTTCTTATGTTTCCCAGAAGAGAAGTGAAAGAGTAAGGATAACTGCTTGAAATGTTTGGCCTTTGTCATCTAGGTATTCAAAAAAATTCAAAGATTGATACAACCTTTGAAGGGTCTCTAGGAAACAAAGGTACTTTACCACCCATCCCACTCTCAGGGATTAGATACTAGTCCATCAGATATTAAATTCATAAATTAGCTATCACTCAGAATGCATCACCAACAACACTTATACAGTGCCCTCCACACAGGGTAGCATCTCAGTGAGCTTAGAGACTTTGAAGGACCAGTCACTCTCTAGGGACAGGAATTTTTGGATAGTCTAGCTTGGATAGTATTAGATAGTTTTGAGAGACGATTAGACAGCAGATAGTAGGAACACCCTGTGAGCTTCATGGTGAGCAACGTAGCTTGGCATGAAATGTATGAAAGCATTGCCACCATTCTCCTGCCCACAGCTTGGATGCAAATCCTTATTTATTGAGTAAGGTTCCCACCAATTAGGCATGTGGATCTCGAGCGGCAGCTGCTTACTGATCAAGGTGGATTCCAGGGAATGCCTTCCGGGAGCTATCATTTCCTAATCAGCTATTCCATGGACATCTGCCTTCAGCATGGTGGGAGGATCTAAATAGGGCAGCTTGTGGCATGTCAACCACCTTGATGTTATTGAGGTCCAAGTCCAATCCCATGTACCAGGCGTATTCAGCATCAGCTGTTTACATAGATTTACATAGATTGTTTAGCAATCTACAAGCCATTTGGCCCAACCGATCTGTGCCAGTGTTTATACTCCAAATTAGTTTCTACATACTCTTTACTCCCTTCCATACCTATTTCCTTCTTCCTCATGTGTATATCTGGCTTACTCTTAAATGCACCTATATTATGTGCCTTTCTTTGGTCAGTTGGGCTTCTAAGACATGGAGAACCCATCACCATGCTTAAAAGCATCAAAACTAAATAGAAAGTTCCATGCATCCCACCTATACATGGAAATTCCCTAGATGCTGTGTGTACTGAACATATTCCAGTACAGAATTTAGAAATATTCACATTGAAGAAGAGAAAACTCAGAATGATCTTACTGAAGTAATCAAGATCTTAAAGAGTATAGATGTACTTGGAAGTGTTCTGAGACATGATATAAATGCAAGTTATTATTTGTTACATAGATGAAATCAACTGTAATATTGGTGTCTAAAATATAGCATTTGTAAATCACAAATCGCATGAAAAGTATAGTTATATTTTAAAGTGCAAAACTAAAGTTAACCACGGAGACGTGGATGGAAATTTTCTTTGACCCAATTTAACATCAGAGAAATATTTTAAATCTCTCATGTAGCTAAAAAAACTGAAAATAATCTTACTGTACTAATCTTACTGTACCTTATCTCCCCATCACTCAGAGGATACAACTCAAGATTCTGGCCCTCACGTTCAGTCACCCTCCTAATCCTACCCTCCCTGCCCTCCACGCCTCCTGATTCCAACTACCAACTCGGGTTTGGATCCCTGACTGTCAAGCACTTTGGGACGTCCTCCTGAAGTGAAAGGCGCTATACAAATGTAATTTGTTGTTGTCGTTGTTGTTATCTCACATACATTTGTTATAGCACCTTATCATGTCAGACAATATTACCAGTTCAAATCAGAGTGTGGAGTCTGAACCTATAACTTTCTGACTCAGAGATGAAATGCTGCCAACTGAGACAAACTGGCACCCTTACACATAAAGATTCAAAAGCTCGGATATGTTCAAGTTCTGTCTAATCCAGTGGATGACCAAAACAATCACCTTTGCTAGAAATAGTGTCTAAAGACTAAAATGTGTAATGTGTGATAATAGCAATAATACTATTGTTGAAATAATTCAAATACACGGTCACTACACTTTACAGTATATCTGTGAAGTGCTTTGATATGTCTCGATGGCATGATAAGGCACTATATCAAATGCAATGATTATTCTTATTCTTATAGGACACTGGGAGAAACTCCCTTCTCTTTTCTTGCCTTCTCTCACTCCTACACCACCCCTCCCCCATGCTCGGGCCCCGACACCTGACTGTTCAGCGCTTTGGGACGTCCTCCTGACGTGAAAGGCGTTCTATAATGTAATGTTGTTGTTGTTGTTGAGTAGTGCCAAGGGATCTTTAACATCCACCTGAAAAGGCAGACAAGACCTCGGTTTAACATCTCATCCAAAGAATGGGACCTCCAACAATGCAGCACAACCCAGCACTGCAATGGAATGTCAGCCTGAACCCCAATATGCATTTTATTTGTGTTCTTCAATTTGTGAATTGTTTTCCTTTTGTACTTAATGTCAAAGGAAAGCAACCCTTGAACATAATGTATTGCAAAGTAAAGAGGACACTTTAATTTGTTTACTGTTTCCTTTGTTTAAAGCAAACTGGAAAATAAACTGCTCACAGTTATTTACCAAAACTGAAAGCTATTATTATCTTCCTATCTCTCTTAAATGTCTTTCATAGCTGGCATCTTAATCAGATTCTCTAGAGTCTTTCCCATTGTCCCCCGGTGTTATTGCACATGGAGATAAATCACATGATCCCTTTCCTGGAGAACATTGGTAAGAAATTGTTTGCTGTCCCCTCAGGTGTCCAGAATTGCACTAAATCAGGTAAGCAGTTCTATAACACAGAATTCATCTGAGAGAGCATAAATGAAAGTGAGTACAGTATCTCCCTAGCACTATCAAACATCATGTGCATTATTAGAGCATCAATGCATACATTGTGTCAAATTATATAATTAGCTGTAAATAAAACTAGTATGTATTATACGCCACAATTTACTGGTTTTATATATTAACTTGCATCTTTGAAACAACTTGGAAGCCTGCAGGGAGAACACGGCCTTCAATAACATCAAGGTTTATTGTTTGCCCATCTGTGAAACTGGAGCATAGACGTCCAACATGTGGCCAAATTGTTCGGGTTTGCAGTCCACTTAGGTGACCCATGTGGAGACCATCGAAGACACCCATTCCCCTTAAAATCAATGAAAATGCAATAGATTTGTACATGTGATGGGCGGTAATGCATCCGCTGAATGATTCAAGTTGAGGTCTATCAGTGGAAGTTTCATCTACAATTGGACTTTCAAAGTACAGTTAAACAGATTAGAAAAAAACAATTCAATCGTGTCTATAATTATTTGTCGTGTTGTACTAGAGGCTCTTGAAACGTGCCCTCCCAAATGTAATTACCAGATGCAATCAGATGTATGGAAATCAAAATGTATCACTTGTACCTGTTATTTGACATGACATTTCTGCGGGGAAAGCACTAGGTGTCGCATTTTGTGACTGATTGTAAAAGCCAAGACTGTTAGGATTTCTAAAACAAGATGATCAGGGCAAAACCAGCATGCAGATCTACAAAGCCACATAACTCAAGCTAAACGTGCATAATTTCTGTGTAAATAACAGGTAGTATACAGTACTACAGTATTAACATGCTTGCAAAATAATAATTCCTGTCCGCGAACACTTTGTTTCCAAAGCAAGTTGGCAACATGTTTGTACTGAATCCAACATCTCGCAAAATTGAAATTCTAATTAATATACAAAGAGCAGCAATCATCAAATCGCGTACAATTGCTTGGGTGTGTTCTGCTTCCCCTAAGCAGTACATCTTGCTATGTTTAGACGTCGCAGATCTCTGTGACTTTTGTAAGACTATAATTTGAATGTTTTTGGTTAATATTGTTTATTATTATAATATTTTCGCACATTATTGCTCTATGTTAATTTCTAAAATGAGCTGCATATACTCAGACTGAACTATCCCACGAGCTAATTAAACTGCCTATATTTATCGGATTTACTTAACATTATGCAGTATTTATTATGAAATACCTATCTTTTTTTTAAAAAAAGTCATTTGCGCAGCAGCTGCTTGTAGCTTGGGCTTACTCCTCAGAAATCTGGGTAAATATTTTGATAGTAAACTTGAAACAAGAAGCCTCCTTTCTAAAGTCGTGTCCATATTTCCTGTAGGCATGTGAGTCAGACGTTATTTACTTTCTCAAGGTCACAAACCAAATATAAATACATTTCTCTGATTTCACCTTCCTGAAGATTTTCTTTAGAACAAGCTTATATAATATATATATAGAAAGAGAGTTTTGCCTTTCTGGTGAGCTTGCCTTGTGTAACTAACAACTCCTAGTGCCAGGGTTAATATCAAGGGTCCATTTCAACACGCAGCAGTACTTATTTACATAGAGNAAAAAGTAAATAACTTGAAATACTTCATTCCCCCTAGAATTACATTACATTTTCTACGCAAAATGAGTAATACGATCACCAAATCAACAGGATGTGCTAACATCCGAGACAGACCTGTAGACTTCTATATCAATAGACAAATACTGTATATAGTCTAGTCTGATGAAATAATAGTCAAACACAACCAAAATATTCCTGAAAGCATAAATAGCCCCTGAATTACATTTCATCCCAATGTTAATGAAGGACAGTGCCCAATTGTTTACAAACCCCAGAAACTTGATTTTACTCAAATTGGATGGTCCCAAAGGTTCATTTCTATTTAGCTACCATGTCTCCAATTAAAAAGCCCTACAGTCTTCACCAGAAAATATGTTGTGTTTATTTTGTTCACTTGAGACATTTGGTTTGAGATACCGGTCATTAGAATTGTCTAACAAAGAACATCTAGTCTAGTCAGGGCGAAACCTTGGGCAAGTTTCCTTACTCCATATGCCTAATAATAATCCCTCCAAAAACAAAACAATAATTAATTGTTCGTTTGCAATCCAAGACTGTTTGTGGGACACTGCTGTGCGCAATTGGCTGCCGCGTTTCACCCACAAATATACAGTCAATTCACTTTACAGTATATTCTGTGAAGCACTTTGAGATGTCGAGAAGACGTGAAAAGCGCTATATCAAATGCAAGGATTATAATATTATATTATTATGTTTCCCAGGGTTGAAGTTCTATTTGGTCTGAATCCTGAAGTTCCAGATCTTAGAAGAAAAACTGTATTGACAATACTATGGTGTTGCTGCAACTCAGGTGATGGAAGACTGGGCCCAACTGATACTTAGAAATATAATAGTGCATTTAAATTTTGACTTGTTTGCATGAAATATGAATCAATTTGGATTCCAGCTGATATCAAGCATTATAGAGTAGCTTGAAAAATATATACCTTATATAAGATTTTAACAGTTAAAATCATAGGCTTTATATTTGCAGATAATCCTGAATAGAAATTAATTTGCTCAGCAGCTCCTATTTTTTATTCATAAACTGATTGATCTAATAATAATACTTGCATTTGATATAGCGCTTATCACATCTTTGAGATGTCTCAAAGCGCTTCACAGGATATACTGTTCAGTAAATTGACTGCATATTTTGTGAACGAAATGTGGCAGGCAATTTTGACAGCAGTGTCCCACAAACATTCGTGGATCGATTGAGTGACCAAATTATTATTTAATTTTTTGAAGGGATCATTAGTCCCGGAAAAGCAATTTCTCCTGGTGTCCTGGCCAGCAATCCCCCAAATAAAATTGGTCATTCACTCCATGGATGTTTGTGGGACATTATTGTGCCTCTCAAAGCCAGTCAGGAACCTCGGCGTTCTGTTCGTCCCTGAGCTGTCCTTTCTCCCTCACATCCGCACTACAACTGGCACCGCCTTCCATCACCTTCGGAACATTGCCAGACTACGGCACTACCTCACCCCTCACGCTGCTGAAACCCTGATCCACGCCTTTGTCACCTCAAGGCTGGACTATGGGAACTCTCTCCTCGCCGGCCTTCCCGCCACCTCCCTCCACAAGCTGCAGGTCATTCAGAACTCTGCAGCTCGTGTAGTGTCCCGCACCAGGCTTCGGACCACATCACTCCCACCCTCGCCCGCCTCCACTGGCTCCCCATCCCCCAGAGGATCGATTTCAAGATCCTCATCCTCACCTACAAGGCCATTCACGGCCTTGCTCCCTCCTACCTCTCCAACCTACTATCCCCTACCTACCTGCCCGTACCCTCCGTTCCTCTGGCTCCGGTCTGCTCCACGTCCCCCGCCCCAACCGCCCTACCATCGGTGGTCGGGCCTTCAGCCTCTCAGCCCCAGGCTCTGGAACTCCATCCCCCAGTGCCTTCGCCGCCTCCTCCCTTTCCTCCTTCAAGGCCGGTCTCAAAACCTTTCTCTTTGACCGAGCCTTCAGCTCCCCTCTCGACTCTCTTCCCCCTCCTCGCTCCCTCCCTTCCCTCCCCTCACCCTGACCATTTCCCCCCTCCTCGCTCCCTCCCTTCCCTCCCCTCACCCTGACCATTTCCCCCCTGCTCGGGTCATGACCCAACTGTGCAGCGCCTTGGGACGTCCTCCTGACGTGAAAGGCGCTTTATAAATGGAATCTTGTTGTTGTTGTTGTTGTGTGCATGATGGCCTTTGCATTTGCCTACAGTCACTACATGGCAAGTAAAATCCCGTGAAGCAAATTGAAAGGCATGATAAGACGCTATATCAAACACAAGAATGATGATGATTATTATTATTATTTTTATTGTAAGGTGTAGTGACTATTTGTTAGGCGAATGCCTACTGAATAAGCCTATGGACAACTCCCTCTTGTCTTTTGCTCATCCCCCGTGAAGCGCTCTGAAACGTTATTCCTACGTGAAGGATGCAAGTTGTCGGGTGTTGTACTGATTTATAACTTTGCTGTTTTCCTGTCTCTTCAGTTGCTGTTCTTATTGCACTTATTATGACAGCTATCCACCTGCGACTACATTTGGAGGTTATTTTATTCCTGCCTTCACACGTGACGCGACTTCGCCTTTAAGATGACAAGCGGATCGGCTAATTCTGCCCCTTTAAGAGCCATGGGGAGCGAGAGGAGCGGCGGCGGCGGCGGGTGGTACGTGTGTGCGGCGGATTGAGGTGAGGTGGGGGCGGGGCGGGTATGACGTGTGCGCACCGCCTCGGACGGATCGTCAATACAGCCGCGTGCGGGTCGATCTAACTTGACGCTGAGGGGCGGGGCGTGCGCGTGAGAGGCGGTGGAGGGAGAGCGCGAGCGAGCGGGCGCGCGCGCGCGCGCGGTGATTGACGTGGCAGATTGTTCCAGTTGCCGAAGCGCGTTTCCCTGGGACTGGGTTCGAGTCGACCTAACGGGAGGCAAAAAGCGATCAGGTTAGGTTGTGAGCGGCTCGAGCGCGGGGGGGGAGTGCGCGAGAGGAGCAGTGCGCGTGAGGTGTAAAATAAACGGTCTGTCCACAGAGCGCACGAGAGAGAGAGAGCGAACGAGAGGCGAGGACACCGAGTGAAGAGGAAGGTGTGCGGCAGCCGACACCGCCACAACCACAACCGCCCGTTCAGTTCATTGTTTCTGCTTCTCCGGGAGACACAGAGAGAGAGAGAGAAGGAAGAGGAGGAGGAGGAGGGGAGGAGAGGAGAGGCGAGAAATGTCTGAATAACCGACCGTGCACAAAGGGAAGAGGGACTTCCCCGGAGAGAAGGCATCTCCCTCTCTCCCTCTCTCTCTCATTCACACGCGTAGAGACACACAGAGAGAGACGGACACAGACAGACAGACAGACAGACAGACAGAGGGGGAAAGACCGACAGACAGAGGGGGAAAGAGGCAAAGAAACTGCGGGGAATGGCTCAGCCTCACACACACACACACACTGACACACACACACTGACACACACACACTGGCTGCTCAGTGAGGAGTCGGGCTGAGGGCACAGGCGATTTGGGGATCCTTTATATCTCCCTCTGTCTGTCTGTCTGTCTGTATTTGTATTTCTCCTTGTTTCAGGATAACGAAGAAGGGACTTGACAGGAGGATTTTTTTAAAACTATATATACATATAACAAAAATAAGAGGCGGCTCAGTCAACCTGCGTTTTCTTGCCTTCTCTCTTCGCTGCAGAGCCCGGGGAGTCAAGTCGGTGTGTGTTCACCGTCCCCTCAGTCCCCCCCCCCCCCCCCCCCACTCCCCTTCCCCTCCATGGATGTCTATGTGGTGCTGTACATTTACTACGTTGCGTACATCTATATGTACATGTTCTTGCACACGCAGTGAGGCTGGGACCGTGGCAGGAGTTGTGGTCGGCTCTGAAAGTTGAAGGAGTGTTTTATTCTTTGTGTGTGTGTGGGGAGGGAGGGAGGGAGGGAGGGAAGGAGGTTTTTTTCCCCTAAAGAAAAGTGTGATTTTTCATCCTCACACCCACCACCCTCCAACCAACCAACCAACCAACCAACAACCAACCACTCTCCTCGCAAGGAAATGCAGTAACTCTTCTCTCCTCCTACTCCTCCCTCCCTCCCCCCCCATTCCCCGCCGCCTTCCCAACAAAATGAGGACTTCGTTCCCGGAGACTGATTTGGGGAAAGTTTCTTTTTCTTTTTTTTGAACAACAAAAAAGGGGACAACTGAACGCGGAGCGGTGCACGATGTTGCTTTTCTGAGCCCGTGGCATCGTGTCTTGATCGGCTGTCGTTTGTGAGAGGCGATCTCACTGTGATGGAATTTGCTTTCTGTCAGTTCTGTCAGACAAAAAAAAGGGACAATTCACAAATTATCCTCGAGGAAAAGTCCGTGTTACCGTATTACTGTTGGATCTGAGGCTCCCGCCCCCCCCCCCCCCACCCCTCACCCCCCTCACCACCCACCAACCCCACCGTCGTCCCAGCGGATGGAGAGCTTCGCTTATTATTTTTTTTAATTTTTTTTAAAAAAAAACCAAAACCAAAACTAATCGAACGAATGATTTTTTAAAAAAAAATAAAAGCGAATAGAGAAAGAGATTAAACCCCCCCCCCACCCCCCCCCCCCCACCCACCCCCGAGGGCGAGACGGATTGTTGCAGATGACAACCCGGCGAAAAGGGGACATCAGCCAAATAATAACACACGAGTGAGTGGACTGTGATTCCGGGCGAAGAGAGACAGCCTCGCGGGATGAATGTCACTCTCTCAGGAAGAGTAGAACACTCGAAGAAAGAAAAAAGTTGTTCCCGATGACAGGCTCCTGCACTGTGACCGCCACACAAGACCCAGGTACTTAGACAGATAACGCACACAACCGACCGACCGACCGACCGACCGAATAACACGAACGGACAGTAACCGCCGATATCTTTAGTTTGCAAACGGCACGAACTTGCAGGACGGCTGCGGGGGCTCGAGGTGTGAGTGGAGTCGTTTCGTTCGGCAAATTTTTGTCTTTGGGTTGGAATTTGTTTATTCGACGGGGGGGTGTGAGCACGTACCCGTCCGGCGGTTTTGTGGGACAGGAGTGATCACTGATAACAAAGCAGTCGACGGGGAGTGAGTAAAATGTTGAAAGGTGGTGAAATTTATACATTTTTTTAAAAAAAAAGATGGGAAAGATCACAAAATGTATCCCCCCCCCCCCCCCCCCCCTCCATCTCTCTCTCTCTCTGTCTCTCGGGGCTGTGTTGCTTTTTTTCGGTGTGAGTGGCTTTAAAAACAAGGTCATTTTCGTTTAACAGCAGCGAGTGCCACTTGCTGCACTGTGTGTGAGAGCGGCTCACAGTGTCTGCGGGACGGGACGGGACGGGACGGGTCGCTCCGCAGCAATGGTGGCGATTATTTAGTGTTTGATGTGTGTGGAGGATGCACCAAAAAAAAAAAAAAATCCCGAACCACCACCCGCTGCTTCTCCCCCTTAGCAACCACATCAATATGGCGGCGGCGTGGGCTTTGCTCTCAGCCCCCGTCTTGGGGCTGTTACACTCGGGTCACCCCCTCCTCCTAGAGCAGCTACACAACAGCACTGCACATCACACACACACACACACATGCAACATGCAACTTTGAGGGCTTCCTCATAAAAAATAAATAGCAGCCTCTGGAAGGAGATTTTTTTTTTAGGGGTGGGGGGTGGGGGGGGAGTGTTGCTTTTTTTTCCCCCCATGTGAAAAAAAAACTTTAAAATGTTGAGATTGAAACTTGACATATTTTTTAAAAAATAATAATAATTATAATCTGATTCCGAATGGGTCGCGAGTTCCTTCTGCTGTTGCATGCGATGGTGCATGTTGAACTTTAATGGAAACACAAAAGTGTCTGTCTCTCTTTCTCCCCTCTTCACCTTTTCCCACCGTTTCCAGCGGCCCCCCGCTCGCCCACATGCAGGCCAAGAAAAGGTATCTTCTAGTGTCATTCGGCGCCTGTCTTTTGCTGCTTTTCTACCTGGGAGGAGTGCAGTTCCGACAGCTGGCCTCGAAATCCCCCTCATCTTCCTCATCCTCATCACTGTCACCCGCTCACCTTCGCAGCGACCTGAAAGATCAGGGCTCACCCCCCATCAGACGCCGCTGGCCCGTCTGGATTAGCCCCTTGAGGAACTACGTGGGCACGGAGGATGGGCGAAGCGATGAAGAGGAGGAGGAGGAGGATGCCCAGCTTGCTGTCAACCCGGGACTTTCCCCAGAGAGAGGAGAGAGATCAAGGAAAACGTTTACAAGAATCGAAAATGCAGGATGGAGACGTGCTTTGACTTATCACTGTGCCAGAGGAACGGCTTCAAAGTGTACGCGTACCCGCTTCAAAAGGGGGAGAAAATATCTGAAAGTTACCAGAAAATCATCAATATTATCGAGGATTCGCGGTACTATACATCAGATCCGAGACAGGCATGCTTGTTCGTCCTTAGCATCGATACTTTGGACAGAGATCAACTCTCATTTCAATACGTTCACAATGTGAAAACTAAAATTCAAAGCCTCCCACTCTGGAATAACGGGAGGAATCACCTTATATTCAATCTGTATTCAGGGACCTGGCCTGATTATACGGAAGATTTAGGGTTTGATATCGGCCAGGCAATGTTAGCCAAAGCCAGTATCAGCATGGATAACTTTAGACCAAATTTTGACGTGTCCATCCCGTTATTTTCCAAAGATCATCCTCAAAAAGGAGGCGAGAGGGGCTGGCTTATGTACAATAATGTGCCACCTACAAGAAAATACTTGCTAGTTTTTAAAGGTAAAAGATACCTAACTGGTATTGGGTCTGAAACCAGAAATGCTTTGTACCACGTACACAATGGGGAAGATATTATTTTATTAACTACTTGTAAACATGGAAAGGACTGGGAAAAACACAAAGATGCTAGATGTGATAAAGACAACGAAGAATATGAAAAGTAAGTAATCTACTTAACACATTGTTTCCGTTTCAGCTATTACGGTTGGTTGTATTCTATTATAGATTTGCTGTAGTAGATTGGGATCACAAGGAAAGCCTTATGCTCTCACTCCTGTAGGGTGTAGTATATATTCACACAATGGCAAGCATCACCTATGATCATTTACTACTTGGCTTTTTACAAAGGAGCAATTTGCTGTTAATGTTTGAATAGGGAATGGAAGTTTTTGTATTGTAATTGGGTCAAGCTAACTAGCTTTCAATTCTAGGGTTTTAAAATTGTCAATAGTAAATATTTTGGGAATCAAATGCCTGGCTTTGATCTGAAGTAAGTTAGTGAGTCCCAAGTTGAATACAGTTGAAATCTCTCAATGGAATTGAATACATCTGTGGTAAATATTCCTTTGTCTAATCATTCCTAATTAGAAGACACTAGTAAAATAATGTGTATCGTTCAAAATGGCCAGTAAGGTGCCATATTCTTTCAGCAGGGTTATACTGTCATATGTCATTTAGCTTAGAGCATTGTCTCTGGCGACAAGTGTGTGTCAAGAGGATGGGGAAACTAATCCCTTGACCTTATCTATTACTTAATAATCATGATAATAGCAGGGGATTCTCCAAAATGTACAACTTTGTTGTAGCTATATCTTATGTTTATGAAATCTTAAGCAGTTTAAGAATGCTAGGTTGAAATGGTGTTGTATGGGTCATCATCGATCAGTACTGGGACCATGATTGCTCACTATAAATGGCCTGGATTTGAATACTCTGTGCAAATTAGTTCAATTTATAGATGACACCAAGCTAGGGGGAGCTGTGGAATCAGAAGAGGCAGCCAAGATCTTGTCAAGAAACCTCTGGCGAATAAAGTTCAATGTAGATAAATGCAAGGTACAGAATATGAGAAGTAAAAATATGAGGCACAGGTCTTCTATGAACTTGCCAAGAGGATAGCTGAACTAGACCTGGACTTGTCACTCATGTCCAGAATAGGAAAGGTGGTGGATGCCACGACACTACTTATTTAAGAAACAGCTAGATGGGAGGGTGGGTATTCTGAAAGGATGAGATCAGGTGAGGGAGGACTTTCTTCTTCCGTACCTTTATTGTAATCTTAAGTATTCATTACAAAAGGAAACAGTACTTGTTTAACTGTGTTCAGATTATTAGATATTGAGTTTATTTAATCTGCTAACACATTCAACTGGAGCATTTCAGCAATTGGCTGGAAGTCATTCCTAAAAAGTAGAAGCTGTAGTCTAGATACTTACCCTTTAGTCTCTACTAACACTTTTCCATTAGGTGTTCATGTATGATTAGCTGTATGATTTATGAATAAGCAATATCCCATATTAAAGCATTGGCAAATGCAGGGAATATTACTACTTGAGCTGGATACTAAATTGTTTTTTGAAATGGTTTCACCATAAAGTTTCCTTCAAGTGTTTTCAGAAAAATATCTGTTGGTCATAGTCAATTAAACATGTATTTGTCCAGAGATTTGTGGTTATCCCAAGTTGATATTTGTCTGTCCAATATTAATTTGTTGTTTACAAAGTGCATTCATCTAATGGTAAATTGTTGATTAAAAATATTTTGAATTATGTAATTCTGCAAATCAATATATCTGATGTTTCTGCAAGACATGCTTTGTAAATCGATGTTAGTCTGAGCTAATAGAGATTATGTGACCATATCATAGGATACAGTAAACTGCAGGTCAACATCCTTTTTTAATTCCAGCTATCTGTAAAGCTCTCTGTGTAGCAGTATTATTGAGAAACTTTGTTTCACTTTTTCCTATACACATGTAAAAGCAGAGATTAGTTCTTAAAATGGTAACCCTTTCAAAGCTGAATGAAATACAGGTACTGACAGTGTCAAGATGACAATATTCATGGGGGTAAAATATTTTCAGGTTTATTGGATTGCAAATGTATTTCTGAACTGCCTTCGAACTATAATTCTAATCCTAATTTCATAAATAAACTGTTTACCTAGGAATAAGTAGGAACCTGGTTGTTAATCGATTGGCGGATCGGTTTGCAGAGGTAATAATGCCTCCAAAAAAGTAATATTAATTTGGTCACTCAATCCACTACTGTTTGTGAGACACTGCTGTGCGCCATTGGCGGCCACATATAAAGTCAATCCACTTTACAATATATTCTGTGGAGTACTTTGAGACATCTCAATGACGTGATAAGGCGCTATATCAAATTCAAGGATTATTGTTATAGCTATTGCCTAATAAGCAACCAAGAATGTTTAATTTAAAACCTTTTTTGATTTTAAAATGGTGTGATTAGTCATGTAACCACAAATTACAGTATTAATACAAGTTGCAGACAATTTTGGCACAAAATAGAAACACAAGAGAATTACTGATGAAGAAGGCCATTTGATGTCACCCTTTGAGAATACCCACTCTACCATCTTGCTATTGTAGAATCAAGCCTTTTTTAAAATTAATCCAGTATCACCACCCTTCTGATTGCAAAGCCATTTGAATTCTTCATTCGTGAACTCAGCATTCCTTAGGGTTTAAATTGTAAAATGACTGGATTTTAACTAATTCTGTTTTGCTTAATTTCACTGTTTAAGATTTCTTTCTCCAGGTGCATTAGCAATTCCTTCACAATTTGGATATTTGAAGTAAGCATACCCTTATTAATGTTAGTAATGCAGTAATTTGTGTAACTGTGCAGTCTGCATTATCACTAATGCATTTTAATTGGTATGGCTGCTTGGAAATGCCTGAAGACAAAATGAGCTATTTTGAGCAAATTTGCCCAACATCTGTGTTTAATAATTGTATAAATACACTACTTTAAAATATAATTAAAATAATGGTTATGAAAATTAAATGATGGGTGACTCTTGGAATCATCTGCTCTATAAGCATACTAAATATAAGAGTATGGATATTTTTAGAGACCCCCCTCCCCATAGTCTTCCTTAGGATCAGCCAGATGTACTGATAATGTACATCTTTCCTGATGATGTACATCTTTCCTGATGATGTACAATCAATATTTATCACTTTAAAATATTTTGTAAATCAATCAAATCATTAAAATGAAACTCAGAATTTGCAGGCTTCATTCCATAATCACATAGATTTAGTCACATACATTAGTGAAACATCTCTCATTGATGCTGAATAGGAAGTTCAACATTGTAGGTAGGTATGCTCAATGAATATTTCTATTCTGTGAAGCCATTCAAACTGTGGTAAGCCATTCATGCAAACTTAAACTGTAGGTAGAATGGTTTCAGTGGAGTGTGTTCCTGTGAAATGAAAGCAACAATTGAATGGCAAATTCAACAATTCAATGGCAAACTGAGAGTGGAGTGGCTGCAGTTATAATTTTCCTTGGGGTGGTAACATGTATTGTTACATCCTTAAGCTAGAAATCTTGAATATGATGAGAATGAAATAGGGCCCTGTGTTAGAGAACGATACTGTTTTAGCCTCCCATAGGGAATAGTTGGACATTAATAACATTAGAGGATATAAACTGATGCACTATAATGGGAGGTGATGGCGTTCCAATTTAGCCTTTTGACCCTCAAGAACTAATTTACAAATTATCAATATTTCATTATAAAGCACTTCATCCAAAGTCAAATCCGTCTTTCTCCAAGAGGCAAATGCATTTTTGGTCTTTGGAGTATTCCCATCCAATGAGGATGCCATTACTCTGAAGCAGTGTTCAGGATATCCTTGTACATAAGCGCTCTGAGCTGCTGCCCTGCGTGGAGGGCACTATATAAGTGCAAGTTGTTGTTGTACATTCGTACTATATTTTCGATTTTATAACCAACCCAAAAGGGATACAAGTGGGGATTATTGAGTAGCTTGTAGTCATAATTGAGGGGAACTATTTATAACATTTGAGTTTGGACAATATTGCAGGCTCTTGTTATAGTTTCAAAATTTTAAATATAATAATCCTTACATTTGATATAGCACCTTATCACATCATCAGATGTTTCAAAGCACTTCACAGGATTTACTGTAAAGTGTAGTCACTATTTGCAGATGAACATGGCAGCCAATTTGTATACTGTATTGTCTACAAACTGCCAGATCAGAGACCATTTTATTTGTGGACCTATATATTTTTATAAAGACCTATGTATCAATGGTATATCAATGAGATGGAATAGACCTATCTATCAATTTTCAACAAGTCATGAAAGATATAAAATAAACGAGATTCTCCAATACGTACATTCATTATTTTAGTTCATTACATTTTGGTCAAAATTTCTCAATTCCAATATTTCATAAAGAGAGAGTATTTGATGTTTGTTTTATATAAAAGGTTTCCCCAGCTCACTCACTTTCCCTCACTCAACCCCAGTTATTGCATCAGGAGATTTTATCACAGCCCTCTTATGTTTGTTTTCTTTCAAAATATTAACCAGCTGAGATTGATCAGTTGCGTATGTTATGGCTTCACAGGTGTAACATTGATTTACGAAGGCTATAACATTATCAGAGTCGTGACACAGAATGTAACATTTTCCATCAGGTTAGCAATACGTTTGTTGTAAATTGCAGCAAACCATTTTACAATAATGAAGTCATCATGGCTCATCATTCACACATCTTTACACATCAATGTGTAATTTTAAATTTTGAATTCCAGATAGTTGCATATAAAAGTTTTCACAGTTATTTTTTTTGTTTTTTTAAAAATTTACTTTAGGTATTATTGGATTGTAAGGTCCTCGAACAGTACCTATACTATATAATTTATTTCACAGTATTTAATGATTAACTCAGAGATGTTAAAGAGTCAGATATTGCTGTTTTAAATTATTTTGATGGTATTGTTTCACTATGATCCTATATGCCCATGGGCGGATGTTACAGGATATTATGATAATTCAATTTAGTTTGGATCAATTGGTAGAACTGTTATCTTTGGGTCAGAAGGTTGTGGATTCAAGCCCCACACAAGAACTTGTTGAGACTGCAGTGAAGCACTAAAGGAGCACTGCATTCATTGTCAGAGGCGCTGTCTGTTTTTTTGTTTAAGAGGCTGAAGATCGATCTGACTGTTTTGGGAGTTTATAATAATAATCATCCTTGTATTTGATATAGCACTTTTCACGTCTTCTATACTTCTCAAAGCATTTCACAGAAAATGCTGTAAAGTGAATTGACCATATATTTGTGGGCGAAACGCAGCAGCCAATTGCACACAGCAGTGTTCCACAAACAGTCGTGGATTGAAAATGACCAATTTATTATTTTCTTGTTTTGGAGGGATTATTATTAGGCTTTCGCCCTGCCTGGAATTGAACCTGTGGACATTAATGATCCTTCAGCACTATTTCAGGGTAAAAGGGCAGTGATTTCATCCAGCATCTTGGCCAATATTACTCCCTCATCCAAATTCATCCAAATCACTCATTAAATTTTCATTATTTCACTAATGTTTATAGGGCATTGCAGTCGCACATTAGTTGATATGACACCTGCACTTAAAAGAAACGCACTGTATAAAGTGCTTTGACTTGTTGACATGACAAGGGCCTGTATCAAAAATTGCTTTTATTCAAATGCTAATAGGATTGAACAAGTTTGCAGGCATTAGAAGAAATTGTTTATGTTTAAATAAGTAGTTTTTTTCATTTTGATATGCAACATATTTTATGCCTGGTGACTCTTAAAGCGTTGTATCCTGAAAAAAATGACAGTTTGTTGAAATGTCTTATGGATTGTTGATTGTCTTTCCCAGTTGATATCATTTCTATCTTATGTCTTCAGTTGTCAGTTATTGATATCCTTCTCAATCTTTGTTAGAAACGTTGCACGCAGTTTAGAACAACACTGCTTCCAAATTAATTTCATTGGCATTGAGGTATAGCACTGATTTATAGAGGCTGTGCCATTCATCCATTTGTACTCTTCTGAATTGATACCAATTGAATGTTATGCCAGAGTGCTACATCAGCCTCTAATAAATGATCTGTGCAGATGAAAATGTTTATATTACACTGAACTCCTAGAGTCCTCTGTATTGGACTTTATCAAACTTTAGAAGTCGGAATTTAGAACTTTTACTGTGTGCCATTTCTGTATACCACATATATTGCTGGAGTTGTAACTGGTACTGAAAGATTTACACAGCTGAATGTATATGTCTAGCATTATTTAACAGTAATTTTATTAAATTCTAATATTTTCAAAATATCATGATTGAATGTACAAAATTGTTTTTTTAAATCCTAGTGATGCAATTTAGAGGGACAATTTAGATTAAAAGGCATTGTTTAAAATACAAAACCTAACCATGATGTGTTTTGTCAATAGGCCTCATGCAATGATGTAGCAATCAATGATGTGAATTAAAAAGAGAAAAACAGAAATTCAACCTTAATTAAATTTTGGCAAACAGGTTTACTGATGCACCATATGACATTTTTTTCCATTTGGTTCGAAGATCAGCTTGTGAAAAATAAAATGAAATAAAATTTCAAGTATCTACTGTAAAGCAGTGAATTGTACAGATTGCAGATTACAATTTATATTATATTAGTATATTTATATTAGTCAATCGCTCTGAGATTTAAGTGATCCAAGATCCAAGTGACAGGCACTATATAAATGCAAGTTATTGCTGTTGTTATCACAAAGCAAATTGAGAAAATTCTTTGACCCATTTGATCTTATCTTGATATTATAATGGGTAGATGGTTATCAAGTAAACCATCTGTCCGTCCATTACATTATTAACCATTTCTTACATAACTTAGTGGTCTCAACCATCCCTTCTGGTTACTTGTTCTACTTGTTTGTTATCTCTGGGTAAAGAGATCCTGAACATGCTCCTACACCTAAGTCTTAAAACCTTCTTATCGTGCTGCTGTGCGTGGCATACCTGAAATTATAGTAACATAGGAATGTATATGTCTGCCAGGAAACTGACATAAGCAGAAACCCATCACCATACTTAAGAGCATCCAAACCAAACTATTGAGGGTTCCATACATTCATGGACATTTCTATTTCTCCCTAGAGGGTTGTGCCATGCTCATCAGTTTGCAATAGTTAAGACGTGAGGGGGCTAGTGTCTAAATTGGGGTACTGCTGAAGTGGAACCAAGCAAAACTGCAGCTTGATATTTCAAAAACTGATTGGCAGTGTATACCCAGCTAGCACCATCCTCAAAGCACTTCACAGAATATACTGTAGAGTAAATTGACTGTATATTTTGCATATTTTGTATATTTTGCGATTTTGCGCAAAGTTAAAACAAATGCAGCTATTTGTGATTATTTATCAAACAAAAATTTGGTGATAACTTTGCAGCAAAGAGAAACAGCAAGTTGGTGCTCCAATGTGGTTTCCTATTCGTGGCGGGTTGAAAGTTTTCCATCTCAACTTTGCTTTCAGGGTAAATGCCAAGCAGAGGCTTTGTACGAGGGAAAATGGGTAGTTGGATCACATGAGCACATGTGTGGAGTCCTGTAGCTCAGTGGTTAGAGCGCTCGCTTTGCAAGTGAGAGACCTGGGTTTGATTCCCAGCAGGGTGAAACCTTGGACAAGTTTCCTTACTCCACACGCCTGATAATAATCCCTCAAGAAAAAAAACAATAATAAATTGGTCACTTCATTGCATGACTGTTCGTGGGACACTGCTATGCGCAATTGGCTACCGCGTTTCGCCCATAAATATAGTCAATTCACATTACAGTCTATTCTGTGAAGTGCTTTGAGACGTCTAGAGCACGTGAAAAGCGCTATATCAAATGCAAGGATTATTATTATTACTAGTTAGGGGTTTGGTTTGCAAGAATGACAGGATCCAAGTGGGAAGAATCTGAGCCTTAGTGACTAGTTGGCGCTTTCAATCTCTGCTGATGAGCCGGTATGGCTAGTCTATCTCAATATTGACTTGGCGTATTGTGATTCTACCTGGTTCTGGAACTGTACTCCTGAAAGAATGTAGATGACTGGAGAAGAACATTCCCATCTGTTTGTCTGGTCTCAAACAGACCAAGGTGGAACCATCGCTTGCCGGGAAGGAACATGTGCCCGGGCTGTGGACAGGATGGTGGCAATGCTCTCATGCATTTCATGCTGAGCTGTGTTGCCCACCAGGAAGCTTGCAGGGAACCGACCATCCACTTAGTGAAGTTCAAGTCCTCACTTGTTGAATATCAAACGACCAAATAGTAACTATTCTCCTGGACTAGATCCAAGGTGACATGTTTGGCAATGGAATATTGGAATGGAGCCAGCCCTCTGTGATGCTGTTGGTAGTCTACTTCTTGAGCCAGGTGGGTCTGCAGTATTCCAGGGCACTGCTGACAGCACCTGGCTCATCGGTGGGACTTGGAAAGGCAGACCAGTCACGGGAGGCAGGGAAACCTCCCACTCAGCTTCTGTTAATCTTGCAAGGCAAAGCTCGAACATGTAGGATGGTCCTAGCTGGGAAAGCAGCGGGAAAGCTTGCCAGACAGTGCCATCAATGGCAAGCTATGCAGTTTTAGTGATTAAACTCCAGCAGTACATACTCTGGGGACTCCAAGCCTTGGCTCCTGACAACCTGCGCCTAATAGTTTCCGGAATTAGGTATGCAGGATGCATCCCTCCAGGAAGAGGGTGTGCATTACATTCCAACAATCTATCTCTGAAATTTTCTGGTGTGGGTGGGATGCATGGAATTCTCAGCTTGGTTAGGATACCATTAAGCATGGTAATGGGTTTCCGCATTTGTCAGGCACCCAGCTGACCAAAACAAAAAGTCCTTCTTGAATTTGGTAACGCAGTATGCCTTCACCATCTCCCTGGGTAGTCCATTCCACATACTTATTACTCTTTGTGTATGACTTTTAAATCTACACTTTATCTTTACTTTTCCTTTTACTTTGACCTACTTTTACCTACTTTTTTAACAGCAACTTGCATCCTTATAGTGCCCTTTACGTGAAGTAGTACCTTGTAAGGCTTTTAATCTTGAGTTTGTTTGGTTCTCACTCCTGATTGCTACCCAGTGACCTTTACTGGAAAGTGTGTATAAGTCACTTTGGATGAGGACAAGATTAGGCCTGGCAGTCATTTCATTAGATTCATATAGCTCAGCAATACTTGGTTTCTATGCTTAAATATGAAGAATGGCTGGTTTAGTATCTGTGTAATTATTGTATATCCCATGTTGAGTGTTTTCAGGAGGGGATGAAGGAGAAAATTAGAATGAGGGAGAAAATGAAAGCATATTCTATTTGGAACTTGATATTAGGTTGTCCAATAATATATGTTTAGATACTTCAGCCCTTGTAGAAGAGTCCTGTAGCTAAGTGGTTAGAGCACTCGCCTCACAAACGAGACCTGGGTTTGATTCCCGGCAGGGCAAAACCTTGGGCAAGTTTCCTTACTTCACACGCCTGATAATAATCCCTCAAGAGAGAGAAAAGCAATAATAAATTGGTCACTTCAATCCACGACTGTTTGTGGAACACTCTGTGTGCTATTGGCTGCTACATTTTGCCCACAAATGTGCAGTCAATTCTTTTTACAGTGTATTCTGTGAAGTACTTTGAAACGTCAAGAAGATGTGAAAAGCACTATATCAAATATAAGGATTATTTTATTATTTTTACTTATATGAAGGTGGGCAGTATGAGTTATGCCTTGTTGCTGTGCTACACTCTGTCATCAAATATTCTGCATGTTCACTGACTGTCATTATTTGTTCATGGGGGCTAACATTCTTAGCATAAAAAGATGTATCCTCTGCCTGTCCAATGGATGTGTGATTTTACCGTTTGTGTCCTAGGGAATAGCAAATCAATGAATGTCATTGATCAGTCCTAACACTTGTCAGCTGAAATGCATTTCAGTTAAAACCGTAATGTTTAGGTTTAAATTCAAATGTTATTTACAAAGATAACTTGTAATATATTTAAAGTAATTATAGCTTGGTGGTTTGGATGGAATGTCTTGCATGTCGTTTTATTTAGTTTCCAATAAATTTGGCAGATATTTAATGCTTTGATCGCTATCTTAGCATATTTGTATAATTTCAAAATATTGACAAACCCTTTTATGTGGTTGCATTCCTAGAGGGGATTGCTAATGAAAAAACAGACATTCTTTGTTTCAAATTGTCTTCATTGCTCTTTATAAATTTCCAAAGTTGGAATTTTCCTCTTCATTGCTCTTACGGTAATAGGAATCCTGTTATAAGCATGTTGTTATGTGGAATCTGAGGCTTTAATTCTTCATTTAAAAAATCAGAATTAAGTTAGAAAGCTGAATAAAACAATAATATGTTTCTCAATGTGAAATATTCTTGGTAGGAAACCAACTGCATTACTCTTGGAGAGAACTAGTTGTCAGAGAATATGAAATGAGTTGAAATTGGAGATGCAAAGAAGATGGCCTCAAGTAGTGCACACTGTTCACCCCAGTCGTCGTCCAACTCCCTATCCCAAAAGATCATTTTCAATGTGCACGTCATCACCTATAAATCCCTTTGCACCTTTGTACCTCTGATCTTCTGCTACCCCACTCCTCTGTTCAATAACTAACTCAAGCTTGGATCTCTCCCACCCTCACACCACTATCAACGGCCGAACCTTCAGCCCCTAACCTCTGGAACTTCCTCTCTTTACCCATCTTGCCACTTTTCTATCTGTTTTTAATTCCCACCTTAAAACTTAACTCTTTGTCTGTGCACATGATCACAGTTTGTGTATTTTTCATGTCTCCTCAAAATCAGGATCTTTTGTATGTAAGGGAACCTTACAAATTGACCCATGCTGTGCAACAGTTAAACCAGCTCACAATAAAAACAGTTGGTTAACTCCTTTAAGATATAACTAGTAAATATTCATTCTTCTCTGGTTTGCTGCCTGTGCCCCTCACACTGCTTCACTAACAGGTAAACATTCAGCTGTCGTTTTTAGCATCTGATTTTAGGTTCAGACTGAAATAAAGCAAATAGTGAACGGAGTTGGGGGGAGATTTAAAATGTTTATGATAGGACTCAAACTAGGTTTGAATAGTACAGATATGGAAATGGAGCAATATTAAGGATTTTTTTGTAATAGAGAATCTATGCAATGTTTTTCCCCTAGGGGAGAGATTGGCAGCTAAAGTAACAAGTGAGCAAAGTTTTCCTTCAAATCACACACCATCCTAACTTGGACATATATTGCCATTCGTGCATTGTGGCTGGGGCAAAATTCTTCCATACATTATTGTGGGAGCACCATAGCCACAGGATTGCAGGGGTTCAAAGAGAAGGGCCACCATCAGGGTAACTGGGGATGGGCATTGAATGTTAATAAAATACAAATATCATCGATATCCCAAGAGTTTAAAAGAAGTCTACAATGTGGGAGATTTTGTGCAGGCTTTTGAGGGAGTGGACTTTATGGACTATTCACATGTAAGGTAAAAATCTTTATACTGTGGGTTCTGAAGTGCATTCTATTTATATCAAACCATTGATGAATTATTTATAATACAGATCTAAATTTTGTGCTTTATATCTTTTGCTTGGAGTGTTTTGTTTGGGGGGAGGGAGGAGTTATGATTGGAGTCTGATTAGAATTTAAATACCCACAAAAAGCCATGGAGACATTGTCTGTTGGGGAAAGGGTCGTTTGGTTTCAGTTGAAATTTTATAAGGTAGTCTAACAGGGTGATAACATTTTATTGACAAAAGCATAAATTAAGACAGTTATTTATTGGAGTAACTTCAACCAGCTAACAATTGCTGAATCATTAGAAGTAAGTGGTCAATTTGGAGATAAAAATGCCATCAGCCAATCCAATAATATAATTCAACAGGAAGGGCTTCCATTCCCTAAGATGCAAATAGTCAGCAATACTCAGAAAAAGAATCCTGTTCTTAACTGGGCTGATCCCAGGATCAACATATGACTCCAGTCCCCAGAGAGTCATCAGTGCCAAGATTGCTCAAATGAGGTAAGAGACTGCAAGGTCGGCAGTTAGAGGTGTTAAAAAATGTCATGCAGATCTATTTTAGTTAAAGGTATCTTTCATGTGTTCCAGGTTGTAGTCTTGGGCCATAATTTGCACCTGCAGTAATCAACTATACAATGTAAAAATTAAAAGAAAAACGCAATTTTAATGTTTCCAAACAATTTGTTTGCGTTTTTGTTTATGTGTGTGTGTGTGCGTACACGTATGTGTGTGGGTGAGGGGGGGTGTTGATTTTCTCTGGTATTCTGGTTATGTACCAAATACTACTGGAGAGAAACATGAATATACATTATGATGTTCATACAAACTTTATATCTTAAAGCCTTCAAGTAGGAACATCAGAGGATTAAAGTGCATCAGGGAGATCCATTAAGCCCTGTCCCATGCTTGCATACTTGATCAAGTCTGCCTACTGTTGTACATGTGCACTTTCCAATAAGTGTGCATACACTGCCAAACAGAGTAATGTTTAAAAGTTAAAACAGTGGCCTCCCATACCACTTCCATCATAAGATCTGAAAAGACCTGACTATTTTGCAGCTCTTTTTAATCATTACAAATCTAACTTTAGTTTTAAATTATTTTATCTCCTCAGATAATAATAATCCTTGCATTTGATATAGTGCCTTTCACATCTCAAAGCTTCATAAGATTTCAAAATTGAATTGAGCTCAAAATCCCAACATGGAGCTTCAATTCATAACCTTCTGACTCTGAGACGGGAGTGTTACCGAGTGAGCCAAGTTGACACTGGCTCAATGGTCTGTCTGGCTGACAGCCAAATACACCAAGGCAGGATGACAGAAGATCACAAGTTTAAAGTCACAAAGGGGAATTTATCTGCATAGATGGTACTGAGCAGTATCCTCCTGTTATCTTGTGGAGTGATTGATTCACCAACCCACAAGATAACAGGAGGATTTTTAATTTTTTCTTAAATTTAAATTGTCTTAAATATTCAAAAGTGTTAATTTTGTTTCTCTTAAAATATTGGCCGATTTTCTTTTACAATTAGGTCCTAATGTGAGGAATTTGTTCCAAATTATTGTCCCCATTTTGTAATTTGGCCTTTTATGTTTTTGCAAAACCTGTTTTGTAAAAAAAATACAAATTTAATTACTTGTGTAAACTATGAAGATGCTGCTGACTCTACCTAAGAGGTGAAAACTGAAGCTATATTTCCAGCAGAATGAGTTACGCATTATCATGCTACTTCATATGCTTGTTACCCAGTTCACATTCCATTACCTCTTCCCCCCACCCCCTCCCGTGGGCTTTTTTTCACCAGAGTAAATAGAAATGTGCTGTTCAGTCATCAAATAACTGAATCAACTGTCAACTGGGTTACCAGTTAATGACATTGAACCAACTCTGCTACTGTTGCTGCAAATTGTTCCCCATACTTGGAGTCAGGAAAAATTGTGGGTTCTGTTGGCAACAGCAGGTTATTCCAAACCCTATTGGGTATCATTTAATTGTAAGACTCATCTATTTAATGTACTGGGGATTGTTACAGTATGTGTAGTGTCAACAGCAGTAGCAGAATGTTGCTGAGAAGATGAAAGGAAGACAATGAAAAGAGAAATGTACCAAAGAAAGATTAGAGTGTGAAGTGAAGTCACAGATGCGATGCAACAAGCATTTGAAAGGAATACTAGAAAAAAGGAAAATACCACACAATTCATGAGATGAAAAGGATGCAACAGACAGATGCATAAACAAGAAACAAAGTCACAGAGAAGGAAAGTACATGGGAAGCAGTAGCAGGGAAGGAACACTTAGAACAATATCGTCTTAGAATACATGGCTTTATTAGGTTGTTGGCCAGGACATGGGGAGGAAATCTCTGAGTATTGTCATGGAATTTTTAAGTTCTGCCATGGCATATCTAGGTTGATGAGACCTCAGTTTAATATCTCATCTGAAGCACGGTACCTCTAATGACGCAACAACTTGCATTTATATAGTGCCCTTCACGTAGGAAATAACATCTCAGAGCACACCACTAGCACACTAATGAGTTTGAATGAATTCAAAGTCCCAACGTGAGGCTTCAACCCACAACCTTCTGATTCAGGCAAGAGTGCTACCACCAGACAGGTTGACACCTGGTTGTATACCCCATTCATAGCTGAGACCCCATTGCTGCAGATAGACAAATTAGAACTAGTACATTCCACAAAATACATCATTAATCCACTTTATATACTGTGAAGAGTTTTTTTTTTTGGGGGGGGGGGGTGAAGTGAACATCACTTTTCTACCTTCATACTTGCCCAAATTTCAAAAGGAGCTATTTTCAAGTTTCGCTGGATTGAGAAAACAGTAGGATCTCTGATTCTAAAGGAACCAGCAACAAATAATAAATAATAAATACTCTAAACGTAAATGCCTCAAGAGCAAACCTCTATAGTGGGGCAGGAGAAGGTCACAGAATTAGGGAGATGCTAGGGTGGGAAGGGAATTATTGATGTGGATGAGGACTTTGAAGTCAATCTAGAGGGAGCCAGTGGAGTCTGGTGAGGACTGCTGCAGTGGCCATACTGTGTTCCTGCTTGATTAATGGGAACATAGTGACCCCAATTGTCACACTACTCCCTTTCAAATGTTGGATCTGTTGAACTACATTGAATGAATCCTGGTGGATTCTGCCTTTGCTTCCCCAAGCCCTCCAACCTTCCCAATCCCGATCCCAGCTTGGGTCCGAAACACTGACTGTCCAAGCCTTGGGACGTCCTCTTGATGTGAAAGGCTCTATACAAATGTAGTTTTGTTGTTGCTCACAAAACTTATTTCGCCTCTCCTGATTCAGTACTCCTCAACGGATGAGTCAGTTATTAGCTGTGCCAATAGAAAAGTGTGGACGCAATTTTTCTGCGGAATCCCCAACAAACACCCCCGCTCCGTTACACCTCCACTACAAACACCCACCCTTCACTACAAACACCCCCCCTTCACTACAAACACCCCCCCTTCACTACAAACACCCCCCTTCACTACAAACACCCCCCCTTCACTACAAACACCCCCCCTTCACTACAAACACCCCCCTTCACTACAAACACCCCCCCTTCACTACAAACACCCCCCCTTCACTACAAACACCCCCCTTCACTACAAACACCCCCCCTTCACTACAAACACCCCCTTCACTACAAACACCCCCCCCACTACAAACACCTCCCCCACTACAAACACCCCCCCTTCACTACAAACACCCCCCTCCACTACAAACACCCCCCTCCACTACAAACACCTCCCCCACTACAAATACCTCCCCCCACTCCAAACACACCCCCACTACCAACACCCCCCCCACCACCAACACCCCCCCCACAAACACCTCCCCCCACTACAAACACCTCCCCCCACTACAAACACCTCCCCACAAACACCTCCCCCCACTACAAACACCTCCCCCCACTACAAAACACCTCCCCCACTACAAACACCTCCCCCCACTACAAACACCTCCCCCACTACAAACACCTCCCCCCACTACAAACACCCCCCCACTACAAACACCCCCCACTACAAACACCCCCCCACTACAAACACCCCCCCTTCACTACAAACACACCACCCTTCCACCACAAACCCCCCCTCCACTACAACACCCCACCCCTCCACAACAAACACCCCCACCCCTCCACAACAAACACCCACACCCCCCCATCCCCCACTACAATCCCCCCCACCCATTTAAGCAGTGAGCTTGGGGCCCCGAGCTCTGCTGTTGACTCGACGCAGCTACTTTGTAAGAAGTGGCTACGGACGTGCATTGCGATGTGGCAAATGGGCTTCGCTCACCCCGAAGCCCCGCTGTTCAGATTGTCTGTGTCTCTCCTTTGTATGTGTGTGTGTGTGTGTGAGTGTCTCTTTGTGTGTTTCTCCTCTGTATCTGGTGTGTGAGGGTCTCTGTGTGTGTCTCCTCTGTATGTGTGTGTGTGAGTGTCTGTGTGTGTCTCTCCTCTGGATGTGTGTGTGTGTGAGTGTCTCTGTGTGTTTCTCCTCTGTATCTGCGTGTGTGAGGGTCTCTTCTCTGTGTGTGTCTCCTCTGTATGTGTGCGTGCGAGGGTCTCTGTGTGTCTCCTCTGTATGTGTGCGTGCGAGGGTCTCTGTGTGTGTCTCCTCTGTATGTGTGCGTGCGAGGGTCTCTGTGTGTCTCCTCTGTATGTGTGTGTGTGTGAGGGTCTCTGTGTGTCTCTCCTCTGTATGTGTGTGTGTGAGGGTCTCTGTGTGTGTCTCCTCTGTATGTGTGTGTGTGAGGGTCTCTGTGTGTCTCTCCTCTGTATTGTGAGTGTCTGTGTGTGTCTCTCCTCTGTACGTGTGCCTGTGAGTGTCTCAGTTTGTCTCTCCTCTGTATGTGTATAAGTCTCTCTGTTTGTGAGTGTATCTCTCTGTATGTGTATGTTTCTCTCTGTGTATCTCTCTGTCTGTAAATGTGTGTGAGTGTGTTTCTCCCTGTATCTGTGAGTGCGTATCTGAGCCTCCTTCCACTACACACATTTCTGTCAGATGCATAGAGCAACGGACAAGTTTTCCAGATAGCATGGACTACTGGAAATGCCTACTGAAACAACTATTCCCCCACCTGCTTAAATACAAGCTACAACCTGAAGAAGAATACAAACAAGCTCAAATGAACACCTGCGCAAGGCTACTTTCTTCAATTTAATTGCAACCCGACTACACAGTTCACTCACTTGAAAAATGATTGCTGCTCAGTGGTTTGTAAAGAAAAATAACAGAAAAATGAACTTCAGCTTTGAAAAACTGGGGCAGGTAACAGTACTATTTTGGTTGATCAGCTGGGTGTCTGACACACCCATAAGCCTGTTACCTTGCTTAAAAGACTGACTGAAAGTTCCACATGTTTGTGCCAGCTTCATATGGACACTCCTTTGTATCTGGAATGGAATGCACATTCTATCCCCAGATGGATCTCTCCTCCCCCTGACTCGACATCGGGCTCCACCGTTGTTAAGCGCTCTGGGACGCCACCCAGAGTGGAGGGTGCTATATAAATGCAAGTCGTTGGTGTTGTACTTATCTAGTTCTGGAGAGTATTGAGTGCAGGTTGGCAAGACCCAAGGCTTGGGGACCCCAGAATGTGTGTTGTGGGAGAATGTGGCGTTTAATCAGCTAAAGCTACATAGGTTGTTATTGAGAGTACTTCCCTGGCAAGCTTCCTGCTGCTTTCCAGCTAGGGCTTCTCTACCTGTTAGGGCTTTGGCTTGCTGGGCTAATAGGAGCTGTTTGGAGCTCCTATTAGAGTCCCTGCTCCAAATGACTGATCCGCCCTTGTGAGTCCAGCTGATGATCGAGGCTGGCTGTGTTGTCATCAGCAATGCCCTGGAATACTGCAGATCTGCATAGCTCAGTCTACTGAGACCACTGGAGGATTGACTTGATTTTCAGATTCTGTTGCTAAGCACATCAATTTGGAGTCAGCTTATTCCTCACCTGCCTCCCCCCCGCCCACCCCTTCTTGGAGTATAGTCACAAAGTACTTTGTGAATCTGATGATGATACCTAAATGATTATAAGGATAGCAATAATACTCTTAGCTACAGTTTGTTAGTGACAACAATACCACCAACTGGCATAATAATCTTTGGATTTTTGCATTTGAGGGATGATTTAAATAAAAAGACATTATAATAATAATCCTTGAAATTGATACAGCTCCTTATCAGATCTTCGAGACGTCTTAAAGCATATCACAGAATATACTGTAAAGTGAATTGATTGTATACTTTGTGGGCGAAACACGGCAGCCAATTGCGCACAGAAGTGTCCCACAAACAGTGATGATTTGAGTGACCAAATTTTCTATAAGGGATTATTACCTCCGGAAAAGCAATCCACCAATCGACCAACAGCCGGCTTCTTACTTACTGCTAAGTAAGCAGAGGCGTGTGGAGTAAGAAAACTTTCCCTTCATGTAAGATAATGTCTTGAAGCAGTTCACAAGGATGGGATTGAATGCCGAGTGTGGGAATAATGGGGTAAAAGGGATGCTCCAGGAAGTTCGAACCCTGTATTCCTTAAATTTAGCAGTATTGAAAAGATAGCTGGTGATATGAACCTGCTGCTAACTACCAGACAATTAAACATATTTGCTGTGGCCACCATTGAATTTGCATATCCTGAATGAACTCCAGCAGTGTGCTTCACAATGATATGCTACTGGTTAAGAATTACTGGGTCAATTGACTCAAAAAGAGGGTAATACTAAAAATAATAATTAATAGAGTCTACACTTCATTCAGGTGACTTCTACATTGTTTGTTGATTCAGCTACAAGCAGGTTGAAATGTTTTCAAGAACATAAAAATATTTTGAAGTTGAAATAATAAACTTTTCAAGCTTCACTTGTATTTCTGATGTCTCCCGAACCTCTCAATATTTTGCTGTTTTCATTCCAATGAATATCTCTGGAATTTCCATGCACAGTTGAGATACATGGAACTCTGTTTGGCTTGGATACTCTTATGGTGATGGGTTCCACATGTGTCACACACCCAGCTGACCAACACAAATCAATATTATGCTGTCTTGATGTACTACAGTCCATGTGCTGCCCGATCATTTAAAATCCATGTGCTACCCTATATATGAACTGATACTTTATTGCTCATATTAGAATTGTGATTGAGGTTCATCTGTGAAGATGTGTGGAATTTTGGCAGTGAAGAATTGTTCCCTGATTTGGAGGTATAACCTGTTACATGAATATATATATGAATATATATATAAATTTATATATAAATGCTCAAAAATGATTATAAATTAATCAAAATTAAATTCCGAATTATTTAAAATACAATAGAAATAAATTACACTTGTCATTACCTTAGATTTACAGTATTCATTCATCAACAAAAACAATAATAACCTGAAAGCGATCTCCTATGTTCACTTGTCTGGCATACCAACATCAATTACTACAGGGTGACCAAAACTTTGTGAAACCATTACAATGCCGAATAAGACTTAAAGAAATGATTGATATTTATTTTTGGATAATGGGGTAGCTGAAAAATAAGACTTTTTGGTCACCCTGTACAAAGAGTTTTAAGGTAGCAGTTTGACATATTACATTCTTAATCATCATTGCTGCTCTTAGGATGAGATTTTAAACCGAGGTCGCATCTGCCTGTTCAGGTGGATGTTAACAAACAACAACAACAAGATTACATTTGTATAGCGCCTTTCACGTCGGGAGGACGTCCCAAGGCACTGGACAGTGTACAGCATTTCAGACCCGAGCTGGGGTCAGGGGGGGAGAAGAGAGGGGAGTGGAAGGGGGGGTGGCCGATGGCACGGTCAAAGAGGAGGTTCTTGAGGTGGGACTTGGAAGGAGGTTAAGGAGGGGGCGAGGCGGAGTGACTGGCGGCTGGAATTCCAGAGGTTGGGGGCAGTGGCTGAAGGCTATCCAGCCAATGGTGGGGCGAGTAGATCGGGGAAGTGGAGCAGGCCAGAGCCGGCTGAGCGGAGGGAACAGGCGGGTTGGTAGGGGGTTAGGAGGTCGCAGAGGTAGGGTGGGGCGAGGCCATGGAGGGCTTTGTATGTGAGGACCAGAATCTTGAACTGGATCCTCTGAAGGATAGGGAACCAATGGAGTTGGGCGAGGGTGGGGCAGATGGGGTCACGGAGCTTGGTGCGGGAGAGGATATGGGCTGCAGAGTTCTGGATTATCTGCAGCCTGTGGAGGGAGCAGTTGCATAGTCGAGCCTGGAGGTGATGAAGGCATGATCAAGAGTTTCAGCGGCCTGGGGGGTGAGGTAGTGGCGGAGTCGAGTGATGTTACGAAGGTGAGGGAAGGCAGAGCAGGTCATGGCTTGAATGTGGGGGAGAAAAGACAGTTGAGGGTCGAATAAGACACCTGGGTTCCTGACTGACTTGGTGAGTTGTAGTGCGCAACCATGGAGATTGATGTTGCCAGAGCCTGAGGTGCAGAGGTGCTGGCACGAGCCAATCAGGAGGGCCTCAGTCTTGTTCACATTCAACTATAGGAAGTTTGCCCTCATCCAGCGCCTTGGGACGTCCTCCCGACGTGAAAGGCGCTCTATAAATGGAATCTTGTTGTTGTTGTTGTTGATGTCCGACAGGCAATCTGTCAGGACAGCAGTGGTCTTGGAGTTGAGGGTGGAGGCAGAAAGATAGAGTTGGGTGTCATCCACATACATGTGAAAGTTGACCTCATGTCTGCGGATGATATCACCAAAGGGGAGCATGTAGATATTAAAGAGGAGAGGGCCAAGGATAGAGCCCTGGGGAACGCCAGATGTGACAGTGCGGGGGCTGGAGGAGAAACCGTTAGCGGCAACGAAGTGGAGACAGTGAGAGAGATAGGAATCGAACCAGGATAGGGCAGGTCCGTGAAGATTGAGTAAAGCGGAGAGGCGGTGTATGAGGATGGAGTGGTCGACAGTGTCAAAGGCGGCAGAGAGGTCGAGGAGGACAAGAAGGCAGAGGGAGCCCTGATGATAGATGTTCAGAATGTCATTAGTGACTTTGACCAGGGCTGTTTCCGGAAAGATCCCATAATAATAATAATAATAATCCTTGCATTTGATATAGCGCTTTTCACGTCGGGAGGACGTCCCAAAGCGCTTCACAGAACACACTGTAAAGTGAATCAACTGTATATTTGTGGGCGAACGCGGCAGCCAATTGCGCACAGCAATGTCCCACAAACAGTCGTAGATTGAAAATGACCAATTTTTAGTAATTTTTTTTGGTTTTGGAGGGATTATTATTAGGCGTGTGGAGTAAGGAAACTTGCCCAAGGTTTCGCCCTGCCTGGAATTGAACTCAGGTCTCTCACTTGCAAAGCGAGTGCTCTAACCACTGAGCTACAGGACTCCACGTAGTCCATAGTAGTATTTCAGTTTCTCCCAGTTTCCGACTAACCCTTAGATAATAAATCGGTCATTCACTTCATAACTGTTCATGCAACATTGCTGTATGAAATTGACTACCATGTTTACCTTCAAATACACTCACTCTACTTCACAGACAATAAAATCCTGTAAAGCGCTTTGGACGTCCTCCCAATGTGAAAGACATTATACCAAATGCAAGGATTATCATTATTAAAAAAACCTCCCTTCTTGTTTGAGGGCACTGACTTCTAGTAGGGTATTAATATTAATCCAAAATGAAAATAGAAAAAAACTTTTTTGATCTGTTGTGAGTTTCCAGCATTTTTCATTTCATTTGGACTTATTTGGACAGGGTGACGTCTAGAACTCTATAATGCATGTAGAAAATCATAGGCATGAAGGCATCACATGCATTTCCTATTATGCACATTGATGCTTCAACGTTGAGCATATATTTATTGCAACAACATAAAATTTTTGCCTTGAATGTAACCTGCAGAAACATACTTTGTTCCTGTTTGGAAACATTTTTGTAATAAGTCTACTGATTGTTATCTTTGAACATTCAGATTACATCTGATTTGTTTTGGACTATTGCAAGATGCTTTTTTGGGAAAAAGAATGCCTGGTACCTGCTTTGTTCCTATGTGTCGAACTGTGTTCCAGAGATTGAATTTAAGAACTGATTAGGATGAAAGCAAAGCAGTTGAGAGCAAAGACTAATTTATTATGATTTTCTATTTAAGTACTAAAATAATTTAAAATGTATGTCACGGGAAAACAAGATGTAGTTTTTAAAACAAAAGAGGATTAGTGCTTTATTTTGTTAATTAAAATAGATGATTGTTCATGTAGGAAATCTTTGGTTAACTTTTGATTCAGAACCTAAGAGTTATTTCATGTTTTGCCAAGAATAAAAAAGCTTTTGCCCTAGTGTAGGCGCAGTGATTGTAGCTACTTGGAGCTGCTCTCTGGCACGACCCCTCGTTACTCAGCCCAGACAAGAGGCCACTTCTCTGTCTTCAAAGGGCAGTAGAGGTCTTAGGTTTTACTGTCTTCCTGTACAACCATTACAATATCTGATGAAATTGGGTTAATTTAAAATCTGATTGCTTTACTTTCCATTATTTAAACATTAAAGAATGCCCTTATGCACTTTGCTGGGGAGTAGGTGCTGCATTTATGAGACTGTCAGGTCACGTTTTTCAATCAATTCTCCAGTTCACTATGCAGGAAGTTTCTCTATTGTTGTTCAACCATGATTATAATCCAATATCTTGAACTTGATTTTTTTCCCCCATATAAACTGGCCTGGTTGTTTTTTTTTCCATTGTGCTGTGCCACTGAAACTATTCAATTGAGAATGAATAGCTATTGAACTAAATACATTTAGGTCAGAGTTTAATCCTAATGGGATATGATGAGCAGGACTGTTATTTTCCACTTTGTGATTGTGCTAACAGTGGTCTTTCAGCATTGTGCATATTTTTTAACACATTCATTGAACATTTGTGGAGGCAGAGGGCATGGGTGACATACTGAATGAGTACTTAGCATCTGGAGGGTTGCAAATGTTACTCCCCTGTACAAAAGGGGGCAGAAGGATAAATCCGGGAACTACAGGCCAGTCAGCCTAATGTCAGTAGTGGGGAAACTTCTAGAGACTATAATCTGGGACAAAATAAATTTTCACTTAGAAAAATATGGTTAATAAAGGACAGTCAACACGGATTTGTTGAGGGCAAATCATGTTTAACAAACCTGATAGAGTTTTTTGATGAAGTAACGGAGAAGGTGGATGAAGGTAGAGCAGTTGATGCAGTTTATATGGATTTTCAAAAGGTGTTTGATAAAGTGCCACATAAGAGACTTGTAAGCAAAATAGAAGCCCACGGTATAAAAGGGACAGTGGCAGCATGGATGCAGAATAATAATAATAATCCTTGCATTTGATATAGCACTTTTCACGTCGGGAGGATGTCCCAAAGCGCTTCACAGAACACACTGTAAAGTGAATTGACTGTATATTTGTGGGCGAACGCGGCAGCCAATTGCGCACAGCAATGTCCCACAAACAGTCGTAGATTGAAAATGACCAATTTATTATTGTTTTTTTTGGAGGGATTATTATTAGGTGTGTGGAGTAAGGAAACTTGCCCAAGGTTTCGCCCTGCCTGGAATTGAACTCAGGTCTCTCACTTGCAAAGAACTGGCTGGGAGACAAAAATCAGAGAGTGGTAGTGAATGGTTGTTTTTATGACTAAAGGGAAGTGTGCAGTGGATCTCCTCCAGGGGTCGGTATTGGGACCATTGCTATTTTTGATCTATATAAATAACCTGGACTTGGGTATAGTGTGCACAATTTGCAAGTTTGTAGATGATACTAAGCTAGGAAAAGTAGTAAACACTGAGGAGGATATTAGCAGACTGCAAGAGGACATAGACAGACTGGAAAAATGGGCAGACATGTGGCAGATGAAGTTTAATGTGGATGAATGCGAAGTGATGCTTTTTAGGAGGAAAAATGCAGGAGAAGCAATATAAGCTAGTTGGTAGAATCTTAAAGAGGGTGAAGGAACAGAGAGACTGGGGTTCATATAAGTATCACCTTCAAAGATTTATTTATGTGAACTCTCAGGTCTCTGTTCTTTCACCCCGTTTAAGATTCTACAGGTAGATAAAGCTGTTAAAAAAGTATCCAAGATACTAGGCTTTATAAATAGAGGCATAGAATACAAAAGTCAGGAACTTATGATGAACCTTTATACTGGTTAAGCCTCAGCTAGAGTACTGTGTTCAGTTCTGGGCACAACACTTTGGAAGGATGTCAAGGCATTGGAGAGGGTGCAAAGGAGATTTACCAGGATAGTACCAGGAATGAGGGACTTCAGTTATGAGGAGAGGCTAGAAAAACTAGGATTACTCTCCTTGGAGCAGAGAAGGTTAAGTGGAGACTTAATAGAGGTGCTCAAAATTATGAGGGAATTCGATAGGGTGAACAAGGAGAAACTATTTCCACTGGCGGGTGAGTCGGTAATATGAGGACACCAATTTAAAATAGTTGTTGAAAGAAACAGAGGGGAGGTGAGGTGAAATGTTTTCTCACAGCGAGTTATTCGGATCTGGAATGCATTGTCTGAAAGGGTGGTGGAAGCCGATTCGATAACAACTTTTAAGAGAGAAGCAGATAATTATTTGGGGAGGACAAGTTTGCAGGGCTGTGGGGGAAGAGCAGGTGAGTGGGATTGATTTGGATAGCTCTTTTCAAAGAGCTGGCACAGACATGATGGACTGAATATTTGTTATGATACCTGCGATTGTTCAGTGGAACCTGAGAACATAATAATAATCCTTGCATTTGATATAGCGCTTTTCACGTCGGGAGGACGTCCCAAAGCGCTTCACAGAATAGACTGTAAAGTGAATTGACTGTATCTTTGTGGGCGAAC
This sequence comes from Callorhinchus milii, assembly GCF_018977255.1. NCBI lineage: Eukaryota > Metazoa > Chordata > Chondrichthyes > Chimaeriformes > Callorhinchidae > Callorhinchus > Callorhinchus milii. The sequence continues at coordinate 24,464,492 of NW_024704744.1, forward strand.
GCGGCAGCCAATTGCGCACAGCAATGTCCCACAAACAGTCGTAGATTGAAAATGACCAATTTATTATTGTTTTTGTTTTGGAGGGATTATTATTAGGCGTGTGGAGTAAGGAAACTTGCCCAAGGTTTCGCCCTGCCTGGAATTGAACTCAGGTCTCTCACTTGCAAAGCGAGTGCTCTAACCACTGAGCTACAGGACTCCAAAGACTCCAAACATCAAAGTGGCTAGCACGTCACAAGCTGTTCTGTAAAGGTCCTCCCACCACTCTGATGTCAGATGTCTGCCAGATAGCTGATGAGGAAACCCCGTGGCTTGGGGCGACAATTGCTGGAACACATTACGTGGAGTTTGTGAACACACGTTCGAACATCAAGGGACTGGAATACATCTTGATTGGTTTGCAAAGAGGCAAGCAGCTGCTGCTTAAACTCTGCACCTCCAACTGGTGGAACTATCGCTCAATCAGAAGGGATGTGTGTCCGAATGGCAGACAGGAAGATGGCGGCAATGCTCTTTCACATTTCATGCTGAGATGAGTTGCCCACTGGGAAGCTCACAGCGAGTTCCTGATACCTACTATTCACCTAGTGAGGGCTCAAACCTGCACTTGTCAGATGTCGAACAACCAACGTGTGACTATCCTCCTTGGGGATGGAGTTAAGCCGGGTATCCTTGGTGCTGAACTGCTCCCACTCATTAACATCCATCTGCATAGCCAGATGAGACAAGGATAGATGAGACCTTGGTTTAATGTCTCATCCTAAGGACGGCACCTCCAACATGCAATGACTCCCAGCACTGCATTGAGGTGTCAGCTTGAGTTGAAGTCCCGATGTGGAAGAAGAATTTCCGCTTCCCCATATCATTGTAGCGTGACCTTAGTTTTATTCTTTGCACAGCATGTTACTTGTATAATCCTGGCCATAACATGTTAAAGGTCTTCAATGGATTTGAACTCGAATTAAGTGTCTTAGTAATGATCTATGTAAGAGAGTAAAGAGAGGGTAGTTGAGGGAAAATAGTAGCACATATTTAGTGCTCCAATGACTTATCCTTACATAATTAAATTTTATTAAGTACAATAAACTCTGGATAATTCAGCATTCCAAGGGAAAGGAGCTTAGTGACGAGTTATCCGGAGTGGTGAGTTAGACAATAGTTCCTCCCAGGCCACAAGGGAGTCCTGTGACATGTGCAGGCACTCGGTGGAGTTTGGGCATGCATGCTCAGATGCATCGCAGAAGCCTTAGGTCTATTGGAGAGCCACTCCGTAGTATCCCACCCTATCCTGTTGCAGAGGCCTCTGACTATTGGAGGACTGCATCATGGCATCCTGTCCTATTCTGTCACAGGACGAGTTATAAGATGAGTTATCCAGTCAATCTTACAATAATTTCTAGAATGCGATTAGTTATGTGTGTTAAGGGGAGTGACAAGTAAAGTCCCTTATTAACATTTTGAATGGGAAGCGGCTGGGATATTGTCAGCATGGCGACTTAAGTGGTAGAGACTAGTTAAGCCAGGGTCAAGTAATCATGAATTATCTGTATTTGCCAAACAGGAAATGTAGATTTTCTATTTAATGACACAAACATTAATTAGTGTGTCAGCTTGGCTCAGTTTGCAGCACTCTCGCCTCCGAGCCTGAAGGTTGTGGGTTTAAACTTGACGTCGGGATTTGGAACTCGTATAGTCTAAGCTAACTGACCAATGTAACATAATGCTTTAAAAAGAGTCAGCTACAGGGGTATGAGTAAAGTAAAGTTAAATGGGACTGAAAGGATCGATCTTGAGAGAGCTGCCATAGACACAATGGGCCAAATGGTCTTCTGTGTGCAGATTTCTATGGTTCAATAGGTGTGCTACATTGTTGGAGGTGTCGTCCTTCGGATAAGACATTATAAGGCTCTGTATGCCTGTTCAGGTGGATGTCAAAGATCCCATTACATAATCAAGAAAGAGGAGTTTCACCCACTGTTCTGGCTAACAATCCCTCAAAATAAAATTTGTCATTCACTTCATGAGTATTTGTAGGATATTGCTGCGTACAAATTAGCTGTTGCTTTCGCTCACAAACAGTCACCGCACTTTACAGTATATCCTGCAAAGTGCTTTGAGACATTCTGCTGACATGAACAGCTCTATAACAAATGTAAGGATTATTATTTATAATAATCCTTATGTTGGATATGGCACCTATCACAGTGGGAGAACGTTCCAAAGTGCTTCACTGGCTATGTTGTAAAGTTTAGTGACTGTGTTTTGTTGGCGAACTCTGCCACTAAATAGTTTTTTTCCCCTTTCACTAAATGCAAATTAAGGTTTGCTTGTTGTACTTCATTGCACTTCTGCCACTGACAGTGTTAGGAAATTAGTATCATGGCTATGCAGCAAGAATCCAACAGTTCAGATCAAATTTTGTGGTGTTGCAAATGTCTCATTGAGTAATTCTCACTCCATTAATTGGCATGCGATACTATCAAATTAGAACAGATGCAACCAACAAACTGGTACGACATATTCAGCACTGGAAGCCTGAAGGAAACATACACACTTATCAGTTTCCTGATCATTGATAGCATAGCTACCCTGCATCTCTACCCAAATGATTTTTAGGCAAATTCTGGAGGATTGGTACTTTTTGGAGGTTCTCTGTATCTGATTTGAAGTGCTGCTCTGCTTTGTAATCTGCCACTTAATGCATCACGTTAAAAATGGTTTATCTATTTTTTTAAAAAATGCTTTTCTGAAAATGCAGGAATCTTAGCTCCAAAAAAAACCCAGCATGAAAATGGCACTCCTTTTGCCGAATTTGGTTAGAGCACTCGCCTCGCAAGTAAGAGATCTGGGTTTGATTCTGGGCAGGGCGAAATGTTGGGCAAGTTTCCTTACTCCACACCCCGCTGTATACCTAGCAGTAAGTAGGAACTCAGTTGCTAGTCGATTGGTGGATCACTTTTCTGGGGGTAATAATTCCTTCAAAGAAAATAAATTGGTCACTTCAATCCATGACTGTTTGTGAAACACTGCTGTGCACAATTGACTACCGTGTTTCACCCACAAAATGTAGTTAATTCAATTTACAGTATATTCTTTGAAGTGCTTTGAGACGTTTTGAAGACGTAATAAGGTACTATATGAAATGCAAGCATTATTATTATTACTACTCTCGGATTAATGATACATTCCTACATTGTCATACAAAATATACAATATGAAAATACAGAATATAGAATCCACCACGTACATACAAGAAAACAGAAATGAATGCCAATACTTTGTACACAACCACTTAGTTAACTGATAAACTTTTTAAATAAGTATACAAAGATGAGTTTCAATATTTTATTTTGCTACATTTGATGAGTCTATCTTTTGTTCTACATCTTGAGGAATGGTAATGATTATGTGTGGGTGTTTGTGTGTGGGGAGGGTGTGGGGTCTGGTCTGGTTAAAATTCAAATACTGTTAAGGGCGAATATATAATTGGTTTAATGAGATGGGGCGGGAAGACTGATTCTTTTCCTGAAGGCTCCAGGCATGATGTAATGCAGATAGTTACCAATCAAAATATAGGAAAATATTATCCTTTTTTAACAGATTCAAATTATTGTTACTGTGCAGTGTGTGTTAGGTAAGGTGCCTACTTTCAATATGGGTGGATTTATTTTAAGGGAAAAAGTTTTATGGAAAAATGTTTTTTGTAACATTATGTGGGAAACTATCCATTCGGATTTTCCTGATTGTAAATCTGATGGCTTGTTCCATGAGAATTATTCTGGGTGAGGAGAGCTAAATAAATATAAATACAAACTTGCTGTTGCTGAACTTAAGCCATTACTATAGCACAGTATAATAACCCTCCCACTCAACTTTGTGCTGAGGCAAAATGGGTGGAGTGGGATGGGGAGCAAGTCTTCCTTCTCCCCTCTTTCACCCCCGCCCTGCAGTGTTAGTTAAGCTCTATGCGTTTTCCCTTTAGAAATAGGTCAATGTTTAAAACTGAAGGAATTGTTTTTGGCATAGACCTCTGCCCAGATAAAATGTTTCAGAATAGCCTTACAAAATAACTTCTCTCCTCTTCAATGAAAAAGTTATTCATGGAGTTGAGAAATTTCTGCAAGTTGCTTTTGCTGTTTATCCCAAAGGTAGTTGAAAATAACAACCATTTCAATTATAAATGTACTTCCACCTGTGCTCCAGAGCATTGGAATGCAGTACAAAGTAAAGCATGTGGAGTACAGAGGAGCTCCACAGGCTGTCCTTTTGGATGACAACCATGTTTGGTAAGCAGAGACTACGGGAGATAAAGTAAGAGAGAAAATCTTCCCAAAAATTGCATTAAACCATTTGAAATAAATATTATAAATATTAATGCTTAGTTTTTCTCTTCCACACAAACAGGATCACACAACAGATTTGAATGAAGAAGGCTCTGGGGCCCATTTGATCTCATCCTTTCAGAATTACCACATAACTGTCCTCCCATTTCAACAACAAACAGCTTTTTAAAATAAATCCAGCATTAGGTTATACTATTAGGTTACCCGGAAGAGATAGAGTTGAGTTTTTACTTTTTTTTATTGCCAGGTCTCCACCCCTGCAAATTGCAGCTTTATTTTAAATTGAAATGGTGATGGTAGTTATCAGTAGCGGGATTAGTTTGGGATTTGGAGGCATCAGGATTCAGAGCAGTTTCTATTTGGAGTGATCAATGGGCTAGCATGGCTGGTGGTCCGCGGGCTACAAAATAGACATTCATGGGCCACAGGCAGTATAACGTACAACTCCAGGCCTATTTGGAGGCAGATTGTACCATATTTACATCAAAACCATATACAGTAACCATAATGTACACTCAACATTCAAATCCATGTGGGTGATGTTATTGGAAGCTCTTCCATTAAATAGTTACATTACTACATTCTGAAATAAAATATTTACGTTTACATGCATAAATGTTACATATTTTTACACGTCAGTGTGGACTTATATATGCATTGGACATGATATGCATGTGTAGTGAGAATTGTTTTGTGTCTGCAGACTTTTTCTAACGGCTTGTATCCCGTAGGATTAATTAGTCTCTGTGTTTAGTATTGGAATAGACATTTGGTGAGAGGTTGAAAGAAGGTAACAAATGGTATGAAAAGTAATGTGTCAGTAGGGATTTGGCTCAGAGTCTGGTGCCAGCTTATGCTGGTATCTGAACCATAAATGATATAAGATTTGATCCTACAGTTATAGTGGTTTTCAACACCAATTCCAGATCAGAAATCATAATTCAGACACATTCTAATGACAAATGAAGGTCTCATTCTTCAAATTGCCTGCTCTACTCATTGCTAGCGAGACTATATTATGCAGAAATCAGAGTCATTGTTGATTATTGTGATAATTTGTACTGGCCTCTTAAAGTGTGTAATGTTTGACTTAGATAAAAAACGCTTTGAGACATTTTGATAACACAATAAGGCAGTGTATCAAAAGGATTATTAAAAGAACAATTTGCGTTTACATATTGTCTTTCACGTAGGGAGGACGTTTCAACTCACTTTACAAAAACTATGTGGAAGCCCAAACTGGGAGGGGGTTGGGAGCGTGAGGATTGAGGTGGCCAAAAGTGCAGTCAAAGGGAGAGGTTTTTTAGATGGGTTTTGAAAGCCAAAAGAGAGGGGGTATGGCAGAGGGAATTGGGAAGAGAGTTCAAGAGGGAAAATTGCATCCTCTGGTGGTGAGGTGTAGTGGTCAGAGGATCTAAAGCAGACCAAAGGTGGAAGAGCAGAGTGGTTGGGAAGTAGGGTGGCAGGAGATTGCTGAGGAAGGGTAAGGCAAGGCCATGATGGCATTTAAAGGTGAGAATGAGGATCTTAAAGTCAACCAATTGGGGGTTTAGGGAGCCAGTGTCATGTGTAAGGGATGATAACTTGTGGAGTTGGTACAGGAGAGGATGAGGGCTCTGGATTAAATAAATGGCTGCAGAAAGACGAAAGTTAAAAATAGATAGTAGGCTATAGTTTGTTTTATACTCTTTAGTTGAAAGTGCAAATAGTTGATTAATTGAAATGATAGAATTGGACATCTGACTAGAAATAGTGTGAATAATAATTAACAATAATAAATGACAATGAATGTGATCAACTAAAATATAAAAATGTCATACGTTTTATTCATTTTTAGTAATGCAGTATTATTGTGTTAAGTATGGTGTTTGTTTTTTTGATTTGCCTTGTAGATTACCATTTTGACTGATTTAACAAGATCACAATACAGGTTCTGAACTCATCTTGTTAGACTACTTACCCTATTGGCTTCATATTAAAACATCAAGCCGTTTCTTAAATAGGTCCAACTTCCAAGCCTTCACAACCTTTCCTGGTAATTTGTTCCAGCCATTCTGTGTGAAGAAATACTTCCTGGTACCTATCTTGAAAGTGTGCTTACAACTGTGAATCTATGCCCTTTTGCTTCCATATTATATCTATAAATAAATGCTATTAATTCCACTGTAATGTAAAGATGTACATATATATTTGTCAACTTTTGTGATAGGAATGCAACTGTTCCCTTCTGATCGTAGCTTTTGAGAGACATTTAAAAGATATCTTGGCAAGGTACAAAGTGAAAACGCAATATACTGTATATTTGGGGAATAATAGAACTGTGTTAATTCCCTGACTGCATTCTTGCTCCTCTCTTACACTGTGTCAATGCAATATCTCAGGACAGGAAGCATTAGTATTTCCCTTTCATTCTTGTTAGGTTGTTTTCAGTCCAATTCTGTGATTTGATGTTACTTGTCTGGTACAATAAAGCATGTTTGAATCAATTATGAATTTTGAGACTTAGGAGTACAAGGAAATAAATCATAATAGTAATTAAAATGGTGATGTACTGGATACAATTAATACTATATTGCACAAACTGGAGACTGTGAAGTATGAATGAAGGCAATAGTGCTTTGCTTAGATTGTGGTATCCAAACCAGGGCCCATGGGACGGGAGTGCCCCCCTCCCAAACATTTGCACTAGTCTAGGTAAGTCCATGTTCAATGAATAGCATGTTTCCAGTTTTTTCTTGGTTGAATAATTCTTGATTTGTAGCTTAAATAAAAATTGGTATTCAATCAAGAACATTTATTTTGTTGACCGACTAAAAAAGGTTGGCCATCACTGGTTTAGAACATGAGAAGTACAAGTTGGGTTATTGTTGGACTCAGTGATGCAGGTGAGTATTGTCTTGTCATGTTCCAAATACATAATTTTTCTGCCCTATACTCCAGAATTTAATACGGCGACATTTTAATTATGTGTTGATTGCCTCTCATTTCAGCTAGCTCTCAATGGTAGATTGTACTCATACATTTTAAAAGATGAGTGCTTGAATAAACTGTATGAATTGTATCACTTCACTGTGCTATGCTTTATTGCCAAAATACTTAATTAATGTAATTAAGTAATCTGTTATTGGACCTGCCAAAAACATATTAACGCTGCAGAGAATACCAGGTCTTGAAATCTCAGTGACTCTTGTCCCTTGGTCACTACAAAAATGTTACAAGGTCAGTAATGTACACATTAGTGCTGACTGTAAGACCACCAGCCCAACAATACTCAATCATAGAATAAGTGTTCCCCAGAACTAAACATGAATACACAAGCAATGTAGTGGCAACTAAATGCATCACTGCCATCTGTAACAATAATAATAATCCATGTTAAAAAAATTCTTTGCATTTAATATAACTTCTTTTTAGCAGCTGGCTTGAGCATAATAATAATAATAATAATAATACTTGCAAAAAACAACAACAAAATTACATTTATAGAGCGCCTTTCACGTTGGGAGGATGTCCCAAAGCGCTGAACAGTCAGGTGTTGGGGCCCGAGCATGAGGGGGGGGTGGTGTAGGGGTGAGGGAAGGCAGAGAGGTGGGAGGGCGACCAAAGGCATGATCGAAGAGAAGGGTCTTGAGATCGGCCTTGAAGGAGCCAAGGGAGGAGCTGAGGTGAAGGACCGTGGGATGGAGTTCCAGAGTGTGGGGGCAGAGAGGCTGTAAGCCCAGCCACTGATGGTAGGGCGGATCGGATGGGAGACATGGAGCAGGCTGGAGCCCGATGAACGGAAGGAGCGGGCAGGTTGGTAGGGAGTCAGCAGGTCAGAGAGGTAGGAGGGGGCACGGCCATGGATGGCCTTAAAGGTGGGGATGAAGATCTTGAACTCGATCCTCTGGGGGATGGAGAGCCAGTGGAGTCGGGCGAGGGTGGGAGTGATGGGGGGGTCATGGAGCCTGGTGCATGAGAGTACACGAGCTGCAGAGTTTGGGATGATCTGCACCTTGTGAAGCGAAGAGTTGAGAAGGCCGATGAGGAGGGAATTCCCGTAGTTGAGCTTTAATGTGACGAATGCTTGGGTGAGGGTTTCGGCAGCCTGAGAGGTGAGGCAGTGGCGGAGTCTGGCAATATTGCGGAGGTGGTGGTAGGCAGTGCCGGTCATGGCGCGGATGTGGGGGAGAAAGGACAGTTCAGGGTCAAACAAGACACCCAGGTTCCTGACTGGCTTAGTGAGGTTGAGTGGGCAGCTGTGGAGGCTGATGCTGCCAGTGCCTGAGGTGCGGAGGCGCTTGCGTGAGTTAATCAGGAGGGCCTCGGTCTTGCTGATGTTGAGTTGGAGAAAGTTGTGCCTCGTCCAGGACTTGATGTCGGACAGGCAGTGGGTCAGGACGCTAGTAGTCCTGGAGTTGAGGGTGGAGACAGAGAGGTAGAGTTGGGTGTCATCTGCATACATGCGGAAATGTACCCCATGTCTGCAGATGACGTCACCAAGAGGGAGAATGTAGATGGTGAAGAGGAGGGGACCGAGGACAGAGCCCTGAGGAACACCGCACGAGACAGTGCGGAGGCTGGAGGAGAAGTCGTTTGCTGCGACGAAGTGGAGGCAGTGTGAAAGGTAGGACCTGAACCAGTCAAGGACAGAACCTTGAAGGTTGAGGTGGGAGGAGAGGTGGTGGAGGAGGATTGAGTGGTCCACAGTGTCAAAGGAACAGTGCCAGATGACAGGGAGAGGTTAATGATGTCAGCGAGTAGTGGGGCAAGGAGGTGGAGCTGGGATTTAAGGAGAGGGATAGGGATGGGGTCCAGGGAGCAGGTGGTGGGCTTCATGGAGGTTATGGTGGTGAAGACAGAGCAGGGGTTGACAGTTTCAAAGGTGTGGAAGGAGGGATGGGTAATTGTCGGATGGGTAATTGTGTGGTGTGGGAGTAGGGAGGGTACGAAGGGAAAAGGAAAGTGGGTCAGTGTTTCGGGTCCACGACCTTCATCAGAACCCAAAACGTTGACTCACTTTCCTTTCTCCATAGATGCTGCCTGACCTGTTGAGTGCTCCCAGCGACTTCTGCTTTTGTTTCAGATTTCCAGCATCAGCAGTATTTTGCGTTTTGTTTATAATAATCCTTGCATTTGATATCGCGCCTTATCACATCTTCGAGACATCTCAAAGCACTTCACAGAATATACTATAAAGTGAATTGTGTATTTTGTGGATGAGGATTGACAAGAAGCTGAGGATTAGCTTGTTGCCCTCTCAGCTGCAGTAGGACTGTAGTTGGGAGAAAAATAGAGAAAAACCTCGTCTCACTAAAATGAAAAAAAATGTACTTGGAAATCTTATAAACCCAAATATTTTGTCAAATGGACTGTAGCAGATTCTCCAGTTATTGCTGACTGCATGGTGAGAAATGCACAGTTTGTCCTCATATTTTTGTTCTGCTCTACAATTCAAGGATCCAAGAACAGCCTTGACTCGTATTAGGGAGTCAGTGTACCTGCTGAGCAGTTGTAATGCCTGGATGTCCTCCCATATGGAAACACTAGAATATTTCCCAAAATAAGATGGTTGCTGCTAATGTGTTCATACCCAGAAAATGTATTGTCCTGGCTGAGAAAGGAACCATCTATAGTGGGACATATTTTAGAATATAGGAGACATGTTCTTGTACTATACATAGAATAAAGCATCCGAAGGGGGGAAAAGAGTGTGCAAAAGAGGTAGTGTTGCAACATACTCCTTGACAATCAATACTATATCGATGATTTGTTTTTTTCAGATGGTAATGAAAGCAATCAGTCATTAATGAAGGATTTTGTCAATAAAGCATTGCACAGTGAAGTGATAACATTCTTACAGCTTATTCAATCACTCATCTTTTAGAATGTATAAGTACAATCTATAATTCTGTTTATATAATGTCTATACAATGTATCAGAATTTGTGGAGTCCTGTAGCTCAGTGGTTCGAGCAATCGCTTTGCAAGCGAGAGACCTGAGTTCAATTCCGGGCAGGTCAGGGCGAAACCTTGGGCAAGTTTCCTTACTCCACACACCTAATAATAATCCCTCCAAAACAAAAAACAATAATAAATTGGTCATTTTCAATCTATGACTGTTTGTGGGACATTGCTGTGCGCAATTGGCTGCCGCGTTCGCCCACAAATATACAGTCAATTCACTTTACAGTATATTCTGTGAAGCGCTTTGGGATGTCTAGAAGACATGAAAAGCGCTATATCAAATGCAAGGATTATTATTATAGCATTAATATGAAAATCAACTGTTGCAAATAAAAGGCAAACGTTTAAAAATGAGCTTACACAAAGAGCTACTATCTTTTAATATTGTTCATTGATTTTTAGTAGTTGTGCATAAAGCTGTTCCAGTTATTTAATCTTGTAAATTCTGTGCAAATATCCAAAAACATGTAAATGTAGGAATTAATACTTTATATATATCTTGGATATATAATTTTGAAAACAAAAGATATTTTGTTGAATGCAGTTTTAAATTTATTTTTCAGATAAAACCCACACACTTCAAAAAGCAACTGTTAAGAGAATAAACATGGGCAGATATATACATTCCTTAGAATGTCTTATTTGTTCAAAACGGCATTGTAGTGGAAGACTTCAGAGTAAATTAAGTGCTTGTTTTCGATGCAGTTAAATTCTTTGCATTCAAGTGTATCAATTGCAACTAGAAATTAACTCTGTTTATCTTTTATTTGATGGTGTTTATTCTTTTTCAGATTTTTTGTACATACTTTTCCATAAATATTTTTTCAAAAATGACTTGGCTTTTCTTTTAGTCGCTCCCCTGTGGTCAGGATCTCACTCTGTGAGCATAGGAGCACAAATCTGTGTCCTCAAAGTCATGATGCAGAACAAAGGTACAATGAAGCAGTTATGCTTATAGCAATATCTTATTTAATCAAAGTTAAGAAATATCAGTTTAAGAATACGGCAGATGTCTGGTTCATTTTAAAGAGGTTAGTGAAAAATTCTCTTTGGAAGGAGCAAAAGGCCACCAGGAGTTGCTTAAGTGGAGAACATTACCAACTAATGTGTCTGAAAGGATTTAGTATAACCGGTGACTTAATCAATCTGAATTACCAGCAAATTGATTAAAAAAAACATATAAAAGAGTAAAATAGAATTCCATGAAAGGTTCCATGATTAGGCATACTTTTTCTTTGCAAACTGTTGCTTTTAAGTTGTTTTATGGACAATTGTGTATGAAATGGATAGCTACAAGGTGGCATAGTATCTATGATATAATAAAATATTAGATCTATTTGGATTAAAATACCGCTGGTCTACTGCAAATTTTGATCATTGACTGTATATTTTTAAACCAGGACTTTCACTTCTTTTAATTATTGAGGTGCTGTATGCACCTTTTTTAAAAAATTGAGTTTTGCTTGTTTTTTAAAAACTAAATATAAATGCCTCTCCATGTTTAGATGATCCATAGACAATTTATTATGTGAAATTAGAAATTCCCTGCTATGGTTAGATTAAAATACCTACATCAGCTATGTAAAATTGCCCAACTCCACCTTCACCCAGCTGTTACTGTACATATGCATCCAGTTGAACAAGATCACTGATGGAACAGCTGCAGCTAAAGTTGCTCTTGTTAGCAATGTCTCTTGAGGGCTAACAACCACTGATATTCAAACCAATTAAACATGGTACTGTTCAGAATATGCATAAATTGCGGGTTAGAACTGGTATTGCAACTCTTGAGAGTAATGAGGTCTATTTAAAATTTTATATCAATGAGTGATATGGATGCAAGGGATTACTCTTTGCATTTCTTTAAAGATCATGTTTCTAAGTAATTTAGCTAGTTGGACACCTTAGAAATGACAAAGAAAGCTTACTAAACCAGAGAATGTTAACTGTTTCAATTTTGTGAAGACTGCGATGAATACATATAGGGCTATGTAGAAAATCGCACAAACTGTATCATATGAGTGTGAAGTTTAATAGATGAAAAGCAGTTCTGTCACAATTAAAATCTTCCTTAAGAATAGAAGTACCACTGCAATAATGATATAGGAAGCATGAATATTTGACTATACAATATAAATATTTATTTTTATAAGATGATTAAACAACATAATTTCATAAATTATTTAGTCACAAACGTACAAATAGAAACATTTATCTCATTGCATCTTCAGTTCATTGCATCGTAAGACTTGCCAGTACAACAAATCTATTCTAACTTGGATTTTAAATTCATAATTATAATTACTGTAAGAACCATTGGAGATACTTTAATACTCTTCAAGAATTAACCAAGATGAGCTACTTCTCACCTAACCCTAGACGTTGCTCCTGCCATCCTGAATATCCCCTAAATACTTATTAAGAATGAATGTGGTCCTCCCAACCCCCAATACAAATTTATTCAAGTGACTGTGTAGCGACTCAATATAATTACAAAAATTTAATATTTTCTCCTATATGGGATTACAGTGGTCTTTTATTTTTGTGCAGCAACCATATTTATATTTTAACATGTTAAAAAATGTACTTGCATTGAGTTGCAGAGCTATCTATTAACCCTTGCCCTTTCATTGACAACTAAATCAATTTGCATTTGGAGCTGGGACAGCTGTCTATTATAAAATCCACTGTTAAACTTGACTTGGGAGAATTGATGGATTAATACAAAATTATACTAGTCCTGGCAACTGAATAATTTGGTCACTAGTATGATGATTTATAAAGTATACATAACAAATATTTGATTTACATCCCACAGGTGAGCTGACCCAGTAACTCAAAAATTATAATATTATAGAATCATAGAATTATACAGCACAGAAGGAAACCATTTGTCCCATTGTGTCCGTGCTGGCTCTTTGAAAGAGCTATTCAAATTAATTCCTCTCCTCCGCGCTCTCCCCATAGCCCTGCAAATCTGTCCTCCCAAAAATATCTATCTATTTCTCTCCTAAAAGCTGTTTTTGAATTGGCTTCCACCACCCTTTCAGGCAATGCATTCCAGTTCTAAACAACTTGTTGTGTGAAAACATTTCTCCTCACCTCCCCTCTGGTTCTTTTGGCAACTATTTTAAATCTGCGTTCTCTGGTTACCGATCGACCCACCTGCCAGTGGAAACACTTTCTGCCTATTCACCCTATCGAATCCCCTCATAATTTTGAACACCTCTATTAAATCTCCCCTTAACCTTCTCTGCTCCAAGGAGAATAATCCTAGCTTCTCTAGCCTCTCCTCATATCTGACGTCCCTTATTCCTGGTACTATCCTGGTAAATCTCCTTTGCACTCTCTCCAATGCCTTAACATCCTTCCTAAAGTGTGGTGCCCAGAACTGAAAACAGTACTCCAGCTGAGGCCTAGCCAGTATTTTATAAAGGCTCATCATAACCTCCATACCTTTGTATTCTATGCCGCTATTTATAAAGCCGAGTATCCCATATGCTTTTTAACAGCTTTATTTACCAGTCCTTCCACCTTCAAAGATTTGCTTATATAGACCCCCAAGTCTCTCTGTTCCTGCACACCTTTAAGATTGTACCATTCATTGTGAGTGAATAGGAATGATAAATGTCACAGCTGGGATGTAAATTTCATTTCATTGGTCTTCATTATGTATCCTGTTTGTGCATTGCATAAAAATATTAATTAAGTAAAGAATAATGTGTTTAAATGATCTTGCTGCAAGGTTTCCCTACACAAAACAGTCATTACACTTGATATGTTTCGACATAAGGCATTATAAAAATTCAAGTTCTTTCTTACTATGGTGGATTGGTCCCTCTGATAACCCCATGATTCTCAGCATGTTTTTCAATCTGTCAATTTGACATGGAAAATATAAATTTGTGTAACAAGAATGTAATCTGGTGAATTTAATCCTTGAGATATATAAAAAATAAATGGAGATCATATCAATATGCTATAAAGATAGAGAATGCAGGCCATTTTCACTGAATTACAAGACAGTTAGAAGGGGCTTAGAAGATATAGTGGTACGCAACACCACCAATGACAACAATTTACATTTATATAATGACTTTCATGTCAGGGGCTGCTTCATTGCGCTTGGCAGAGGTGACTGGGAGCTCCAGCTGGGGGCAGGGGGAATTAAGGAGTGTGTGGGGTATGGGGGGAAGAAGGGAGGAGGTGAAGGAGACTTGACCAAAAGTCCAGTAAAAGAAGAAAGGACTTAAGGCAGGCTAGAGAGGGTGAGGTGGAGGGATTGCAGAATGATGCTCAATTTGTATATGAAATTGAATGAATCCCCACCAATAACACATTTCAATATCCTAACTTTAATTCAATGGAACATAATATAAGGACTGGGTTATCTGTTTGCAGTGAGACAATTAAGATGGAAAAATATCCTCTCTGGACATTTTGTTTTCAGGCATATTAAAATATGCCAATCAGCACAATTCTAGTGAAGAAATAACTACTACAATGGAAAATGCGAAGCTACATGTGGGAAAGGTTGCTGAAGAACTTGAAAATGTGGCAGAATGCAGCGTAACTGTGATGAAGGCTGATTACTGTAAAGCTGTGATTGCTGGTAATGATACTGAGATGGAGATGAGAAGATCAATTCTTCCGCAGAAACTGGAGATAGAGAGGATGAATTAATTAATAAACAAACAATCAAACAAACAAATAAACAAACAACAACTGTATTAATGCTGATGTGTTTTAGCTTTTATAACTTTATTCTGTTTTGGTAAAATGTTGAAATTTGCGTATAAAACATGGTATATGTAACAGTAATAATAAATAGCAACTCTTGATGGTAACTGGAATTGTGTCAAACTGACATCTGGAAACTCTTCTCCGATATGATCTACTTTTACAATGGAGTTCCTGAGGATTGGCACGACATCCTCTGGTTACCAAGAGGAGTCACTGTTGCCATTTCACAGTAATTCCATAACATTACATACATTAAGATTACCAAGAAGCCATGTTCTTGAGTGATTAATCTGGAGGATTATTCACCTGGACAATGTGGGAAACTTCTTTTTTCATAAAGTGCCATGTGATCTTTAATGTGACCCAAACATGGAAATGGTGTTTCTTGACAATGTGACTTCCCTCAGTACTGGAGTGCCAGCTTAGTCTTTACATTCACATGAGGCTTGTACCCATGACAAAAGGCAAGCGTGAACTGAAATTACATTCTACAAAAAATGTCCTTTAAGGTGAGCAGGTTGTTGTTATGCATTAGCATCATGTGTGCAGAAAGTCAATAAGCACATGTTCTTGTAATCCTGGAGTTAATTTTCAGATTAATCTATTGTAATTCCTAACCTCAATTAGACTGTTATAGCCATTTTATTTTATTTTATAAATCACCATAGATTTTTAGTCATTTTGCATAAAAATCTAATTCCCATTTATTTCTGGGAAGGGAGGGGATAAAGGTTAATTTAGTTCCCCCTAATTCAAGTCCCCAGGATGCACACCATTCATCATGTGTGCAGTTGCCTTCCATTTGTACTTCTGCTAATATGATGGTTGAGCTGGTTAAGTAATAGGATGGGTTTAAGAAACTCTCCCTATAGACAAGCTCCTTGCCTGTGCCCAGGACGACTTGTGTTCTTACCGGTTGTCTGTCAGACATCAAGTCCTGGATGAGCGCTAACTTTTTTCAGTTGAATGTCGACAAGCTTTGCTCATGTCAGCTGCTAGCAGCATTAAACTGCTTGGATGCACACTCCACCTTGCGAAGCCTGTGCCGAACCTTGATGTCTTGTTCAACTCTCAATTTTAAACCTCACATTCATGCTCTAACCCACTCAGCTTTCCCCCACCTCCATAACTTTGTCCGCCTTCATCATTACCTCTCTTCTCGGGCCACTGAGATCCCAATTCAAGCATTCATCACATCCAGGATAGATAGCGTCAACTTACTGTTTACCGGACTATCCGCCTCTTTCCTTCACAAACTATCCAGAACTGTGCAACAAGGGAGAACAAATCCATGCTCATAGGAGGGATGTTAAACAGTGTTTAGAATTTAAATATTTTACATGGAGAATGGGTGAACATTTTGAATAAGCTATCCAGGGAGGCAGTGGAGGCAGATTGTGTAAAACAAATCTAGAGGAATAGGTTATGTATTTGGTGAAGAAATTGACTGAGGGATACGAGAGACATTTCTGGGAGTTATTAATTTATAATCTCTACATTCCTATATAAGAAGTTGCCGGATTTCAAGATGCAGCCAGGGAACAAAGGGTCTGACAATGGATTATATGTCAAACCTGCAGCAAATTTCACATAAAGTAAATCAACTGGTTACGGTTCTGACTTTGCTTGCAAGGCAATTTACAGGATTTGCTAATATTGCTGCATGATATCATTAATTAGAATATATCAGGCTGAGCCTTGCAAATTAATTCTAGACAAATATTTGTCCTCTGATGGCTGGTGGTACATTGTAATAGTGCACTGACATGTTGGATTGCAGAGTGATAGGATGTGACTGTCATCTACATTCCCGATAGGATAAGTTCTAGTTTTCATCTGTGAAGTCAATAACAATAACCAATAATAAGAAAAGGGGGCTTTCTTGAAATAGTGTTCAAATTAGTGGGTTTGAAAATTTTAGAAAATTTTAACTTTGATAATTGGAGACTTAAAACAATTGTAACTGCTCATTATCTTAGTCAGTGAATCATGTTTGAAGGCATTCTGAAGAGAAAAAAAATCACCAAATGAAATTCTAACAGAGTGATTACTAAACATTAATCTCATTGAGGGGTTCAAATGATTAAAAACTGCTCATGATTTACTGTCATCTGACCACTAAAGAGGAAGCCATTCTCTGAAAATCACTCCCTAGATACCCATTCCTTTTTGTAATGTATTCTGTGGAGTTGGTGAGATATGTCATTTTTCTGAAGGTGGGTATCATGGAATATATTGGGATCCAAGAAGTTCCATTTGATCTATGATAGTGCCCTCAATGAACAGCTAATGATTTCCCTGACATAATCACTACAAGGGTATCAATTAATAAACTGATGTTAACTACCAGAAAATAACTGTATATGTGTGAGACCACCACTCTGTACAAATTTAGTATCACTTCCTATGAATAATTCTTAAATCCTTTAGCTATACAGCATGCATTCATATTCTACTGAAAAGAACATTTCCTAATCTTAGCCATGTAGACATGGATGATGCTGAATAGAGGCCAGGAGCTTGTCCAAAGGGAGAATTTGTTTAAATCTGTGCACACACTCACATTTATGTATGTATTTGTGAATTTGTGTTCATTTGGTCGTACACGAAACTGCTGCAGATTAATTACCTGTATTTCAGATTGATAAAATTAAAACTCTAATCGTTCAGTGTTGGGAGGGGAAATATTAACAGTAAATTAGTTAAATTATGCCCAATATCTTTAAAATTTTGAAATCATGAATAGATTATATTTATCTGTATATGCAATGCTTGTTAAACAAAACATTTTTCTTCAATGTCTATACAACCTTTCATCAATATAATGGTATATGCTGATAATGCTGGCACTTGTCACAAAATATCTTGTTTCCAGAAAATACATTAGGGGTTGTATTGATATAAATCATATTAATAATAACACTGCTATGTATGCATCATAGAAAATGAATGGGTGGGTGATTATTTTCTTGTAATTGTTCTTTAAATTACCTCAATAAATTAATGTTAAACCTGCTGGTTAAGAGAGAACTTGGAGTAGTTCCTGATAAAAAAAAATGGTTGTATAAACTGCCAATTTTCAGTGAAGATTCTTCCTTGCGGTTTGACAAATGGTGATTGTCCACAGGACTTACTGTGTGCAGTGGACAAGTAATTTTATGCCAAAAAAAAGGCTGTGCAATATTGGTTTTGCATTTTTAAATTAAAATCTGGATGTAGATTCTGTGTACGGGTAAAATAAAGTTTTTTTCTAAGCATTAGTTGACCTTTTTTTTACAAAAATAATCTGGTCATCATTCGGACAGTGGTAATCAACCACAATAACTTGCATTTATGTGGCACCCTTACGCGGGATAGAATCTGGGCATAATGGCAAGGAACGACATTTCTTTCAATAAAACAAATATAATGAATTCTGGGTGGTAAAATGGCCACAGTTATTTCACCTCTAAATTCAGGCTGATGTGGTGGTCTAAGGTGTGACTAATCCTTTCTCTGGTGGTATGATTAACTTCTCCAAATGATGACTGGAGATTTTCTTTTAAGAACAATAGAAAATTCTTCCAAGTCGAAACTGAATTTAAGATTGTTCCGAAATTCTCAATTTAATTTAGAGAAACTGAATATTAACACTAAGACCATGAACATTGTTTTGTCTTTGATGCTTAATAATGGAAGTGCAAACGACACTGTTTGGTGCTCTCCTGAGATTTGTGCTTATAGCGTTGATCGTTTTACCTGGGTGTGCTTGATGTTGGCAGTTCATTGAAATGTCATTGAAACTCGGTCTAATGTCTTCCAAAGAAAATTCTTCCAGGTTGTCGGTTTCGTCACACAACTCAGCAGGTATCTAGGAAGCTGTTCAAGTAAGGCTAACTATTTATCAAGGGACAATAAATATATATATATATATATATATATATATATGAGAATTTATATGCATTATTAATGAATATCTTGCAGAACTCCACTGGGGGAACCTATGAACAGATGAACAGTCTGTCCTCTAATGTCACTGTGTATCAGAGGTAAGAATATAGATGCTAAATGGGAGGAAGCAGAGTGTAGTTGTAAGGGCCTTTAGGATCGATATATTAAGTGGAGTTCCTCGTTGGTTTATGTTGGGATCCATCCTGTACATAGAATACATTAATGACCTGGATTCAAATGCTTGGTAATTTTCAAATAAAACCAAGTGAGCAGATACTGTGGACACTGGAGAAAGCAGCCAAGAGTTTGTAGACAGTTTGATGAAGTGTGCACTTGGCTGATCACTGATGAATGAAATTCAATATGGAAAATACATGGTACTGAATATGGAATTAGAA
Source organism: Callorhinchus milii (assembly GCF_018977255.1). Lineage (NCBI taxonomy): Eukaryota > Metazoa > Chordata > Chondrichthyes > Chimaeriformes > Callorhinchidae > Callorhinchus > Callorhinchus milii. Next base: position 24,483,851 of record NW_024704744.1, read on the forward strand.
ATAGGAGACACCTTCACTACATGCATAATACAGAACTTGCCCAGAGGAAGCTGAGTGTTACTTGACCTGTCACTGACCATGTTTAAAACGTGTGAAGCTCCAATAAGAAAGGCAAACGCTGTATGGATTAGAACATCCTTGATGTGATGACATTTTGTTGACCACACTTTGGGTCATTGTTCCGTTCCCACCTCCTTGCCTTCAATCCCAGCTCTGATGCCCAGCCAACATTGTCAAGTCCCTTGAGATGTCCTCTCGATTTGAAGAGCTACTTAAATGTAAATTGCATTGTATTGTATGCGTAAATTGTTAGAAATATGTCTTTTTAAAACAACTTCATCAACCAAGTAAAAAAAAAGTAAAATGCAACAATGTTAATTTAGGATTTTGTGTACCACAGTGCAGTGTTTTTAGAAAAATGTAGTAAGTTTGTATCTCTACCTAAACATCACAGTGGAGAATGGTTGGAAACCTTAGAACTGGACTGCCACACCCTTAATAATTCCTTCCAAAAACTCACTCAAGTTACCACCTCCATTCAGCAATTGTTATAAACCGCCCTGGGTCAACCTGGTTCACACACCAATGAACCCTTACTCAGAGGCCATGTTCATATAAAGACCACTTTGGTCGTCTCCTGTGTGGTTATTAAACACAGGTTTGATTGTATTCCTTATATTGAAGCTCAACAGCTGCATAAATAAACAGAGTTGCAACCTGCTAAATTGTGGTGGTACTGCACTACAGGTTAGATACAAGAGCGAATGACCCAAATCTCTGGTAGACAAAACTAGTATAAATGGATGTACAGTAATTGTAACATTTGGAGCTTAACTGGTTAAAAATCAAACCAGAAAACATTTCTTTAAATTGTGAGAATGTAGAATTTACTATCCCAGAAAGACCATAACTGCTGAATAAATTGATGTGTTTTAAGGGACATAGATTGATATTTGAAAAGGATATTAAAGGTTATGGAGAAAGAGCAGGGAAATAGAATTAAAAATATGAAGAGCCATCCTACGCTAATAAAATAGCGTAGCACACTCTACAAACTGAATAGCTTACTATATTCCATTACCACAATTCATTTTATGCAGATTTTTTTCACCTGAAGCTTTTATTTGGTTTGTTGTTTTGTTTGCTATAATCTGTTTTTTATTTGTATAGAAGATTCTATGACTTGCAAAATTGTGCCATTATATGATGAATAGTTTTGAAGGTTATATCTCTCAGATGGTATGAATGTGTTACAGACTATTGGATAACAATCTGTCTAATCCTCTCCCCAAGCTTTCTTTAGGTTTGCCCAGTGCACAATGACAATTTTGGCTGTGAAAATTCTACTTAGATTACAAAGAACAAGCAGCTTTTCATTTTAATTTCAAAGACCACAAAGGACTTTTTTTTTATTTTTTGATAAAATCTCAAATTTTAGCTTTCATCTGGTTGCACTGTGCCAATTGATACATTTTTAAAGTATAATTGTCGACAAAGTTCTCGTTTGCTTTGATAGAAATATTATCATACCAATTGCCTGCAGAAGAGCCACTAATGTATTCATAAGAGTGTGTACAGGCAAACTCGCATAAGTTGTCTTGTTATGAATTGTATAATCGCCTAAATTGTACATCAATCTGAGACCCATTCAATTTCCTACCGAAAAACACCAGTCGTATTTTCCAAGTCAAATAAATAGCTGAGTTGTAATGGTTCCTTTGTCCCAAATAATCCTAAATCATAATGCAAATCACCTTCTAACTCGTATCGCTGCTACCATAGTCGTATCACATGCATAAATAAAGTACTGCATGTGCAGTGCTGTGTTTGAGAAGAGTGAGACGAGTGAAATGAGATTATGACCGATCATCATGGCACTATACATTGTAAAGACCCAAAGACAGCTTGAGGTACTGTACTTATTTTTTGCTTAAGAATGTCAAGTTGACTTATGTAATAATGTAAGGTGCTGACTCTGAAAGCCAGTAACATGGTGTCACAAAAGACAACCTTTACATAACTTTGCATAAGTCATAGTAAGTCGAGTGATACGATTTATGCTAGTTTGCCTGTTATTCGTATTTCGTTTAAGTCATGTTAAATGTTTTGGTCCCAACAGATATGACTTACATGAATTTACCTGCATTACATTCTTTCAGATGTTTGAAACAAAACAAAAACAACTTGCATTTATTTAGAACCTTTCATGTGGGTAGCGACTCAGAGCGCTTAGCAATGACAAACTTGCCACCGAGCTAGGGAGAAAGGGGAAGTAACGGTCGAAGATGAAGGTCTTCAGGTGCGATCTGAAGATAGGCAAGAGAGGGATTGAGGCAAAGAGTTCTAGAGTTTTGGGGCTTAGAGGTTGAAAGCACGGCCGCCAATGGTGGAGTGGAGGGGATGAGGGATGTGCAGGAAGCTGGAGCCACCTGAGTGAAGGGAATGGATAGGGGAGTGGGATATAAGCATGTCACAGAGGTAGGGAAGTGCTAGGGTACAAAGTGAATGTGAGGATCGTGAAATTGATCCATTCTATAATAGGGAGCTAGTTTGACTGACAGGAATTGGAGTAATGGGGTAAGGAGTTTGGTGTGGGTGAGAATACAAATGGTGGAGTTGAGGAAACTGGAGAAGAGAACATTGGAATAAACAGTTGGAAAAAATAGAGAATTTAGAGGGCAATTTCTGCTCCTAGTTCCCATTTCACATAAAGTCATCAGCCCAATTGTCTGAACCTTAATGGTGATTGAATACCAAAAATGACTGTATGATGTAACTAGGACTTATATTGCTGGCATTTCTTACTTTCCCCTCCCCACCTTCCTTGGCTCCCACCCGCAGCTTGGGCACCAACCCAGGACTGCTAAGCACTTTGGGATGACCTCCTGTCATGAAAGGCGCTATATAAATGTAAATTTGTGTTGCATTTGGTCTTTTTCACAAAACTGCATTTCAGGGACATGAAATATGGAAACATTTCTCATCTCAGGCAAGCTGCATGGATTCACACTCCATCTTGTGGAGCCAGTGCGAAACCCCAGTGTTTTTTGTTTGACTCCCAATTGTCCTTTAAACTCCATATTGGTGCTCTGAGCTGCTCAGCTTTTCCCTACCTCTGAAATATTGCCTACCTTTACCTCTACCTTTCATCCTGGGCTGCTGAGACCCTATTCATGCATTTATCATTCAAGGGGACATTTGGGCACCATTCACCTGGGCACTTGAGAAATTTCCTGATTTCCCCTATACCCTGATTTGTTTTCTGAACATCTCCCCATCTTGGCTGAAGACCTTTCTTTTAGACCGCACCTTTGGTCACCTTTCTCCCCTCCCCCTGGGTCGGCCCCGGGATCTGTTACTGTGAAGAGCTCTGAGACGCCTTCCGGCGTGGAGGGCGCTATGTAAATCTAAGTTGTTGTTGTTGTTGCTGGATGGCTTTAACCTCCACTTTAGCCCTTCCTGCTACACATCTGCTGACTTCTCTCTTCTCTCCTCTGACAACCTCTCCCTCCACATTAACTCTGCCACTCACATCCGTGGTCTGTCAAGCTCCAAGGAAATCCTGCTTAAGGGTTAACTTCCACATGTATGCAGATAACGCCTAACTCTATTTTTTTTGCCTCCACCCTGGACTCCAGGACCACTGCTGTCTTGGCAGATTGTCTGTCAGACATTAAGTGCTGGATGAGAGCCAACTTTCTCCAGTGAATGTTGACAAGATGGAGGCCCTCTTGCTTGGCTCCCATAAGTACCTCCTCACCTCAGGTGCTGACACCATCACTCTTCATGGATGCCCTCTCCATCTCACTGAGCCAGTACAGAATTTTAGTATCTTGTTCGACCCTCAACTGTCCTTTAAACTGCACATCATGTGCCTTGACCTGTTCTGCCTTCCCCCACCTCTGCAAAATTGCCTGTGTCCGCAACTACCTCTCCCCTCAGGCAACTACCTCTGTGTCCGCAACTACCTCTCCCCTCAGGCTGCCAAGTCCCTCATCCATGCTTTCATCACATTCAGGATTGATTATGCTAACTCCCTGCTCACCGGATTTCGCAACTCTTCCGTGCACAAGCTGCAGATTACTCACAACTCTGTAGCTTGTGGCCTCTCCTGCTCCAAGGTCCATGGGCTGTTCATGCCCATCCTTACCAGGCTTCACTGACTCTACAACCCTCAGAGGATCCCTTGTCCTCACCTTTAACGCCCTGTCACGGTCTTGCCCCCCCCACTACTACAACAACAACTTGCATTTATATAGCACCCTTCATGCGGGGTAGTGTCCTGGAGCGCTTGACCGTGGCAGAGTCTGACAGGAAGGGGAAGGTGATTGTAAGTACGATCAAAAAGGTGGGTCTTTAAGCGGGATTTGAAGGTGGGGAAGGAAAGGCAAAGTGGAGGGATTGAGGGACTGAGTTTGAGGGCATAGTGGCTGAAGGCATGGCCACTGATGGTGGTATATAGAGACTATGTTTTCGAAATAGTCATTTGAACATCCTTATTTTTTTTCTTAAATTGCTTTTGAGTCCAATTCTATTATGTATGTGTGAAGTAGATATCAAGTTTAGCTGTGTATGCTTTTCCTATTTGCTGGAACTACAAACCACACATGGGTACGTGAGGCCTGAGATTTCTGAAGGTCTTGCCTTAGAAACATTGTCTTAGAATTTTATATTGTATTATTTTTATGAAGTATGAAAAACAAGGCTGAATTTAAGAATTTTCCAAAATTTTGTGCCACCTAAAATTTTAAGACAATAGACTTAATGCTAAAGTTATGAGGCATTTCGGACTTCTGATATGCTATCATTCCAGAATTTATTCACTTTTTGTGAAACGAATAAAGGTCATTCATTCAATTAAACAGTCCTTGGTATTTGAGGAAGGGATACTGCCATCTAAAAAAAACTAAAACTTGGCTGTATTCAATTTTTCCCCTCAAATAATTGATGGATTTTAGAATCTTTATTTGGTTAGCCATAGGAACTGATGTTGGCCATTCATCCCATCGAGCCTATCCCACCAGTTCCAAGATCATGACCGATTTGCAACTCAATTCCACATTCCGGTTATGTCTCTATATTCCTTGATACCCCTGTCTATCAAGTATTTGTCTTTTCAGTGTTTCAATTGACTGTGCCTCCACCATCCTCTGAGGGAATGAATTCTACAATGCAACCACAAGGTGAAAAAAATTGTTCCTTGTTTCACTTTTAAATCCTTTAGTCTCAAGTTTAAGACTATGGACCCTTGACCTCAATTCTCTCACCAGAGGAAACAGTTACTCACGATTCAGATCAGATGACTCCTCAATCTCCTGAAGTTGAGAGAATTCAATTTAAGTTTTTCCATCCTTTCATCATAATTTAGGCCCTTGACACCAGGAATCATTCTGGTAAATCAACACTGAACACTATCTGAAGCCAATATATGTTTCCTAAGGTTTGGTGCACAATACTGCACACAATACTCCAAATGAAGTTTAACCAGCAATTTTACACAACTATAAAAATATAAAATGGTATCTCATTAATAACAAAATTGTGTATATGTTTATGTCTTGTAGATTAGTTCTTGTCTGGCATACACAATATTTTCAGGAAAGTAAATCTACTTTGAGCAACAACCGCAATCGGACATCAGATGTCAGATGTTTTTGTCTTCCTTCCTTGTTGAAGAACACAAAGGTCATTTAGAATCTGTGTATCCCATATGTGATCAATTAACTGAGTTGAGATCGGACTGAACACAGGTCATTACTGGTGCTCATAGCATGTTGCCAGATTATGCAGTACATTGACCCACGGAAATCATGCTCAGAGTTTTACTGCACTTGCTCCTGAATCCCAAATAACCTAAACAAAGGTTTGACTGAACTATCCCTACCTATGTAGTTCTCTTTTTTGATATATAGTTTGTATGTTAGAATGATTCCAAGTTGCTTGGAAAGGAAGGAAGAAGAATAAATGGGAAGCAAATACAAAAAAAAAGAAGCTGCACAAGCCATTAGGGAGCTTTCCCAGTTTGTTTAGATTTACCTCCCTCTATTGTATTCTAATATGGATTTCTCCATGTATTCTCCTTTCAGCTGCAAGGAAAAATGCCTGAGACACTGATGTCTCCCTGGCTACCACCAATTTTAGGTGATTGCCTTGCAGGAGGTATTCTCTTAAAGTGGAGTAAACAGATGTGCAGAATGTTTTTTCCTTCCTGTGAGACAGAATGCCTCACATCTGCATGGAACTCAGCCCAGTAGCCCAGCTGGGAATTAATTAAATTTAACCAACTGAAGTACTGACCTGGAGTAGCGAGCATTCCTGGTAATTGAACCTGTAACTTTTTGGTTGAACGTTTGAACTGTCTTTCTACTTGAGCTATTGGAATGTCCCAGGAGAGTCCTAACGTCCTGGAAAGATCTTAACCGTAAGGTCCTTGACAACTTATTGGATGAATACTGGGGTAATTCTAGAAATGTTCACAATGAATAAACTAATCCTGAAAATAATATGAGTACTACTGTAATTATACAAGAACTTAGCTCTTTAGAAAAGCTCATACACAAATTTAGAACCAGTGAGGAGCGGTACGTTAACATTTGGCGGCTCTTTAATCATTATCAATTAGCCAAGAATTCTCCAAATAAAATTCATCAGCTGTGTGCAAACTGGCTGCCAGGCTTGCCTACACAGTACACAGTCACTATACTATACAGTATATCTCGTGAAGTGCTTTGAGATATCCCCCCAACATGAAAAGCATTATATCAAATGTAAGGATTATTTATTTACTGATGAAAAACATTTTTTATAAAATTGTTATTCTTATTAAACCTTCTTAGGCACCTATTGTTCACATAAAGTGTTTCCAGGTTAGGTCATCACAAAAATTTACATAAAACTCCCTCTATTCTGCTCTAACTTCAGAAAATCTCTCGTGCATCACCAGACATTACTAAGTCTTTCTGATTTTTCATACTGCCAAAGGAGAGAAGAGACCTTCATACTACAGGTCTGGACTGGATTTGAACCAAGGTCCTAAAGATAGAAAAGCAGTGTGCTAAATAATTGCATTGCTTCTCGAGACAGAATGGAGGTTATTCTCTATTTATTGGTAAATGTGCCAACCTTGACAGAACGTAGACTTATAATGAAAGTTCTATTTATGAACTATAATCTGTAGTACCCAGCATGTGTAGATGATCAAGATTGATGTTGGTAGGAAATTTTTTATGACTGCAAAATATACAATGTGATTGGCTAATGTTGACTTTGTGATTTATAATATCTGTTGCATCATTTACAAATACAGATATAATTAATTCTGTTGCCTGACAGTGCTGAGGAAGTCTGTAGCTTAAAATAATTTTGCTGTTTAATGGGATAAGTGAAATGATACTGTGTAATATGAGGTCAGATTTGACAATACAAAAAGGATTCCCATTTGGTTCTAGCGTTACTTGTACAGTTCAGTATCTTAGATGAAGGAGACGTCCTCCCGATGTGAAAGGCGCTAAACAAATGTAATTTTGTTGTTGTTTGATGATAAATAGTCCTTTGCCTGCATATTTCCATTCTCCAATTGAAAATCACTGGCCTTTTAGTGTGTTGTGGTATGGCCATTGATTCTGCTGTAATTGAATATGATCAACAAAATTCATGTAGCTTTATGAATCATTTGTTTACTGGTGTTTAATAAACAGCCTGTTAATTTTCTTTTAAAAGGGTAAAATGTGCAAAGTAATCTGAGAACTAAGAAGGTTGCAAGTTTAATTTGTGAACCATGCTGAGTAAACTCATCTCCACTGAGGTGATATGAAAGGTGGTAAAATCAGTCAGGATTTTCCTGATCAGTATTCAGTAGCCACTGCTGGAAAATGTACCAGTAGGCAGGATTGGGCTCAATTGTGATTTCTTTCTTAATCTAACCCATCTCACCTGAAGACCGTCCTCTTCCATTGTGCCTATGGTGACCTCCACACTGATAAGCGCTCTGAGATAATAATAATAATAATCCTTGCATTTGATATAGCGCTTTTCACGTCGGGAGGACGTCCCAAAGCGCTTCACAGAACACACTGTAAAGTGAATTGACTGTATATTTGTGGGCGAATGCGGCAGCCAATTGCACACAGCAATGTCCCACAAATAGTCGTAGATTGAAAATGACCAATTTTTATTAATTTTTTTTGGTTTTGGAGGGATTATTATTAGGCTCTGTATGGAGTAATGAAACTTGCCCAAGGTTTCGCCCTCTGCCTGGAATTGAACTCAGGTCTCTCACTTGCAAAGCGAGTGCTCTAACCACTGAGTTACAGGACTCCACACAAGAGATGCTACATAAGTTCAAGGCACAGTAGCTGACACAATAAGTGTATAGCAATCTCAAACTTCATGGCAAGATCTTCCTTTGGAAATGTTAGTTGTCAAATTTATATAAATACATATAGTAGTTACAGCTTTCAGTAGAATTGTATAGTGTAGTTCTGTCTAAACTGTAGCTATTATATTTGGCTATTACTGTTGGTTTCACTGAGGTCTCTGTGGTCATGTAATTGCTGAATCAACACAATTGTGGTAGTGTTTCACCACCAAATGTGAAGTGTAAATGGAGTGTTATAGCTCTGCATCTGACACCATCTGACACATTCAGGAGCAATGTGATTTGCACCCATGTTGTGCAAGTGTAGGTGTGAATTGCACCGCTCACATATATTAAGAAAACATTCACAATTGGAAGTGATACAGTGGTATAAATCTGGATTTTTGCTTGACATTGCTGGATAGTATTTTGAACCAAATCATTTTGAACCATTTATTAAATCTAGCACCAATGTCAGTATTTTACATGCAGTATTTTGTAGTATAACAGCTTTATTATGCAGAATACTTGAGTACAGGTGCTCAATGTGTTGGACTGTCACTGCCAGTTAAATTCACATCTGTTACATTTGTTTTATAATTTGTTTCGAATAGGAAAATCTGGATGCAAATCATCTTTTCTTATAACAGTGGTATTCTGATTACCATATAATTGATAGTCCTTTGCATCCATAGTAAATTAGATACTCATTAACAAAATAACATAGATATGTTCAGTTTTAACTTTAAAATCTGCTTATAGTTTCCATTATATCATAGTTATAGAAAGTGAGGAGTTGGTTATTTTGAATCATTTTGGGCATTATAAATGATTCCTGGAAAAAGTTTTTATTGATTATGGACCTCTTTGTTGTTAATACACTGGAAAATGGAATAATTGAATCTCCACTTTTAAAATTAGCTCTTACAACAAATTAATGGGATTGCATCATTTTGAATCATTTATTGGTTGATATGTTATCGGTGTGATGTGTTGTAACCTCTCTGGGTTTGTGGATGATGGTTTGATATGAAAACATGGATAAAGGCATGTTTTTAACAGCAACTTTGTTAAAATGTATTTAGATGTATTGGAAGTAAAATACTGACATTGGTACTAGATTTAATATATGGTTCAAAATGATTTGATCACAGGAATTTGTCATTTCGACCAATATGTCAAGGATAAACAGAAATGAAAAGGACAAGAAATCACTTGATTCTACACAATTTACACAATTTGAATTCCTCTTCAAGGTATTTGAAAGGTTTGTGTGGTGTTAAATTGGGTGAATTTTTCTTTCACAGAGGCATTCCCCTGACTTGAGAGGGAACTTGATATTACACATTGTGGAAGAATTGGGTGGTTGATGTGGATGCATGGTACAACTATATATGCAAATTGTTGGGAACATGTACAAATTTTGCAAACCTTAAGAGAGGTAGAAAAAGAGATGTTATTCATTCTTAAATTAATATGTATATGGACACGATTCACACGAAAAATGGTTAACATTGTTTTTACTTTATTTATCTGGATACATATCTGTTGAGCTAAGTCTTTAAGATTATAGAGATAGATAAAAGATTAGGGATCAAATGCTCTATGGAATGCTGCCACTTCAGCCATGTTTGGACTGCAGGAATATCATGTAATGCTCCTGTGGAATGCAACAATGAACAATGGCAGATGATATCCAGGAGTTTTTTTTGGCTGGATGGCTTTTCAGGGGTCAATGAGGAATTTTGCATTTTCTTTGGGAAATTTTATCTATGATGTTTTTTCTCAAAAACAATTCCTAATTACATTTCGGAGGATTAAATAATTCAGAGGATTCCAGGTCACGACAGATTGTACACCCATGGCTTGGAAAGTGTAGGGTGAATAGCTTTTCTTGGTCCTGACATTTTGGTGATCTTATTGCTTGTTCAATTAGCATTCATATTTTAATACTTTGTCATAATGTATCTAATTTGTCATAACTGAATTCTACTTTTTAGTATGAATTTCTGGCAGGTATTATAAATTAATATGCAATACATTATTTCTGATCACCAGTATTTATTATCATCATCATATATGGTATCTTTAAAAATGACTGATAAAGTATATAAGTAAATAGAGTGTGCAAAATCATTTAGTTAAACTCATTCCATGGCAATCCAAACTTTAATTAAATTTGACAGTTGTAATTCCATTTTAATTCGTAACTCAAATCTTATTTGTTAAAACTGTATTTTATATTGTTTTCTTATTCTTAGGGAGCTGAGCTGGTTAATTTATGACTGGGTTCTGTGTTTTGCGTCTTAATGAGTGCATTTGGATACTAGATTGTTCTTACTCTATGTCCCAGGGCGCTTGTTCTGTCACCAATTGATAGTTAATGCATAATCCGTGCAAGTTTAGAGTGTAGTTTTGCTGAATGTACTTGTATTAAATGGGGAATTGTTGCTTTCAATATGGATATTTGAGAAACATTTCTACATTAATTTCAATTGTAATTGGCTGGTTTTAAGAATTTGTTCGAGAGTTAATTTGTTCTGTTTTTCTTGCACAATTTCTTGAAACCTAACTGAAATTATTCCTTTTAGGAAGTGGCAGATTTAAAATGTTAAATTTAAAGTTAAATTCATGACCAGCATGTGTAAAATGAACTTCATGACAATTCCTTTTATTATCCTACTTTGGAGCATACAAATTAATGTTGAACGCAGAATCCAACGTTAACACATTTTGGTTTGTACTAATCTGAATTTGCAGATGTTAAGGGTGTTACTGACAGGTTTATGCTAATGTACACAGCTATATATAGCTATATAGTGTACAACCAAGACTGAAAAAGCTTGCAAATGTAAGTAGCTACAATCAATAGTCAGAAAATTATAAAAGAAATCCCCGGGAAACAAAAATGACTAACTTTGAACATTTTGTGCCTAGGTTACTTCATACAGTTTTTTTTGAACAGGGAATATTTCTGAAGAGTAGCATTTAAAATTGATAGATGTGTTGTATTATAACATGCCACAATTGCCATTTTTCTGGCAGTGTAATTTCAGCTTTCTCTGTTATGTAATACAATTTAATACATAATGTATTTTTCATTATTTGCGATACGAATATGTTTGCTTACATATCAATTTATAGCACTTGACAGGGCATCATATATTGTACACCCACTTGATCATTGACTGATGAGGCTCAGTTGTTCAGTCACAGAGCTGGGTCGTCAGTTAAAATTTGATAATATGTCTGTCATAATGGTATTTTGTTAATATCTTTCAGATAGAAAACCTGTATTTTACAGATTGGTGAAAGTCTATAGTTTGAAGGAGTGAAACGATTTAGTGTAGTTCCAAAGGTGTTCATAATGCTCCATTTATAATGTATCAAGGGGTGTAACACTGGCCGTATTTATTATTTTAACTTTTTTATGGGGTTATCGAGTAAGTAAGTTTCCCATTTTGTTTTTATGTTTACATCTATTTTTCTTGTTTGCCTTAAGGGCACACTTATGACCTGTTTCTAGGCTGCTGACAATGTGTCCCAAAGCTAACCACGAAGAGGTAATGAAGCCTCCCGAGGCATGATCCATCTCCATTTCTCCCTTCCCTCTGTAAAGCGGTGACGGCCGTTCTTTGACAAGCGCAAAAACGTCCTTCTACTCCAACATCATCTTGGAGGCTAAACACAACCCTAAAATCCTTTTTTCCATCACCCACTACCTCCTCCGTGCCCCACTCAGGCCTCCTCAATCTTCGTATCAAATGCCAAGTGCGAGGAGGTCATGGACTTCTTTTCATTTAAAATACTTAACATCCGCCAGGCAGTCTTATCCACCTGCCCTTTCTGACCCACCACCACGCCCTCTCTGTTCCCCTCACCTTCCTCATCATCTGCTCCTACCACCACTCCCATTCTACATTCCTTCCTCCCCATCTCCCTCCTCCCTCTCACCCACTATCACCTCCATGAAACCCACCACCTGCTGCCTTGACCCCCTCCCTACCAACTTACTGGTCACCCAGCACCCCCTCCTCTGCCCACTACTGGCTGACATCATAAACCAGTCCCTCTCCTCCAGATCAGTCCCTGCCTCCCTCAAAACTGCTGTCATCATCCCCTTCCTGAAAAAACCCTCCCTAGATCCCTCAAACCCCAGCCACAACCGACCTATTTCTAACCTGCCCTTCCTCTCAAAAGCTCTAGAATGGGTTGTTGCCAACCAACTCCGCGCCCACCTCTCCTCCCACTCCCTCTTTGAACCCTTCCAGTCCGGTTTCCGCCCTGCCCACAGTACAGAGACTGCGCTTGTGAAAGTCACAAATGACATCCTCTCTATCTGTGACCAGGGCTCCCTCTGCCTCCTTGTCCTCCTGGACCTACCTCTCCGCCGCGTTCAACACAGTCGATCACGCCATCCTCCTCCACCGCCTTTCCTCCGTCATCCACCTCAGTGGGACCGCACTTGCCTGGTTCGTGTCCTACCTCACAAACCGCCAGCAGTACATCTGCACAAACGGTTTCTTCTCCCGCTCTCACCCGGTCACCTGCGGGGTACCCCAAGGATCCATCCTTGGCCCCTCCTCTTTCTGATCTACATGCTCCCTCTTGGGGATGTCATCCGCAGACATGGGGTACATTTCCACATGTATGCAGATGACACCCAACTCTATTTTTCCACCTTTCTTTGCACCCCCAGTCCCCTGATGTTCTGTCAGCCTGCCTGTCAGATCTCAGGGGCTGGATGAGCGCAAACTTCCTTCAGCTGAACGTTGACAAGACGGAAGCCATACTCTTTGGCTCTCATCAACATCTAAAATCTCACGGTCCTCACCTTCTCCACATACCTGACCTCCCCCTAAAACTCTCTGAACCCGTACGCAATCTAGGCATCAGGTTCGACCCCCAATTATCCTTCCTCCCCCACATCCGGTCCCTCACCAGCACCGCCTTCTTCCACCTTGGATGCATCGCCCGTCTCCGCCAATACCTCTCCCCAAAAGCCGCTGAAACCCTGGTCCATGCCTTTGTCACCTCTCAGCTGGTTTACTCTAATGCCCTCTTTGCCAGTCTCCCATCCACTACCATCCATAAAATCCAAACCATTCAAAACTCTGCCGCCTGCATTCTCACCTGCACTAAACTCCATTCCCCGATCACCCCAGTCGTTGCCAGACTGCACTGGCTGCCTATCCCAGAGAGGATCGATTTCAAAATCCTCACCCTTGTATTCAAGTCCCTGCACTCCTCTGCAACCCCCTACCTCTCTGACCTCCTCTCTCGTCAAAACAGTACCCGTTGCCTTTGTTCCTCCAGGTCTGGCCTCCTCCTCGTCCCCCGAGTCCTCCGCTCCATCCTCGGCGGCCGTGCCTTCAGCTACTATGCTCTGGAACTGCCTTCCTCATTCCCTTCACCTCACTCCCTCCATTCCCATTTTCAGATCTCTGCTGAAGACCTTTCTTTTCGACCGCACCTTTGATCACCTTTCCCCCCCCCCTTCCCCCGGCTCAGTCCCGGGATCCGTTACGGTAAAGCGCTCTGAGACTCCGTCAGGCGTGGCGGGTGATATATAAATCCAAGTTGTTGTTGTTGTTTGTTATTGACTGAGGCCCCAAGTGGCACCTATCCTCACCTTCTTAATGTCTTTTAGCTTTGAAGTTGATCAGAATGGAACTCAAAAGCTGCGGCAGCCTCTGTTCAGCATGTCATGGAACATTAACCTGCACCGTTGTTGTTATACTGCAATGTGGATTTCATCCTGGAAGTAAACCTGATTTGATGTCAGTTCTAAACCCATTCAACACTTTTGGCATCGATTTAATGGGAAAACCACATTGAATCATCACTAAGTTGTAAAACTGGAGCATTAGAAACTCATCAAAGGTCAGCTAGAATACACAGACCAGAGGAAAGTAAATGACAAAATGACTAGATTCGGGATTTTGGGAGGAAATGTACTAACCTAATCATTTTTAAACAATTAGTTGAAAGCTAATTTATTGATAAACCTTCATGGCAGCTTCATACTGCCATGGAATTGGCAGGTACAAATACAGCTTAATGAGCAAATTGCCTGTCTGGTCCACTATATCTGTTACTTAGGAACTCCCATTGTGCATTTCTGTAGGAGGAGAGCTCTAATAAATACGTGTTTGCATTTGGGAAGCAGGAATTCTACCCACTCAGCTCCTACTAACCCCGCAAGACAAAACCCTAACAGGTAGACGGTCCTAGCTGAACAAGTAGTGTCAAATTTGCTAGATAGTGCTCTCAATGGCAAGCTGTGTCGGCTTAGCAGGTTAATATCCAGCAGCATCCCAATGGGATTTCCAAGCATTGGCTCTTGCCAACTTGTGGCTAATACTCTCAGTAATTAGGTAAGCAAGGTGTATCCCTCAAGGGAGAGAGTGTGCATTCTATTCCAGACACATGGGAATTTCCATGTATTAGTGAAATTAATATTATTATAGAACTTTCAGTCTAGTTTGGATACTTTTAAGCATGGTGATGGGTTTCCAGATGTGTAAGGCCTGACTGACCGAAAATAAAATGAACTTGGAAAATTGCAGCACCAACAATGCAACCCCCTTTGATCTGATTTTTATGTTGAATGCTGCACAGTGTGACACCCATGTCACATTTTTCTCTTGAGCACCAAAGTTATAGAATTGTGATTTCTTGAATATTAGTGTAATTTCTTTCAAAATAACAGGCTTGCTGAAATATGGACGTTCTTAATTCACAACAGGAAATGTTCCAAAATTAATTTGTTTTTAAGATTCTTTGAGGATCCAATCCTTGATGTTTTATAACAGATACTTATTGCAGAGCTAGTTTCACACTTACTTGTTAAAACTAGAAGGTAATGTCCATTATTTTCTCTATGATGAATTATTTTAAGCAAATTGGAGCCCAGTTTTGCATTCCAGCGTCACCTTACATGTATAGAAAGATAAAGAACTTGAATTTTATAATCCCTTATGTCAAAATATCTTTTTAACATTGACATTGTGAGGACTTCACAATCAAGTGTAATGACAGTTTTTGTATGCAAAAACAGTAGCTATAACGTGCACATCACGTGGAGTCCTGTAGCTCAGTGGTTAGAGCACTCGCTTTGCAAGTGAGAGACCTGAGTTCAATTCCAGGCAGGGCGAAACCTTGGGCAAGTTTCCTTACTCCACACAGAGCCTAATAATAATCCCTCCAAAAAAACAAAACAATAATAAATTGGTCATTTTCAATCCATGACTGTTTGTGGGACACTGCTGTGCGTAATTGGCTGCCGCGTTGCCCACAAATATACAATCAAGTCACTTTGCAGTATATTCTGTGAAGCGCTTTGGGACGTCCAGAAGACATGAAAAGCGCTATATCAAATACAAGGATTATTATTATTATTATTAAGATCCCACCAACATCTATGAATAAATGACTGACTAACCTGAAGGAAAGCTCTTTTTGATTACAGTAGAACGCGAGTCATTTGCAAGCCAACAAGCTGCCTGTCCATTTATCAGCAATAGGCTTTGATATGGAAATACAAATGTGGCTGCAATCCTGATACAAATAATCATGAGTGAAATTGTGTGCATATGCATGTATTTGTAAGGATGTGATTTAGTCCCTCTGACCCTCTATATTGCTATCGTGCTTTTAGTAACTGTATGCCGAGAATAGGATTTTCTCCAATAAAAGGTGACATTCACAAAAATAAGTTTTACACAGACTTATATACAGAAAGAACTTATAGAAAGTTACAAGGACCCAGAGATAGAAAGAAAGGCGGAATGAGAGGGAAGGGCTGGCACATTGTGGTTCTACAGTGATAATGTAACTCCTGATGGAACAATATTTTGGTTAGCATTGTAATTTTAATCAATTTATATTTTGCATGATATCCTCTGCGCTGTTTGCTTATCTACAATGGGAACAATTCCATTTAGTAGGGATCAACTCTCTTCTGTTCTGTAATGTCAAGGGATCTTTAGTGTCCACCTGAACAGGCAGATGAGACCTAGGTTTTTGATGTCTCATCTGAAAGATAGTGCCTCTGACAATGCAGTGCTCCACCACTACCGCAACCAACGTGACACACTGTGAACTCAAAGAATTGATATAGGGCTTGGACCCAAAACCTGATCCAGAGGCAAGAGTGCTGTCAACTGAGGCTAGCTGGATGAGAGGTGGGAAAGTAGAACATTTTGTTGTTGAGGCATACACAGTTGCATCGTGGTGGAGAGCAAAACTGGCAGGCATTTATGTTTGCAGCATGTGGTGTATCTATTTCTGCAAATCCTTGAGGCTGATCACAGTGTGGCATTCTTGGCAAAAGGGGTGCTATATTTGTAAGTGGTGTTTTAAAAAGCAAAAAAAATTAAGAAATGTAAAAATGGTATGATAGTATGATCAGTTCTTGCATTTGTTACATTGCTTCTGTTCAGGATGATCACAGTGTTTGACAGCTCTTGCTGTTTTAGATAATTTATTGTTTCATTCTCTCAGTTGTTTTATTGGATTAGAAAAGAAGTTAGGCTTCCATTGTGTTGTAGTTTCTTTCCTCTGGTTTATAATTTGCATCATTGTATTTCATTTTCTCTTGTGAGTGTAACTGAACAACCACAGAATATGGCAGTAAGTAGTGACATTATTTTTTTCACATCTCTGACGATACCTAGAGGCTGTGAAGCAGTCCCGTAGGTGACTAGTGATTCTAATTGAAGTACATTATTTCTGTCAGTTTAAATAATGTGTCAGTTAATAGAGAG
Organism: Callorhinchus milii; assembly: GCF_018977255.1. Taxonomy (NCBI): domain Eukaryota; kingdom Metazoa; phylum Chordata; class Chondrichthyes; order Chimaeriformes; family Callorhinchidae; genus Callorhinchus; species Callorhinchus milii. The sequence continues at coordinate 24,500,975 of NW_024704744.1, forward strand.
ATATAAGAATGGTCAGATCACTACAGTACTTCCGTACTTCCTTGTATCCATTCCGGATCACATTTTCCTTTCAATGACATTGTACAGTAGATGCTCTTGACCAAGTGATTTACGTTATTTTATAGCTGTTTTTAAATAGACTATTATTGTGATTTGTTTCTTTTTTCATTTAAGTTATAAAGATGCCAAATTTACTCCATCACATAAACCTTACACACTTTGAAATCTAGAAATCATGTATAATTAAAAGACCTTTAACAATAATAATAAAAATAATAATTATTACATTTGATATAATAATAATCCTTGCATTTGATATAGCAACTCATTACCTCTTCAAGATGTCTCAAAGCGCTTCACAGAATATATTGTAAAGTGAATTGACTGTGTAGTTTGTGGGTGAAACGAGGCAGCCAATTGCACACAACAGTGTCCCACAAGCAGTCATGGATTGAAGTGACTGATTTACTGATTTATTATTATTATATTTTTGAAGAAATTATTACCATCGGAAAAGCGATCCACCAATCAGCTAACAACGGGTTCCTACTTACTGCCTAAGTAGGTAGGATTGAGTGACCAAATTATTATTATTACTTATTTATTTATTGTTTAAGGGATTATTATCCCCAGAAAATCGATCCAATCGACTAACAATCCTATTTACTTCTAGGTAATCCGAGGCGTGTGGAGTAAGGAAAGTTGCCTACGGTTTCACCTTGCCCGGGAATTGCTTTGTTTTGCAATTACTACAATGGGGATGTAGTTTTTTATGGTCTTTCATCTCTATGTGTTAAGTGTCAGCCATGCTCAGTTGGAAGTACTCATTTTGGGGTGAGAAGGTTGTGGGATTAAGTACCAACATTGGGACATGATCTCAGCCTAGACTGACATTTTAGAGAAGCACTGCATTGTTGGATGCGCCGTCCTTTCAATAAGACCTTAAACTGTGGTCCCTTCTGGCTATTGAGGTAATTGCTAATTATCCTATGATACAATTTAAAAGTCCTGGCCAACAATCCTCCAAATGAATACATCACTCATGGCTGTTTGTAGGACCTCGCTGTGCACAAATTGGCCGTTGTTTGCTTATTAATATACAGTCACTTCACAGTTGTATGTAAAGCGCTTTGAGATGTTATACACACTATGTCAAATGCAAGGATTATTATGCAGCTGGTATGTACAATATGTTTTGTTGCTTTATAATTCCTACTACTTCACCTGGTCTTCTTAAGGCATATAACCCAGGCTGGTAATCTTGCCCTCACAGGTATGATTTAGGAATAGATACATTTAAACCTTAGCATTTTCATAGACTATTCATTGAAAAACATCCAATACTGTACCTTCTATATCAAACTTCCTTTTGTGGGGGTGTAAAAAATTATTTATTTGAATACGTTTCATTTTTATACTTTAACTTGAAAGAAATAATTTATTTTCTCCCACAGAATGAAATTTATTACCTGGAGTTGATATTCTAACCTTTTGCTTACTGGTAGGAAATGACTGAAATGTGTTTATAGCATAAGAGGAAGACTAATATGTATCATTAAAATTCCTTTACCTGATTGTCACTAAATGAAACATGTCAGAAATAATAAACTAAACTGAGCCCATGGTTGAGAGGATAGAATGAGTGATCAGAGGCACTATAGAGCATTACAGCTGCTCTCGTCTAAAAAGGCTATAATGAAATCCAATTACTTTTAACCTCATCTTCCTTCTGCCTCCTCTAGCTCTCCCATATCCTTCACCAATTGTTGACTGCAGATTTTCTTGGAAATAGTCCTCTTATGCCAACTCCGGTCTCCCTAATCCTTCATTCTTTTTGTGTTATTACTTGCAGTTATTCTTTCTTTTAAACCCTCCTCTTCTGCCTTCCATGTGCACCCTCTGTCAAGCCATTCCCTATCATCTTTCTGTGAAACAAGCTATAGGCTGAACGGCATTCTCCTGTGTTTTTCAGGTGTGTCCCTTTCTCCATCATTCCTTCTTGACTGCCTCTGCTCCATGACTCACTAATCCCGTTTACACAGGCATTTTCTCATGACACAAAAACAGTTACATTTTCAGTTTAAATATTGCACAATTTGAGTTATATTTTTGCACTTAAGTGATGTTATTGTAAAACAAATGTTTCTAGTTCCTTTATTAAATATATATTTTTTAAGATTAAAGTGCTTCAAATATTTAATCAAGTTATCGTCTAGATATTTTCCCCTTCTTACCACAAAATATTTCTGCTATTGGGAATAAAGATGTCTGTGAATCACTTATTTTTTGGTGTCTGTTTTCTTCGTCACAACTGTTTCCTTCACATTCATATAAACGCGCATGGGTCAAATGCTGTACATGGGCCCCAAATTGGCAGTGGAATGTGACATGTGGCTATTTAAGACTTTATGGAATTATCTGTTCCATGTGGTCTTTATGCTTTGGGTCTTACATTAAAATGTAAATGAAAGCAGCATGTGGTTCTGATTTTATACTTGACAAGAATATATAAATTATTTGTCCTAACTCTAAATTTTCAAAAGCAGGTATTGCAAAAAGCCTCCTTCCCAAGTAATAGTGTTAAAATAATGCTGTCAAAATCTTTATGAACTTTTAGCACCCTACTAATCTTTACAAAATCTTGGCATTATAAATATTTGCAATAAAAATAGTTATTGTGCGTTATATCATAAATTCAACATTGTATTTCAGTAATAATTTTGTCTTTCAGAATTTTAAGTTTGCATGAATCCTTGTAATTGCAGCCCCGTGTTTGAGTCTAATTTAAATTCTTGTAATTTAGTGGTTAGAGCATTCGCCTCGCAATCGAGAGGCGCTGGGTTCAATTCCCGACAGGGCAAAACTTTAGGCAAGTTTCCTTACTCCACACACCTCTGTTTCCCTAGCAGTAAGTAGGAACCCAGTTGTTAGTCGACTGGTGGATGGTTTTTCCGGGGATAATAATCCCTTCAAAAATAAATAATAATAATTTGGTCACTCAATCCACGACTGTTTGTGGGACATTGCTGTCTGCAATTGGCTGCCTCGTTTCGCCCACAAAATATACAGTTAATTTACATTATAGTATATTCTGTGAAGCGCTCTGAGACGTCTCAAATACGTGATAAGGCGCGAAATCAAATGCAAGGATTATTATTATTATACACACTGTCCCACTCTGTAGCTTACTGGTTTGAATGTGGCACACCAAACTGGTACCTGTAATTATCAATGCAGTCTGAACTTGAGTTTTGCCACTCAATTGTCTTTGCTGTAGATAGATGGGCTCTATCTACAGTTGAGCTAACAGTTGGCTAAAATACTAACAAAGAGGATGAGTGGTGAGTAAAGAGGCAGAGAGGAATCACAACCCTAGGAAGGAAAAGGGATGGAGGGTCACAACTGAGGAATTAATTAAAAGTGTAGAAGAGGCCTTGGGAAGGGAATGGATAGGAAACCAAGAGAGAGAACCAGAATGATTGGAGGCAATAAAAGGTAAAGGGAGTGAATGATGTGATGTAGGCAAAATTCCACTTACGGCAGATAGCCAAAGTCATGGTGTGCTCAACAATGATTGAATCTGCTCCATGAAGTTGCCTAAATTGATTATAATACAGGAAAGTCTTATTCCGCCCAAGTAAAATAGGTGGATAATTTAAAATGTTGGAAAACTAGCTAAAACACAGATATCTGATTGGACTCAGCTGCATAAATAGACTGCAATTGAACAGCTTGGTGCTAGTTACTATTGAGGTGCACGTATGTAGAAGCTTAGTGAATCAGTGGCACTGGATTTATATTCTCGGCGAAAGAAAACAGGAGTTCAATGTTTTAGCAGAGAAGGGGAGATAAGAAAATAAGCAAAAATGTCTTCAGATGATAAAAGTCTAGAGAAGTAACTATTATAATGACATCAGTGATGAGAGACTGGAGAATTTGTGTCTGTTTTCATTGGAGCAGAGCAGGTTGAGAGGGGATAGAGATGTACAAAATTATGTGTGGCTTTGACAGGGGAAATGGTGAAAAGCTGTTTCCACCAGTCAGTGCTTAGAGGACTAAAAGATAGTCACAAGAAAAGTGAAAGAAAAGCTGAGGAGAAATTATTTTGCACAGAGAGTTGGAATGTGGAATGGCCTACCAAGTAAATTGGGAGAAACGAAGTCCATTGTGGGTTACAAAAGTGGAGCAAACAGATATATCAAAGTTAGAGGCTTGAAGGGCTATGGTGATAAGGGAAGGCAGTGGGATTGAAAGAAGGCCTTCTGTGTTGTAACATTCTATGACATCACTAAGAATGTAATTTTTGGCTATTTCTTCCATATGGAACTTTTTCTTTTGTGAGTGAATGATCAGACAATTCAGTGATACTATTGTTTGTCAAATTGGGCTAAGTTTAGGTTTGATTTCATATTATACTACAAAATTCCTCTCTATTTATGAATTGCAGACAAATCTGGGTTTAAAAAGCTCAACGCTAAGCCAAGTTCTTACTCGTACAGTGAAGTAGAGACATTATGGTAACATTAATGCTTCATGCTAGATTTGATTTTGAAGAGTTTGAGGGATGAGGCTACTTACAGTAGCTCATCCTTGAACTATGTTGTAAACAATACTTTTATTGTTTTTATATGTACTCACATATAAGGAAACGTAAATAAATTTGAGGACGGTTTTACAATGGTAAATAGAAGCATGATTCACAATGTTCTTTGACAATTTTTTAGTTTTATCATTATTTGCCTTGATCACATTTTACGGCTAGATTTTACTACCATTAAAGGCGCTTCCAACCATTATATGAAATTCAAGTCTAGAAAACTGGGCTGTGTAAAATTGGTGGTTGTAGAAAATATGAATGTGTTGGGCACTGCAGAGATGATTTAATTGACTCAACTAATAAGAGAAAGGCTTTTGGTATTAAAGGATAAGATATTACATTTGTGGATAGGCACATTACTAATGTGTACATGCATTATTCTGGGCCTAGTGAGATTCATTATTTTGTAAATTTATGAGATATAAATCCCTTTGATGGCTTCCTTAGTGGTGTAGTTACTGTATTGCATCAAAGTTACTTTAAGATGTGAAGAGCGAAAAAGCAGTTATTGCACAATTGCCTAAAGCAGAATCAGCCGTAGAATCATTAGCAATGAAATACAATAGAATCTTTTTAGCTTTTTTTAGCCAGTTATACAGCTGCTCAAACTGCATTTTTGAACACTGATTTTTAACTACCCAGAAAGTAAAATGTAACATATGCCATAGGAATCTGTTTAATTGATGTTGGAATTCATAAGCAGTGGTAGTGACTGGTTTTACATCTAGACTAGACCGAGTCTTCCCACTTCCTTTCGGCCATAAGGGTCTTATGTGAAAGGAGTTTGGACATTATCAACCTAGTTCACTGTAGGGCCAAGTACAAAATTTGACAGATAGGTGTAAGTATTAATGACTTGGTAGGTAGAAAAAAATAACTTAGTGTGGTAGAATTGAGGTTAAATTTCAGAAAATTTTCAACAAAGTAAAGCAGGCTTCACTGTTCATCTGGTTGTGATGTACCTGATTTAAGAATGATTGATTTTTATATTGGATGTCCAAAATGGCAAAGGTTTTCATTTTCCAATGTTAACATCTCTCCTTTTGTTGAGCATGAAAGAAAACATTTACAAAAAAATCTTTTATATATACACGTAGACAGTCCATATTATTTTTTCTTATTTAAACAAAAAGTACACACATAGAGAGCCATAGAACGACCAAATCATAAATTGTTATAGTTCAGAAACAGATAATTTGGCCTTATGATTTTGTTGAGTCATCTCAAAGAGCTTCACAGGAAGTGTAGTAATAATAATAATAATCCTTGCATTTATTATTATTATAGTAACCGTATTATAGGCAAATGTGTCCTCTGCATCTATCGAAAATTATCTGATTCTGTTCATTACACAGATCTCATCTCATCATCCTCTTCCCACAGGATCCTCATGATGAACGTGCCATTTGTCACGGTCCTTAATATCTTTCTAAGAGGTTTGTGTGCTTGCTTCAATATATAAAAATACTCAGCAGGTCCGCAGTTCTCCAGGGCACTGTTGATGACAGCACAGCCAGACTGGCTCATTGTCAGGACTCGGAAGAGCAGACCAGTTACTGGGGACAGGTACTCTTTCCACTCAGCTCCTGTTCACCCTGCAAGCCAAAGCCCTAACAGGTAGGCTGATCCAGCATGATAGTGTGCCAGGCAGTAATCTCAATGAGAAACTATGCAGTTTTACCTGGTTAGACTCCAGCAGTACTCCAGTGCACCCTCTGGGGTCCCCAAGCCTTGGCTCTTGCCAACCTGAGTCTAATACTTGCATTCTGGAATTAGATAAGCAGGATGTGTCCCTCCAGGGAGAAGAGAGTGCGCATTCCATTCCAACAAATATCTCAGAAATTTCCATGTGTAAGTGGGATGCATGGAACTCTCAGTTTGGTTTGGATACTTTTAAGCATGGTGATAAGTTTCTGTAGTTTCCACATGTATCAGACATCCAGCTTATCAAAAATTGAAAGAGATGGGCTTGAAAGGATGTGGGGATAAGGTGGAGTGGTGGGATTGATTTGATCTTGCCTTATGAGCCAGTGCAGGCTTGATGGGCTGATTGCCCCCAAGCTCCCCCAACCACTATGGCTGAGTGGACCCATGGTTTTGCATTCAGATTCAGTGTCTCCTACTGCCTCTTTTGATTACTTAGTTTGTGAAGCTGTAATACTGAGGCACCAGTGCTTATCACAAAACTTGCTTTAGTGTCAAACCTTTGTAGGGATGAAGCCTTTGGGAAAATGTACAAGAGTATTATACTAAAGTTCATTTGAAGAGCATAAAACTATTAGGAATGTAGTTTTATGTAGACTCTTTTGTGAACTGTATAGAATTGTTTGTGGCTTGGAATATTTTACAAATTGGTGATGATAACTACTGTATACGGTCATATTAGAAACAAGATTGCTAAAATTGAAAAGGATTTGGACAAATTAGGTGGATAGGGTCAAGAAGGACAAATGGTTTTTGATGTAGATAAAAAATAAAACAATACAGATCGAAATTGGAAACTTGAAGAATGTGTACACAGTGGATGAATGTTCATCAGTAAAGGCATAGAAGGAAAAGGATTTAATTGCGATTATTGAGCATTCACTGAAAGCATCCTGCCAATGGAAGTTGTTATCAACTAGGCTAATTATGTTCCAGGAAACATGTCAAAGGCATTTTGAACTGGCATAAACTGAAGCAAGCTATTTCTAAACCTTTTTTATGGATCATTGGTAAATCCACATTTCGTATTTGGTATCCTGCCTTCAAAAGGACATTGATGCATTAAAACGGTTTCCAAGAAGAGGGATGAGGGAAAATCTAGGCTGTATAGTTTTAAATTGTGAAGAGAGACTCATAAAAATAAACTTATTTTATTAGAGAGAAGATTGAGAGAAGACTATGTCCGTTTTTTAAAAAAATGGTAGCTAGAACAGATAATAGAAGATTATTTTAACTTGAATTTTGAGCAGAGAACTATAACAACAATAACTTGCATTTCATGCGGGGTACCGTCCTGGAGCCCTTGACAGTGGCGGAGTCTGACCACGAATCAGAGGGAGAGAGGGGGTGGTGGCACAACTAGATGGCACAACTAGGAAGTCTACAAGAAAACAAACAAGATTCGAAGAGAAGAACTTTTTTTCTTCCATATTTATAATAATAATAATCCTTGCATTTGATATAGCGCCTTATCACCTCTTCGAGATGTCTCAAAGCGCTTCACAGAATATACTGTAAAGTGAATTGACTGTATATTTTGTGGGCAAAATGCAGCAGCCAATTGCACACAGCAGTGTCCTACAAATCAGTCTTGGATCAAGTGACCACATTTTTATTATTTTATTTTTATAAGGGATTATTACCACTGGAAAAGTGATCTGCCAAATGATCCTATGAGCTCCAATATGCTAAGTGAGATCTGATATTTTAACACTGTTTGTTAGAAGATTTAGTTAGAAGTTCATTGTTAGTAACTTTGTTGATAGTAATTGTTCCAGTAAAATCACTTATTATATATGCACAAAACATTTTACCCAGCCAAATAAAATAAATTGCTGAAATATTATCTCAAATAATTTTAAATGGAAGGTTTAATAATTTGGTGCAGTTGTACTATGATTTCAAACAGTACTGCCAGGAAATTTAGAAAACAGCTATTTTGTAGTAGCTTTTTGTAAGAAGCCTAGTGTAGTATTTTGGGGGGGCTAAATTGCACCTATTTGTTACATTATGATTCCAAGTTGTAATATCATTACAATGTGTAATAAATCTTAAAGATTGGAATGATAGGCCATCTCAGCTCCAAGGAAACTCGATTACCTCCTTTTGCTCTCTTCTCCCCCACCCCACCACTTCGGATAGTAGTCTTAGGATTTCCCTCAAGCTTCTCAATTCCAGTAAAAATAGGCCCAGTTCCTCCAGTCTTTGCTCATAGGAAAAATATTTATCCCTGACACAATAGAAATTTACGTTTCATGTCAGGAGAACTTTCAAAGGCACTGGACAGTCTAAGGTTTCCATTCGAGCTGGGGATGGTGGAAGGGGTGGGTGGGCGAGGGTGGAAAGATGACTGAAAGCATGATCAAGCAGGAAGGTCTTGAGGCAGACCTTGAAGGAGGAGAGGGAAGGGGTCAATGTATTCTTACCTGTTTAAATATCCCCATTGATTCAGTCAAAAATCTGGTTAATCCGGTCGAAATGCCGCGCTGGTTGCCGCTGAATGTACTCACTCAGGCCTTCTGTGTGTCGAGCCATTCAGCCACAAGCAGTAACCACTGTACTTCCGGTATAACAACAACAACAAATTACATTTGTATAGTGCCTTTCATGTCGGGAGGACATTCCAAGGCACTGAGCAGTCAGGTATTTGAACCCAAGCGGGGGCTTGGGATCAGGGGGGAGTGGAGAGCAGGGAGAGAAGGAGGGTGGCTGAATGTGCGGTCGAAGATGAGAGTCTTGAGACATGCTTTGAAGGAGGCAAGAGAGGGACCAAGATGAAGGGAATGTGGGATGGGAGTTCCAAAGGGTGGGGGCAGAGAAACTGAAGGACCCGACAACTTACGGTGGGGCAGGCCGTGCGGGGGGATGTGGAGCAGGCTGGAGCCTGCTGAGCGGAGAGAGCGGACAGGTTGATATGGGGTAAGCAGGTCACAGAAGTAGGAAGGAGCAAGGTCGTGGAGGGCCTAGAGGGAGAGGACAAGGATTTTGAAGTCTATCTTCTAGGGGATGGGGAGTCAGTGGAGCCAGGCGAGGATGGGCATAATAGGGTCACGGAGCCTGGTGCGGGAGAGGACACAAGCTGCAGAGTTCTGGATGATCTGCAGCTGGTGGAGAAAGAGATGGGAAGACCGACAAGCAGGGAGCAGTCAAGCATCGATGTAATAAATGCGTGGATGAGGGTTTCGGCGGCTTGTGGCATGAGACAGTAGCGGAGCCTAGTGATGCTGCTGAGGTGGGGAAGGCAGAGCGTGTCACGGCACGGATGTGGGATAGAAACGACAGTTGACAGTCAAACAAAACAACAAGGTTCTGGACTGGCTCAGTGAGGTGAAGTGCACAGCCCTGGATGTTGATGCTGTCAGTGCTTGATGTGTGGGGTTGCTGACGGGAGCTAATCAGGAGGGCCTCAGTCTTGTTGACGTTCAACTGTTCAACTGGAAAAAGTTAGCTCTCATCCAGGACTTGTGGAGTCTTGTAGCTCAGTGATTGGAGCACTCACCTTGCAAGCGAGAGACCCGGGTTTGATTCCCCGGTAGGATGAAATGTTGGGCAAGTTTCCTTACTCCAAACACCTCTGTTTACCAAGCAGTAAGTAGGAACCCGTTTGTTAGTAGATTGGCGGATCATTTTGCCGAGGGTAATAATTCCTTCAAGAAAAATAATAATAGTAAATTGGTCACTTCAATCCATGACTATTTGTGTGACACTGCTGTATGCAATTGGCTGCCACGTTTTGCCCACAAAACATACAGTCAATTCACTTTACAGTATATTCTATGAAGCGCTTTGAGCCATATCGAAGATGTGAAAAGTGCTATATGAAATGCAAGGTTTATTATTATAGTATTATTACAGTATATTCTGTGAAGCACTTTGAGACATCTCGAAGACGTGACAAGGCGATATATCAAATGCAAGGATAATTATTATTATTGACAGCAGTGGTCTGGAGTCAAGGGTGGAGGCAGAGGGATAGAGTTGGGTGTCATCCTCATACATGTGGAAGTTGACCCCATGTCTCCGGGTGATTTGACCAAGAGGGAGCATGTACATGTTGAAGAGCGTGTTGTGGGGGGAAAAAAGGTTTGTTTGATGACTTGCAATGATTTGATTTTTTTTCTCACTTGTTGAAGATTAAAGTAAATTCAAAATGCAAATGCAAGGATTAGAATTTCTAGTGTCTGATTGAGCACTTAGGTAATAGGTAATTTAAATGTGGGATAAAGTCATTACAAAGTATTTGATTTAGAAACTGTATTTTAGAAGATCAAAGTTAACCCTTTCTATCATCTGATGTATATATTCAAAGCAGTGACATGAAGTGATCCTGACAATTGCATAAACTGATTTAAGAGATTAGCTGTTAAACAACTTAAATAGTGTGATTGGCAGATGAATTCTGTGATTTTATTTGAACATGTTCCAAACTACAGCATAGGAAAATTAAAAACATTTTTGCTGACAAGTTCTCGACTTATGATCAAAAACGACATTATCGATTTTTGTCTTTAATGTAAGTGCAATGCTGAATCACATTTGTTTCTCACATATTAAGAAATGATTCAAATTCCACAAGTTTTAATCAAAAGCTTGGAGTTTGCAGTTCTTTTTCTCATGAAGAAATTTGGGACCTTGTTCCTTTCTTTCATTTCCCATTAGTGATAATGAGGACATTTTTGCATAGAACCTAGTAGGGAGCTTATCTTGTGAACTGATATCTGCTGTTATCTAATGGCATCATTACTGCCCACGGGCTTGAAGATGTGAATGCAAGATGCGAGTCATTGCATCCTAATGAAATGCAAAGCCTGATAGATGTTCTTGCTGTAACAGTTTTCCTCAATCTTTCTAATCAGTAGTCATCTGCACCCATGTGATTTATTGCCTTAGCATTTACACAGCACATGTGGATTGGATTAGCTGTGAATACACACAATATACTTCAATACCAATTATACAGTACCTGTGTTTAGAAGAGTTTAGCTCACTCATAGAATCACAGTGTATTACAGAAGAGAAATAAGCCATTTGGTCCATCTAGTCTGTGCTGGTGATTTGTCTGCTTGAGCCATCAAATCTATTCCCACTGCTGTGCTGTCTCACCATACCCTCTCCTGTAAATCTGGAGAGTAATTGAAGCCCAGATATGATTCTTCACTGAGAAACAAAAAGTAACGGATGTGCTGATAATTTTGATGGAGCAAATACATAAATATCTTTCTGTGAGAAAGCTTCCCTGCTGATGTTCTAACAGCTTGTGCTATTAGTTTAACTGTTTTGATAAATATCTGAGCTGAAGGTTAATCACCAGTGTGCTAGAACAACTGAGAATATAAAATTAACTAAAAGTCCAAATCAGTCAAATTTATCTTGCATCTAAATTCAGCAAGAAGATTTTGATGTTTTCTCTGAAACTTATTCTGCAGATGGATACTTTGCTCTATATTCAAAACATTTTTTACTATTTGGGCTTTTTATACATGACACACATCAAAAACACATAAGTCTTCTGGGCAGAATCTCGCAGTAAGATTTTTTTCATATAAACAGTATGAAAATCTATTATTGCTGTACTGAGAACAGATCAAAGGCAGACTGCTTCTTGGTGTAGTCTTTTAGAAGATTAATTAACTTTTCGTAGAATCTTGGGTATTAAGAGATTCAGCAAAATTAAGTCCTTCCACCATGCTGAATGCAGATGTCTATCGAAGAAAATTCTGTACTGTGGGACTGACAACTGCTGGAAGGCATTGCCTAAAGTCCAGATTTGTGAACACATACTCATACGTCCAGGGCTTGGAATCCACTTTGATTGGTGTGCAGAGAGGTAAGCAACTTCTTCTCCAGTTCCACACTGCCAACTGGTAGAACCATCATCCAAGCAGTGGGCAAGACAATGATGGTAGTGCTTTCACACATTTCATGCTGAGCTGTGCTATGCACCACAAAGCTTGCAGAGAATTCCTAGTACTTGTCATTCTCCCAGTAAGGGCTCAAACCTGAGTTTATCGGATGTCAAATCACCAACTATTTTTTGGGAGGGGAGAGGGGTGGAAGTAAATTGGATTTCCTTGAAGGTGAATTGGATCCAAGGTGGCATGCTTGGCGGTAGTATGTCAGAATCAAGTCGACTCTCTGTAGCAGCCTCAGAAGTCTGGTTACAAATCCAGGCAGGTCCATTGTTTCCAGAACATAGCTGATGATAGCCTGGATCATCGTCAGGACTTGGATGGGCAGACCACTGGAAGCAAGGATTCTTCCCACTCAGCTCCTGTTAACCCTGGAAGTCAAAGCCCTAATGGGTAGGGAGTCCTACCGGACACTGCTCTCAATGGCAGCTATGACATGAAGGGCTATGTTTTTGTGCTGTAATATTCTATGGTTGAAATATTGCATTTTATTCCTATCTGTTGGTAGTAGGGTGAGACTAGAGTCCAGAGATTAGAGATTAACTTCCCATTAGTATTTCTTTGTGTTGTAATTTCCTTGCCTAATGCCCCACTCTTGACGACAGCGACTCATATGGTTAAGGAATACTATGAAATTACCTGAATATAATCAGGGATGAGTGGGTGGAGCTATCAATAGAGATTAGACAGGTCATTAGAGTGTACCTTTCTGAAGATAAGATGATTTAGCGGTGACCTGATAGATTTGTTTAAAATTATGAAAGGGGTCTCTCTATAAGGTGGATGTGAATAGACTGTTTCCATTTGTTGGTGAGTCCAAAACAAGGGAGCTTAAATATAAGATAAGCAGATTTAAAAAAGGATTTTAGAAGGAACCTCTTTACCCAGAAAATAGTGAAAATGTGGAATTCTGTGCCAGAAGCTGTGAGTGAAGCAGAAAGTATCAATATATTGAAGAGGAAACTCGATACATGCACGAAGGAGAAGGGAATAGAGGTATTGGGGAGGAGATGGGAGAGAATGGCAGTTCATTTGGAGTTTTGTAACTGGCTTCAAAATTCAGAATAACTTTGAGAGTTTTCCAAAGTTCTGCATAATCTTAGCATAATGGTTTTAAGGCTAAGGGCATGAACATTTTTGAGTCTGTGATAACTAAATTCAGACTGGTAATATGGCCTGCAACTTTCCTGGTCTAGATGCCTTAGATTCAAATGAGAAGGTTCATTTAATCATAATGCTTTCAGTGTGTTGTCAAATGTTTTGTTTTTGCTGCCCCAATAAGAAAATACTGGATTTGTATTATGTAAGGATCTGTTAGTGGTAATAATAATAATAATCCTTGCATTTGATACAGCGCTTTTCACGTCGGGAGGACGTCCCAAAGCGCTTCACAGAATATACTGTAAAGTGAATTGACTGTATATTTGTGGACGAACGCGGCAGCCAATTGCGCACAGCAATGTCCCACAAACAGTCGTGGATAGAAAATTACCAATTTATTATTGTTTTTGGTTTTGGAGGGATTATTATTAGGCATTAATTATTGGTACTCTTCAAAGTAAAATTATCAGAAGTAAATATTATCTGTTTTGATTGAAAATGTTTAAAATTGTATGTATAGTCCTTCTCATTTATTGAAAAATGGTGAGCCTACCTCCAATACTAAATTTCATATGTAAAAAGATAAGATTATACTTACCTTTCTTTGTGGTTTGAAATTTCCTTTGCCCAATAGCTATAACGCTTATCCAGAACAGTGGCTCATTTGAAGCTCATCAGTCATGGTTAATGGCTTGAAATAGCACTTGAAAACGATGCAGAATTATGTGAGAATGCCAGATTCTGAGCTTGGACTGCTGCTGCAGAAATTAGTTTCTGAATACTTCAATACTGACCTGCATCTTGAATTAAAAAAAAATAATTTCTTTTAGCAATATGCTGTGCTATCAAAAGACAGTTCAGTTAATTTGTTCATGATATATGAACATGTACAGAATAATGATGATTCACCCACTTTGAGTGCTGTATCCACTTCCAATCACTGTAATGTAGCAGAGGCATCCAAGCATTTGAGAGGATACAGCTGAGGGAAATAAACTGTTATCTAGCATTAAATATTTGAGCTACGAGAAGAGGCTACGGAAGCTTTAGTTTAGAGAGAAAGAAGGTTTATTGAAACTTCAAAATTATGAGGGTGCAGATAAACTGAATCCAAATAATATGTTTGACTTATTCAAAAAATCTACAACAAGGGCCGCAGGCTGGAGTTCACAAGAGGTAAGAATTCAAACTGGGATGACGGAAGAATTCATACTGAGAAGAGGGAAGAATTCAAAGTGAGTAGGGAAGATGAACAGACAGCTTAGATTTAATTACTTTACACAGATGGTGGTGAATATATGGAATAGACTGCCCAGGGAGACAAAAGAGGTAGATATGCCAACAAAGAGGGAGCTGAATAAATGTTTGGCAATAGAAGCAATGTGATAGTAGGTCATGATATATTGCAAATTTGGGATCCACTAGATGTGATGCAATGGTCTCTTCAGTTTGGCACATTCCTCTATTAGTGATGATATAAGAATACTGTACTTTTGTCACAAATAGTAGATTACATAATAAAATAATTTTGGTTGTGATTCTGCAATCATCAATTAATTTCCCAGTATAAAATCACCCCTTCAAGTTTTGCAATTCTATCTTGCTCATGATTATTTAAAAAATAAATTTAAAAACAATAAAAAAAGTATAATAGCTATGCATACAGACCAGGATATCACAGATTCTAACTTTGGTTTGTGCGCATAGCAATTGTGACAGCAGTTGGGCGGCTACACCTAGTCTTTGTATCTCCTCGGCTGGGAAGGGAAAAATCATTTAGGATTCTGATGCTTCTTCGCTATTTATTGAACCCTGATTTAAAGCCTGCCCATGTGAGAATGTTGAGTGGAAACAGAATCATGTGTAATGTCTCCCCCCGTGGTGGACTAGTGTACCAGTACTTGCTGTCTAGTATTACATATAAAGAATGGCCAGTTTGGCAAGATATTAGTGTCTTGTGGAACTTTAATCCATAAAGGTCAAGAGAAGAGGACAAAGAACACCTGCTACAAAATATATTTATTGTAATTGCATCACGTTTTGTAGGACTGATGCGTACAGTCTAGGAAGATCTAGGTTTAATCATTTGTCTATGCCGCACAAGTCAATCTCAGCTGCAGTGGCAGTGCATAGTTATGAACATTGATATCAGAATTGAGCCTGACTTTGTTGACCCGTTCCACAATGAAATAGCCCCGGAGTACTCAATGTTCAGATTCTGTTATGAAGGCCGGCCACTTCCACAACATGTTGGATAGCTACCTTTGAAACTTTACCACAGCATGAGTCATTTCCTTCAGGAAGAGACATTCTTGACTCTTTTTTCATATGTAATACTGTACAGATATTCAATATATTGAATTGCATTCTGATTTCCTGCCAGTTGTATTATCCTGTGTTCTATAGTAGAGGCTGATTAAGGCTTACACAGAATTGCCTTCGGTTTATCACAAAAGGAAGCAATACGCTGTGATATTTGTGATGGTCATGATGATACTATACTATTGTATATGTTGTTCTAACTGGAAAACTAGTGCTTGGTTCTCAGGCAAAGGTATTTTAGTTCTTTTATTGATCTGCCATAGATACATTTTCTAGTTCATGATGAGGTTAATCTACTTTCTGCCTGATTATCTGAAATTTTGTTCAGAATGATGTTCAGTAGTTTGTTGTTAATTTTTTATATATCAAATCCATTATAATTATGTGAAGGAAAATTTCAATCTTTCCCAAAATAATTTTCAAAACAACATTGACAGGACAAAGATTGAAAAAAAATTATACTCAGCAATCTTGTAAATAATCATGATCCGGTGAAGTTCCTATCATAGCAGTTGAGAAGAAACTGATTTAAAATGTGCTTAGAAAATATTATAAAAAGATTTAAGCTTTTGTCCAATCGATTAAAGACACAATATCTGACATATTAGATTTCCCCCAAATTCACTACAAATTGCTCTGTATTGATACTGTAGTAACAATGAGGTCTTTATTAGTGATCTTTCCATTACAACTTTACAATAGGAACATTTGGTGCATGATGGACATCACTGTCACAGACAATTCTAACATTGCTATATGAATGCCAAATTACTGAGACATTGGAATTATCCTGACAATAGTTACAAAAAAATTTAATTTTTAATTTTATATAAAGTAACACAAGCCAACTAGTGAGTTAAAAGCTGTAATCTAATAACATTCAGGCAATGTTTATAAATTGTTCTTGTTATGCCTTCATGGTTTATGATATTAAACCCTTCAATTGTGGTGTGCCCTCAAACTGTAACTTTGACTCAGCTATTCATTATTCTATCTGGAATTGCACTGCATAAGCTATTGCTTAGCGGATAGCAAATTCATTCCAAATTCTTGCTCTTATTCAGAATCCCGTTGTTGTCTTTGACATTCAGTGATAACTCACAACAAGGATATTATCTTCACTGACATTTTAAGATATTTACGGTTGCTGTTTGAAAAAATCCCCAAATTGTAAGCTCTTGCTCTCTTGTCATTTAACATTTAAACAAATGCAAAACAAGTCATTTACCATAGCAAGAACACTACCGCATTAAATATCCTGCGTGTTTATCTTTTTAAATATTTATTTTCCCAAGAGGCAGAAAGAAAATTTGTGTTACGTAACTGCAATGAAATATTTGGAAGACATACAATACTTTTCTAAATTAAACATTACATGCAAAATCAAAGTTGGAGAAAAATATAATTTCTACCAAAATGGATAATACTGTACATTAACTTTGCTTATGGAGTATTTTTCTCGTTTTCAATTTTGGAGCCTGAAAACATAAAGTTCTGAAAAGGTTTTACTTATTTTCAAAACAGTCAATTCACTTTACAGTATATTCTGTGAAGCGTTTTGAGATGTCTCAAAGATGTGATAAGTAGATATATCAAATACAAGGATTATTATTATTATTGTAGAATGTTTTGAACTTAACCTGGAAATGGGTACATACAGTATTTTTCATGCATACACACACAAGAATTGAAAATGTTGATGTTAAGTAATGAGGCAGGAATTGATTGGATGAATTAGAATTTACCCACTGTTCAGTGGATGCTTTTAGTCCTCCACAGATAATCTGGTCTTGCTTTTTTGAATTCTTGCCCAAATTCCATTAATCTTCTGACGTCTCTACCTGCAGTATGCATGTTTTTCTCTGCTATAACAATTCTTTTTAAAACGACGTATTTCTCTTTCCATGCCTTTCAAAATAATAATCCTTATATTTGGTATAGCGCAATTTACTTTAGGAGAATTGTCTTAAGTGCTTCACCCTCAAATTCTCCCTCCTCATGCTTTACATCATGCTCATAATAAGCTCTAATTCATGTTTTTTTTATAAATAGCAGTATTTAATCCATTTAATAGTACAGTACACCAAACAAAACCGACCAACAAGAAACTAAAAACGATATGCACTGCAAATGCAAAAGAGAATGATGGATAAATTTCATTGTCATTTGTTCTGCATTCTTTACTTCACTGATAAATGTGGTACTGTCTTTAAGACTACGTTTAATAGGTTCAAGTTACTTATCCTTTGGTCACAGGAGATATAATCACTTAAGTGAATTTACTGGAAACTAATAAACAGTTGTAGATGTGCCAAATATGACTCATGTTTCATTAAAAGGTCAAGGAAGAAGGTAATTAGCAAATTCCCGGAAAGAGATGTTTTTCAGACCTGTATATTTAGTGTTTAGAAGATAAAAAGACTCTGTTCATGTAACATGGTTATACCTTACTCCATGGGAGGGGTTAATGACTTTGTTGCTGGGGCTCTTGCCAATTCCACAAAAAGTAGAATGTTGCATCCAAATTGCATAGTGGGGAAACACCAGCACTTTGTTGAACCTCCTGAATATAAAGAGCGCCTTTACAGGGCCCCTCGCTCAGTAAAACCATTCAAATGTCTAAAGTGCGAGGTAACGAAGAAATATGAGGAGACCTCCACTTATAGCAGAAAAAATAAATTACCTAGATAATTATTTTAAGGCAGGCAATTGTAAAGCTAAAGCCAGCTGAGGTCAAGCAAAAGCCACCAGTCACTGAATCTTTGCTTTTTTTTCTGCAAAAGCTGTTTTGAGATTATTTTACTCAGGTTATTCATAGCCAGTAGTGTTGCAGAAATTGTATTCAGCTGCTGAGGTTGTGGTAAATGGTGACATTAAGCAATCAAATGGAGGCCTGGACCAACAAATTCATAAAGCTTTACTGATCTGCAGTGACATTTTGTGAGAATTGAATTTCAGGCACTTCAACCTGTAAAGTGATGAGAAACCAATACTACATTTCCAGTGTTATTTTAAGAAAAGGATGAAATGTAATTGGGTTCCACAAAAACAGATGACCCCAGATAGACCTTTGTGTATAAGTCTCTTTGCTGATGCATTGAATGTTTCCTCACCTGTGTCGCACGAGGTGCTCAAGAGTGCGCTGGGTGGAAGTCAGCTGTGTCACATTGGGATATTGAATGATGAAAGAACACTGTGTTCTAGTTAAATATTGTAGAAGCTTTTATCATTCTTTCTGATTGATTTAGCCTCTTAAGAAAAATATTGCAGTCATCTCAAGGGAGAAAATCTCTGAATACTTTCACTTTAAGAAATGTTGTCTTTTCATTTGTCAGTTAATATTTCTTTACTCTTTGAAAAAGCCCTATTTTAGGCTGCTTAACACTGTCTTTTTCACTCATTTTCATCATCCGATCTCAAGTTAACAACAACAACAAATTACATTTATAGAGTACCTTTCACATCCGGAGGATGTTCCAAAGCTCTGGAAAGTCAGGAATTTGAGGTCAGTAGGAATGAAGGGCAGAGAGGGTAGGGGTAGGAGGGTGGCCGAAGACGCAGTCGAAGAGGAGGGTCTTGAGACATGCTTTGAAGGAGGCAAGAGAAGGAGCAAGGTGAAGGGACTATGGGATAAAGTTCCAAAGGATGGGGGCAGAGAGGCTGAAGGCCTGACCGCCGACAGTGTGCTGGGGTATGTGGAACAGGCTGTTAATTTCCAAACCAGTGGAAGTTCACAGATGTCTTTTACTTTTAGACTAAATGAAGGTAAGAAAAAAATCTTTACATGGAGGGTGGTTGGAATGTAGAATTATCTGTCACAAACCACAGCTAATTTGTGCAGAGTAGTACTCCATAACAGCCATGAAGTGAATGACCAATTTTATCTGGGGGATTGTTCTCCTCTTTTTCAACATAATGAATCCTCCCGAAGTGAAAGGCGCAATACAAATGTAACTCGTTGTTGTTGAATGGGATAGGATGCCATGCGATCTTTAACGTCCACCTGAACAGGCAGACGGGTTGTTCTAAGTCCAACGTGGGGCTTTAATCCACAGCCTTATATCTTTGAGGTGAGAATGCTACCAACTGAGCCAGACTGACACACAAATTAAATAGATGTTGAGTAAATTCTTCATTAATTTCATCACCCAGTGTCAGAATCACTTATCTCAAAAAGTTTCTTTCAAAGCGGTAAGGTAGACTATTCAATGGCTCATCCTATCTTGTATTTTTATGTCCACATTATCCTCTATTTGCTGAGAGATCACATTTTCGTTCAGCATTCATTCTTAAAGTTGATTCCCTTGTAAATAATTTTATTTCATGGAAACTGCATTGTTCCAACATCTTTTTAAAGTTACTGGAGGGAAATGTGTTGTCCTTGTTACTGTACTAGTTATGAATTTCCTATCACAGCTTTGTACTTTTGATTTTCATTTGCGGTTGAAACAGAATCATAGAACCATAGAAATTGATGGTACAGAAGAAGGCAATTCAGCCAATTATGTATGTGTCAGCTCCTCATGTGCAATCCTCTCAGTCCCATTTACCTGCTCTTTCCTCATTCCCTGTAGCTGACCCTTAATATATTTGTCTAGCTTTCTCTTGAAGGTCAATATGGATTTTGCCTCAACCACCGCTTTCGGCAGGGCATTCCTTATCCTAATTACTCTGTGTCAAAAAAATTCTGCCAGATCATTAACCAAGAAATTAACACTGTTTGTATATGTCGTAATGCAATTTATATATGAAATGATATTTACTGCACAACTTAGAAAAGCGAGAGATGTTAATATATTTGTTGAAGAAAATGCATTTAGTGATTCATTTGTGATTGTAACTTGTTTGGGCTTTTTTATTTGATGAGTACACTACAGTATCCACTTTTAGTATTCAAGTTTTGCTCCAAATATTTGCAATGCCTGTGCATTAGTGTGCATTCACTCATTCTGAAAAGAGTGCACATGCTATTGTGAAAGGAAGGAGTAATGAAGCTGCTTGAAATCACATCATCTGGTTGTGCACCTATGATGTTCCCAATATCTATGGCTTTATGTAGCATGCAGCACAAATGCTATTTTCTGAAGTACAAGATTACGTTACCTTCTGAGATGTAGGTCTATCAGAAATTAATTTTTGTACAATTCTAGAGGGATTGCTTATACAGTACTATTTATCACATTCAGAGCCATATGGTAAGATTAATAAAATGTATAATTTTTTCATCTTAGCACCACCGCACAGTATTCCTGGGCCTGGTCAAATCCCCAAACTAAAGTGAAAAATGGCTGGTGGCATCCTGACC
The DNA here is from genome assembly GCF_018977255.1 of Callorhinchus milii. Classification (NCBI taxonomy): domain Eukaryota; kingdom Metazoa; phylum Chordata; class Chondrichthyes; order Chimaeriformes; family Callorhinchidae; genus Callorhinchus; species Callorhinchus milii. The sequence continues at coordinate 24,521,913 of NW_024704744.1, forward strand.
TCATTTCCATTCACTTTGGCAAGATGAGATCAGTTTTTCTTTATGGTGCCGAATTAAACTTCAGCCATTTGTTTTCAGTTATCTGAATTTTTTTAATTAAAAAGAGTTAATCAGCCTATCAATTCTAAGGGAAGTTTCTCACACACATTTGTGCATGTATGTACAAGCCTCAGTCAATCCTCCATATTGATACAAATGGAGTGATCAGAGCTATAAGAAATGATTTTACTATTCAATCAATATTGATAGGATAATGTGTGTTTTAGATGAATGATGTCAAGCTTTGTACTATGGTAGCATATCATGAATATTAATTTAGCATTATTAAAGGTAATACTGAAGCCAATAAATACGTAATTTAAAAGGAAATATGATGAAAATGGTCTTTTTCTTTGTGCAGTTTAATTAAAATGTTGTGTTTGATGTTCTTGGAATCCTTGTTGCATGGAATGACTGGGCAATAACCTAGCAATCCTATTAGAATAAGGAGCTTGTGAGTCTAGTCTTAAGTGCTTTGTTGTCAGTATGGCTGAGTAGCATATTTTGCTGTTACTTGTCTTTACAGCTTGCATCATTAGCTTTAAAGGCCAGCCGGACATCATACTGTAGCTAGTTGCATGTGTACACTGTACAAAAGTACCCTTCATTAACCTTTATGTTTGCAAGCCTCAGATACGCAACGATGGTTAAAGGCAAGAGGCTATTGCAACCTTTGTAAGCAGGCAGTTGAAAGATTTAAAGCTTTGGACCAGAATTATCAACCTGTCCGCTCCCGCCTGGCTCCAATTTGTTATATGTCCCCTGCCTGGCCCACCGCACCATCGCCAGTCAGGCCTTCAGCCTCTCTACCCCCACCCTCTGGAATTCCATCCCATATTCCCTTCGCTTCGCTCCCTCCCTTGCCTCCTTTAAGGCACATCTCAAGACCTTCCTTTTCGACGTGCCTTCGGCCACACTCCTACATGCTCTACCGTCCACCCTCCCTGATCCCACACCCCCCCAACCGCTCGAGTCCTGATCCCTAACTGCAGACTGTCCAGTACCTTGGGATGTCCTCCCCACATGAAAGGCGCTTTACAAATGTAATTTTGTGTTGCAATTACACTCCAAAGGTATTGTTCATTGAGTTTGTGTGATAAATAAAGAATTTAAATATCTGTTCAGTATGATGAGATATTATCAGAAAGGCTCAATTTTTAAGATTTATTTAGTGATAGCACTGTCCAAATACACTTTGACTTTAAAGGCTCCTTAGATCAGATAATCCAATTTAAGATAGACACTTACTGATTTTGTTTCTCCATTCAGTGATAGAAAACAAGAGCATTTGGGGAAATGCCTTCTATGATGTTGCAGAAATAGTGCATTTATCGTCTCCCTGCAATCATAATCATAGTTCATAGTTTATGATGCAAAAATGTGAAATAAAATTAGATTTTAAAAAGAAAAACACAGCAAGATCTGAAAGTTAGATCAATGTGTATTTTGGATATACCTTAAAAACGAGTCAACTACAAGAATATGGAAAGGGCAGGTAAATTGGACTGAAAGGATTAAAAGAGAGCACAGACACAATGGGTCGAATGGCCTTCTTCTTTGCTGTAAATGACTATGGGCTTATGACATCATCAGTACTGTTTATTCACACGATAGTTCCCTATTCATATTGAGTTAGGCCAGTATTCTCGGAATAAGATCAGGAAAGGCTTTGTTCAGTATGTGAAACTAATCCCTGCTAAGCATGAATCCAAGATAGCAGCCACCTAGCGTTTCAGCCGTGTCTGGGAGTTACTATTGCTTTCAGAAGCAGGTGTAACTCTGACCTTCAGAGTTTAATAAACTCAGACTTTATTGAGGAGTTGACATCACAAATTAGAAGTGATATGATGTAATGTACCAAGATTTCCAAAAGGCATTTTACAAAACGTCACATGGGAGACTGCTTCAGAAACTGATGGCACTGAATATCAAAGCTAAAACAAGGTCATGGATTTGAGATTAGTTGAAGGGAAGCAAGTAGAGGGTACTTGTTAGGAAAGCTAGGCCAAAATGGGAGAGATATTAAATGAGGTGCCCCAGCAGTCGGTACCAGGATTCCTTCTGTTCCTTGGCTTTGTAGACTCTGTGTACAGTAGTTAAACTTCCAGATGATACCAAAATGGGATCAGAAGCGGCAACAAAGATCTTGCAAAAAGAGGGTATGCATTTGAGTTTATGACTGACAAATGAAATTAATACAGATAAATGCAAGTTAATGCATATAGTAACAAATACTGCTGTACGCAATTCACTGCTGCATTTTGCCCACAAAATATACAGTCAATTCACTTCACAGTATATTCTATGTTTGCCAAGGATGGGATAGAAGTTGATTCATCGATCACCATATCAAGATAGTGTGAGGCCACATTAAATAAGGCAACAACAACTTGCATTTATATTGTGCCCTTTATGCAGGATAGCGTCCTGGAGTGCTGCACAGTTTCGGGATTAGATACCCGTAAGGGTAAGGGAGAAGGGGGAATGGGAGGTGACCAGAGGCACGGTCGAAGAGATAGGTCTTAAAGTGGGATTTAAAGAGAGGTCAAGATCAATTAACAAACAGCCTGTTGCTGTAATGGGAGAATGTTAGGTTGGGAAGGATGAGATCAAATAAGCCAAAGGGGCTTCTTCTTTTGAATCTGTCTCATGGTGTTGTGAATTACTTCGTCTTTATCTTAAAATCATTTTGTCTTAAGGCTAAAACTAGGTGGAATTAAGGCCTCGGAAATCAGATGGCTATTTCAAAACACATTTTATTTTTATTTAAAGACTTATGAAATGTTGATTCGATCCTTTTTGCTTTTGATTTTTTTCAATTTTTTCTGTACTTAATCACATTTTTCTTTGGGTAAATTTGTAAAGGGAAGAATTAATGCAAACTATGGATTTCTGCATTGTTTTTCCATTTACTAATCAGTAAAATGGAAATGTACTTATGAATAACTACTTATCACACATCATTTCTCTCTCCATTTTTTTTTCTTTTCCACTCCACAACCTCATCCTGATATACAACTGAATATATAAGAGCTGACTGAGAACTCATACCATTTCAGTTATGCTTGTTGATTTGTGTGCAACTCAATGTTGAACTTGCTATCCCTGGATTGTGAAATGATTACTCGTGTTCCTGCATAACTGATTCACTTTACATGCAAATGATTCAGGAGATACTATATAACCAGACTTTATATAATATGAACGAGCATCTAATATTCCCCAGTCACGTTCACTTGCTGCTAATTCACCTCCGGTCTTTAACTGTGCTACAAATATAAATAACATAGTCTAGACTCTACACAATAAGTTTCAATTTATTCTATTTAAAGTTCAATGTTTTAAGATCAAAACAACAGCATAATGTTATCAGAATGGACAAGACAGATCTACTGTGAACTGTCAGTTAAGTTTCACTTTAATCAGCTGTTAGGAATGGCTGTGAATTTATTTGTGCTCATTTGGATTAATAAATGTATTGTGTCTACTCTCTTCTATCTCTTCTGCATTAAGAATTAAGTAGCTGCTATGTTTATTGCACAGTAATAATTTAAAGAGGAATGTAATAAAAATATCTTCCATAGCTGTGTAGTAGAACAATTATAGGTCAATAAATATATTAATAAAGTTTTATTGGAAAAGAAAGCAAGACAATTTAAATGATATGTTTTGAATATTTGTAAAATTATATTGCTGCAGGGAACAGCTTTATTGGTATACTGAATACTACTGTCAGATGAAAAGAGCTGACAGTAAACTTCTGGATGTCAAAGCTACTAAAGTCTAAAGCCAGAGACTTTCATCCAGCTATATTTTAGCAAATCATGTGTAAAATTGCTTCTTTATAGTGGACTATATTTTGTCAACAACCAATCAGTTTCAAAACTATTGCAATCTTGTTGCATAATATTCTGTGATTATTTAATAAGTGTAACTGATACTTTTGATGAACTCGGAAGGAAATGGTTAATAATTAACTACAGTACATAGACAATAAATGATGGCTGGCACTCTTTCAATGACTTCAGAAACTGAGCATGAAGCTTCTATGATTTATAATCATTGTTTACCTTCTAAATGTATGCAGTTTTAATTTTTTTAAACCATTTGAGTTTTTCTGTGGGAATATTCCCTCTGGGATTCTGAGCTTCCATTAGCACCACTAATCCATGGCTATCAACTTTTCTTAGCGCATTGTGCCAGGAAGAGGGAATATTTTAGCCAAGATTTTTAATGGGGTCAACTGAGAAGAGAATGTGAGAAACAATACTTTCTTTTAAATAGAAGCAGAACACATTTGTATGTATTAAATACTGACTCCAGATAAACGATCCACCACAAATAGAAGTGGATTAAATAATAGCAGTTCCACAAAAATGCCTAATAGGCTGTCATTTTCAAATGAGCATTAAACAATTCAAGAGCAATAGTTTTATACTACAAGAGTGTCTTGCGTCCTTCACTGATACTGGAATCACATAACCTGATATCTAGAATAATACTGTAGTTACATGTCGGAAACTTGCAAAACGATCAGTCAGCAATTAAATAACACACATTACTGGAAAGCTGATAAAAGCTAAATTTAAAGAAAATAAGTTTTTATTAAAAATCAGACTTCTTTGGCATTCAAAATTATATTTTATGTTCTTGGTAATTCATTCACAATGTATTAGCGCCTTAAAGATTAATACAGAATTTTGCAGTATCCCAGGGAATATTGGATCATTCATTTGTAACTTATAGCAAACTTATTTCCTCTGAGTACTTTTAAAGAGGAGAAGGTAGAGAACAGCCCCAATGGTGTGGTCAACAGTGTGGTCCAACCTTTTGGCTGCTGGGGCCCGGATGCCCTATTTGAGAAATGGCCACATGCTGCATAAGCAATATTTTTGTGTTTTCTTTCCAGAAACATAACATAACATTCACGGATTATGGAGGGAGCGGGAGGGCCAGATGAAATGGAGGGAAGGGGTGGGGTGGTGGATGCAATTGGCCTGCGGGCTGGATAAGGCCCGGGGACTTCAGTTGGACCACCCTGGAATGTTTAGAACTACATCTTATGGATCAGGAGCTTACTTGTTCAAATCCTGGTCTGTGCTGAGCTTGCTTGTCTCACTTGGGGCTGCATGGGGAAGAGCACAAACTCTGCCCTTTTTTTCACTGCCAAACCCAATAGCACCAAGGCAAACTGTTCTATCCATCAGCATCTCTAGCACCTGGAAGCAACTACTTATTAAGTCTTTGGAGGAGCTTGGTAAACATTTTTGCTGTAAAAAAAGTTGCCAAATGGAAGTTTGATAAAATGAATATTCACATTCTGTTGCAGTATTTTGAAATTCTTGTGTTCTATTTGTTACATTGATCAAAAGATTAAAAATGTTTTACCTGTGGCACTGGTGCCATCTTGTCACCAATTAAAGTGATATGGAAAGTGGGAGGGTAATTCGACACGTTTCTTAAAAGGCTCAGAATTTCTCATAGTTTTAGCATTAAGATTATTGTTTAAATTTAAGTGCGAAATTTTTTGAAAGTTCTTAAATACATTTTTAAGCTGATTTTCCACAGTTCTTTTCAAAAACTGCACAATATGCTATCCAAACCTGCTGGCTTCTTTAGACATGTTAAGTCAGTTAAGCATTTCTCATGTCAGAAGTTTACTTGCTTTGGTGAATGAAGTTCAACAGTAGAAACAAAACCGAGGGAGGAATGGAGCATCTGCACAATAAGGGATTATCTTTTTTTTAGAAAACTTGTGAGTAGAGAACTAACAACTTGACATTGACAAAGCATCCGTGAGTTGTTTCATCTCAGCAGAGATGTGCTCACTAAAGTACGCAACCTGCTAAATGCGGACCTGAATTACCTGGTTTCAAAGGCACTGGAATTATCCTTAGCTATGAAGGTAACGTCAGCTATGAATTTCTTTGTGACAGGTACCTGGCATCTCACTAACCTTCGACACACTACAAATGAGGATTTACTTAGACATTTTTTAGAATTAGAGAAGCAATGGGCAGCTAAACAATCATAGGGTTTTATGAGAATACATATTCTTCTATAAAAGCCCTAATTTGCATTGTTTTTACTTGTGAACCACACCTGCTCCCCATAGGTATTGGAAAAAATCCTTTGCTAACTTCTGGGCACCTATACGCATTGCATAAAATGCTGGCTCATCATAATCTGCAGTCCTGCAGGGCATCAATATAATGAAGCATATAAATCAGAAAGCAAAACAGAACAAAGAACATTTTCTATGCTGTGCTTTAGATTCATTGCTTGGACAGCTTGGGAAATTCCCTGTAGCATGTAACTCTAAAAGTATGCAAAACATTTGCCCTCTTCTGTCTCTGTATATATGGTATAAAGTATGCAAAGTGCTTGGCTATAAAAGAGGGTGCAGGTTGAGCAGCGAAGAAATAAAGAATTCAAGCCAGGAGCATCTGGAATTCAATGCTTAAATTTTAGAAAGGCAAAAATTGCATTAAAAGACTTACAAAAGTGATGACTGGACTTTTGCTTCTTAATGTGAACCGTTCCCAAAGAGAAAATAATGAATATTTTTATTGAACATATCCATTTTAGAAAAATATGAAATCCAATAAATATGTCTTTGGGTGAATTGTCTCATCTATTTCAACATCCAAAGCTTTGTGCACTTCTGCTTCTTCCTTTGTCATCCATTAGCTCATTTATACTGTGAATTTGAAACAATCCTTATATCTAATTAGCAATGTTACTCAGGTGATGGGAATGGAATTATAACTGTAAAGCCACAGGACTGTATGAAAGTAGCCTAATTGACCTAATAGTTTCCAAGTAAGATAACTGGTCGCAAGCAGAATGGCAGAGGAAAGTATCTCAATTGACCTTACAAGTACGAGGGAAAATTAAGCCAGGATTCCTGTTCTTCGGGAATTCCTGTTCAAGTGCTCCAGGAAGCTACCCCGCGTTATATAAATGCAAGGGCACTATATAAATGCAAGTTGTTGTTGATTGCTATCAGTAGCTCTCGATAGACCGTGGTCATATGAAGACAGAAACCTGACAACACTCACCATCTTAAGTGAACATATAAAGAATGCCAAGTTGATTTGTTACTGGAAAGTGTACAATACCTATGAAATCATAAACCAGCAAGAGTCGTCATTTTCAAAAAGGAGAAAATTCATAGAATCTTCGAATGTTGCAGCATGACCCAATCAGGCCAGCAAATTTTCACTGGTATTTTTCTCTGCATGAGCCACCTAATCTAATTCCACTGTCCTGCTCACTGGCACTTCTCTTTGATATCCCACTTTTTCAAGGCAATATTAGAGGAAGAGAAAAAAACTAAACCTTAATTTCTGCTTTCTATCCATTCCCTTTCTATCTCCCATTCCCTACTTTCATTCATTTATTTTCTATTTTCATTGTTTTAATATGTTATATTATAGCCTTAGTTACCGGTTTAATAACTCATTTAAATATTTCTTACTTTATTATTTCAAAACAAAAAATTAACTTCTGTGACTCCATCAATGAGCATTCTGCAATTGGGATCTCTTAAATCGATTGCATGATGGGGATGATTGGCTTGTGCAACTTGGTTTAGGCTGCAAAATTCTGGAAGAAGATGTATAGCTTGGGGAGGGAGGAATTGGGGAGCCATTGAAATAGTCCATCTTGGAAGTGATGAAGGCATAGTTGAAGTGTTGGAGGTAGTGGAAGAGGTACGTGATATTGTAAGGATTCTCTATTACCTGATCTCCAAGTTGTGTTTGACTTACAACATGTAGAATGCTATCCTTTGAAACCAAAGAATGCTGACCTATATTTTACAATTATTTTTTGTTCTGTAGAAACGTAAAAACAGGAGTAGGCCATTCAGCCCCTCAAGCCTGTTCCGTCGTTCTATAAGATCATGATGGATCTGTACCTTAACTCCAATTATCCGCCCTTGCCCCTTATCCCTTGATACCCTTTCCTAACAAATATCTATCCACCTCAGTCTTGAAAATATGAATGGATTCTGCATCCACAGCCTTTTGTGGGAGAGTTCCAGATTTCCACTACCCTTTGGGTGAAAAACTGGCTCCTGATTTTACTCCTAAATGGCCTAGCTCTAATTTTAAGAATATGCCCCCGTGTTCTGGATTGCACTTATCAACATGAAGAGTGCCATTTCTGGAGAATAGAACACTTTTTTGTTTTGGACACCCAGTGTCCACCTGAAGCACTTTTGGGCTCCTGGAGAAAAAGCCTTCTATAATGTTTCTTCCAAAACAGGAGAATAAACCACTAGTGCATTAAGGGGAATTTTTCTATCACACTAGCTATCCATGTAGCTCTTCAAAGTGCTAATTTGTGGGCATGTTTGTCCTGCGGGCCTGCGCTTGATAGGAATTAGGTTGAGATTGCATGAATTCATGTCATATAGAAACCTTACAATGGGAGACAATTGGTCTGGGCCAGATGTAAGCCAAATCCCTGAGGATGATGTTCTGTCGAATTGTGAAATTGAATCTTTTACTTTATTTTTAATAAAAATTTGTGTTGATTATGAATTGGCCCGTAATGTATCTTCTTTACTTTCAAAATAGGTTCAACCTTTTGTTTTACAGATGCTCTCTCCGATGCATTAGTTAGTGGTATTTGTTGCACTGATCCATTGAAAATGGTTATCATTCCAAGGTAGCAGGATTATTACATTGCTTGAAATTTCACTTATTGAAAAAATAGTTCTTTAGATTCTGTCAGTGTTCAGAAGAGAGCTTTTTGATCTTGAATTTTGGAAAAAAGAGTACATCCCTGGAGCTGAATTGCTTCTATAAAGATTAATTTTCAGCCTGAAAAATCAGCCTACTTCAGCTAAGATCACTGTTAATAATAATTTTAATAATAATAATAATTCAGTGCTTTGGGACGTCCTCCCGACGTGAAAGGCGCTTTATAAATGTAATTTTGCTGTTGTTGCTTGTTGTAATCTTTGCATTTCCTTGCAAGTGAGAGACCTGGGTTCAATTCCCAGCAGGGTGAAACCTTAGGCAAGCTTCCTTACTCCACATGTCTGATAATAATCCCTCAAGAAAAAAAACATAATAATAAATCGGTTATTTTCAATCCACGACTGTCTGTAGGACACTGCTGTGTGCAATTGGCTGCCTCATTTCACCCACAAATATATACAGTCAATTCACTTTGCATTCTATTCTGTGAAGTGCTTTGAGATGTCTAGAAGTTGTGAAAAGCATTATATCAAATGCAAGGATTATTATTATTATTATTTCATATAGTGCTTTTCATGTCTTCCAGATGTCTCAAAGCGCTTCACAGAATATACTGTAAAGTGAATTGACTGTATATTTATGGGTGAAACGCGGCAGCCAATTGCACACAGCAGTGTCCCACAAATAGTCGTGGATTGAAGTGATCAAGTTATTATTTATTTATATATTTTTCTTGAGGGATTATTATCAGGGTGTGGAGTAAGGAGACTTGCCCAAGGTTTTGCCCTACCGGGAATTGAACCCAGGTCTCTCGCTTGCGAGGCGAGTGCTCTAACCACTCAGCTACAGGACTCCTCTGTTGGGAGGACATCTCAAAATACTTCACAGATTTACTGTAAAGTATAGTGACTGTGTATCTTGTAGATGAAATGCGGCAGTCAATTTGTGCACAGTAATACTCCACAAACAACCATGAAGTGAATCTGGGAGACTGTTGGGCACTGTTGGGCCAGGGCACTGGGAGAAACACCTTTTTTCAAATAGCACCATGGGATCTTCAAATTCCACCTGAACTCGCAGAGAGAACCATAATGTCTCATCAGAAGGATGGCACCAGCAATGCAGTGCTCCACTAGCACTGTGCTGAAGTGTCAGCTGTATTGTAATCTCAAAGTCAATATCTAGGGCTTGAACCCACAACTTTTGGCTCAAGGTGAGAACTGAGCCAGATTGACGTGTGTTGCCATTGTAATCTTAGTTATTGAATATATTATCATTACGAATATATTATCATTGCTAACTTATACTTATTGAGGAATGTTTTTATTTAGGGTGTCAATCTACTGGAGAGACCAAAACAAAAAATAAAAAATGTTAGAAATATGATTAGGTGATATGAATGCTTTACCAAATATCTCACTTCTACCCATGAGCATCAGTTGTTCTCTCTGTGGCTCAATATTTTGTAAATCCCCTTCCTATCTTTGGTCTTGTACAAAACAAGTGTCTGTCACCCTGGTGTGTTTCAAAATCAGACAAATGATTTCATAATTCTCTTCTGTAGAGGTGACATTTAACTCAGTAATTTATGAATGTCTGGCACGGTTGTCATGGGATGTCTGGGGAGTGTTTACTTGCTAGCATTGAGTTCTGTTATACGCAAGTTCATTAAATAAGATCGAGACCTGTTAATTTATTTTTGAACTTGGCATTGCTCTGTTACCCATCAGAGACTGGTTCAAAAATAAAATAATTGGTCGCAATCTTCTTTAATGAACCTCTCGCTACATAATTCAGTGCTGGCTGGTGGATATGCTCTCTGCACCACATAATCAAAGCGGATCATATTTAAACTTCTGAATTAAATAATAATGATCCTTGGATTAGATATAGAGCCTATAATGTTACAAAGAGCTTTGCAAGTATTTGCTGTGAAGTTTAGTGACTGTATTTGTAGATAAATACAATAGTGACATACATAATGTGGAACTCCCTCTGGTTTGGATAGCCTTAAGCATGGTGATGGGTTTCCACACCTGGCTGACCTAAAAAAAATTCAGCCTCCCTACATGTTGTGAGACCACATAAGAGCAGTACATACTTGCAGTTCCTCTACAATATAATTCTGACTAAAGCGATTTCTGGAAAATATTCTGCCCTGTAACATCAAGTGATTATTCACTATGAAGCCTGCACTGTACTCATCCCATGAGAAGTCCAGTTATAACATTATTAAATTTCATCTGAATGCTGTTACGGATGATGTGCTGTATACATATAAATAAACTGAATGTATTCATCGCAGTAATAGGATTCCAGCCTATTATAGATTAAATATTTGCTTTCTTTTTGTTCTGGGAAAGTACAACAGGAATGAATGGTTCATTTTTAGTCCTACATTGTTTAGGTATTTTCTCTGAATATTTAGTAAATAGGAAATTCAATAGCAGTGCTAATGATGTGCATTGTTTATGCATCTGTTTTTCCTTAGATTTATATATTACTGCCAGAAGTACTGGAATTTCTTCATCTGTTGTCGAAGTCACATTTTGTGTTTAATTATTTCTCTTTTCAATACTAAATTCCTTGGGGCAACACTATTTATTAGTCGTTATTTACTTAATAGATTCAGAAAGCAATGTGTAAATTTGTAACTAAGGAAATAATAAAAGACTCATTGAACAATATGTACCGTATATGTTTCCCTCCTATTGAAGAAAAACAAACTTTATTTTTTCCTCCTACCTTGGGCACTCAGGCATTACTCAGGCTAGAGAGTTTCAAGTGACTGGCTATGTTGCTGTTCAACTGGCTGCTAGTTGGCCAGGAAGTATATGAGAGCTCCGCAGGCTGACCTGCCCAATAGTTTTCACTCACTTTCTCAGGGAGCATTCTCTCTCTATTCAGTGCTTTTCTCTGACAGACTGTCAACATTTCTGGCAAGCTTCCCACTATTTGTACAGCTTGGACCACCCTGCTTGTTAGGGCTTTGCTTTGCAGGATTAGTAGGAGCCGAGTGGGTAGAATCCCTTTCCCCAATGATTGATCTGCTCCACTAATCACTGCTGATGAGCCAGGCTGGATCATCATCGACAGTGTTCTGTATTATTGTGGACCTGCCTGGCCCAGTAAGTGGCTTACTGAGACCACCACAGAGGATTGACTCAATTCTAATATTCCATTACCAGTTTAGAAGCCTCGGAGCCACCATCAACATTGGGAACTCTCCCGGTAAAGGAATCAAAGGTAGGAAACAGCGTTCTACAGAAAATTGAGGCACCAATGTATTGTGCCGTCCAAATCGTAGATTTTACAGCACAGAAACCAGCAACAACAACAACAAGATTCCATTTATAGAGCGCCTTTCACGTCGGGAGGATGTCCCAAGGCACTGGACAGTTGGGTCAGGATCTGAGCAGGGGGGAAATGGTCAGTGTGAGGGGAGGGAAGGGAGGGAAGGGAGGGAGCAAGGAGGGGGTAGAGAGTCGAGAGGGGAGCTGAAGGCACGGTCAACGAGAAAGGTCTTGAGACCGGCCAACAATTTAATCTATGAAGTTGGCGCCATCTAGTCACATCCCACACTTTTGATTGCTACCTTTTATCTGAGTGTAGGTCGGATACTTCCAGATGAGTGGTGCTGTCATCTTTGTCAATAATGCCACATCCATTATTTTTAACTGAGCCAGCTGTAGCTTTTCTCCCACAATTATCACAAATGGAGTAGTACTTTCATTCATGCACTGCCTTTTCTAGGTTTTTGGTACTGTACATTTCTTTTTTGCTGTGTTCAGAAGTTTCCAATTTCATCCCTTTTGACCCTTTATTGTACTGTTATTAATGATTGCAGGTTCATAGTGCAATAGTACTGTAGTTGTTTTTCTTGTCAGCGTGTCTTGCTTGATTGTGTTCAAGATTTGCTGTAGTTGATCAATTACTGTGTGAGTAACTGAAATCCTACCTGGAGGTGGACAAACCTAATAAGACAGCAATTGCAAAAGGAATCTTCCACTCAGCCTATGGAGTCAATTTGAAAAATGGTCTGTGTGTCATCACTGTGCTTTACAGACACAAGAAAAAAACATTTATTCAAAGTGTTTCTTCCCTGAGATACACTTGTACACATTTTCTGCAGGAATGTAGAATAGAGATACAAGGTTCACAACTCATTAACCATGCAAGAATACCAGAGGATATTGAGGATATTTCCAACAAAAGCAGGTTTTAATGCCAAAGCGTCTTACACACAGTTCATTACAAGGCTGAAAACGACCTGTTTGTAATTCACAATGTGTAGTGTATTATGGCCAGAATACTTTCAAAAGGATTTGGTGAGGTACTACTTCAAGATGAAAAGCATTTTGTTTGGAGCAGAACAAACACAAATGTTAACTGGAGGAATTTTATGCCATTGCATTGTAAACATGTAATGAAACTGGCATCAGGATTGCTAATTTACCATCCAATTCATGGTTACAGTAGAGAGCCAATTACCTGTACTAATCTGGACCAACCTCTTTGCAGATAAGCAAACAGTGCAGATAATTGAACATCATGCAACATACAAATTGGCTGTAGTACCAACCCCCAAAAATTGTTCCCTCAGGAATTTTACTGTTACAAAAGTAGCACATTCTGCCAGGCCTTCTCTGTGCAACTTTTTCTCTGACTCCTCTCTTGTATCTGACTTTTTTATTCTTTCTTTTGCTTTCTCAGAATCTAACACTCTCTCGTTGACTTTCTATCCCTCTTTACTTCTACAGTATCAAATGCAATGCAATTTGTCCTTAATTGGCATAATGTAAACATCTAAAGATAGGTTCACTATTGGCAAAAAGTATTGGTGCTGATGTGCGAAGTTATGCATCAGATACAAATCAATTCAATTTACAATTATTCAGTGCCTTTCATGTCAGGAGGAAGCCTCAAACCATCTGTTTATTCCTAGCAGTCTCATGCACTACTTACTCCTCACATCTGCATAGAAGTGTTTTTACCAGTATCTCTCAGGCCCTGGGTCGAACTTCTGCTTCATTGAAGATAAATATTCAAGCCAATAAATAAACTTGCCAAATCCAGATTAGTTTGATGATGGAGTAGTGGCATGATGCACCCATTCTTTTGAGCTCTTTTCCAAAATTCTTTCACCTTGAAATCCTTTTAAAACCTGTACAATTTGACAAAGTCTTTGGTCAACACCTTCAATTCCTCTCTGCTCAGGGTCATTCCCCCATTGCCTTGTGAAGCACTTTGAGATGTTCATCCTATGTGAGATGCACTTCATAAGTGCAAGTTGTTGTTACTTGATCATTTCTCTTGTTATATAAAGAAAGGCTCACTGGCTTCCTGTTAGCTCATCTGCAAAAGCTTTACAGACCATAAAGATTATATACTTGATTTCTAGTCTGTTCTGATTAACTAATCTCAACTGGAAATGGAGTAGGGTCATAATAGTTAGCTTTGGTGACCCATGGCTAGGGAATTAAAGCAATATCAGGCAGGATTTCACTTCTAATTGCTATCCAGTGATCCCATTAAAAAGAGCACATGTAAGCACATTGGCTGAAGATGGGATTGTGCAAGGCACAATATCTCATGCCTCTGTAGCTTGCCAAACTTCAGTGTTCAGGCTCATGAATAAAGAATAGTTACTTGTTTGAAATATCTGAGACACCCAGTGCTGTAAAGCTACATTGAACCCAAATCACCAGCTTCAGAAGAAGAAAAGGAAAAAAAAGGGGAAGGGGGAAATATAGAGAAAAAATGTATTCCATAATTAGTGTGTTTTGTCATGGAGGAATAGTAAGCATTTCAGTTTTCTTCAATCCTATTGAACGGCGCTTTTATTATGGCACTTTTATCAGGGTTCTTCTTAATATTGTTGCCTCGCCCCCTCCCTTCCCACCTTCAAGACCCATCTCACTTAAACATTGACATCACTTAAACTGCTATTTTTGATAGATCTTGTTTCTCTTACTCTCCAATTTTGATGGTATTCTGTATTATGCACGCACACATGCACAGCTACAGATGGGGAAAATGCACTTCTTGATGCTTCAAGAAGAACCATATTAACCTTGGTTTTGCATAAATAGGCAATAAGAATGGTCATAGAAACTGGGGTCATGCTTTAGATCTTAATTGAGCTTTTTCAAATGCACACTACTGTACAAAATATTAATTATTTCATACATTAGTTTTACACACAATGGACTCATTAAGTAAACTAATCTTGTTTGGAAAAGCAAGCTTGCTGTCATGGGAAATCATGATTTAAAAATATTGAAGAAACCTATTTGTGTGTTTGGAGTTGGATAACATTGTGAAGGTATTATTTCTCTGCAACAGTAAAGTGTTAACATC
The DNA here is from genome assembly GCF_018977255.1 of Callorhinchus milii. Classification (NCBI taxonomy): domain Eukaryota; kingdom Metazoa; phylum Chordata; class Chondrichthyes; order Chimaeriformes; family Callorhinchidae; genus Callorhinchus; species Callorhinchus milii. The sequence continues at coordinate 24,537,023 of NW_024704744.1, forward strand.
ATCAAACAAAGCTTGCAAGCCATCAATTCCTTGTGCAAAATAAGAGGGCACTCAATATTATCTAGCCTTGTGTGGTTGTAGACTAGACGTAGCAACATTATTTTGCGAGTGCTTTGAAGAGGCTATCCCAAGATTACACTATTCAAACTTTTTCCAAAAATATCATTATCAAAAAGCTGTGTTGCCTGCAGGGGCTGCCATCTTGTGTAATTACTGTTGTTAATGATTTATTCCCAAAATTCTTTATCTCCCAATTTCCTTTTTGTAAGTGTAACAATTGTATAATTAGAGTGTGAGGAAAAGGGCTTGAAACACCTTTATTTTGTTAGTTAATGTAGATGGCATAAGCAAATGCCATGATAATCACAATAATGATGTAGTTATATTATTGTGGCATTTGGCCTGGTGGATCGTTAGTGTGTGGAGGATGCTATATAAGTGCAAGTTGTTGTGTTAGTGACTGCCACTAGTCATTAATACTAGCAATTGTTTTCTTTTGTGTTTATAATGAGTGATCTCATTAATATATGCAGAATTTAGACAAAACGATCTTGAGTATTAGTGTGTGGCTCACAATAGACTCTATGTTCTTTGAAGTGCTCTTGAAATTGACAGTCGTTCATTAATGCCATTTAGTCTGGCCTTTTGCTTGTCTGTTATTGCACCGACAGATTGTTTTCTTGTTATGTACAACATTTTAAATGTCAAATGTGATATTGATCTCCATCCCCAGCGTGGGTGCCCATCCAGCATTTATAAACGGTTGATACAATCTTCTGATGTGAAAGGTACTATGTAAATTGTATTGATTTCATTTACATTATATGACAGAGAAAAGTCTGCTTTGCAGAATTTGTTATATATTAGCTTTATTATTTTTGGGTAATCAGCTGTGGATCATTCAATAAACTTGCAGCAATTACAGTGGAGTCCTGTAGCTCAGTGGTTAGAGCACTCGCTTTGCAAGTGAGAGACCTGAGTTCAATTCCAGGCAGAGCGAAACCTTGGGCAAGTTTCCTTACTCCACACGCCTAATAATAATCCCTCCAAAAAACCAAAAACAATAATAAATTGGTCATTTTCAATCTACGACTGTTTGTGGGACATTGCTGTGCGCAATTGGCTGCCGCGTTCGCCCACAAATATACAGTCAATTCACTTTACAGTGTGTTCTGTGAAACGCTTTGGGACGTCCTCCTGATGTGAAAAGCGCTATATCAAATGCAAGGATTATTATTATTATTATATCATCACCACTAATATTTCGGTATGAACAGAAGTGACACAGTGCAGGACACCGGCAATCAGCTACTGTGGGCAAAACAGACTGAGTTTAAATGGAATAAATCCACACTAGAATTATTTAAAAGCTGTAAAAGCGATTTCATCTGTTGGTTCAGATATTGGTTATAAACTACTCACACATCAGCTTTGGGCCTGTCTCTAAAATGAATCAAGCTATTCAAATTTGAAAATCAAGCATATCATTCTCATCAGTGATGTGAAACAAAGAATTTGCATTTTTATTATGTCTTGCCATCATCATAAGAATGGTTTAGATGAAGAAAGCCCTTTGGCCCATTTGATCTCATCTTTTCAGAACACCCATCCTACCATCAAACATTCAAGCTGTTTTTCAAATGAGTATTCTGGCCTCAACCACCTTTCCTGGTACTTGTATCAGTTGTTGATTACCCTCTGGGTAAAGAAATACTTCCTGGTGACTATCCTAAAATTGTCCTGTACAACTTGGGGATCATCTTGGGGTCTCCTCTGCACTGGCTCTATGCTTTGGATCGTTCCCTTATATCAAAATGACTCAAAGTCAAAAACTCCTAGAATGCAGTAAGTACTGTCAAACTGTTAAGTGTAGTAACTGTTTTTGTAAGTCAACATTGCAGCCATTTTGTATACCTCAGGGTCCCACGAGCAGTAACTGGAAGAGGACTGACAGTGTATATGTATTCTGTCAATTCTTGAAATTTGAAAATGTTTCATTATATCTGGACTTTTTTGTAAATGATATATATAATAGAACTAGAGACATGCTTTGAATATGAATCCAACTTCACTTTCCTTTCTCTTTAATTACACAATTTTGTAAGAGATCCAGCTTACATATAATGAAAATGTTAGTTGTAACATTAAACACTGATGTATTTTGTAAATAATACAGTTCCTCTGGAAAAGCTGTTACTGAAAATAAAGTGGGAATAAGTAGAAGTATCTTACAAATGGCTATGTAATTGGTTGACCGATAGAACCCACAGGGTGATGGTTTAGGGAATGTCATCAGACTGGATGAATATTACCAGTTGGACTCCACAAGGGTCTGTTTTGAGACCCCTTTTGTTTAATATGTTCATAAATGATCTGGAGCTAGCAGTCACAACAGCAGTGCCTGAATTTGCAGAAGAAGCAAAGTTAATGAAGGTGGCAGAAAGCAAAGCTGAACAGGATGTGCTACAGGAGGATTTGAAAATACTTGGGAATTGGGCAGATCGATGGCAGGTGAAATCCAAAGGAGAGAAATGCAAAGTGCTTCAATGGCGACAAAGAATCCAGGAAGGGACTATTATTTAAATACAAAGAAAATATGTATGGAAAATAAAAAGACCCGGGGGTCCTGATTGACAATATATTGAAACTATAGCAACAATGCTCGGTGTCAGTGAGTAAAGCAAATCAAATGGTGGGATTTATAAAAAGGTCAATATTGAGCCAAAATAGTGGGGTAATCCTGCCACTTTGTAAATCATTGGTGTGACCATACTTGGAGTACTATGTACAGTTCTGGTCGCCACAGTAGGCAAACCAAACAGACCTTGATCTATTTTCACCTAGCAATTCCTATGTTCCTACAATTTGCATGAACTAGATCTTTCTGCACATGGTGAGTAATATAATAATAATAATCCTTGCATTTGATATAGCGCTTTTCACGTCGGGAGGATGTCCCAAAGCGCTTCACTGAATATACTGTAAAGTGAATTGACGATATTTGTGGGCGAAACGCGGCAGCCAATTGCGCACAGCAATGTCCCACAAACAGTCATGGATTGAAAATGACCAATTTATTATTTTTTGGTTTTGGAGGGATTATTATTAGGCGTGTGGAGTAAGGAAACTTGCCCAAGGTTTCGCCCTGCCTGGAATTGAACTCAGGTCTCTCGCTTGCAAAGCGAGTGCTCTGACCACTGAGCTACAGGACTCCACGAATATGCTGACAAAATAAGCATTTTACCAATAAATTATATTTTTACTGTGATTTGATTTATCTAGATACAGTATTTAACAATTCTTGGGATTGAGAAAATGTTTATATTCATGGTGAAATATCATGTAGATAATTGCTGTCAAATGTTGTGATTATATTTATAGATGATCATGGCAGTCATTTTACACACAATAAGGCTCCATTCAAAGCAATTAGGTGAATAATTAAGTTAACTAGGATTCTTAGTCTTGAGAGAATATGTCTGAGACTGGATCTTATAGAGGTGTGTAAAATTGTAAATGGGATTGGAAAAAGTAAACCAAGAACAATAATTTAGGATACAGCAAGGATTAGCAATGTATTGTTGCAATACAAGCAAAGCACAATTTCAGGACAGATGCCAGGAAGTTTTCTTTACCCAGAGGGTAATTAATAAGAGTGTTCTGAAAAATTAGATCAGATTGGCTGAAGCTCCGTCTCAGTCTTCATTTTTTTAATCTTATGATCTAGTAGCAAGGAGGGTAATTGGTCAGGACAGTGGAGAGAAACTCCCTTCGCTTTTCAGAAACTGTTAAGGGATCTTTAATATCCACCTGAACACATTATTGTTATAGAAGTTACATGAAATGCAAGAACAGGTGGATAGGACCTCGGTTTGAAGGCTTATCCAAAGGATGACACTGCCAATTATGCAGCAATCCCCCAATACATTAGAATGTCATGTATGAACCACTCCTCCGAATACCCTCTCCCCTCTTAGCTAGGTTTACCTTTGCTGTCCTGCTCCAACAGTACTTTCTACTTAGTTGTCTGTAGAACAGCATTTGATGGCATCTATAGTGTTTGTAAGATCAAATTTACATCAGCCATGAAATTATATTATACTCTTTCAGGTTTGCGTGGAGGAAAGAGGGAAATGGACAAGGAAATTTAAGAATATTGGGGACATAACGGTGTATGTAGTCAAATCCCGCCAAAATCCTATAATTTGTGATTAACTCTTTTAAGGACTTTGAGATGCTGCCCTGCATGAAGGGTGCTATATAAATTCAAGTTGTTGTCGTTGAGCCTATAACCAATAAATTAAGGGTATATAAACAATAAATTAACTATGGAATATGAAGTGTTAATATCAGTTAAATACTGTATCAGATTACTGAATCTATTTACAAATGAGCTCCAAAATTTGCCTTAATTAGCAATGAACACATGATAGGCTTCATTGTTCTTCATTCCCACTTTTACTTCACAGGAATTCTAAATATCTGGGTTACAAATTCATGGAATTCCAAAAATCACAAGTTCTCGCTAGAGTGTAACATGTGAAATTATGGACATAGACTGACGATAGAGTTTTACAAATCAACTGTAGTGGTGATAGGATGTTTGTGTACATTGGTTAATTGATTGTGGTAATAAGAATCAGAATAATGTATTGACACTGATGATGGGAAACTCTGAAAAGCAGTTTGATTAGCAACAGCTCTTTGCAAAATTGAAAGTCAAGCAGTTCACTGTTAAGTCCCAATCACTAAATAACTAACAATAATAGCTAGAACTGACCGGACTGGGTTCAATAACTGCAATCTTCTTTTTAAATGGACTGTAAAATGTTTGTAATATGAATATTAAGTTTGATTGAAACGCATTTCAAATTTCTTTGTTAAAATGACAGCTTGTTCAGAGTTTTTAGCTCTACCTTTATTTGATTGTCAGGTAGCCTTGCAATCTGCAAACTTAGAGAATATTCCTTGTAATGCTTCACCTTGTTCTGCAATGACAATTTGTTTCCCATAGAGAGCTGGTGGAAACATCCCTTCTCTATTACAGTGATTGTGTATCCATTAAAAAGTATTGTCATGAATCATACTTATTGGCAACAATTTGCTAAATATTTCAAAATTGCATACAAATCTTATCTGACAGTTGATGGAAATGGTTTCCGTGGGACTTGCCTCCTTTCTGAGCCTGCTGTGTAGTCGTACGAGTTTAGCTATACATGCTGTGTTGAAAGAATTTGCTAATGGAATGCAGTCGTTTTTTATGTTTCATAGAGTGGGTCAGGCACTTCTGTCTGGGAAATAATCTGTGTCTCAAACAAGAAAAAAAAATGGCAATCAATATGTCTTCTTTTTGTTATTCTTAGTTGTCACATTGGCTGCTATACTTACAATTTAAATCCTGCTTCTGCCTGCAACCCCAGATACGTGACAGAAATATTTCATGCCGTTAAAGAAAAGAGATTGTCTTTCTTTCCCACGACGGGCAAGAAAGACATTGACTTTTTTTCATGCCGTTAAAGAAAAGAGATTGTCTTTCTTTCCCACGACAGGCAAGAAAGACATTGACTTTTTTTCCTCTTTAAGAAATCAAGCTATTAGCAGAAGACACAAATGAGCTGATTCTATTCTTCAAAGCTGCCACATCCTATTTTGAAGAGTTTGAGACATGTCAGACACAATTGCAATCAAGAAAAGTTTGCTTTTCCAGGGCTAGCTCCAGATCATTTATGAACATATTAAACAAAAGGGGTCTCAAAACACTCTTGTGGAACCCAACTGGTAATATTCATCCAGTCTGATGACATTCTCTAAACCATCGCCCTGTGGGTTCTATCGGTCAACCAATTACATAGCCATTTGTAAGATACTTCTACTTATTCCCTCTTTCTGTATTTTTTTAGTAACAGCTTTTCCAGAGGAACTGTATCATTTACAAAATACATCAGTGTTTAATGTTACTACTAACATTTTCATTATATGTAAGCTGGATCTCTTACAAAATTGTGTAATTAAAGAGAAAGGAAAGTGAAGTTGGATTCATATTCAAAGCATGTCTCTAGTTCTATTATATATATCATTTACAAAAAAGGCCAGATATAATGAAACATTTTCAAATTTAAAGAATTGACAGAATACATATACTCTGTCAGTCCTCTTCCAGTTACTGCTCATGGGATCTTGATGTATACAAAATGGCTGCAATGTTGACTTACAAAAACAGTTACTACACCTAACAGTTTGACAGTACTTACTGCATTCTATGAGTTTTTGACTTTGAGTCGTTTTGACATAAAGGAACTATCCAGAGCATAGAGCCAGTGCAGAGGAGACCCCAAGATGATCCCCAAGTTGTACAGGACAATTTTAGGATAGTCACCAGGAAGTATTTCTTTACCCAGAGGGTAATCAACAACTGATACAAGTACCAGGAAAGGTGGTTGAGGCCAGAATACTCATTTGAAAAGCAGCTTGATTGTTTGATGGTAGGATGGGTGTTCTGAAAAGATGAGATCAAATGGGCCAAAGGGCTTTCGTTCCTCTGGGTCTGGCCTCCTCCTCGTCCCCCGAGTCCTCCGTTCCACCCTCGGCAGCCATGCTTTACCAGCACCGCTTTCTTCCACCTCCGACGCATCGCCCGTCTCCGCCAATACCTCTCCTCAAAAGTCGCTGAAACCCTGGTCCATGCCTTTGTCACCTCTCGGCTGGACTACTCTAATGCCCTCTTCACCGGTCTCCCATCCGCTACCATCCATAAAATCCAAATCATTCAAAACTCTGCTGCCCGCATTCTCATCCGCATGAAACTCCGTTCCCCGATCACCCCAGTCCTTGCCAGACTGCACTGGCTGCCTATCCCAGAGAGGATCGACTTCAAGATTCTCATCCCTGTATTCAAGTCCCTGCACTCCTCTGCACCCCCTACCTCTCTCACCTCCTCTCTCCTTAAAACAGTACCTGTTGCCGTCGTTCCTCCAGGTCTGGCCTCCTCCTCCTCCCCCGAGTCCTCCGCTCCATCCTCGGCGGCTGTGCCTTCAGTCAATACGCCCGAGGCTCTGGAACTCCCTTCGTCTCACTCCCTCTCTTCCTATTTTCAGGTTTCCACTGAAGACCTTTCTTTTTGACCGCGCCTTTGATCACCTTCCTCCCCCTTCCCCTGGCTCGGTCCCGGGATCCGTTACTGTGAAGCGAGCTGAGACGCCAGCCTGGAGGGCGCTATATAAATCCAAGTTGTTGTTGTTAAAACCTTTGATATTATGGAAAGAAAAGGTCTGAGAAATCTATTGAAGTCAGTAAGAGTAACATTGATCAGTAATAATTCAATAATAGTTTGTGAAAGAGCAATGCCCTCATGATTAAACGATTGCTGACCTTTACACATAATTAATTTGCTAAACAGGTATTATTGTCAGATTCATCTAGAACAGCTTTCGGTACTCTTTCTGAAGCATCTCCCAATCACCTAAAAGTTAAATAATGTTTGTAACATTCATAGCTGATAACCTCTTGTGAAATTGTACTTTTTTAACATTAGCTATTTGGAGAATATGGAAATGAACGTATTATTGAATGCAGCCAAATGTTATGCAGATGCACCAAATTTAGTGTTATTAAAAGCTCATTTTGTAGATTAAGATATTACATGCCTCACACCTTTCAATGGGAAAATATCTCAAAGTGATTTGCAGAGGGAGAGAGAGACAGAGAACGGAGAGAAGCAGCAAGAGAAGGTGCAGTATGTAGGTTATTTAGGGAGAGAGTTCCAGAAAGCAAGATAAAAGTGGCTGAAAATTCAATCTGCAATACTGTGGAGGAGGGAGAAAGGAAGTGAAGGAGCCCTAAATTAACAGAACAGAGGGAGTAGGTGTGGGTAGAACTGCAGGAGATCAGAGGCCTAGAATTCTCCTGATATTGACATCAGAGATAACGATGAATAAATGAGAAAGATGGCTTGTTGGCGATACTGATGCTCGTTGTGCTACATCAGACAAGTTCTACTGGAAATGTTTGCTTCCATTAACTGTTTGAAAGCTTAAAATATTGTAGGGAAAGAGTGACTGACGAATGTTGGAAAAGATATCACCTTTTGAACCATTTAGGATTATCTTATCAATTCAATGCAGTAGACATTTCATTTTAAGTTACTTGGAGGAATGTCGGTACAAACTTGATCAACAGAAAATTTTCAGTACACATTAAAGCATTCAAAGCCGAGCTATTAAAGCCTTGATGTATAGCAGGAATGAATGAACCTGAAAATGACTTTATGCCAAATGACTGCTGTGGAATTTTACTTTCAAATGACTTATTGTAAGAATAAACTGTATTCAACATAATTGCCTTATCTCAAATTTAATACAGATAGATAGATGCTGTACAAGCATATTGATGCCTCTCTCTGTTCTCCCTTCCTCTCCCGCTACTCCCTTCATGAACTCCTCCAATTGGGTTTCCGTGCTGCCCACAGCACAGAAACAGCTTTGGTCAAAGTAACAAATGACATTTTATCCATCTGCGACCAGGGTTCCCTCTGCCACCTCGTCCTCCTTGACCTCTCTGCTGCCTTCGATACCATTGACCTCCTCCATCGCCTCTTCTCTCACCTCATCCTTCATGGTTCCGTTCTTGAATGGTTCAGATCGTACCTCTCACACCATTTCCACTTCATCTCCACAAATAGCTTCTCCTCTAGCCACAGCACTGTCTAGTATGGAGTTCCTCAGGGCTTTGTCCTTGATCCCCTCTTTTTCAATATCTATATGCTCCCTCTTGGTGACATCATCCGCAGACATAGGGTCAATTTCTACATGTATGCGGATGACACCTAACTCTATCTCTTTGCCTCTACCCTGAACTCCAGGACCACTGCTGTCCTGAAAGAATGTCTGTCAGATATCAAGTCCTGGATGAGAACTAACTTTCTTCAGTTGAACATCAACAAGATCGATAGGCTCCCGTCAGCACCTCCACACCTCAGGCACTGACAGCATCACCATCCAAGGATGCGCCATGCAAGCTTGGTCTTCCCCCACCTCCATAACATCGCCTGGCTCCGCCACTCTCTCACACCGCAGGCCGCCGAGACCCTCATACATGCATTCATAACATCTAGGCTCAACTACACAAACTCCCTACTTGTCGGCCTCCCCAACTCTTTCCTTCATATCCTGCAGATCATCCAGAATTCTGCATCCCGTGTTATCTCCCGCACCAGGCTTCTCGATCCTATCACCCCCATCCTCGCCCACTACTACTGGCTTCCCATCACACAGGGGATACAGGTCAAGGTCTTGGTCCTCACCTTCAAAGCCCTTCATGGCCTTGCTCCCCCCTACCTCTGTGGCCTCCTAACCCCTACTGAGCTGCCCACTCCCTCTGCTCAGCGGCTCCAGCCTGCTTCATGTCCTCCAACTCTCCCATCCCAGCATTGGCAGGCGGGCCTTCAGCCACCCTGCCCCACCTCTGGAACTCCCAACCCGCAGTCCTTCCACCTCAACCCCTCCCTTGTGTCCTTCAAGACCCTCCTCTTCAACCGTGCTTTCAATCACCCATCTTCTCAATCCCCCTACCTTCTAGTAGATTCCCTGGTGGATTCTGCCTTTGCTTCCCCCCTGCTCTCCACCCTCCCCAATCCCGACCCCCTGCTTCGATCAGAAACACTGAAGTCCAGTGCCTTGGGACTTACTCCTGATGCGAAAGGTGGTATACAAATGTAATTTTGTTGTTGTTGTAGTAGAATATAACTTGTAAAGGACTTCTAAACAAAATGCTTCCCGCCACATAAGCTTGATATTGAGATATTGTCTGGCAAGCTTCCTGTTCCTTGTTGAGCTAAGACAACCCTACCCCTTAATAATAATAATAATGCTTTAGTTTGCAGTGTTAACAATAGCTGAGTGGGAAGAATCCCTGTTTCCAGTAGCTGGTTGGTCCCCCTAGTCCTACCAATGAGTCAAGCCAGCTGGTCTGTCATCAGCAGTGCGCTAGAGTATTGTATACACTCCAGTTAATTATGCAATTCCATGTGCTCGTAATTTCATGCATAACCCATTTCACCACGTAGGTGTATAATATGGTAAACCTGCCTTATACCTGCCGCTCAGCCTTTCTTCCCATCTCTCTTCACGCTGCCTCCAGAGGCAGTTTGTACCTCCTGCTCCGTGTCTCCAGCGGTGACGATCCTCCCAGGTGGTGGGCAGTGGGGAGGTAAGTGGGATCTCTTTAGAGCTGAACTGGCTCCCAAGGTGATATGCTTGGTAATGGAATGTCAGAATCGAGCCAGCCCTCTGTGGTGGTCTTGGAAATCCGTCTCCTGAACTAAAATGAGCTATTATGGTTTTATTCACAACATTTTGTAACAGCTTTTTTATCTAATTATCACATTTTTAAAACATTGAATGTTTTGAAAAATATAGTTTAAAAGAATGCTTTTATCAGTACATTTGAACCTTTAGCAATTTGCTAATTATAATTATGAGAAATTTATTAAGAAACACACATAGTGATGAGTATATTGTTGTGTGAACTCGTGTGGTCTGGATGGTTGAAGTAATGACAACTTTTAGCCGTATACAACAGCAAAAATCCCTCATACTTTAACAATAATGCCATGTGGTGAAGCAACAGATGCTAAAATTGTCAGTCACCTTAGTTGCTCTTCTGCAGACTCAGTATTGCTTCCAAATCACATCCTTTTTATTTATGAGTGTAGATCCATGCTTGTTATAGTCCATGTTTCTCTTGCCTGTGGATCCAGTTGGGATGAACCGGCTAGAGGTCTCAACTCTAGCTTGCTCCTGGAAGGTTGTTGCTCTCTTACGGCCCTGGTTCCAACCAGTTGTGTAGACACAAATGTGGCTCCTGTAGTTGGCTCCATCACTGACAACTTCTGCTTCTCACATGCTGCTGGACTATGCAGATTGCCCAGCTCTGCAGGGCACCTGACTCGGTCATCGGGTGATCTCCCTTGCCATCAGCCAGCCCCCTTTCTGTGAGAGCAATTCCCAAGCATACCACAGTATGATAAATTTAGCAATGCATGTTCTGTCAACCATTTTCTACAGTGTTGTTGTGGGTTTACCACTCCTCCACCACCCTTCATTGACTTCAAATTCTAGATCACCAACTTATCAGACACCAGCTGAATGGATGATTGGGTGTACAGAGTAAAAGGCTTCAGTTGCCAAATAGACATTATCAATTTGGCACTGTGAAGATGGGGCTCAAGTGGAACATAAACACTAGCATAGGCCAGTTGGGCTGAATGGCCTGTTTCTGTGCTGTATATTCTATGTAATTCTATGACCTCCTGAGGTAAAGCATGAACTGTGCCCAACCTATACAGTGTGACTTGAGATCTAAACTGTACTATGCTGGGATTTAAACATGTATGGAGTCCTGTAGCTTAGTGGTTAGAGCACTCACCTTGCAAGTGAGGGGACCTGAGTTTGATTCGGCATGGGCAGGATGAAATGTTGGGCATGTTTTCTTACCCTTTGTACGTTATTAACACTATGCTTTTCTTTTCTTGGAAAAAGGTCAAAAGAAATGAAATTTCAAATTTGCTGCAACATTTGACCCTTGTACTAATTCTAACGGGGGAAATATACATTTAAATGTAATCCAACAAGAAATATAATCAGATGAATCTTGTTTGACTCAGCAAAACCCGATGGAAGAATTGCTCAAAATGTTCATTAGTGTCTAACTGCACCCTGTTAAATTGGTGTGCAGTGCAGAGGTCTTAGAATTGCTTCATTATACTCTATGCCATTACATGACAGTTTTTTTTGGTGCTGAAAGATTCAGCAGTACATCACTATAATGGTCCTATATAGAGCACCATGACCTTTGCCATAACACCCATTGTTTTATGGATCCCTTATTAAGAGCAAAACCACATTTTTAAAAACGTGCCTATAATATGTTCTGCAGTCTGTATAGCTCCAATGTTGTAGTCTAATTATGTGTTTAACACACTCTCAGTAACTTGCAACTTTCAGCTGTTTTGTCGTACAAAAATGAGGGAAAAAGGAAGATTGTATGCAAAATCTGTGAGGAAACATAGCTCAATAACTGAAAAATTCATCACTTTTGACAAATATGAAAACTTGTTTGAATAATTTTGATAATTCAAAAGGTATTTGTTTTCTGAGGACAGAAGCTTATTTAACTTACTTCTAGTAGGAAATATATTTGTGTGTGTTTATGTGTGTGCAGGCAAGCAATTGTTGCTGGATAATGAGGACGTCCTCCTGACGTGAAAAGCGCTATATCAAATGCAAGGATTATTATTATTATTATTACCCTTTCTGAGTGCATTGACATTTGCTGTTACTGTGTTGCTTTTTGGGGAGAGTGTGATTTTGGGGAAATAACTGGTTTCGGGAAATAACTGGTTTGGGGAAATAGCTTCATAACTAATTCATTGCTTCACAACTTCACAACCAATTCAGGTAGTTCTGTAGCTCAGTGATTAGAGCACTCGCCTCACAAGTGGGAGAGCTGGGTTCTATTCCCGACAGGGTGACATGTTGGGCAAGTTTCCTTACTCCACACGCCTCTGTTTACCTAGCACAAAGTAGGAACTCGGTTGTTAGTTGATTGGCGGATCACTTTCCCGGGGGAATTAATTCGTTCAAAAAAAATAATAAATTGGTCACTTCAATACACGACTGTTTGTGGGACACTGCTTTGTGCAACTGGCTGCGTGTTTCACCCACAAAATATACAGTCAATTCGCATTACATTATATTCTGTGAAGCAGTTGAGATATCTCGAAGAGGTGATAAGGCGCTATATCAAATGCAAGGATTATTTTATTATTGCGTTGATTAAATGGGAAATAGGTTACAGAGGAAATAATAGGAAGGGTGGAGCTCGTATGGAGAATACACATTGGCATAAACCAGTTGGGTGATTGGCTTGTTTCCATGCCGTATCATTCTATGGAATTCTCTAACTTGTCATTGTTGCATATGTTTCAGTTTTGGGGATAAATTAAATGATTACATGTAGTACTCATTATATTGATTAGCACAAAGTTGTTGAAATTATCTTAGCAACATCACTTGTAGCTTTCAAAATATCAGACGAATTGTTTTATTGTGGAGTCCTGTAGCTGGTAGAGTCCTGGTTAGAGCACTCGCCTCGCAAGCGAGAGAACTGGGTTATATATATACAATCAATTCACTTTAGAGTGTATTCTGTGAAATGCTTTGAAACGTCTGGAAAGCGTAGTAAGGCACTATATCAAATGCAAGGATTATTATTACAATAACAACAAGATTCCATTTATAGAGCGCCTTTCACGTCGGGAGGACGTCCCAGTTAGGTCGGGACCCGAGCAGGAGGGAAATGGTCAGGGTGAGGGGAAGGGAGGGAGCGAGGAGGGGGTAGAGAGTCGAGAGGGGAGCTGAAGGCACGGTCAAAGAGAAAGGTCTTGAGACCGGCCTTGAAGGAGGAAAGGGAGGAGGCGGCGAAGGCACTGGGGGATAGAGTTCCAGAGCTTCGGGGCTGAGAGGCTGAAGGCCCGGCCACCGATGGTAGGGCGGTTGGGGCGGGGGATGTGGAGCAGACCGGAGCCAGAGGAACGGAGGGTACGGGCAGGTAAGTAGGGGGATAGTAAGTCGGAGAGGTAGGAGGGAGCAAGGCCGTGAATGGCTTTGTAGGTGAGGATGAGGATCTTGAATTCGATCCTCTGGGGGATGGGGAGCCAGTGGAGGCGAGCGAGGGTGGGAGTGATGTGGTCACGAAGCCTGGTGCGGGACAATACTTTTCTGTGCCACTTATGGTAGGACACAAATGTACTATAAGTACATTTGTAAGTCAGCTCCAAACTTGTAGTATTCCACTGAAGGCTTTTCAGAGTTAATAGTACATACTGGTATCTTTTACTATAAGAGTTTGTATGCTTGTCCTAAAGGACCTTATTATCAACACAACCATTTGGAGCAAACATAGAAAATGTCGACTCTGGGTCTGGTATCCATTTAGGATAATTGTTTTCTACGTTAAGAGCTGTAGGGACTTGGAGCAGTTCAAAGTACACGTACGGATTGAATCTGACTGCTTTGTCAAGCAGCAAATTACAATGCTAACATTTCAGGTACAAGAAAAGGCCCCTTGACTCGGTCATGTTGATTGCTAGCCTCGTTAACTTTTTAATAGAAATAAGTTCTATTGCCAAAAGTTATGGAGAAAGTTCTATCCAATTATTTTGTGCTAACGTCTGAAATAACCTTTACATATCAACACATTTATTCAGTAAAAGTTAAAAGGTTAATGATGGCACACTACTTTTTATTATTCCACACAATTTATAGTCTAATATTTTCAAGCTTCCTAGCAATAAACATTATGTGATGTTTATTTATTCTTTTAAAAATCATGTCTTTGTAAAATGTTAGATTGCACCAGTGCATACCTTGCACCCCAGGTTACATAGTATACAAATTGGCTGCCATGTTCAGCTACAAATAAATACATAGTGGCTATATAGTAAAATCCTGTGAAGTGCTTTGAGATGTTTTGACAGCATGAAAGGAACTATATCAAATACAATATTTTTTCTCTCTGTTTCAGTATCAGTATTGTTGGGAAAAAAGTAACTTCTTAACTCTCGAGTCTAAACTAATAGCATAGATCCCAAATACCTAATTGCTTATTCAACAACAACAAAATTACATTTATATGAGGTTGGACAGTTAAGGGTTTGCACCTGAACTGGTGGTTGTAATCCAGGGGGGTGGAGATAAGGGGAGAGAGGAAGGGTGGCCAAAATTCTATATTAATATACAATGTATTACTAATGTGATACACATCAGTAGCTTAGATGAGGATTATACTATATGGTGAACAGTAGTGGTCCAAGTATGGATGCTGGCAGAACACCACTTCCTACTTATTATAATAATTGATAATTATCATTGCTTTTGATATAATGCCTTATCACAATATTGAGATGTCTCAAAGCGCTTCACAGCATTTTACTATGACTGTGTATTTGAAGGGGAACGCTACTGCCAATTTGTGGACAGCAATGTATACTTTACCTACATAATAAGAGCTTGAGGACCCTACCCAGCATGAAGGGCGCTATATAAATGCATGTTGTTGTATAACTATGTTTTGGCCAGTTATTTTGTTACATGTTTATAGCTCGTCTCGAGTTTCTTTTATGTAGAAGCAATTTAAAATAGCTATATTTCACTTTTACAGTGGCTATAGTTCAAAATGCAAAGCTAGTAGAAGTGGAATTCAGGACATCATTAATAAGTCTCCTCCCACGGCCATCTCTATTTTGTGTGTGAGATTGTGAGCATTACAGCAAGTGTTGAATATATAGAGAAAAACTATTAACTTATTGATAGTTGCCATATCTCAAAGAGATATCTTTGCTGTGATTCATCCAAAATATCTACTGGAGTGTAACTTTGTCTTCATATTGTTTTATTCCCTGTAGCTGTACCCGTTAAAAGTGAAGAACTGTATTTTTGATCTTACCTTTCAGTACTTTTGTACAATAAATGGGAAGCTTGCAAGTGTTCTGAATGTTACTTTCAAAGCTCCTACACAAGCTAATATCAACAAAGTTACCCAAAACATATGTGAACTATAATTGGGTTTCTATTTATTCTGTTTGAAGTCTGAGCAGCAAATGTGTATTTGCCTCGAGCTGTATTTTTCTTATGGTGTTCTAGCTTTCTTTCTAATGCACGTGTGAATCATATTGTACTTCAACAATTTTACATTTATCTAGCACCTTCCACATCAGCAGGAGATCACAAAGTACTTCACAGAGCCAAATCTTAGATGCTCCCCTGCCCCCTACCCCCACCCCCAACCACCCCACCGCCAGCTTCAGGCTCTCTGTTACCACTGTTTTTATTTTTGTCCTTCTATGCTATTTTAAGCAGAGTAACTTTCCTGTATAAATCTGATCTGTCTGGAGCCAGCCTTGCACTGGTAAACATATAGCAACAGCTTGTTGAGCAACAATTTTTTTTTTGCAAATTTTATTATCTGACATTACAGGTGAATCCTGATTACAATTTCCAACATTTTTATTAAGTATTTTTTGTGAAGGTTAAGAATACCCAAATGGTGGACTGTCTTGTAGATCTGAATCAGAAATATTTTGAGTCACTTCCCACCAGGATATACAGTGAATGGAGTAAAGTCTACGATAGAATAGATTTGAATTATTTGTAGGCGAGTGAGTTTGTTTGGCCGAATGCCCAATGGCTTAATTTGAAAGACATTTCAAATTGTCTGGTTACTGTTGTGCTGTGCTCCATTCTTTATTCTTCTGGAAACTATGTTCTGTCTCTTTAAACATATCAAACATTAAAAAAGAATCAACATTTTTCTCTACTGCTTATTTTAACAACACGCAATCCCCAGGAATATGACAAACATTTTAGTAAGTCTAGAGGTGAGTTATTATATTTCCATCCCATCAAAGAAATGATTGCTTGTACAAAAAATAGATGTATTGTACTCTAAGATATTCAGTGGATTAGAAAATAATTTGTTTAAGCATTAGTTTCAGCATTAGAACATCCAGGCTTGACTACGCTAACTCCCTGCTTGTTGGTCTTCTCAACTCTTCCCTCCATAAGCTGTAGATCATTCAGAACTTGCAACTCTCCTGCACCAAGCTCCGTGACCCTACCATCCCATCCTTGCCCAACTCCGCTGGCTTCCTGTCCCACAGAGCCCTCCACGACCTTGCTCCTACTTACCTCTATGACCTGCTAACTCCATATAGACCTGTCCACTTCCTCCGTTCAATGTGCTCCAGTCTGCTCTGGGTTCTCTGCCCAACCCACCTCACCATCGGCAGTCCCCTTTAGCCTTTCTGCCCCCACTGTTTGGAACTCCATCCCACATTCCCTTCATCTTATCCACTCCCTTGCCTCCTTCGAGGCCCATCTCAAGACTATACCTTCAGTCAACCTTCTATCTTACCCTCCACCCCTCCTGATCCCAACTCCCTATTAATGTAAAAGGCACTATTATTAAATGTAAGGAATGTTTATATGTTTTTATTTATAAGCAGACTAGAAATGAAATGGGAAGCTGACAGTAATGATTTGCTGAATGAAGTCTTTTTTTAAAATTGGTTTTCTACCAAAAGATGCTGTAAATAGTTATGCTTTTTATATAAAAAGTGTGTTACAATACAGTAGTATTTCCAACCCTCTTCATCTCACATCATGACCTCCAATATATTCTTTGTGCTCTTGTATAAAAGTAGTAAAATGAATGGCACCTTGGGAAGCATGTGGAACTGAGGCATCTGAATGTTTATCAATCCACTGCTGAACAGAAACAATAAAACCTATGTAAGTATAAACCCATAAAACTAACAATCCCCCCAACAGGAATAAAGGGTGTCATATTTGTCAATGCAATTTAGATACAAGCAAATTAGGTTTGAAATGTAATTTCTGCAGCATTTATTTGAAAGGAATGCATGATGAGGCACTTCATCTGAAGGTGATGAGCGTGATACTCTTGGCCTATAATCTACACAGGCTTTAAATAATTCATGTTCTTCCTCCCCCTTCCTCACAATTTCAATTACCGTAAGATTTCCTTCCAATTTGTTCATAAAAATAAATATACATACATTAAACCCTGGGTGAGAATGGGAAAATTACTCCATTCTGAACACTAACAGCAGTATATGTGTACAACCAGGTTGTGTAATGTACCTTGTTAACATCCTAAAATAATAATTTGGGATCTTAATTTTTTTTGCCATTCATTACAATGATGCCTATCTACTCCAATAAAGACAAAATGTCTGTGTGTCTTTTTGTCTATCCGCCACAAACACAATAACCTATTGACGTAGAGACATGATTTATACTTCATGGGAAAGGTCTTGCATGGGAGGAGGGTCACGGGCATATTTTTTTTGCAGGAATCTCCTATCGTTGATGAGCTATGTCAAAAAATGCTTTAATTAAGTCCAAAAAAAAGCATGGTGTTCTGCAACAAAATAGCGACAGAGGTTACACACCCTTCTAGAGAGAGATACATTTGTACTAATAAAGACGAAATATCGATTAGACAGACACACAGACAGACTTGATTTGTACCTCATCAGAAAGGTCTTGCATGGGGGAGTGTCATGAGTATATATTTTTTTCGGGTATCTCTTACCGTGACCTAAACAAGTACATCACACATGTACGGACCCCACCAGGAGTCCTCACAACCAGGAGTCCTCCCACTGAGGCCTCCCAACAGGTGTCCTCCCATAAGGATATAATAACAACAACAACTTGGATTTATATAGCGCCCTCCACGCCGGACGGCGTCTCAGAGCGCTTCACAGTAACGGATCCCGGGACCGAGCCAAGGGGAGGAAAGTGACCAAAGGCGCAGTCGAAAAGAAAGGTCTTCAGCAGAGACCTGAAACTAGGAAGAGAGGGAGCGAGGCAAAGGGAGTGAGGAAAGGAGTTCCAGAGCATTGGGGCATAGTGGCTGAAGGCACGGCTGTCGAGGGTGGAGCGGAGGACTCAGGGGACAAGGAGGAGGCCAGATCTGGAGGAACAAAGGCAACAGGCACTATTTTGAGGAGAGAGGAGGTCAGAGAGGTAGGGGAGTGCAGAGAAGTGGAGGGATTTGAAGACAAGGGTGAGGATCTTGAAGTTGAAGATGAAGGTGATGATCTTGAAGGATCTTGAAGAAATATGTGTGCAAATATGTGAACAAAGGATGTTACCGACTTCAATAGCACATTTTCTTAATCTTAACGGATAAAGATGCCTAAGAAACGAAGATCAAGCCTTTTAAGAACAAATAAAAATACCAAATGAAAGAGGAAGGCCGATTAAATGAAATTGGTTGCAAGCTTAGCTGCAACATGGCACAGCTAGTATGTAATAATAGAATGTTGGCTAAGATAAACCCAATGAAGTTTTCAGCCAATGCAAACATATTTCAAGCATTAGTTCCTGGCTATTTGTATGTATTATGGAGGTATGCGGCAAACATTCTTTTGGGGATACAACGGATTTCAGAAGAAGTAATTCTGAAAGGAGAAAGTGAGCCCGAGAGCAGAAATCCAAATATAAAATGACATTCCAGGTAATTACAGTGTCAGTTTTCACAGCATTTTCTGAAAATTAAAGGCAGAGAGAGACAGGGAGAAAGGCTTGATGTTTTTCATTTCATTATGTAGAACTGCCGGTTTCCAATTCTCACTGCATTGTAATGTTGGAACAAGTGTAATGAAGAAAGTCAATTAAAAAAGCACATAATCATTATTATTGTATAATGTTTGGCAGTTGATGGTTAACCATAAGTTATACTGCAACAGACAAAGGTTATCAACCTTTGGGAGTATCAAAAATTCTGGATCTTCTGTAGGAATCTGGGCCTCAGAAACATGGTATGTTCAAAATTAAAATTTGTGGTGCAGGTTTCTCTACAGCAAATGTATTCCAAGGTTTTAGGGGATCCTGGAGCAGAACGCAGTTTTATTTTCTGAAATGTGCTGAGTTTTATTTCTGTTCTATTGTGCATAAACTTTCTTTTCCCCATGCAGATTAAGAAATCTTAGATGAGTTGAATATCCAGTGGAAACTGATAGAAATTGGTACTAATTATTATGCTGTGCACGCTGAATTTGGTCTGAAAGAAAGAATTAACGTTTAATGGAAAGGAGTGCATACTCCAAATATTGTAATGTAAGCAAAATGTGCACGGTTTATTCTGCATGCTACATTTCATTAAATGAAATAAAGACATTTGTAAAGAAAATAGTTATTAACGAAGGAAATTCCAAAATATATGTAGAATACATATATATGTTGGATGTGACATTGATAGAATATTTTGACTAAATGACAAACAATAGAGATGGACAACTATATTCCCTTCTCACTCATGTATGAATGTTGTTGTTGTATGAATGCATGTTCTAAAAACATGCAAAGATTATCAAGCACCAGACTTCGGTAGACCAGATGGTGGATTAGCATACTTGATCAGGGATCTGTGTTTGAATTCAGACACTTAGAGTGGGCTAAATACTGTGTAGTAGTTAACCATGGTTTGGTGGGTCTAATGGCTCTTTTATGTTCCACGGTTTCTAATATTCTTAAAAGAAATATTTTAGACTTTTTTGATGATGTGTGCAGAAATAGAAGTTTGTCAATGAATTAGACTAAATTGGAACCCATAGTGCTATGTGATGGTATTACAACGTTGGAAAGAAAGCAAAGCTTTTAACCACATAAATATTCTTTTAAAAAATATCATAAAAATATGGCTGGTGTTTTCAATATTTTGAATAGCATACATATTTATTTCAATAAGAGTCAATACTGATTGTGACTGAAATGTTTTTCTGTATTCTGATTCTAAGAGAATCTAGACATAATCCAAATAATGTAAATATATTAAGGGAGGTGCATGTTGTGTGAGCTTGTATGTGATATGCCAAGTATAATTTCTATTTACTTGAAGCAAGTTCATCAGTTTGAGCAAATAGTTAACCAGATAAGGGATTAAGTGAGCATTCCTGTTTTTGTCACCTAATTTACAATAACCCATACCAACTGTCTGAATATCAAAAATAAATCACATAGTTGTAGTCCTGGAGTTATCAATCTGCTATGTGCCTCAATTAGAGTTAGATAGAAAAACAAGTGTAAATTAATTTTAAAAATATTCTAAAAACTATGGAATAAATTCTGCTTACTTTATGATATCAGTCCTTATTTAATTACTTTATTCAAAATGGCACGTCCTCCCGACGTGAAAGGCGCTCTATAAATGTAATTTTGTTGTTCTGTATTTTTTATTGATCAGCAGAATGCTCAATTGATAACTATTCACCAGCTGCTTGGTTGAATTAAATTACGAATGAATGTGATTTATCTGGCAAATATTAACAAGGCCAGTGGGGTTAATCTGACAATATTAATGTGTTAGTTGCTTTGAACTGTGAAGTCTAATACCTTGCAATTATCTATACTATTATTATTCAAGGCAACTCAGACAATGTAATTGAAATTGATTTGAGTCATTTAACTAATGGCAATATAACTAAGAACTGCCTTTGGAAAGTTTATTTGAAATTGATGTGCAGAAAAAAAAATCCTTTTGCAATTTATGGTCAATTGAGAGATGGGCTAAGATGGTCTAAGGATGAAGTCACTGCCCAGTGCAATATGCTACAAGAGGCCTGAAGATCACAGGTTTGAATTATTAATAATAATCCTTGCATTTGATATAGTGCCTTATCACAATTTCTAGACATCTCAAAGTGAATTGTTCGTATATTTTATGGGCAAAATGCAGCAGCCAATTGCGCACAGCAGTGTCCCACAAACAGTCGTGGATTGAGTCACCAAATTATTATTTTTGTTGTTATTTTTTACGGGAATTCTACAATTCAAAGAAACTTAGCTGATTCAATGAGAGAACAAGATGAGTTGCTGCACTTGTTGGAAGGAGGAAACTTAGGAAGGTTTACCACTATTCAGAGAACTAGTGTCTGTGGACACTAAGATTTGTGTCTGTGGACATCAAATGAGATTAAGCTTGAGTGAGGTGCCTTCAATAGTCAAATAGCCTGCTAAAGCTCATTGCCCAAGCTCACACAACAATATTGACCATATGGGTGAAGTGCTAGAGGGAGTTCCATGCCTGTAGAACTATATCCATGTGGAAGCTTAAGGAATGGTTTAAAAAAAATGTTTGTTTCAGATTAGTAGATCCACAGCTAACCAAACATTTTCCTGAAAATACATATTGTCTGCTTTAAATTCAAGTCATTGTCTCATTTTGCTATTGACCCCAGTTCGCTCACATTTCCTGGAATTTTCATCACTCAAACTGCTGTAAATAAAATAGTAACAACAAAGACAATATCTTCAACTTTAGTCTTTTGTTCTGTCATCTAGTATTGACATTCCACTTGTTTTATTAGTGTTCTTAATGCCCTTCAGCACAACAATTTGAAATGATTTTGCTCATTCTAATCATTAGTTTAGTATATTTCAAAACAGTTTGTCCTTGAACCTTATTTGGTGCCATAAAATCATACATGTAAATTAGACCTTCTATCTATTTTTTATGTCTTCTAAATGCAGTACCTCAATTTATACATGGGTAATATATAGCCCATACCTGCTCAAATAAAGCCTCCTTGAATTAGAGTGCTTTACAGCAAAAACAATTAAATTGGAAAAGTGATGAGGTTTTATTTACACATTTATTGATTAAACAGTTAGATTTGAATTTAGATGAGTAAGTATATCTTTTGAATCTTGAAGGGAACTTAAAAACTCACTAAACAAAACCAGTGCATCAGTTTAATGATCCAGAGCATGTGAAAACTGCTTTACCAATTAATTCCTTGAATGCTTTGATATAATCTAAGTCAAACTCTGCTTTGAAAGAAAAAGCTAATTTAATTTCATATATTTTAAGAATCGTTTGTTTGGGATTGTGCATTGCCCTGTTAAAACGGATAGTGCCTCAAAAACTAAAATAAAGGTTATTCATGAGGTTTTATATACAGTAAATGTTATAAATATTCTAAGCTTGGTGGGAGATAGTAGGGTGGGGGTAGCTAGCCTTAGCGATGGATACAGAGATTTTTAGCCAAGTTTTGAATGCATTAGAGGGAGGAGGGGGAAGGATTTCAGAAGAGAGTTTCAGTGAGCCAGACAAAATGGCTAAAAGCTTGCCAACTGATAGTGGACATGTAACATGAAGCAGGCCAGAGTTGGTAGAGTGGGAAGGTAAGACTCCGGGAGATTGCAGAGCGCTATATCAAATGCAAGGATTATTATTATTATTATAGAGTGGTGCTATGCTGTGGAGGCATTTAAGTAGAAGAACAGGTATCTTAAAATTCATCTGATGGGGAATAGGGAGCCAGTGGAGCCTTACAAGGATAGGCACAGAGACTTGTGTGGGAGAAAATACAAGTGGACTTCTGGACAGTCTGAAGCTTGTATGTGGTAGAGGCAGCAAGAAAACAGGGCATTGGTGAAGTCACAGAATATCAATACTAGCGATAATGAAAGTATGGGTGAAAGTTTGGGCTGTGTTGGCAGTGAGATAGTGATGAGATGAATGAATTTGCAGAAATGGAAGAAGTAGAAAAGTGTGTCAGAGCAATTTGTAATGATTGTGGTGTTGATTTTTCCTCTGTCTGGGAAGTGGAATGACCTCCACTCAGTGCTCTCCCAACAACCTATTTGAGTTCATGAACCTGCTAAGTAAAAAAAATGGTTAATGATCACATTTAATGATTGGGTGAAATGATAGCAAACATGGGTGAGTGTATTGCATGGTGAGGAAGAGTTAATAAGTAAAGGTTAAACAATCCTCAAACACAGCAAATGCTTAATTGCTCATTTTTATCTTTTGATCCTTGGTATTTAGTAGATTTACCCTTTCTACCACTGCACTTAATACATGTCTGATGAGAGATTGTCCTTTTGGTTCTGATAATTAAAAGCTCCTTCATGATTCTTGTCATAGATAATGGTTGACAAAAACAGCTACAAGCAATGGATCTTTAATTACAATCTTTTTGTTATTTAGCTCCAGCAGCAGTTACATAGCCCAAAGAAAACGATTATAGCTTTTTAATTTATCTGTCTGCCCCATTATGTCTAGGGAATATTTAAAAGCCGTTGGGAAGGGAGACATGCTCTGAATCTAGGCAGCTAACTAGGTTTAATTTTGTAGTGATCACACATCTTTACATTATCTGTTGTTATTCTTTAAACTGTTCATTGTGAGTTTTTAGCTTCAACTGGTTCAACTTTATTAAACAGGGAAAAATATTTATAACTTCAACTCTACTTTTTTATAGTAAAGGAGAAGGATAATTATGTAATATTAAAAGTGTAAAGATCTAGCTACTAACGCAATGGGATACGCTTAATTTCATTGCTTATTTTCATTCCTGTGGTTACATTGTACTGTGCATTCAGCACATAGTGAACTCTTTGCGTTGTTGATGCCTCTAAATTCATCAAAGCTGTTCGTGATTGCATAAGCTTAGGACTCACTACATATGGCGCAACTTCCTGATTTGTCCCAAACTGATAACAGTAGAGACCTTTGGCAGTCTGAGAGGAAACCTAAAATGTTTTTTGGTCTGAAAGCCAAATGATGAAATTAATTGTAAGTCATTCCAAGTAGGAGACTGTTAGAAGTTTAGCATTGCATGGATAGGAGAAGTACTTTATTTTGGAAGCATTCCCTTGTATGGTCCTTTAATCTGTGGGAGCTTTAAAATGTTGCATCATAAAATATTTTTTGTTGATCTTCCAGTGCCTGATCTCAACTGGTGAATCAATGCTTGTCTGGTTTGAAGTAATAGTTGATCCAACAGTTGCAAAACAAATTGATAATCCAATATCAATTCCTTTATTTTGGAGAAAATAACAGATTATTTCTGAAACAAATTCCAGATCAACACTCTGCTGTCCAGGCAAACTCATAGATTACATTTAAAAACAATTAGATGTATGCTTGAAAAAGAGAACATTTAGTGGGTTTGGGGCATTGACTGGATTAGATATGGTGGTTCATGAGGAGAAAACGGCACATGGGCTATTTGCTTGTCTTTGTGCTGGAATTGTTTATGATTCTGTTTGGGCTATTTTCACCTGGTTGATAAATTTACTGACTCTGTGGTGGGCAATTTCTAGAATGCGATTTGTCAAATGGATGTGACAAGTAAAGCAGAGAACCTGTTTAACATTTTGCGAGGGAAGTAGTCAGGATATTGACAGTATGGAGACTTAAGTGGTTATGATAAGTGAAGCCAGGGTTGAGTTATCTGGAGTTTACTGTACATGTACATTGAGACAAAATATTCCTCCCCATCCTTCTTTATAGAATTCCATAACATCTGTGAAGAACAAAACAACTTATCATGTGGTATCTTTCATGGAGTTTAAGAACATCAGTGAACACAATGTACCAAAAAGAGAAGACCCGCTGTCTCAAATCAAATGCTTCACAACTAATTTTTATACTGTCTTTGGAGTAATGTATTCTGCCATTATCCGATGGTTCCAGATATACGGCAATGTCGGATATTTTGGCAACTGATATTGTTTCCTAGTTTAACAGATAATTTTTGCAAAGTGTCACATCATTTTAAATAATAATGTCAGAGAAAGGAATTGCTTTCTAATTCTACTTAATAATTGTGGGCAAAGATCAGAATTTTTTTTGTAGACAGCTACAAAGAGAGTCTGGTATGTTCTGGGAGAAAATCGTTATAGGCAGGTAGGATGGGCTCCACTCACACTGAAAAATCATACTATACTGGGAGGTCCAGGCAACTCTAGAGAAGATACATCTCTACCAAAATTCCTTGGCAGTCAGTGCCCAGAAAAGGGAATATTAGAGAATGAGCATCCCAAAACCTTTATCTTTGGTGAACATGACAGTACCTGTACCCCTCTCTATATTTTTATATTTATGGTTTCCAACACAATTCTTAACTAGAAATCATTACCAACAAATTCTGTTGCGAAAAATGTATCTAATGTATTAGAACTATTTCTGAGTCATGAGAATCTTGCTGCCATGTTATTGCTCAGTTATAACATTGCAATCAACTGCAGCTGAATAAATGTATAAAGTTTAGAATAAAATGTTACTTGCCAGATGTGATCCCTTCAAATTCTGCTGACAATGCTACTAGTTTTTGACTGATTGACTGGAGCTAGTGGAGCAGAATGAATTTGAGTGGACATGGCACATATTATTACATATTCCCGGTCTCAGAGAGTAAAATGCAGTCTCCTGTGAAATACGTATTTGGTAATAAACCTGTTTTTATTAAAAACAAAATCAGGTTTTGACACATCAGCAATGATGTCTTTTCTTATGGTGTACTGGACTTTATTCTCAAATTGAAATGGAGAATTGATGTTATAGAAAGGATTATGAATTCCCCTGGAGTAACCTAGAAGCTCTAATAGAGAACTTCCATCTCAAGTAGATGGGCAGAAATTTTAATCTAGCATTCAATGATATTCAAAATTGTCTACTCTTATTAAACTATCATATTACATGATGGAGTACTCTATGTTAACACCACAGTAAAGGAGAAAATATT
The DNA here is from genome assembly GCF_018977255.1 of Callorhinchus milii. NCBI lineage: Eukaryota > Metazoa > Chordata > Chondrichthyes > Chimaeriformes > Callorhinchidae > Callorhinchus > Callorhinchus milii. Next base: position 24,563,145 of record NW_024704744.1, read on the forward strand.
GACATTACCAGTTCCTTCCTATAGAAATGTATATGCAACACATCAATGAAATGAAGAAGTGGACTGTTTGTTTTTACAATGTTCAGATTCATGTTTATTGGAATTGTAAAATGTTCACTTTATTCATGAAGGGTTACATGGGACTGGAAATAGGAAGTGTTTTCAAAGGCTAAAGAAATTTCAGTTTTATAATTGCATAATGGTAAATTATCCATTCTCTTCTAACCCAAGTATACTGCTGAATGGATGGGTGAATCACCTGTCTCAATACTGCTGCCTCCTGTATATTGCTGTTATAATGCATTGGATTGCGCACAGGCGTGATTCAACTCTCAGATATTCCCTCAGTCTCACAATAACATAATGCAACTTCCACTCTGTATCTTCCCATTTAGCATAACTCAGAACCAAAGAGAACAAGATGCACTCCACTGTACAGTTGTGTTGCCAAGGCTCATTGTTTTATTTTTAATGCATTAGCTAAGAATTGCAGAAGAAAACAAATTGCAGAAAAAAAATTAACATTTTAGTGAATTGGGTGGTGTTTGAGACAATCTTAAATAAATGCCTTATATGTTTGTACTTTATTATATTCATATATTTAACCAGGGAACAATATGCGATTGGGCATTTTGAGTAAATGAAGGAATATCAGCTAGGACACTGAGATGACCTAAATCACTCTTCTTCTATATTCGCTTAATACCTTATCTAAAGGCAGGTGTTTATTGTCTGTGGTTTCCCCCAGCACTTTCACTTGGAGTGAGAAGGTTGTGGGTTCAAATCCCACATGTGTACTTTGAAATCAGAGTCTAGGCTCTCTGTAGTGCAGTGCTGGTGGAGTGCTGCATTGTTGGAGGTGACATCCTTCAGGTGTGACATTAAACTGAGATCCCCATCTGCATGGTCAGGTGGATGTTGAAGATTCCATGGCGCTATTTGAAAAGAGAAGGGAGTTTTTCCCAGCTACTTGGCCAACAATCCTCAAAATAAAATTGGTCATTTACTTCATGGTAAATTTTCTTACTCCAAATACCTCTCTTAACCTAGCAATAAGTAGGAACCTGGTTGTTACTTGATTGGCAGATGCTTTCCACCGGAAATGGTTTGTGTGCCATCCTGGCGCAGTGGTAGGACTTACCTCTGAGTCCGAAGGTTGTGGGTTCAAGCCCCACATCGGGACTTGGAATCACATAGTCTATGTAAGCTGATGCTCCAATGCAGTGCTGGGGGGGTGTTTCATTGTTGGAGATGCCGTCCTTCGGATGAGATGTTAAACAGAGGTCCTATCTGCCTATTCAGGTGGATGTTAAAGATCCCATGGAACTATTTGAAGAGAAGGAATTTTCTCCCAATGTCCTGGCCAACAATCCCTCAAAATAAAAATATGGTCAGTCACTGCATGGCTGTTTGTGGGAAATTGATGTGCCAAATTACCTGATGTGTTTCATCCACAAAATACAGTCAATTCACTTTACAGTATATCCTGTGAAGTGCTTTGAGATGTCTCAACGATGTGATAAGGCACTATATAAAAAATGCAAGAATTATTATTATTTGCTGTATGTATTTTGTTCTTTGATCCTGCAAATTTCTGTTGTGCAAATCTACCACGTTTCCCTTATAATCTTGGCGAAAACACTGATGAAGCCAGTTCACGCAGTCCATGCAAATGGTCCGATTAGCTAAAGAGGTGTTTCAGATTCTGTTTGTAGCCAAAGGCACAAGGGTCATCCTCTATGCAGTATTGGCATCAAACAGTGCTACTGCTTCTGATTCTCAGCAGGATTCATGATGTATTTTCACTTTTCAGATAGCAGCATGTCAGTATATGTGTTCTTTTCAAACAAAATGGTTGTTCAACTGATCTTTCAAGACAACTCAGATCAACTGCTGGGCATAAATCAACACCTTTAACATGGCATGTCATAACAATGAGGGGATAGTGTTAATCAACTGAAACGAGCTTCAAACTGATAGCGTAGTTTGACTGACATTGTTCTCTTTTCTCTGAACTAAAATCAAAAGCTACATTCTTTAACAATGTAAAACATTTAACTGTGACGGATCAGCACTGAATCCTTTAGTAGTCTTCAAGTCCCGTGGAATGGAGACAATATTATCAGCATAGAACAGCTTAGTAGTTTTTATGTCTTGTGCATCAGAAACAATATTCAGGAATTTCTGTCCATCTCCCTCTGTTCCTAAAGGCTGCCAACATTTAAGTCTTGTGGCTCTTCATTGTTCAGAACTTGGACTATATCTTTAGGAACTGGGATAGATTTATTTTAAATTATTTTTATTTGGTAAAACTAAGTTAAATTAACCTGCGATACATTAATAATAATAATCCTTCTATTTGATATAGTGCCTTATCATGTCTGTGAGACGTCTCAAAGCACTTCACAGGTTACACTGTAAAGTGAATTGACTCTATATTTTGTGGGCAAGACGCAGCAGCCAGTTGCGCACAGCAGTGTCCCACAAACAGTTGTGGAGTGACCAAATTATTATTTGAAGGGATTATTACCCCCGGAAAAGCGATCTGCCAATTGCCTAACAAGCAGGTTCCTACTTACTGCTAGGTAAACAGAGGCGTGGGTGTGGAATAAGGAAACTTGCCCAACGTTTCGCCCTGTTAAATAACAAATTATTTTATTAATTGAATAATTCAGTGTAATGTTGTCTAAATGGTGGAGATGTATTCATAAATACATCAAATCCGGAGAGATTAGCATTGTATTGTTTTGACGTGACCTATGATACATTTTAGTAAATAACAAGGATGATCTCAATGTTAGATGAATAAGCTATGAGAAGCAATTAATCAGTCTAGGGCTCTTAAGTCTTGAAAGAAGACATCTCAGAGGGGACGTTACAAAAGTGTATAAGATTTCAATTTGAATTGAGAAAGTAAACCCAGAACAATACTTTCAGATGCACCAAGACAACAGAACATGGCATGGATTAGTTGGGCTGAATTACTTAACTTTCTTTGCTGTGTCAATCTGTCTCTGTAACGAAGGGCACAAATTTGGAGTTGCAAAGGAGATTTCAGGCCAAACATCAGGAAATATTTCTCTACCAGAGGGTAATTCAGCCCTTGGGACATCCTCCCAATGTGAAACGCACTTCACAAATGTAATTTTGTATTGTAATTAACGACTGGAACAGGTTACCAGGAAAGATGGTTGAGGCCAGAGCACTGGACTCATTTAAGAAACAACTTGATGTTGTGATGGTAACCTCTCTTGTGATATTTTCCTTTAGTAGAGCGAACCAGGATGGTCTGAGCCACAGAATTTGCTTAGCTGAAGTAGGTGCGACTCTGATTGACAATGCAAAGGTATATTTTAAAGTGCAAAGTCTAAGGTTGTTGCATGTTTCTCTTTCATACTTGTGTGTGGTGCTTGTGGCCTGGCAGAGACAATGAAACTTATCAGACTGATTGGAAATCATTAATTATCACAGAGCCACTCTGCTGTGTCCTTAAGCTTTTGTTTCTGGCGCAAGGACAGTTGAATTTATTTTTATGGGACCGGTGTGGGATCTATTTTAAGGATTTTTTAGAAAAATATGTGAGTCCAAACAATATAGCGTATTGCCACACATTCTCTTCATTGCAGGTTCCTGAAACATCTTTATTCACCTTATGACTAAACTATAGAACAGGGGGCATGTCCCAGGTATGGCCCAAAAACAGTTCGCTGAAGAGCAAGAAGCAAGAATGCACGAGACAGTAAGTGTAGTTGTTCAGCACCCCATGTGAAAGGTGTTATATAAATGCAAGTTGTTAGTTGTCAGAAATTTCAGTAAGAGTGTCACTCAGGCTCAGTTGTTAGCACTCTTACCGAAGTCTAAGGTTTGTGGGTTCAAGTTCCACGTTCCCACGTTGGAACTTTGAACTCGCATAATCTTGGTTGACACTCCAATACAGTGTTGGAGGTGCCTTCCTTCAGTTAAACAGAAGTCACATCTGCCTGTTCAGGTGAATGTTAAAGATCCCATTGTATTAATCGAAAAGGGAAGGGAGTTTCTCTTGGCATTTTGGCTAACAATCTCCCAAATAAAATTTGTCGTTCAGTTCAAGGCTATTTTGCAACATAGCTGTGCACAAGGTTGCTGCCGCATTCGTCAACAAATTACATAAGTCACTACACTTTACACTATGTCCTGTGATGCACTTTGATACGTCTTCTGCCACGAAAATATTTTTTAAAGATTCCTTCTGAAATCTGTTGTGCGATATGAGGGCAGGTGGGGTTGGAGGGGGCTGTGAATGTTACATTTTCGTACCTTTGCATTTTTGAAATGTATCCAAAAATGTAGTTTTCATTAGATTTGCAATCTTTACACTGAGGAAATAATTGGCTGATTTGGCTCTTGTGCGCAGCTAAAAAGATGGTTTGAGGAAAGTATGCCTGAATGACAGCCATCCCTGGAAGCTAAATTTGTGACCTTCTAATTAATACTCACATGTGTATTGTATCATTTGAACGTCTGGGTCACCTTGGACAATTATTGCATACATTTTTACTAAAATTGCTTTCAGTTGTTTCAATTGGTACAGAACCAATAATACATGTGTTTAACACCACAGGATTACATTCTGATTGTCTTAAATTCAGTAGCCTAAAATAAAAATATACACAAAGCATTCCACAGTAAGTGCCTCCTTTCAACTGTTTTGGCAATTACAGTTTTTATAGCAATAACTATTCAGTCTCTGCAATGCCATAGTTTATCCAGATTGTGTGGAGTCGAGAAGACAGTTTTATTGCCTAATCATTGACTAATAAAAACAAACTTTTTTTTCCTTCTATATATTGGCACAGAGACTATTTGATACAATGCCAGTAAACTAGTAATCATAGTTAACAATAACTATAGATTGGTACAGATTGAAGCTAAAATTGTTTATTTTTCTCATCAGGTTCTAATTTCTAATTAGGGAGCAGAGCTTTAAGTAGTTGCAAGTCAAGTGTTATAACTGAATTTGTTAGAAAATTAGCACGACCACTAAACATATTTGGGAGCATGTGAGAAAGCAATAGAAGATGAGAAGAATTAATTTTCCCATTTGTGGCAAAGAATTACACAAACACCTGCTTCCGAAAATAATTGACCACTAAAATTCTGCAACTTTGTGATACTGTTATTTTTCTTACATTTGTTCCCTCTTCAAAATTCCTTGTATCTGTGGCAATAAAGCCAACTAGCATAACACTCTTAACAGCCTAAAACTCTCCCAGAATTGTTTTGGTTACGTTGTTCAGTGGACCAGCTAGCCATTTGTTTCTCACTGTTATAATATGTACGAATGGCATATAAGAACACAAATATTTTACATTAGAAGTGAGCATCTTAAACATTACACACCTGTATTTATTTGTACTTTTTATTGACAACAAAAACCTGAAGTCACATTATTCAAATATTGGATAGCAGAACAGTGGAGGAATATTGGGTACAAATGTGCTAAGATAGACAAATTAGAGTTAACCCCATTAATAACAAACAGTTGCAGCACCACTAACCCTACATTGTCTGACTGTCAGGGAGTAACACACTAATGAAAGAAATGTTACCCATCGTAGAAGTGTCCTAGTGCCCAATAATGGTTTAGAATCAGGAGTCCTAATATTTCTTCAAAAAATCTGAATCCAAGCTGATTGACGTACATTACATGTAGTTATTTTGCCTGCAAATACAGGTCACTACCCTCAACAGTAATTATATGGGCAATAGTCTGCGACATTTTGATGTAATAAGGTGTTATACAAAATTGAATGTGCAAGTTTTTGTGTTGTGATATCTTTTTGAATGATTTGCAAGTGAGGTTTTGCAAATGTTCTAGTTCTTAGTTTGCTGACAAGTCTAGCACTACTGAATTGTCTGTATAATGCATATGTACTGGAATTGATTTACTCTGCATTCATTAGCTTGAACGGATTGGAACAATAGATTCAGACTTGAATCCTGTATATCATTACTAAGGAGCAAAGCAGAGACTTACTAGCTATTTTTTTGCGGTAGATCATGATGAAGTTATTATTGTACTTGATTGTATGCGTATTTAATATCCCAGACGCAAAGTCTAACAGACCAAGAAAAAAATATGGAGGAGAGAGACGCAAGTAGAGGCAATTCCCTAGAGGTAACCGTTGACTTCTTTTTAATACAATATGTGAAGCAGAAAACTAGACTTGATTGTACATTAGATTTAGTATTTATAAAACCACTGAACAAGTTAGTAACCTGAAAGTAGGTAATCATTGTACTGCCAAATTGGAATTTGCAGTAAAAGCTAGGGCCAAATATCACAATGAACTTCTTCTAGATTTAAGATGAGAAAACTGTGAACCTATGAAAATAGCTTTACATGGGGGAAATAGTAAGTGGACATTGAAAATACGACAATTTAAAATGGAATGTTCTTAAGCGTATTTTAAAGGATGTGGAAAATTATATTTCTTTCGAAAAGGAAAAATGTAGCAAGACCAATTATATGTAATGCAAGATGGAGATGGTCATATGTATAGTCTATGGAAGAAATGGGTTTGATGGGCCACATTATCTTTATTGGTCCAACATTTTATGGTGATTGACCATTGTATGGTGGATTATTGTTCACATTTTTGATTTGAATGTAAATTATGTGTAATTTACTCAAAATTACAATAATTATTTTTAGCCCTTGCTATTCCACTTGATTTAGGTTGATGTAAATGAAAATATATATAGATGCATTAATATGGAAAGGTATTACAAACATATAAGGGTTGTTGTCAATTGTTGTAAGTATAAAATAACAGAGGTACTTGACTTCCAGTGATGATGCATTTGTGTCAACCCTAGTATCCACGGTTTCATCAACTGATCATTCACCTTAAAAAAAAGGTTGAAGTGGGAGGGAATTTAGGTGGAATTACTTTTCACAGAGGGCAGTGAGATTGTGAAACTCACTACCTGAAGTGGTTGAATCAATTAGTATAGATACATTCAAGAGGAAGATAGATTTTCACATGAGTGAGGGGGGAATAGAGCATATGGGAGGGTGTAAGAAATGGATGAAGACCCATGTGGTGTATAAACATCAGCACGGACTAGTTCGACCAAGTGGCCTGTTTCCGTGCTGTACATTCTTTGTAAATCTTTCAAGAAGCAGATTATCAGCCATTGAAAAATGAGCTCCGATATCCACATAAAAGTGATGAAAACTGTAGGCTGACATACTGCAAATTACAAGATGTGTCATTGGTGTAAAAGCAGACTATGTCTCAAAATAATTGTAACAATATAAAAAGAAAATGCTCTTTTGACAGCACCCTGCAAAATCAGCTATTTTTCTAAGTGTTCTTGCTCCAAATTTATTATGTAGAACATTTGAGGTTTTCTCTTATACATTACATATAAATCTGATGCCTTTCACTGGCATCGGTAGAGAGTGATTCGCAGTATAGAGCAAATTATCTTTCTGCAGATTGATTGCAGGAGCATAGATTACTGTAATAGTAATGACAAGTGATAGGAGGACACAGTGCAGTTTACCTTACCAATATAATTTTAGTGCTTCTACACTAGAGCAATTGCTGGCTGCATACTTCTGAAGTCGAGCAATGTTCTGAATGTTCTCTTAATATTAAGCATAGCTTTAAACCATTGCAGTGCAGATTTGTTTTTAACATCGACACAAAGTAGTAGCATACTGACATTTTTGATCTGGAATTTCAATGCTTTCCATTGTGTTCTGCTTTTGATTATCATATTATTTGAAACGTGTCATGACTAGAGACTCATAATTGAAAAAATGTGCAGTTATGGATTATTTGCAATTTAGAGCAGAGTGTATAACTGGGATGTTGTATCTGGCAGTAGTTAAGTGTGATGTGGCAGTTTAGAAAGTCTATTTAAAAAGTATTGGGATCAGGGAGTGGAGGGTGGGGAAGTTGAAGAGGAGGGTCTTGAGACGTGATTTGAAGGAGGCAAGGGAGGGAGCAAGGCAAAGGGAATGTGGGATGGAATTCCAAAAGGTGGAGGCAGAAAGGCTGAAGGCCCAATCACCGATGGTGCGGCAGATGGGTGGGGAATGTGGAGCTGAGCGGAGGGAGCGGAAAGGTTGATAAGGGGTTAGCAGGTCACTGAGGTAGGAACAGGCAAGACCATGGAGGGCCTTGATGACAAGGATTTTAAAATCTGTTCTCTGACGGACGGGGAGCCAGTGGAGCTGGGCAAGGGTGGGGGTGATGGGGTCATGCAGCCTGGTGCGGGAGAGGACATGAGCTGCAGAGTTCTGGATGATCTCCAGCTTGTGGAGGGAAAAGTTGCGAAGGCTGACAAGCATGGAGTTAGACAAAATGCAAAATACTGCAGATGCTTGAAATCAGGGAGTTGGAGTAGTTGAGCCTAGATATGATGAACACTTGAATAAAGGGGAATAGGAGGGGTGGATGCTTATGTGGAGTATAAACACCAGCAAGGACTAGTTGGGTGGCTGAATGGCTTGTTCTGTGCTGTATAACTCTAGGTAACTAGGTTTTTGTCCCCCAAATCTATCTGATCCTCCACTCCTTTAAGAATTCTTCTACCCAGAGTGTAATGCTGTTTCTTTTTCTTTCTCCCAAAATGCACCACATCACATAAAGTGCTAATTGGAACTAATTTGTGGGATTCCTTAATATAATTTCTTAATTTCAACTGATCTGATCTGCTTTAGCCATACATCATATCAGAGTGGAATTCCCGTTAATTGCCATGACGTACTTCCAGACCAAAATAATCCCCATTTTTACATCTGGGATTTCTTACAAAGCATTCTTATTAAGGAATGCCACAAATTAGATTCCATTATTTTGCTATTATAGAAATCCAGGAGTCAGATTCTGAAACAGCATATTTTTCACTTTCTTAAGAGAACACTGCACTTTAAATCATAATGACACAAAAGCCACAGTAATAAAACTGAATACCCACAGGCTACAGCAGTAGGATGACCACATTTAAAAGGACTGTGTGACTACATCTGAAGTGGTAGCACTGTGTACTGACTGATGTTATAGTTAGTCACCACACAAAAAAAAAACCCTGAGGTGTACTCGGGTGCTCTGCGCGTAGCTTGCTTGATTAGAAGTGCTCCATCTGGTTTGACTGTCAATGTGATTATGGAGTCCTTCACTTCCAATTTGTAACTGTCACATATGTAAAACCACCAAAGCACCATTGTAATAAAATTATTCTGACGTTAGCTACTGGATGATATTTCACTTTTCATCTCAATGGGCACCTTTGTGGGTCCTAAAACCAGTGTATATCTAGAACAACAAATTACTTCTGTAAGGTTTATTGTTTTTCTTCGTGGTCCACAAAACAAGCTTTTCATCAATCTTTAGGATATCCTTCAGAATATCTACAATTATATGATTTGCATTCATCATCATATTTCAAGTACTGAAATTCAAATTAGTTACCTTCTTGTTTATCGGATGTTGATGGTGGAGATTAGCTGCCATGTTTGCTGCATATCAACATTAACTTTAGTTTCTAATCAATTAATGTTTAGTTCTACAGGAAAGCTGTTGTATAAATGAAAATTATTTTTATTATGGCCTAGTCTTTGAGGTAGCATATTTGAATAATCTCTACTACTATGAACCAGCATCTCAACTTATTTGGGGTTACGTTTAAGTTGTTTGATATTGGAATTTGTAATATTCCTGCCTGGCTGTAAGGGAATTAAATTAATGGTTCCAGGTCAAAATGTCACCCCTACAATTAGAAATTGCATTGCAACTTGTCAGACCATCACAGTTGTATTCAGGTTAAGCACCATTCCACATATCATTAGAGCAATATTCAGCATTTGCCAAGAGGAAATAAATATATGCCAAAATATGGAAATATAAAATCCTAGGTATGATTTCTCTAAATAAGCAGGCTTGTTTTCTTAGCTGTTTTTAGATTGAAGGGATTTACAGATTGTGGCGAAAAATAAATATTGAAAACTTTTTAAAAAAGTGTTTCAGTGGTTAGATTTACAAATAAAAGAATTCCCTTGAATTTTTTTTAAAAAAAGACAGTAATCCAGTACTGAACATGTCCTGGAGGGCAATACCATTCTCCTGAAGTTTAAGAGGTGTTCAGCCCTAACTATTTTATTGGACAAAACTAATGCAAATTTCTCTAACAATAATCCCGGTCTTATCACGTCATCGAGTCATCTCAAACAGCTTCACAGAATATACTGTAAACTGATGTGTGTATTTTTTGCATAATAATATCTGACAAACAACCATGAAATGATTAACCAATTTTATTTGGTTGATTGTTGTCCAGGATATCAGGTAAAAACTCCTCTTTCTTTTCAAATAGTGTTATACGATCTTTAGTATCCCAGGATCTCAGTTTAACATCTCATCCGAAAGATGGCACCTCTGTCAGTGCAGCACACACCTGGCACTGCACTGGAATGTTAGCATAGATGATAATGGGTTCCAAGTAATGCTTGGGGCTTGAACCCAAAACCCTCTGGCTCCGAGGTGAGAATGCTACCAACTGAGCCAGGCTATACCTTATGTTAATTATGTCAAGTACTACAATATTCCCCACCCCGAATATTCCAGTTGACTTGTCAGCCTTTCTTTAATATGGAATATCACCTCCATGTGGGTTGAAAATCTAATCTGATAGATTAGTAATATCGGGTACCTGTCCTTCATGCACTTGGACTATCCCTATTCCCTCTGACTCAGGCTGTTAGAAAAATAAGTTTAAAAAAACTCTTAATGGTTTTGCCAAGGCAAAGTGTAGGTAGGATCGATGCTGACCTTATGCAGGGACAGCACTAAGCTGCATTACTATGCAGGAAACATTTTTTGTGTATTTATGGAACTAGAAAAAAAGTAGTTATTTCCATTTTTGTACAACTCCCAAATCAGTCTAGATTATTTTTGTCACTCCAAGTCTGTCCTGTATTTCAAACTGCCTGCAGCTTCAACAGTGCATTACTAAGACAGGAGAGAAATTATCATATGTTACGGCATTGCTATGTATGAGATCTCCGGAAGTTGAAATTCCACTTGTAAAGAGATCATATGCCTTTGGGAGGTTTGCAGTCTACCAACTGCTCTGCTTGTCTTCTGCTTTCTCAGAGTAGTTACTCCTTGATTTTATTTTTAAAAACCTCAGGTTTAGAAATTTAAGGTTTAAGAATATTTAACATGTACCCCTGTAGCTCCAGCTCCTTGGGACGTCCTCCCGACTTGGGTTTGATTCCCGGCAGGGTGAAATGTTCTTTACTCCATATGCCTGTTTACCTAGCAGTAAGTAAAAACCCGGTTGTTAGTTGATTGGCAGATTGCTTTTTCGGAGGTAATAATTTCTTGAAATAAATAATAATAAATTGGTCACTCAATCCATGACTGTTTGTGGGGCACTGCTGTGCACAAATGGCTGCTGCGTTTTGTCCAGGAAATATACAGTCAGTTCACTTTACAGTATATTCTGTGAAGCGATTTGAGATGTCTCAAAGATGTGATTAGGCACTATATCAATTGCTAGGATTATTATATTATAACATCAAATTTGACATTGTAAAATGATGCAATTTTGATTTATCTTTTAATCTTTTTTAATCTCACTTGTTTTGTAATTTAGTTTATAATTTCAGTAGCATATGGCAGTATTATTATGAGTAAATGGTAGTACTTTTCCAATTTATATCCTTTAGTTTATAACTAGTTTATAATTAGTTTATCCTTTAATTTATAACCTCGCCAGACAGATAGTTGCATATTGTTTCTAAGCCAGAGTCTCAAGGTACCATATTTTCAGACTCATCCAAAAGTACTCGAATGTTGTCCTATCCCTGTTATGTACTGTGCATTGTCTGTCCTATAATGCCTCCTCTCTAAACTATTGTTAACAAAACCATGACTTCATGCCGCTAAAGCGATTTGACATTGCTTCCAGCAGTAAAACAATTGGGTGTGGAAAGCCTTATTTCTACGACGCTGCTTCCAAACACTTTTGACAGGCTGAGGAGAGTGAGCATGTGCACCAAAGCACTTGAACAGAACTCTGCTAGCCAATGCTGAATGCTTTATTGATGTTATTAGTGAACTGAAAGTTTAATACATTATAATGATGGGATCCAATGGATGCCCAAGAACTTTGTAAATGTAATTTAATCAATGCCATTCTGAAGCTACCTACTGCAGAATAAATGGAGCATATGACTGAAAATCACATGGTTTATTTTATGGTGGAGTAAAAGACATAAGCCTAATTAAACCAAAGGATAGAGCCAGCATTAAAATAGAAGAGCTCATTTTACTTTGTTGAACCAAGTCTCCTTGGTTTGAGTGGATGTTTTTGAAAGCACCCCTGATAAAATCTGCTCAGAAAATGTAACTGTTTTTATGTTGCAATTGATAATAATTATATGGAATAATTTTCCAACCTCATATTCCCCCATAAATCTCTTTTAGAATTATACAGTAATTCCCTTATTCGATCTTTGCTGAATCAATACCAACACTATGATTGGCTGTTGCAATGTTATAAAACTGCTAAAATACTGACTCATTTAGAACATTGTTTTTTATAATTTTAATTGCTCCTTCTGCACAGTTCTGGTGCAAATGTCTTTATAATTTTAAGCTCTCTTTAATATTTTTAATCAGTATTTTATTACCGCAAGTTTTTTAAAATTAAAAAACACATGGTTTCTATTCTCTATAGGGTTGAGTAGTAACAATGAACTTCAAAGCATATATTTCTCCACACTTAAAAATTAGGGTCGTAAAACCCATGACAGTTCCATTTATTCTCATTCATTGTTGCCTAATTATAAACTCTTTTGAATTGGATGATATAATTTCTCAATGATGATTTTACTGTCGCAACTAATGGTGTTTAATCAATGTGCTCTTTGTTTAATGCAGGAGCATTACTATATTTATTCCTATTTTACTATAGTCAATGAAGAGTGTATGTAAAGCAGTATTTCAACTTAAAACATCTACATTTCTTAATTTAAGTAAAAGTTTTAACATCTAGTCCTACCTCATTTTACATTAGCATATAAATGCCTTGCGGATACAATCATATTCTTGCTATGATACTCTTCCCCAATGAGATTAATGCCCTTGCAAGAATGGAGTTTACTCCTTGTGATATTGTATACTGGTGCTATCTATTTAATATTCATACACTGGCCAACATGGCTGTTTGTTGACACTCCTGAGCCCAATTATGTTGCCACATTTGCCTACAAATATACAGTCAATCCATTTCATAGTAAATCCTGTGAAACACTTTGAGATGTCCTTCCAATATGATAAGGCACTATACAAAATGCAAGGATTATTAATATTAACAGTGGCCGAGCTTGACGCCGAGCCAGGGAGAAAGGGGAGGTGACTGTAGGAGCGGTCAAAGAGAAAGTTCTTCAGATGTGATCTGAAGACAGGCAAGAAGTCTTGGGCTTAATGGCTGAAATGTTGATGGTGGAATGGAAAGAATAAGGATGATATAGGAGGCTGAGCTAGCTGAGCAAAGTGGGCAGGCAGAGAAGTGGGGTGTAAGCAAGTTGGGGAGATGCCAGGGTGTGAAGTGATTTGTACGTGAGTGTGAGGATTCTTGAAATTGATCCATTCTGCAATAGGGAGCCAAATTGGAAATAGAACCTTGCAAGGACTGAGTTAATAGAGAGCGGAGTTTAGCACGGGTGAGGATATGGATAGCGGAGTTGTGTTTTAATAGGATTTTATGAACGGTTTTGCTGAGGAGACTGGCGAGGAGGGCATTGGAAAAATCGAGATGGGAGATGTATGGATAAGCTGCATTGGGTGTGAGGTATGTTGGAGGTGGGTGATGTGGCAGAGGTGGAGGAAAGTGGATGTGGTGTAGAAAGTATAACTAAGAATCAAACCTGAAGCTTAGATTGTGCACAGATGGAGAGTCAGTAGAGCTGAATAAGGGTGGAGAGACTCAATGAGCTTGGTGAGGGAGAGGACCTGGGCTGCAGAATCCTAGATAGTCTCTGTAGGGAAGAGCTGGGAATCTGGCGAGCAGAGCATTTATGCAGTCAAGCGTGTACCTGATGGAAGTGTGGATAAAGGTCTTGAGAGGACAGGTAGCGGCAGAGGCAGGCAATGTTTCAGAGGTGAGGGAAAAACTATTTTCTGTTTTTTGTTATCCTGGTTCTTTTACTTCAGTAATAAGAACATTGAGTTCTATGATCACCAGGGCAGTGCATTGCTTTTCTCTTGTAGAACATTCTGGAATGGCTGAAATCACTGCAAAAATCTTGTTAATAAATTTACCAACCAGCTGCAAATCAAACATGCTCCCCTAAAATCAGCACTTACCAGTTTTTGGAGAATCCCTCACTTTGTAATATGGTTGTGCTATAGAAATAATGGTCTTTAAGCTCTATTTTGTTAAAGAACTAAAATCCTATGTTAAGCACAATTGTAGAGACCAAGGCTATTATTTTTATTATTATTATTACAAGCAACCCAATAATATATCCCAATAATATAATACAAGCAACCCAATAATATATCCTATCCACATTTAGAACATCTCGACAAATGGCTTCTCCTCCACCCCCCACACTGTCTCATGTGGTGTCCCTCAGGGCTCTGTCCTCGGTCCCCTCCTCTTCACCCTCTATATGCTCCCCCTTGGTGACATCATCCGCAGACATGGGGTTAACTTCCACATGTATGCGGATGACACCCAACTCTACCTTTCCTCCTCTACTCTCAACTCCACGACCACCGATGTCCTGACAGCTGCCTGTCCGACATCGAGTCCTGGACGAGAGACAACTTTCTTCAGCTCAACGTGCGAAAAACCGAGGCCCTCCTGATTGGCTCACGTCAGCGCCTCCGCACCTCAGGCACCGACACCATCAGCATCCAAGGCTGCACTCTCCACCTCTCAAAGCCAGTCAGGAACCTCGGCGTTTTGTTCGACCCTGAGCTGTCCTTTCTCCCTCACATCCGCACCACAACTGGCACCACCTTCCATCACCTCCGGAACATCGCCAGACTACGGCATTACCTCACCCCTCACGCTGCTGAAACCCTGGTCCACACCTTTATCACCTCAAGGCTGGACTATGGGAACTCTCTCCTCGCCGGCCTTCCCGCCACCTCCCTCCACAAGCTGCAGGTCATTCAGAACTCTGCAGCTCGTGTACTGTCCCGCACCAGGCTTCGCGACCACATCACTCCCACCCTCGCTCGCCTCCACTGGCTCCCCATCCCCCAGAGGATTGATTTCAAGATCCTCATCCTCACCTACAAGGCCATTCACGGCCTCGCTCCCTCCTACCTCTCCAACCTACTATCCCCCTACCTACCTGCCCGTACCCTCCGTTCCTCCGGCTCCGGTCTGCTCCACGTCCCCCGCCCCAATCGCCCTACCATCGGTGGCCGGGCCTTCAGCCTCTCAGCCCCCAGGCTCTGGAACTCTATCCCCCAGTGCCTTGGCCTTGCTTCCTCCCTTTCCTCCTTCAAGGCCGGTCTCAAAACCTTTCTCTTTGACCGAGCCTTCAGCTCCCCTCTCGACTCTCTTCCCCCTCCTCGCTCCCTCCCTTCCCTCCCCTCACCATTTCCCCCCTCCTCGCTCCCTCCCTTCCCTCCCCTCACCCTGACCATTTCCCCCCTGCTCGGGTCATGACCCAACTGTGCAGCGCCTTGGGACGTCCTCCTGACGTGAAAGGCGCTTTATAAATGGAATCTTGTTGTTGTTGTTGTTGTTGTAGAAAAACAGAAAAATGAAGTTGTTGGCTAAATTTCTGCCTTGGAGTCCTGTAGCTCAGTGGTTAGAGCACTCGCTTTGCAAGCGAGAGACCAATTCCAGGCAGGGCGAAACCTTGAGCAAGTTTCCTTACTCCACACGCCTAATAATAATCCCTCCAAAAAACAGAAACAATAATAAATTGGTCATTTTCAATCCACGACTGTTTGTGGGACATTGCTGTGCGCAATTGGCTGCTGCGTTCGCCCACAAATGTACAGTCAATTCACTTTACAGTATATTCTGTGAAGAGCTTTGGGACGTCCTCCCGATGTGAAAAGCACTATATCAAATGCAAGGATTATTATTATTATTATTGTATACCAGCAAGCAGTAGGAAGAACTGATAGGCACTTTATCTGAGAGTACTATGTTTACTTGTACATGTTTTATACTGGGTGTATATATAGGGTATGTCATTGCTAGCTGTGAGGCTGACTGGATAACGTATGAGAAACTGATCTATTTTGTTGGTGCAGGAATGTAGGAATAGTATTGCCATTTGTCATTTACACATTGTATATAGTTGGTGATATTTCTAGCTAACTGGCTATAAATTCTAAAGTCAGAACTATCCGGATGTCTCCACGAGTTTATCAAGTGAGTAACCGAGACATCCAAAAAGGGAAGATCCAAGTTTGAATACAAGTCTGTGCTGAACTAAATGATCTTAGCTCGGGGAGCAGCTGGGAGCTACAATTGGCCTCAGTGTCCCAGGATAGGCAAAGGAAAATCACTGTACAGTGGCCCCTGCTGGGGGCATAATTGTATGGACATGGTGTAAAGGATACAACTGGTTTGGCAGCGATACTGCTCCACTATCAAGGTCCACACATGAATTTGGGCGACTTGACTGGGGTACTGGAAGATATCCAGTGATATGACTTCAGAACTCACTACTGTAGAAGGAAATAAAGGGTCATAACACCTTTAGGAGAGAAGCAGGATGGAGAAGAAATAAGTAAATAAAAAGTTTGGTTAAAATTGTTTAAATCCTAGAGTTGGTAACACTTCTATGGAAGATAAAAATGAAAATTATTTTGGCAATGGTATGTGTGCAGATTAAAATAAAAGCTTGTTCAATGTATAACTTGTAACCCATGCTAAGTGGTGGTATTATGAAAGATAAATTAGGCAAATTTAAATATCAATTAATGTTACTTAATAATAATTAATTTATTTAATAATAATTTCTGCTGGGAGTAGGTCATTGGCCTATCTAACTTCTCAAAATACAAATTATCTAATAACCCTGAGCACTTTTCATTGTGAGGAACATCCCTTTCCTTTTTGAAACCATTTAGAGTTGGGGGGTTTTCCAAATTGGAAATAGACATAGAAACTAAGGTTGTCAGTTGTCTGAAAACATTTTCTTTCCATTATATGTTGCTTCTACATAACACCACACATGTTGATGGATACCGCATTAACATCCTTTCAAAATTCAACAGTGAGTCTGAATCTTGCTGATTGACAAACAGTAGCTGTTTAGCAAGGGCATCGTATTTCCTCATCTCCTATGTATTTTCACTGCTGAATGTTAAATCTTGTAGGCAAAATTAGAGCTGCCCTGAAAACGTTCCCCATGGTATTTTTCCTGTATTTTGTCACATGACTGAAAATAGCTGCCGCCTGTCACGTAATACTTTGTGCATTCCATGTAATGAATATGCTATGTTTTGCTTGATGGTCTGTCTGCAAAGTCTATTTTACTAATGTACCGCTAAAACAGAGTACTGTTTTAACAATACAACTATTACAAATACTATTAAAAATGTCCCTAGTTTGTTAAAACGTTTATGTTATCCAATTACTGTGGTCACCTAAACCTATTCAAGATGGGTAACTTTAGAACAGACACATGGCATAATTTGTATATTTATTTTCTCAGTTAGTAACATTCCTCCAAAAATGTGTACTGTAAAAATGTACTGTATTGCTTAAATTGTCCTTCAAAAATTGCGATTCCCTTTCTCTGACAGATGCATGCTATTTATTTTTACCAGTCTGCACAACTGATTTATTTAATGCTGGTCAGTAATAGCACATCTCCCAGAACCCTAGTGGAGGGTGTCAGTTTATAGAAAATAACTTTGATCGTCCCATTTTTAAACTAAAGTTTAATGACCACCGCAGCTGACACTGTTGACATGGCTTGCTTAAATAGTACACATTTGATAGTCCAGTGAAGGCTAAAATATTCTGATTTTGTTTTGCAAGAACTTTTGCAGATCTATATTCTGTTAAAAATATTGAAAAAGATTCCAATTTACACTTTTCCTTTGCAATAAATGGGGAGCAAGGCAGATGATTTTTGTAATTTTTTAGCATTATTGGATGAAAAGTAATCACAAATAGATGTTAACTACAAATTTAGTTTGAAATTTTAGGATTGTCGAATTACCAATTAATACTTTGGAATAAAAATGAATGCTCCTATTACACTGTTTCCTTTTTAACATGGAATATATAGTATCCTTACATTTGCAGGAAATTTTAATTATTGGCTGTTGTACAGGATTTTTCTCGGTGATAATGCTATTCACATTGTGGGAGCTTTTGCTGTCAGCTATAAAGTTGCACCAAAGCTACTGTTTAAAAAAAGCACTTTTTAGAATCCAATATAAAAATAAGTAATACAGGTCCTAAATTGGGAAGAATTTAGAACATGAATTCATAATTCCCCAAAGTAAAACAATATTGTGGTTGTCCAATTGACTAGTATCTAAAGTAATATTGTTGTATCTTGAAGCAGAATCAATATTTTTAATTAGTTTGCAGAGGAAAAAAATGTGCTTCTTAACAGAGACATCAGTTCTCTTATTGGATTCAGATAGCTGTTTATCTTTGGGGATTAGCTGTTTTATAGATCATCATTGCAACTGGATCCAAGGTAAATATTGAATTTACCACATAATTAACATTTCAAACTTTGAACAGGGAATTTAAAAGTCAATATTATGTACATAAACATTTTCTAGCACTCAAAATGGTGTTTTTGCAAAATTCCAAATGTTTCAAAGAGAGCCCAATTGAACAATGCAACATTTCAGCTCCAATTGACATTAATACATCTCTACCTCACCAACCTGCTTATATCCCACTCCACTATCTGCCACCTTCACTAAGCTAGCTCAAGCCTCCTTTTTCTGGGCTTTAGGCAAATAAGTTGAAATTCCAACAAACAATATTAAAGCAGTTGAAATGAAAGGTGATGCAATTAACAAAACAACTCTGCCCTCCCCCTTTTAGTTTACTAGAGGGAGTAAAACTTACCACAACACAAGCAGAAACCTTTAAAGTAGAGAAAGTGCATTATACTATATATAAGTGAGTAAAGGTGTGGCATTGCACTGCCATTTGAAAACATCTAATGTAAATTATATTTGTTGTTCAGGACACCGGAAAATATTCTAGCTTGTCTTTTGATTGTCATGGGATCTCTTCTGTCCACCCAAACAGTCAGTTGAGACTCAGTTTAATGTTCTCATCCGAAAGATAGTACCTTCAGTGTAGCACTCCCGACTACAAAATTGGAGTGTCAGCCTAGTACTTGAACTCAAATGGACCTGGGGCTTCGACCCAAACCATCTGACCAGAGATGTGAGTACTACCAACTGAAGGAAAATCAGCCGGAGTTTCTGTTCCTGATCATGATCCAGTGATTCCTATCCAGGTACGAATGCTTTGGCCTAGAGTCCCAAAATTCTACATTGGCCTCTGTCAGGCTTTCTGGTTTCCAAATTAAAAATGAATTTAAGACAGTAGGATTCTGCAGGATCTTAAGTTTTAAGGCAATATGCCTAAGGCTTAAGGAAAAAACACAAACACCAAAATTTAATTTGGGACCTTTGATGAGAGCAGTACTGAGCTCGGCTTCAATGCTCTGTAGCTGAACAGTCTGTCAACACTCCTTGTCAAGTTTCAAACATGAACAATTTCTGTGACATACCAGAAGGTGACCAGCAATAGTGAAATGAAATTCTATAGAAGGAAGAAAAATAATCATGGTCAGGTGAGGAGAAAAGGAAATTGGCTGACAACTCCCTTCATCAACAAAAAATGGATTCTTGCGTCATCTGAGCTTTTTAAGAACTGTGAGGTGAAATGGCAAGATCTATACCCCATCTTAGTTAGCACCTTGAAATCCTGTAAAGGACAACTCATGTCCAGTGGGATCACACATAAATTAGTTTAATCCAAATCTTTAGTAACACCTGTTTTTCATATAGTTAGAAGTGCCACTAAGGCAGTTAAAAATATGTTTTCAATTACCCTGTTGGCCTTATTCTGCAACTATTTATGATGATTTATTATACTGGAGATATTAGACCAACCAGTGTAGGTTTCAAAAATTAGAATAGTTCTAAAATTAAAATATTGTGCTTGAATATGTGCTAAGGATCATTCATTTTTTAATGACCAAAATATTAAAAAATTATATTATTTACCAGTCAATATGCTGTGCTGCAAGTCAAGACTATTATCTGTTAGATTTAACTATTAGAAACAAAGCCAACGCTTCTTTTTTGATATTTGCAGTGTGGTGGGTTTTAGGCAGAGATTGTGGAGAGTTAATTGGTACTATTGAGAGGCACATTTTACTGATAACCTTTTCACTTTATTGCTAAAAACTGAAGATGAAGAAATAACACATCATCGATTGTTGTGACCAAAAAACAATTTTTTAATGCTTTCTTTAACAATAACTGGGTGGACCACTTGTGGGGAAATACACCAGCACAGGCCTGAATGGTCCGTTTCCACTCTAAACTACATTTGAAGGCCTGGAGATCCCCGAACACCAGCATTGCTCACCACGCTCTCCTCCGTGTCCAGGGCTCCAAGAAGGCACAAGCTCCTGACACTTGGGGCTACCACCTCGCACATACAGACAGAGAGAGACACACACTCACACCCAGACAGAGACACATGCGCTCGCCACCCCCCCCCCAGAGAGACACACCCGCTCGCGCCCCCAGAGACACACGCGCTCACCCACCCAGAGAGACACATGCGCTCGCCACCCCCAGAGACACACACCCTCCCTCCCCCCCAGAGACACACACGCTCCCTCCCCCGAGAGAGACACACACGCTCCCTCCCCCGAGAGAGAGAGACTCACACGCTCCCTCCCCCCAGAGAGAGACACACACGCTCCCTCTCCCCAGAGAGAGAGAGACACGCACTCGCTCCCCCCCCCAGTGGGAGAGACACACACGCTCCCTCCCCCCAGAGAGAGAGAGACACGCACTCGCTGCCCCCCCAGTGAGAGAGACACACACTCGCTCCCCCCCCGAGAGAGACACGCACTCGCTCCCCCCCAGTGAGAGAGACACGCACTCACTGCCCCCCAGAGAGAGACACGCACTCGCTCCCCCCCAGTGAGAGAGACACGCACTCACTGCCCCCCCAGAGAGAGACACGCACTCGCTCTCCCCCCAGTGAGAGAGACACGCACTCACTGCCCCCCCAGAGAGAGACACGCACTCGCTCCCCCCGCAGAGAGAGAGACACACACTCGCCCCCCCCAGAGAGAGACACACACTCGCTCCCCCCCCAGGGAGAGAGACACACACTCGTTCCCCCCGCAGAGAGAGAGACACACACTCGCCCCCCCAGAGAGGGCGACACACACACTCACCCCCCCCCCCAGAGAGAGACACACACAAGCTCGCCCCCCCCAGAGAGAGAGATACAAGCTCGCCCCCCCCCAGAGAGAGAGAGACACGCTCACCCCCCCAGAGAGAGAGACACGCTCGCCCCCCCCCCCCAGAGAGAGAGAGGCACGCTCGCCCCCCCCCAGAGAGAGAGACACGCTCGCCCCCCAGAGAGAGAGAGGCACGCTCGCCCCCCACAGAGAGAGAGGCACGCTCGCCCCCCCCAGAGAGAGAGACACACTCGCTCCCCCACCAGAGAGAGAGACACACACTCGCACCCCCAGAGAGAGAGACACACTCTTGCACCCCCAGAGAGAGAGAGACACACTCTCGCACCCCCAGAGAGAGAGACACACACTCTCGCACCCCCAGAGACAGACATCAATGCGACCACAGAGAGAGACACCAATAGTCCTAATCCTTGTTCAGCAGTCTCTATTGGTTGGGTGCATGAGTTGTAGCCTGGACGGGAAAGGCCAGGCTGATCTGTGACACAGTCTCGTGGCCTGCTGACAATCACTGCCAAAGCTCAAATTGGGGGAAAAAAATTAAGAAAAAAGATTTTTGGGAACATTTTGCATATTTTTTTGCTTGGCCTTTTCTATACGGGAGTTACAATTAAAAAGATTAATTTCTTAAGCAATGGGAGGTTCTGCATATTTATGATATTGTAAGGTATCATACAGTTACATTTAATTAACTGACTGGAATGGATTGTAGTGCAGTGGATTTTACTTTCAGATGAGACTGCGGTATGATCTATGGATAGACGTGTGCATACCTTAACACATATGTTTTGACATCTGTACACAGATATCTTTGGGAAATGTGTCTCCTAGAATATGATGCATTGGATCTTTGTGAGGTTTGAAGTGACAAGCAGATGGTTTCAGTGCAATTTCTGACAGTAGCGCCCTGTGTTATTTATAAAATGCCCTTTTATCTTGGTTGTTCAACTACAGGAGAGGGTTGTCATCTCTTATCTTTATTTAGATGATTTGTTCAATGAATCGACTTTGTCCAAAACAGTAGGAGTGCTTCAGTTTTGGAGGGATTAGACTTTATTTTATCAACTTTCAGTAATCCTATTTTCTTTCTTTGCAAGATCTGCTCTACTGTGAAATTTAGTGTAGTTGTTACATTTGTCCTTGTTCCTTCTCGCCTTTAAAGTCCAGAGAGGAGTGATACCAGTATGACTGATGGTGTTTTACTGAAATGGGAACTAAAATTTACTACTTATAGACCAGATTTGTAAGCACATTGAGACTTGTTTTCTGTTCTACCTTGGGATTATGGCCCTCCTTGGTGAGTGATTTCCAGTGATCTGCACCATTGAATTTGTATCTCAGAAAGGACATTATGTCATTTGGATGTTGGATACTCTAGCCAAGAGTTATGGATAATACTTTTATTTACCTGTCGCTTCCTGATTACTGTAGCACCTGGGGTGCATTCTGGTTCACAAAAGGTTAATAAGAAAGCATAGCATAAAACAAGAAAAGGCTGTTTGGCCCATCAAATTTGCTCTTTCAATAACCAAGTTTTTGCACCAGTATTCCCTGATCCATAAACTGCAGAATATTGATCCATTCCCTCTGTTCAACCCTGGACTTCTTCCTTCCACAAACAATATTACCTCCCCACTCTATCCTGCCACAATTGAAGTGCAAAAATCCCATTACCATGGAGTAAATTGGTCATTTTTGTTCCTTTACTGTACCTTCTTCTAAGTAGATGCTTATCCAGTTATTTTAACTTAATTGATAACTATGAGAAAAAAATTCTAATCTGAAGACTTGCTTGAAGCTTTTTAATTTTAAATGTAATCCTGGTTCTTCTCTTGTGATCTGTTATACAGCCTCCTTGCATCTACTTTTTACATGCTCTCATCATTTTGTATCCTATCTCTTTAATAGTCAACTCTGTAGACTTTTTAAAGTAATTGGACATGCAAGATTTTTATCTCCATTTGATGTGTGGACCAACCTGATAGAGCCCTGAGCAAGTCTTCACTTCATTTTGTGCTATACTAATACTAGCCCTATGTTTTACTGTGTGAGAGCAAGCAGTAAGTGTTGGCAGACTATTTAACCATGGAAAGCATCACACTCTAATTTCATCCTGTTCTCTGTCAAAGTTTCACGCTTCACCACCACCCCCTCATCATCAGATAAAGATCAAGAGCACAATCCCTCCCTGGATTACTACAATAAAACCTAAAATAACCAAATCAGAGCATACCACCAATCAAACCTGTGACGTTGGACTATATAGTTTAATGCTACAGAGTGTGGTGGGGTTCCTTAACCCCTTTACCCACTAGGTTTGGGGGATCATGAATTCTTCCATGTTTTTAAAGATTTTTCTTTTATTAGTGCTAACAAATTATTCTGTACAAATTGTCCATGTCCTACAATGAAAGCGAATCTGTGTTTCTGAACTGTCAAATAAATAGTATCTTCCAACAGCACAACAATAATAATAATCCTTGCATTTGATATAGCACTTTTCACGTCAGGAGGACGTCCCAAAGCGCTTCACAGAACACACTGTAAAGTGAATTGACTGTATATTTGTGGGTGAACGCGGCAGCCAATTGCGCAGAGCAATGTCCCACAAACAGTCGTGGATTGAAAATGACCAATTTATTATTGTGTTTGGTTTTGGAGGGATTATTATTAGGCTCTGTGTGGAGTAAGGAAACTTGCCCAAGGTTTCGCCCTGCCTGGAATTGAACTCAGGTCTCTCACTTGCAAAGCGAGTGCTCTAACCACTGAGCTACAGGACTCCACAACTGGTAAATCTCCCAGCACAAAGCAGATTAATACTCCATAGAGGAAACAAAACCTAATGAAAGACAAGTACCACAGACAAGTACCACACAGATAACTGTCCTAATCTTTGCAGATTTGTGTGATTTTAATAAGTATGATGGACAAGACTGATTCCCAAGAGCGACCACACAGCTGATATTTGAACCATGATACATGCTCTTTGCAAAATAACAGATTAGCAATGTTCAGTCATGCAGGATTATTACATGACTGCTCTTGCAATTGGAAGTGTGTTAAAAAGCATTGGTGCAGAATAGTTTAAATAAGGGCTGTTGCTGAAACAATTCATTAGAAAATATTGCTATGGTCCAAATCCCTTGGTAAAGCACATAATTATGGTAGCTTTGAGAGTCTGACCAGGAGTCGAGTCATTTTTATCATGGAGATCTATTCATGCTATGGATTTAAACCTTGTGTAGTAATAGAAAAACAACATAATTACC
Source organism: Callorhinchus milii (assembly GCF_018977255.1). Lineage (NCBI taxonomy): Eukaryota > Metazoa > Chordata > Chondrichthyes > Chimaeriformes > Callorhinchidae > Callorhinchus > Callorhinchus milii. The sequence goes on from NW_024704744.1 coordinate 24,587,892, forward strand.
TTTGTATAGCGCCTTTCACATCGGGAGGACATCCCAAGGCGTTGGACCCATCTCAAGACCCTTCTCTTCGACCGTGTTTTTGATCTCCCGTGTTTTACGGACCCGAGCTGGGGTCGGGTCGGGGAGGGTGGAGGGCAGGGGGTGAAGCAGGGAGATCGAAAACACGGTCGAAGAGGAGGGTCTTGAAATGGGTCTTGAAGGTGGCAAGGGAGGGGGCGAGGCAGAGGGACTGCAGGATGGAGTTCCAGAGGGTCGGAGCAGAGCAGCAGAAGGCCCGCCCACCAATGGTGGGGCTGGCAAGGCGGGGGACCTGAAGCATTCTGGAGCCTGCTGAGCGGAGGGAGTGGGCAGGTTGTTAGGGGGTTAGGAAATCACAGAGCTAGGGGGGAGCAAGACCATGAAGGGCTTTGAAGGTGAGGACCAGGATCTTGAACTGTATCCTCTGTGTGATGGGAAGCCAGTGGAATCGGGTGAGGATGGGGAAGATAGGGTTGCGGAGCCTAGAGTGGGAGAGGACACGGGCTGCAGAGTTCTGGATGATCTGCAGCCTATGGAGGAAGGAACTGGGGAGATTTTAAAAACAGATAGTTCGTAATCATTGGGGAGGCCGACAAGCAATGAGTTTGCATAGTCGAGCCTCAATGCAATGAAAGGTTTGAGGTGTAGCAATTTTACTCTTAAAAGTTGTTGTACTTTTTTGCTGAGAAAAAGAAAGCTAATGCTGTAGGTTTTAAACTTGCCCAGATCAACCTGGTGGGACAAATTAATATTTTTATTGCATCTAAAATTAATATTCATATGTGAATCAAATATAATTCCAATGCTAAAACTAAACAATTGTATTAGGGTAGATTCAACTTGCTGATCAAACCTTTACTACCAATTAGGTGATGCTTTTGAATAATGTGAACTATATCTAACATATTTAAAGAGATTTAATTTGCTGCCTGGACCACCTTCATTTATTAATCATGAACTACCTGTTATTAAAATCTCTACATCCTCTGCTATAGTATGTTTTATCAAATGAGCAAAGCTTTGGGGAGGAAATTGCTGATGACCTGTCTTGAAACATTGGTATAACAAGATGCAAACTATGTTTACGCAACAAAGCGCTCTGGCGCTATTTAAATGCAAGTTGTTGTTGTTGTCTATTGGGGTGAGTGCTGGTGAGGCTGGAATTGTAAATAAAGGGTCAAATTGCAATACAACCTGCAATTTTTTCACAATCATTTAAGCAAAATATTAGACTCTAAAGAACAATTCTACTGATGCCAGTTTCATTGAACAAAGAGGAAGGAGTGATTCCTACGCACTTTTTTTTTGCTCCATTGTCTACAGATTGAAATAGCAAGTAAGTGGAGCAATAGCACCTAAATACTGTATTCCCTAAAAGGGCTACTTAAACCTTCAGAGGCGAACTACAATTGAGTAATCACCATTAATTGAATTTTAAAATATTGTGTCATCAATCACCTATTATTTATCTCATCTATGCTTTCCTTAGTTGATTCAAATGATGTTTGTGGGACACTACTGTGCGCAATTGTCTGCCATGTTTCACCCACAAAATACATAGTCACTACTATTTACAGTGTATCCTGTGAAGTACTTTCAGACGTTTCAACAATGTGATAAGGCGCTATATCAAATGCAAGGTTTATTTTATTATTATTCCCTCCTTGAGCAACTTGCCTGATTCAGTAAGTTAGAGATTTTTAAAATCAGTTTTACTGATGTTTTACCAAATTTACTTATTTTGGGGTGAAAAGGGATTGGTAAAAATGATTTTCTCCAAAATTCCCCAAAATCTTGGTTTCTTTTAGCTTTTTCAGCTTCCAGGATACATATGGATTGTTGTCTTTTCGATTGACACTCAATCACATGCTCACCGATGTCCTCTGATTTCTGCAACAGTGCACAGTGTGGTACATAAAGTGCTTCAGGACACTTTCTTGTCATCCAAAGAATCGATCACCTTTCTTGCTAACAATCTGACAGCAATGGATTTGCTTGAGCTGTTTGCTACCTGTGTGTATACAAAGGTGTGCAAAATGAGGTGTTCAAACTTATGAGGAGTTTTGACCGCGTAAATAGGGAGAAGCTATTACCACTGGTGCAGACTCGATGTGTTGAATAGCCTCCTTCTACACTAATAATTTCCTTGATTCTACATTTAACTTTGCTAGAGAAAATGAAGCAATGGCAGATTTTTTAAAACTTATTTCCACCATCTCTACTGGTGATTTTTGTGTAAATTTTTTTTCCATTATATTTTGTTTTTTTTCCACAAACTAGTTCTACCTTAAATAGTTCTTATGTACAATTCAGCAGGTACCAGACCAATTTACCCCCCATAACTTGTTTTAAATCAAATACCAATCTCTTTAGAAATATTGGCTCTGAAGTTTGCATTGTTTAATTGACAAATCCTTGCACTTAGATTGTGTTGTGTTAGATGAAAATGAATATCAAGAAAAAAAGGTTAGTCAAAGATAGGATGGGGCCAATTAAGGACCAAGGTGGAAATCTTATTGTGGAGGCAGAAGGCATGGCTGATGTACTGAATGAGTACTTTGCATCTGTCTTCACAAAAGAAGTGGATGCACCAAACGCCGCAGTATCGGAGGAGAGGGTAGAGGAAATGGGTAGGATAAGTAGAATCAGAGAGGAAGTACTGAAAAGGTTGACTGGGCTGAAGGTAGATAAGTCCCCTGGTCCGGACGGGATGCAACCAAGGTTACTATGGAAGGCACGGGTACAAATAGCAGAGGCTTTAGCCACAATTTTTCAATCTTCGTTGGACACAGGGGTGGTGCCAGAGGACTGGAGAGAGGCCAATGTGACTCCCCTGTACAAAAAGGGACAGAAGGACAAACCTGGGAACTACAGGCCAGTCAGCATAACATCAGCAGTGGGGAAACTCCTGGAGACTATAATCCGGGACAGAATAAATCTTCACTTAGAAAAACATGGGTTAATTAGGGACAGCCAGCACGGATTTGTTAAAGGCAAATCTTGTCTAACAAATCTAACAGAATTTTTCGATGAGGTAACAGAGAGGGTGGATAAAGACAGTGCAGTTGATGTAGTTTATATGGACTTTCAAAAGGCATTTGACAAAGTGCCACATGAAAGACTTGTAAGAAAGATAGAAGCCCATGGTATAAAAGGAACAGTGGCGGCATGGATCCAGAACTGGCTGGGAGACAGAAAGCAGAGAATTGTGGTGAACGGCTGTTTTTCTGACTGGAGAGAAGTGTACAATGTCGTCCCCCAGGGATCGGTATTAGGACCACTGCTCTTCTTAATATACATAAATGATCTGGACTTGGGTATAGCAAGTACCATTTCCAAGTTTGCGGACGACACAACGTTAGGTAGGGTGGTAAACAGTGAGAAGGATAGTAGCCAACTGCAGGAAGACATAGACAGAATGGTAAAATGGGCAAACACATGGCAGATGAATTTCAATGTGGAGAAATGCGAGGTAATGCATTTTGGTAGAAAGAATGAGGGGAGGCAATGCAGGCTGGTAATACAGTCTTAAGGGGGGTGAAAGAACAGAGAGACCTAGGGGTGCAGGTAAATGAATCCTTGAAGGTGGAAGGACAGGTAGATAAAGCAGTAAAAAGGGCACATGGGATACTAGGCTTTATAAATAGGGGCATAGAGTACAAGAGTCAGGAGGTTATGATTAATCTATATAAAACACTGGTTAGGCCTCAGTTACGAGGAGACCTAATAGAGGTCTTCAAAATCATGAGGGGATTTGATAGGTTAGAAAGGGAAAAACTGTTTCCACTGGTGGGTGTGTCGGTGACTCGAGGTCACAGATTCAAAATAGTATCTAAAAGAAGCAGAGGGCAGGTGAGAAGAAATCCTGAAAGGGTGGTCAAGGCTGATTCAATAACTACTTTTAAAAACGCGATGGATGGGTATTTGAAGAGGACGGGTTTGCAGGGTTATGGGAAAGGGCTGGGCCGAATGGTCTCTTTTTGTGCTGTACGATTCTATGAATAGCTGACTTCATGAGTTCTTTTCATTGTGGTATGTGGAGTCCTATAGCTCAGTGGTTAGACCACTCGCCTCACAAGCGAGAGACCTGGGTTCGATTCCTAGCAGGGCGAAACCTTGGGCAAGTTTCCTTACCCTATACGCCTGATAATAATCCCTTAAGAAAAAAAACAATAATAAATTGGTCACTTCAATCCACAGCTGTTTGTGGGACACTGCTGTGGGCAATTGGCTGCCGCTTTTCATTCACAGATACAGTTAATTCACTTCACAAGATATTCTGTGAAGTGCTTTGAGACATCTAAAAGACGCGAAAAGTGCTATATCAAATACAAGAATTATTTTTATTAATGCACTCTGTATAATTGCATGGAGTCAGGACCGGACAGATACCTGCAATTATACTGACTGTGCAGTTGCCCAAAGTTCAGTGGAATAACATGGAAACAAACAGAGAATTTTCAGTACCGAGAAATTACTAAGCAATTAAATAGAGTATACAATTACCCAATATACAATTGAGTGAAGTTCACTGTGTATTTTTCCATTGGTCAGGCAAATAAAATTGATTGATTCCAGGGATTATTTTAATTGAGGCCCTACAACTATTGGGACATTGAAAATTGTGTTTTCAAGGTCAAGCAGGTTCAGAAGAATCTCTTGACCTTTAGCCAAATTCTGCTTGATTGTATCTGTTGAAGTGTATAATTTGCCAGGTAGGGAACATAGAGAAGGGATCATGAATTCCTGCAGTTTTGTGTGGTGATGATACTCAATTAACTTATTATCGCTCTCCACTGGTAATTCGAGTTACACAGTATTTATTCTTTACATCACAATGTCATTAAAAACAAATGTTGTAAACATTTTATCTTAAATTTCCAATTTCATCACTATTCTGGGACTATTTTAGGGGGGAAAAGGACTAACATTTGGGAGTTGATTCACAGTGGGGTTAGTACTTACTGAGAGTATCAGATTTCATATTTAAATAATCCAATGTAGTTGTATATTCACAATATTGTCTAATCCTTCTATACTTAGAAAAGATAATACGAGTTATGTTTGCAGTAGGCTGCATGTTTAAACCTAAAGGGCCCTTTAAGAGATACATTTGGAAGATATATGGAAAATTATGTAATGGATGTGTTGAATAGCTTTTCCACATTAGTTGCCAAGTTCCAGATCCAGTCGTCTTGGCTCAGAAATCCTTAACAGAAGTAGAAGTCAGTCGAGTATGTGTTATGAATAAGTTAATTAAGTATCTACATGGCAACTGGACCAGATGGCACAGACCCTGCACCTTCAACAAATTTCAAGCAGAAATAGCTGAGTCTAAGGTTTATATTTTAGGAGTTCAATATACAACCTGAAGACCGAGGACAGCAAATGTTATCCTATATTTTGCTTTTTAAAAAATTGCACCTGGATATGATGTTCCTTTTTGCCTAAAATATTTAGAGGGGAAAGTGTGAGAGCACCAAAGGAGTTGCTAACAGCGTTCACCTAAAGTGAAGTGGTATTTTACATAGATTTGGAGGCAAATAGTCATGACTCATGAATATAGCTGAGTCCTTTGAGGAGGCGGATCATCTGGTGGATGAGGATATCCAGTGGAAATAATTTACTTGAACTTTCAGAAAGTATTTCATAAAGATTCACCTTTAAAGGTTAAAGCCCAAGGACATGGTGGCAAATTAGCAGACAGATTGAATACTGCCTTATCAAGAAGCAGAGATGATAAATCCAAATTATTTTATCGAGTCAGCAGTGAGCAGTGGGTCCTGGACATGGAGGAAAGTGTGGTTTTGTATATTTTAAAATTTGATGATGGGAATGAACTGTAGATCATTTTGTTAAACAATGCTGTCCCTTTAAATAAAATACCACGCTTCAGGCACAGATGATATAGGAAATGTGCAAACCATGTGCAAAATGTGCTTTTTAAAAAAAAGTGGAATGTGCCTTCAAGAGCCAGTCCCAAGCTGAATGCCAGACGATGGCAGAATATGTATAGGGCAGATGCTAGGGAAAAAGTATGGAAGCCAAGAAAAATACCACAATTTAATGAGAAAGGCATGCGGTTATAGGGATTTTCCTACCACAGATTTGTGGATATGTGGACTGGACTTCCAGCCAAAACGTTTCATGCTGTGTTGATGAACATCATTAAAAAGAGAAGTGGGAGAATATGTGGTCAGCAGAGCTAGTTTGAGGCAGAAGACCTGTGGAAGGGAGTTTTTTGTTTGGTCAGCTAGATGTCTTGACACGTGCAGAAATCCGTCTCTGTGATTGAGTCTTCAGACCAAATTACTGAGTTCCACATATGTTTGGTTGTCATTTGTCTGATATGAAGTGGGCACTTTTTTCCCTGAGGGACCCTGCTTGCCTAATCCCAGAGAATATATGAACAAATTGTAAAGAGCCAAGGCTTGGGAACCCAGAATGTGCATTAGTGGACTGCTGGAGTTTAACCATCTAATACCATTACCAAAAATTGGCAAATTTCCTGTTGCACGATGTTCTGGTTAATAATCCCCCAGATAAAATTGGTCATTTGCTGCGAGCCTTTTGTGGAAACTAGGTGTAAATTGGCTGCCATGTTCACCTAGAAAATAAATATCACTACACTTTAGAGTAAAATCTTGCAGTTTGCGATGTTCTCCCAATATTAAAGGTGCTATATTAAATACAAATATTATTATTGTAGATAGGTGAGCTATTTCCAGCCAACCACTAGAAGCTGCATAAAATACATCTTTCAGATTGATAAATCTTTTGAGTTTTATACATACCTTTTTCAATCTTCTGAGAAGTTTGCAATTCTTTCACTTGGTAATGATGTTATGGGGCCCAGCTATATGTGGCTACTGCTAATAGCACTCACAAGAATTTGTGATTTGGTCACACTTTTTGCCATCTTTTTCACCCCTTACTTCCCCTCCAGAACACTTGCCCTACCGCAGAGGGTAATCAATGACTGGAACAGGTTTTCAAGAAAGGTGGTAGACTCAGGACACAAGAAGGGCTGAATTGAAGGGATAGAGTTCCAGAGAGTTAGGCAGACACCCAAATGGTCTGACCTCCGATGGTCGGGTGGGTAGGATGAGAAGCAGGCTGTTGCCTGATGAGTGAAGGGAGCAGCCCAAGGTCTCGTCCAACCCTGCTTCTGTGACTTCCTGCAACTCTACCATGTCGGCTGCTCCCTCCGCTGTTTCCCCACTGAATCTATCCAATCCAACTGTTGGTGGGCGAGTTTTGAGCTATTCTGCCCTCATTCTCTGGAACTCCATCCCAGAGTCACTATGCTTTCCTACCTAATTCTCCACCATAATACCTTTATGACCATGATTTGGTTACCTTTCTTGCTCTCCTCCAATTCCTCAGCTTCCCCCATCCTAGCTTAGGCTCCCAATCAACTCTATGAAGCACTTTTGAGACATTCCTCTCAATGTGAAAAGCACTATATCAATATTTTTGCGCTGTGTATATGGACCACGTACACTCCCAAGGAAAAAAATAAATCCTGTGCTTTTGATTGGTTAATTATGCGACTTCTGTATTACAAATATTAAATGAGAAAACATGACATGTTTTGTCCTTATCTGTAAACATAAGTAAACAAAATACTACAGGACCAGCATTTTACTTACCGTATGACAAACATAGTGACACCATCTGCTGTATACATTTAATATGCTTACCTATTTGAATCATCTAAACGTTATTTTCTGCCTGCTTGAGCATTAGCCAGTGAGAACATTAAGATGGAAATGAAATGTTAGCCTATTTTAAATGTTTAATGGCTTTCTTGTTCCACGCCTGATTAATTCCAAAGAGTAAGAGCCATTATTTTGCTTTGATGAGTTATGTATTTTCTGTCATTGGTAACTGATCAGCAGTTTCGCCATATTACATAGCACAGGCTGATCAAAGTTGCTGCCTTGTGCAATTTTGGATGATATGACTCCCATCTTTAGAACTCTTACAGAACACGATGTACATAATAATGTACAGTACTGTTTTTCTTTCTGTATGGAACTCCAGCAACCAAATAAGCAAGCCAGCCCAGCCAGCAGCAGTAAACTCATTCATCTTTGGACTATGGTCTATGATCAGTTGTGTCTCCCTCTCTTTTTATTGTGACTATTGTTTTGATAAATAGAAAATCTCCATTGAGGCATAACCTGCTGACTTAGCAGGTAAAATGTTCTATTTTTCCCTCAGCTGGCTATTGACTATAAATCCTGATGGAGGATGGATTTAGCTTTCAGTAATAACTCTAGGATGGTGGAGTTCTTTAGGCTACTCTGATTTTGTAGATGAGAATGAAAGGTTTGGTTTGTGCTTTTAACCTCTAGAATGCCAGCGGGTAAAGTAAAATGACACACAAGCTTTATTACCTTAATACTAATCTAATCTACAAAAATACCTTAAAATGCAATTTATATTATAGAAAATCTTTTAAAACCAATTCTGGTCGCTCTGTTTCCATTTTTCACCCTATTCTGTCTCCCATCTGTACTCTTATGTCAGTCTTGCTAAGTATCAATCAGCCTTGCTCAGTGGGTAACACTCTCAGCTCTGTATCACAGGTAAGAGTGTAGCACTGTTCAAACCCCACATTGGGACTTTAAAATCATAGTCTAGGCTTACACTTTAATGCAGTGCTGCAGAGGAACAACTGCAATGTCCAAGGTGCTATCTTTTGAATGAGATGCAAAATCGAGATCCTCCCTCGATATCAAACTATCTGTACCTGCTGTCGAACCCAGGATTTAGTCGCTATAGCTAGGATTAAACGAACACTCACAAACAGAGTTAGCTCAGAAATATAGTTTATTTAACACTTACAGCAAGGAGAGGGAAAGCGAGAGGCAATACAATAGCACGTCTCTCAGAAGAGTCGGTACTCTCCCTCTACCAATGGGGCAGTCCCATCAGTTTATATACATGATTATTTGCGATTACCTCATGTCTCAAAACAATTCTTGCTGTTGATTAACAAGCAATATTCAGTCATCACAAGTTTAATTATACATTTGCAGACAGTTACAGGACAAGGACACTGGTTCTGCTCTAATTTATCTACATTGTTGCTTAAAAAACAACTTTAATCTTATCATAGTCTAGACACTCTGTACTTTACGTATTGTAGTCTTTTTACATTCCCACACTGCATAGCAAAGATTTTAAGGCACATTTCAAAAAGAAAATTGAGTTTCTCATGATGTTCGGGCCAAAAACCACGCAGACAAAATTAGTCATTCACTTCATAGCTATTTCTGGATTATTGTGTGCATAAATTTGCTACCCATTTCCCTACAAATACAAAGTCACTCGACTTTATAGTATATCCTGTGAAGCCTTTGAGACGCTTTGAAACCATCATTATATTGCATGCCTAGAACTTTCTCCTCCTGACTAAGCCTCTGGTTTGCTTGCAGCACCCTGCACCAAGCTACATAGTAGACCACTGGAGGAACTGATCCAGGAAACATCAGTACCTGCTAGATGATGTTGTCCACTTGTTGGTGCTGAACTGTCTTGAGATCTGGTGTGCTCTCAGGGTGGAATGAAGGCCCCTATCTCCATTTACCTCAGTGGAGTTGCAGTTGCTTTGATTGTTTTCTCTAAGGTCACCAGCGTGCCCTTGGGTAAAAAAAGACATTTCCTGGCTGCTATACTGTAGGAGTTTGATATGTGAGAGGCGCAATGGACTTGTAAATTGAAGTTTCTGTAGCTACCTGAATGTGCTAGAGGCCAGCCCACTGGAATTCTGCATGGATGGCATTTGACACTGATTTCCTGCCAAAGCAGAGGCCACATTCCATCTTCATATAGTTCAGAAATGAGATCCACATCTGAGCAGAATTCTAGCACGTTGGCTTTTGATATATCAGGGTACGTGCAGTATTTCCAAGTTTCAAATCCACTATTCCCATAGTGAGGGTTTTTTGCTTTGGGAAAAGGTATTGTTTTGTAATGATATTTTTACTTTCCTTTAAATAATAAAGTTTTCCCACTATATCTCTCCTTTTTTTGCCGGGACTGGGTAGCACAGTAGGATAGTTTGCTATGCTTTTCCCTCAAGCCTGTAGATGTGAAAGACATTCCAATCTGCTGTGATGAAAGGTTTCTCTCTATGTGAGTGGAATTTGTGTACATTCCCAACCAAGGCTCACACACAAAGCTGTAAAATTCAACACAATTTTATTCAAAGAAAGGCCAAGAATGACTAGTATGGGTAATCTAAACATTAATCATCTGTTAGGGGTGCCTTTCTGAGGATATATGTCAGATATATTTTTGAGACACTGTTCAAGGATCTTTATCCTACATCTAACGTGGGGAATCTTGATGATGGTGCAAAATATCAGCCACCTTTATGAACTCAAAATTTAATCAATCAGTAGCTGCTAGGCAAAGTTTTGTACTGTACCTATCAAGGACATTGAAATTGAAACCAGCATTGACACTTCAAACAAACAAGTCTATTCTCTCTTTGATGTTAAATTTGCTGTATTTTGCTTGTTAACCTGTGTTCTCCACTTTTCAGTTAGTTTAATGGACTTTTGCAGTGTTTGCTTATAATGGAATTTCGTTTAGTCCACAGTCAATCCACTTTACAGTGCCTCTTGTGAAGCACTTTGAGACGTCGTAACAATGTGATAAGGCGCTATATCAAATCCAAGGATTATTATTATTAGTGTTATTTCCCCATACAAAATTCTATCCGTCTTGTCTTACAGATAGGGTGAAGTACACTTATCAAAGGAAGTAGAACATCTTTCCCTTACAAGATGCTACCAGTCGTCCTTCGATTTAGAAGCAGTCTTGAGAAACAGTTTGTGCTTCTCATAAAATTCTGGAGAGTCTAAATGTACATTGCCCAAGGGACAGTTTTTCATCCGGAATGGTTAACTTTTGCTTGTCTTCAGTGCCAAGGATGTTTATCAAGCACAACCAGATAAGAAACGATCATTGTTGAATTGGACGAATATAAGTGTTTGAGAACCAGTGGGTGTGGAAGTATACTGCTTCACCTTAGGGCTGATTTTTCTTGCTTTGACTCTCAAATAGGCCATGCCATGGCCCACAAAAATACAGTCAATTCACTTTACAGTATATTCCGTGAAGAGCTTTGAGATGTCTCAACATTATAAGGCACTATATCAAATTATTATTATGTTAGAGTTAGTCTCCTTGGGTGGGGGGTGAGGCAAGCCAGCTGAACTGGCTCCAAGATTACATGCTTGGTAACGGAATGTTGGAATCGAACCAGCGCTCTGTGGTGGTCTCGGTATCCCGGTTCCTGAGTTAGACGGGTCCGCAGTATTCCAGGGCAATGCTGATGACACCACAGGCTTAACGGCAGGACCTGGAAGGGCAGACCAGTTACTGGAGGCAGGGAGTCAACCAACTCCTACTAATCCTGCAAACCAAAGCCCTAACAGGTAGCGTGGTCCCGGCTGGACAAGCAAGTGGGAAAGCTTGTTGGACAGCAATATTAATGCCAAGCTATGTGGTTTTAGCTGGTTAGACCCCAGCAGTACCCCAACGCACACTGTGGGAGAGAATGTGCTTTCCATTCCAACAATCTATCTCTGGGATTTCCCTGTTCTAGGTGGGATGCATGAAAACCTCAGCTTGGTTTGGATACTTTTAAGCATGGTGATGGATTTCCAAGTGTGTCAGACACTCAGCTGCCACCCCAAAAACAAATTAATGAAAGACATCCGTTGTTGTTAACATGACGTATCATAAGCTTGGGTTGTTGATTTCAAGTTATGCCTACTGTGACTTCCTTATGTGGTGCATGTTTATTTTTCTGCTGTATTTTGTGTCACAATAACACTATATTTTTTAAGTATAGGGAACTTCAATTGAGATTGACCAGGCTTTTCTTAGTGATTTTGGAATTTGCACCTTATGAGCTGCAGCACTTAATAAGTTGAGTTCGCTCAGATCAAAATAATGTAGAAATTTGTTTCTGTCAATGTAATAGCAGTGACTTACATTTATATGGTGCCTTTCATGTCAGGAGAATGATTCAAAGCTGTTCACAGAGCTGACTGGGAATCAAAGCTGGGGTGGGGGGAGCAGAGGAAGGTGATGGATGGTGGAGTTGGTGGTGACCAAAAGCGTGGTTTAAAAGAAAGTTACAAATGTACTTAAATTTATCATTTACAAACGGGGATGGTTAAAACTAATCTAACCCATGAGCTGCTCCATATTTACCTTGTAGGCTATAGCGCCTTGGAACGTCCTCCCCATGTGAAAGGTACTATTACGAATGTAATTTGTTGTGATTTGTTGTTCCATCTCACAGTGTGATCTAAATGCGAAACATTGGGACTGCCTTAGTCAACATGGATCAAGGAGATCTGAAGTTCCTGTTTAAATGTATCTATTGGCATAGTGACCTGGGTTGTTAACATGGGATATCATAAGCTTGTGTTGTTGCTTTCATGTTATGCTTACTGTGACTTTCTTATGTGATGTATGTTTGTTTTTCTGCTGTACTTTCAATACTAGCATCTAGGTTGTTAAAGTTGCTTTGACCCTTTGTGCACCCAAGAGATGATGATTGTTTGATCTGGAGGTGCTACCTGTTCAGAATAACAACGGATTTGTATTCACAGTTTTAGCCAGGGACCTGCAAACAATGAACAGTTAGCTGCACTCATCCAAACACTGACATTAACAGTATCTTGAATCCTTCCATTTTTGTTAGTGCCTGGAGCAAGAAAGAAAATCAGCATTCAGGTGAAGTCGTACATTTACAAACCCATGGTTTGTCAAACGTTCATATTATTTGTTAAATAAGACCATGTTTGTTTGTAAAACAGTTGTTTTATTTGACTAAGTTCAACAGGAACTTGACTTTCTGCCTTATTAATATGAATATTCCATCCTATTACCATTGTTCTTGTTTAAATCTAATTTAAAGTTTAGACTGGCAGAAGTAGGCAAGGTACAATCTCAACATGATACTCTGAATGGACATGTGTGTAAGGCTTAACTGGAAACGGCAAACAATTATTAGAACATATACAATCCGCTATATATCTCAGCTCATAAAATATCAGTGTCTCAATTAGTAGTTGCCTCTTACATTGTGTGACTGTTTTCCAGTTATTATTGATTTATTGTTAAAATGACGAGATTTCCTATTATATTTGTCAACAACACAACATCTACAGAGATGTGCAATCAGCTGGCTCAAAATTAAGTCAGTCATTTTTCATTTTGATCAATAAAGCCAGAAATGCTCACTAAAGGCCATAACAATGCAGATAATTGTGAATGTAAATGTCGGCTGACAACGCAGAGCACTGAGCTAAAATCATTCTGGCAGCCTCGCAACTAATTTTCAACATGACTTGAAGGGATGGTGGAGTAATTAAACTGAATAATTAGACATTTTCAATCTTGGGCCACCTTATCCTGATTTTCACTGATTGCCTGGACATTACAATAAATGGGGAGGGAGGACATCTGAATCAGTTACTAATTTCCACTAATAAGACTGCATTAATAACAGCTAAGATCAGACCGGAGCTATGAATGTGCTAAGAATGCCAAGATAACAAGGGACTCCAGTGTAGACAGCTTTGCACTCTGCCAACCTTCAGCTGTCAATCACAATTTCAAACCTTTGACATTTACAAGCTGCACAAAGTGTGTATCAGTATATTCATTATGCAGCTTGCAAGAGTAATGTAAGGTGATTGGTGCATTGTGGTATCAGTTTGCTCACATCGGCTTCAAAAACAGTTGCTAATAATGGTGCCCTCAAAATAAATAGTGTTTTCCATGTTGAGGTTAAGCTGTTCAAGCACTTTTTAGATGCCAGAAACACAAGCAACATATAAAAACAAAACTTTGGTTTGCTTTCACATAAATAACACATGGACTCGGCTGAGCAAAACAATTCATAGCCACGACTGGAGCACAGATCCATATCTGTGGGGGATAAAATCCCGATGATAGCACCTGACTTTCCTCAAATAAGTATATAGTATTAATATTTGAAGGGCTGGCATGCAGAGTTCAAGTGTGGCAACCATTTTTATTGATCACCGCTGTTGTGCATTAGATGAATCTAAGTGTGAGTTTTAGGATGTGGTTTTGGTTTTTACAATACTGCATTAATCTGCTGAATGGCCAAACAGTATTCCATTCTGTAAAAGTGTACAATGCAGTGTAAGGTAAGAGTGACAACACACTTCCTGGCCAAAACCTATTTGCTGGACACCTTTGCTCTGTGTCAGGATATCCTAAAACAATTGTTGCATGGTGTCTAATGTTCTAATGCAATGTTTTTTAAAAAAAGTAATTCAATTATTTAAAGGGGGTGTACTTGAATTGCTAGTGATCATATAATACTGTCAGTGATAGTGTGATTCTACAATGAACATAATTTTTTTTACATTATTACTCAAAATTTGCATGCTGTCAACAAGAAATGGGATAAAACAATTGATAACCATAATAGGATAAACTGAAAGCATATATTGCCTCGTCAGTCTTCAATGTATTAACAGAATGCCTGGAATATAAGATTAGTGTCTAGCCCCTTAAAGTGGTGAGACCTTGCACCCATGAAAGACACCTATGCTAACTGAGTCATACCAATATCACAATCAATATGCAACGTCTGGGTAAAATTTGGAGGCTTTGGTGCAATAATAATAATAACAATCCTTGCATTTGATATAAAACAGAATGTTGTTCAACAACAACAAAATTACATTTATAGAGCGCCTTTCACATTGAGAGGACGTCCCAAAGCGCTGGACAGTCAGGTGTCAGGACCCGAGCATGGGAAAGAGGTGGGATAGGGGTGAGGGAAGGCAGAGAGGTGGGAGGGCGACCGAAAGCATGATCTAAGAGTTCAAATAAATGGTGACTATTATGCCATGAGAAAAGAGGACATATTATTAAAATCATTTGTCATCTGTAAAATGGTTGGTGTGATTTCCAAACCATAGATTTTTTATTACTTTTTTAAAAATTAATTAAAAGCAGAACTGTGCACTTTGCATATGAACAGGCTAACAAACTGCAAATCTGATTTCCTGACAACTGACAAACTGACCCCAATTCCCAGACAGTGCATGGTGGAGTGACAGCTGCAATAAGATCACTGTGACATCTGTCACTCCAAAATGAGACAGAGGGAGACAAACTGCGAATAATATCAGAAAAGGAAAGCTATAAATTTAAAATGTATGTTAGCTTTTCCCCTGGTTTTCTGAATATAAGACTCATGTAGTTTTTCATGTTTGGCCAGTACAATATTAGGTTTGGCAAAGCATACTGTTTTCAAAACATTAAACCTTATGGCATATTCCTTCAAGTAGGGTGTAATGTAATGTCCGTTCTAGATTATGTATGTCTGAGCAATGTACAAAATATATGCATAATGTATTAAGGTGGGATCTTACAGGATTTAAACGTTGATGTCCATCTGTTACGGGCAGAAAATGTTTTTCAAATTACGGGGATTTTTTTTGTAGCAATTTATTCTGCTTGCATAAAACCTAATTCCTGTAATTCGTTTATATGTTATCCGTAGTATAACTCACATGGTTCTAATTTTCTAAAGGTATGGCTTGGTATTTTTAAACCAGGAGAACTCATAACTTATGCGTATGAAATTCATTAGTTTCATTCATCAGTTTGGTATCCAGGTTCTAATTAATTATACCGTCCATGTTTTATAACTGTATGATTTATGTTTGAATTATAGAGGAATATCTGTTTTCCAATTTATCATTTGTATATGTAATTCACATATAATTGTCATAATGGATTGGTATATTAACCAGATTTG